>NW_028091775.1:1277581-2477581 GCF_014824575.4 Sturnira hondurensis
CCAGTCCCTTCTGGCCTGCAAAATTTCTTTTGAGAGATCAGCTGACAGTTTTATAAGGACTCCCCTGAATATAAATAACTGCTTTTCTCTTGCTGCTTTTATGATTCTCTCTTTATCTTTAACCTTAGGCAATTCAAGTATGATGTGTCTTGAAGTGGGTCTCTTTTCATTCATCTTATTTGGGACTGTCTGTGCTTTCTGGACTTGCATGACTATTTCCTTCACCAAATTAGGAAAGTTTTATTTCATTATTCTTTTCAGAAAGATTTCCAATTTCTTGCTCTTTCTCTTCTCCTTCTGGCACCCTGTATGATGTGAATGTTGGACCTCTTGAAGTTGTCCCAGAGGCTGATTATACTATCCTTGTTTTTTGGAATTTTTTTATTCTTCTTCTGATTTTTTTTTTGCTTCCTTATGTTCCAAATCATTAATTTGATTCTCAGCTTCATCTACTTTACTGTTGTTTCCTTTTAACTTGTTCTTTATCTCAATTGGTGTATCCTTCATTTCTGACTGGGTCTTTTTTTACTGTCGAGGTCCTCACTAAGTTCCTTGAGCATCCTTATATCCAGTGTTTTGGACTCTGCATTTGATAGATTGCTTATCTCCATTTCGTTTAGCTTTTTTCCCAGGAGTTTTGATCTATTCATTTATTTGGGCCATATTTCTTTGTCTCCTTACTTTGGCAGCTTCCCTGAGCTTATTTCTATGTATTAGGTAGGGCTTCTTTGATTCAGTGTCTTGGTAGTGTGGCCTAATGTAGTAGGCATCCTATAGGGTCCAATGGCACAGCCTTCACTATTGCCAAACATGAGTACACAAGGTGAGTCCTTCATGTGGGCTGAGTACCCCCTCCTCCTGTAGTTGAGCCTTGGTTGCTATTGGCAGATCAATAGAGGGATTTTTCCAGGCCTATGATCTGTTACCACTTGGTAACAGATGGCTGTTACCACTTACCATCAACCTCGCCAACCGTGGAAGATCAGCTGTGCAGGGCAGGATAGTGGTGCTCCGTAATGGTTTTTAGCGGTCCAATGGGTGTGCTGGTCCTAGGGTTTCTCAGGTGGTGCACACCAAGGTCAAACCCACCTGTATTTTTCCCAGGGCCACACTGCCTGATCTATAAAGTGATCCGAGATAGTCCCTACTTGTTCTGGGCGTGGAGATTCCCAGGTGAAGCCAAGCTATGAATCTAGGCCGGCTGCTGCTAGTGCCAGGCCTGGGGCCCACTGAAGCCAGGTGTTGCTTATTTGAGAGGATTTTGGAAGTTGTGGAGCATGACCTAAGACCAGCTTTTCATATGGAAAAGCAGCTTGGGTGGGCCAGTAAGTTGGTTGGAGCAGAGTCTCTGGGGATCTCAAAGAGGGTTCAAACAGTGTTAGCCAGGTTGATGAAGTCTCAGATATGTCACCAGCTTGCTGGCTCTGTGCGGGGAGGATTGAGAAAAAGGACAGTGGCCTCTGCTCGCCTTGATGACAGACACTTCAGTTCTTCCCTTTATGCCATCGGTGCCTTTCAAGCTGCTACCCCAATGCTGGAGCTCAAATGGAGCATGTCTGAGTAGGTGAGTCCATGTGTGGGTTCTTTAAGAGGAACTGCTCAGAGCTCCAATAGTTTCTTCCACAGACTCAATTCCCACCAGGTTTTGCTGCCAAAGTTATGGGGACTTATCTCGGCACTGCAGTCCTGGGCTATGTGCATATCGCTCCCAAGATATCCCTCCCAAATTTTTATCCACCCCATGTGGGTGAGCAACCAGCCACTTCAACTTCTGCACCCCTCCTATCAGCGGATGGTAGTTTCTTTAATTCCGCAGTTGTCAGACTTCCATTCGAATCGATCTCTGATGGTTCTGAGTGACAGTTGTTCTATGTTGTAGTTGTAATTTTGATGTGGTTGTGTGAAAAGGTGAGCCATATCTGCCTATACCACCATCTTAGCTGGAAGTCTCACAATTTCTTATTTTACATGGCATGAACTAAGAGCTAGGGAATGGATTTTGCTTTTAATGTGTCTTTTTATGCATTTTTCCATGGACTTTTACTAATTTGTATATTGAAACATTTATCTTAAATATTTGATTTTAGAATCCTATTTTGTTCTTTGACAGGCTATCATTGATTCTAGTGTTTCATATGTTTTTTATTTTGCAAAATTGCTTTAATTTAATATAGTTTTATATGGTCATATATAAAAGGTCTTAAAAGATTATTGAAAATTATCAAAATATAGCCCTGGATGGGTGGCATCATGTTGTACACCAAAGGTTTGTGGGATGGATCCCTGACAGGGTTCATGTCTAGGCTGCTTGTGTGATATCCACTCAGGGAGGATGTGGGGGGCAACCGATTAATGTTTCTCACATAGATTTTCCCTCTCTCTCTCTTCAATATAAACAAACATACTTGAGTGAGGATTTTTTTTAATTATCAAAACACATTTTATGTGTAAAGTTGGAAATACATTATTATAATTTATAACTTATAGTAATATTTTTATTAGTTTCTATATCCAAGAAATAATTATCAAGTACTTGCTATGAGTCAGAAATTCTGCTGGGTGACTGGAATGCATGTGTACAAAGAAAAGAAAAGATTAGTCTTTTAGGCTTTATACTTCACAAATTGACTTTCCAGAAGAGGTAAGAAATGGCAAGTAGAGCTTAGGAACAGCAAATTACATAATTGTACTATAATAAGTATGATGAGAGATTTACTGGGTGCAAAGTGCCTAAAATAAATACCAAGCATGAATATAGGACAGCAGACAAGGCATGCGTCAGGGACTTTTTTTATATAATTTTGTATCTGCTTACTTTTTAAAATAAAAATTGTGGCATGTATAAGAGGTGTGGGGTAGGACTATTTAAATGAGAAGAATGATTTATTTTAAAACAGTGATATCATATATATTATTATGACTTTTGAAGAATCATGCTATTTTCATTTGTTTTTTGAGTAAAAATTATTTAAATTCTAATAGAAAATATGCATGTGAGTAAATACCTAGTGGAGGAAAAGAAACACAGATTATATGCCTTAATGGAATTTACAATCTGGAGGACTACTTAAATTACTTGCTCTAATTTTTAAATGTCTCATTTCAGTAGATAATTATACAGGCATATATTGACATTTATTATATATAAAATAACACATTGAATAGAAAAATTAAGGATAGACAAAATTATAATTTAGGTAAGCGTATTTCTTTATTTGAAGACAAATATTGGCTTTTCTTTTTTAAATGTTTTTTTTTAATATTAATTTTTCAAGTACAGTTTTTTGTCTTTTACTCCCATCCCAGCATACCCACCCAGCCCTCCCCCTCCCTTCCCATTTCCACCCCCCTAGTTTTTGTCCATGTGTTTTTTATACTTGTTCCTATAAACCCTTCCCCTTTCCCTCTGAAATTTCCTTCCCTCTCCCCTCTGGACACTGTCAGCCTGTTCTCAATTTCAGTGTCTTTTGTTATATTTTGCATGTTTGATTGTTTTGTTGTTTAGGCTCCTGTTAAAGGTGTTTGTCTTTAACAGGGGTATTTGTCTTTCACCACCTGGCTTATTTTGCTTAGCATAATGCTTTCCAGTTCCATCCATGCTGTTGCAAAGGGTAGTAGCTCCTTCTTTCTTTCTGCTGCATAGAATTCCATTGTGTAAATGGACCATAGTTTTTTGACCCATTCATTTACTGATGGGCACCTAGGTTGCTTCCAGCACTTGGCTATTGTAAATTGTGCTGCTATAAACATTGGGGTGCATAGGTTCTTTTGGATTGGTGTTTCAGAGTTCTTAGGATAAGGAATTTTCTCAGAAAACTAAAATGAATTTGCCTTTTGAACCAGCAATTCCACTGCTAGAATTATACCCCCCAAAATCAGCTTTTGAATGAATTATTCAAATAATGTGTTAGGAAATATATTTACCCTATTTTTTCTCTCCTATAAATTATTTGTTTATATGTATTTGATTGTTATGATAATCACCTTCTTTACCATGTTGATGTTTTTGTCATTTCTGAATTGGTATGTATTTTTGTCTTAAATATATAGAAATAGTTAGAGAAAGAAGCTGGCAGCAATACTGAAATTTTTAGAATATTTGAGTGCCTATTTACAAATGTGCTAAATTTCTTCCATATTCCACTTTATTAAAATGGTGACTGCATTCTTCAATAACAAAGTAAACAAGTAAAGAGGTTTTGTCATGTGTGACACAGAACAAAGTCCAAGGCATGCCCATGATGGGGACTGAAGTCAATACAGTCTGATGGTCTCTCAATGAAAAGCATGTGAAGTCCATACTAATTAGCTTATAAATCAGACTGATACTTGAGTTTATTTGGTCCAGAAAGACTACCTACTGTCAGGCAATCAAGCACTACCCCTTTAATTGCAATTTATTCCAACAACCAGAATTTATTGATTCAGGAATACACTTATGCCACAGCAGTATCATTATTTGACTTTATTTTAACAGCTTCAAAATGTTAGAAAGTTAGAAACCACTGTGAAAGAGATCATTAAAAAGTTGACTTGCTAACATTGCTTCACATTTTATGCTGAGCAATGTTTCTCTCTCTCTCTCTCTCTCTCTATATATATATATATATATATATGAAATTACATTGTATAAGAGGAGAAGGAAAAAGAAACTAGTGTTTATTAAGCATTTCGTATGATCTAGTGCTTTCTTATACAGAAAAATGCTTGAATCACAAAGCAAAAAAGCAAGGAAGGTCAATATTATTATTCACGTTTTATAGATAAGCAGCAGCTTAGAAAGGACAAGCAAATCTACCAGATCTGTACATTTATTTATTTATTTATTCATTTGTTCATTCATTTAATTTTCTAGAGAGGGAAAGGAAGGGAGAAAGAGAGGAAGAAAAACATCAATGTGTGGTTGCCACTCTCACGCCCCCTACTGGGGACCTGGCCAGCAACCCAGGCATGTGCCCGGACTGGGAATGAAACCAGCAACCCTTTGGTTCACAGGACAGCACTCAATCCACTGAGCCACACCAGCCCAAACCCAGAACTGTATATTTAAATGTTAAAATCATTTATATGATTCCAAAGTACATTTTTCATTTCTTATATGACCTCTTGCAACATTTTGGCACACTGACCATTCTACAATATTGTGGTCATCTTAATATATACTATGTGTTATTGAAAGTGTAAAGACAGCTCACCTCCATGAGTTTTGTGCTCATTACAGTCTTTAAAATACAATACATCAAGACCTGATCAATCTCATTGGTTAGTTGTATTACTTGGTATATGCCAAGATATTTTTTCTTATTTATACTTCAGAATTGTGGAATTTCATAGCTAATTAGATAATATATACAGCATACTTGGTAAGTTATAACTTTGATAGCTTCAAAGAAGTTTCAGGGAATATTCAATGAATATAAAAAGTAGCTTAACATTTAGTATTTCCATTATTTTTCCCAAAATTAAAAAGGCTATATGACAATTTTTGGCAGCCTCAAATTGCATGTATTTAAAGTTACAAATTAATAATTTGACACATATACCCATTGCAAAATGTTCACCACATGCTAATTAACATATCCATAACTTTGTATAGGTAGCAGTTGTGTGTGTGTGTGTGTGTGTATAGTGAGGACACTTAAGATTTACCTTTTTTGGCAACTTTCAAGTGTGTAATACAGTATTAAGTACAGCCGCTTTGCTGTACATCACATCTTTAGAACATATTTATCTAGCAAAAGTGAAATTCTATCCCTTGATCAACAACTGTTTGTATTCCACTCCCTCCCATCTCTGCTAATCTCCATTCTATTCTCTTCTATTAATTTGACATTTTGTTTTTTATGTATAATTTAGAACATGATCTTTTTATCCTTCTGCTTCTGGCTTATTCCACTTAGCATGAAGTCTCTAGGTTTATCCATGTTGTCACAAATGGCAGTATTTCTTTTTAAAATGCATTTATCTATCATTATGGAAAACAGTATGGAGGCTCTTCAAAAATGTTAAAAATGGAACTATCTTATGATGTAATACTTCACTTCTGGATGCATATCCAAAGGATACAAAATCAGCCTCTTGAAAAGATATCTGCCCTCCATGATCAATTCCGTGTTTTTCCCAGTAGCAGTGATATGGAATCAACCTGAACAGCCCTTGATGGATAAATGGATAAAAATTATCATTTCCTTTGAGTAGGCCCATGTGACGAAGTAGCTATCAAGTTCTCCACGAATCCTCCTTCAATTGCTAAGTAGATTTAAGCCAGGTGTACAGGAAGGGGCCAACACCTGGAGGCCCTAAACCTACCCTTCATATCATCAAGAGTAGCTCTGCTTTCATTTTGTTTTACTAACATACATTTTCATTTGCATAATAAATATGTAATCCAATAGAATTTTAAAAATTAATTAAATTAAAGTCATGGCTCTAGTCCAATGTCCTCATTTTTGCAGGTGAAGATATGGAGAATCAAAGAAGTAAAGGACCTGTCTCAGAGTCACACTACTAGTAAGTAATATCTGGAGATCTGGAGGGAGATGCCCGATGTCTGACCCACGTTGTATCCATTGCATTATAGTTTCTCATTTCAGGCACAGCATTGAAAATTTCGTATGGAACACTGTTTCCATCCCTGATTAGGTCACATGTGGTCAATGGTACTAATCGTATGTCACCTGTGTTCACTTCTGCTATGTACTTTGGAAGATAAGGGTGTTATTTTTAAGAAGAAAGAATGTGGTTTATAAAATAATGTAGCAAAAGAAGAACGCTGTAATTTATTTGAAGCCTTTCCATGTCCTGTGTGCTTAATATGAGTCATCCCATTTAATCTTCAGAAAAATATTTAAGAGAGATGGTTTTATTCTTATTTTAGAAATAAGCTAAATCTCTAAGACGGTGGATGGTTTGTCCAAGTTTATAAAGCGATTTAATATCAGATTAGTTTCAAATCTAAATCTTTCTAAATTCAAGGCCCCCACTTTTTGTAATATAAAATTCTCTAATTAAACAAGCAAGTACAGGACTTAATACAAATAGTACATAATTCAAAACTAGTGTGATGTAACAGTTGAGTAATACCACACATCATTTGAGGTGTTAAGAGAAAACTAAGTAGTGGAAGTCCGTTCGGGCTGACACTGCAAAAACTGACATGCTCTTGCTATTGACTCCCAACTAGAAATTCTTTTAAAGCTTGTTACCAGGTAGATGCTAGAAATAATAATAGCTGTACAATATGAGTGGAAAATCTTGGCAACACATATACATAGACGCTAATGGTAAGGATTGAGAACTTGTTAAGATCAAGAGAATGAGAGTTTAAAAAAGAGGGAGATTTTACTTTAGCATTTGTAATAGGAAGTAGTTGTTAAAGTAAGTGGCATTTTGAGTTGGATGGGATATAGATGGGTGGGGTTGGATAAAATTTTCCTTCAAGAGGAGAGTATCAGAAGTATGGAGGAAAAACTGAGCAGGGACATTTTAGCAATAGGGGCTAGGGTAAATCATAGAATATGATAAGGAGGATGAGACATTATTTCAAAAAGTTGGCCTGGAATTTATTGGTAGAAGTCTTTGAAGTCTGATCTAAAAACATTTTTTCCATATAAACAATAACTAGTTATTGATCATGTTGGTCTTTCATTGTTATTTTACACTTGTTTAATTCTCTCATCCATAAAATGCTATAGTCAGATCTACGTCTCAGGGGAAATTACGATAGCATTATGATGGGCGACTGTATAGCTAAAAAATCAGAAGTGAGGAGACCAAATAGAGGATATGAAAATAATAATGGCATATGTCCCTAGTTAATTTTTTATCTCTTAAAGATAATAAGATATCCCCCCCCCCCCCACAGCAGGTATAATCACTCAGATTTCTGTGGTAACATTCAGGAGAAAATGTTACTGACCTCTTATATAAATTTTATGTCAGTCTTTCCTCAAAGAAACAAACTTCCATAAAATTCTGTAAATCCAACATTTATTCTCCTCTCTGTTGCCCTTTGATTGATAAATATTTGATGAGTAAATAAATAAATTTCTTTTTTACAGCAGATTACTTTTAAATTAAATTTATTGGGAGGATATTGGTTTCAAGTATACAATTCTCAAGTATATCATCTATATATTGTGTAAATTCCTTTACTTTCTATCTATTCACCTAAAATTTTGTTATGTAAGGCAGAAAAAAGGTACCATGAAAGTTGTTTTGCTATTTTTATTAATAATATTATTATTTATTATCATCAAATCCTATCTCTACCTAGAAGAGAAGCGTTTCTGAGTGAAAACTTTCCTTGTCCTTTGAAGATCCTGTTTACTTGGTATTTTCCCTCAGATGGCAGAAGATAAAAGGGACACTTGTTTTGCTCCTGAGGGGTATAAAGGAGGAGCAAGTCGCTGTTATCCTGGAGCATTTTGCTGGGAATACAAAGGAACAATAGCAATGAAAAACTCCTTATGCAAATTAAGAATCATTTAGCTTGTTAAAGGTCAGCTGCTTGGTTTGAACACCCAGACAGGGAGGAAAGAGCCCTGAAAGCTCTCTGTTCTCCTGGTAAACAAACAATTTGGGGCAACTCCTGCTCTTAATTCCGTTTCAAACAGCACTCTCCGCATTTTAGAAACCTTCCTCTTCCAAGAATGATGTGCATCCATTAATCACATGAATGACACAACCCCATACCCTGCCTGCAGCTTCCTAACTATGATCTCAAAAAATGGCAACTACCCTCTGAACAATTTTCTTTCTTCTTGCTTCGTTGAATCCATACCTATGAAACTTTCTTCAGAAATGTTTGTCCTGCACTATATTTTTTATCTCAGACCCCTTTTAAGAATTAACTTCATTTAATTTATATTAATTTGCCTTTATGCAATGCACATACATCTGCTAAATTTATTCCTACTATGTTGGATCTCTGGGCTGCTTTTTTAGAGCATTTTTTTCTCCTGCTCCACATATGGACTATCCCTGTGAAAGTCAATGCCTCTGCCAGTAAAGATCTTTTTTTGCCAAACTGATGCACGTTAACATTTCTGAACTTCTGGGAAAGCAGCAGTATGACGATGCAGGGGCTATCTGAGTTAATTCTATATGTAAGATTCAATATTTTGGGGGGCCAGATATTTGCAATGAAAAGGTGACTTAGTGTTCTGGGTGGAAATAAAAGTAGCTCTACACGTTTATTATAGATGTAAAAACTCAAAATAGGCCACACTTGTATGGGTTTGGTGTGAGCACTGAGTATCAATACGAGTGTGTCTGATACACAAAAATATTATTTGTTGAGTGACTAGTATATTGTTGACTCATAGTCAACAGTTCTTTTGTTTGTTTCTCTTCTCTGTTTGTAAATATGGTCTATCAATTAAAAGTTACATGGGTATGGACACGTATCTAGGATTAGATTTTAGGTAACTGTCTCAAGCATTAATCCTCTGCTTTCTGAATGCCATTCATTAGCCCAAAAGGTGAGTGTGTACAGGGATTGGCTCCGAGGGGCCAATTGTGCTGAGAATTAGAGATGAACATGGCATTCTTAGCATTGTTTCTTGGTTATGCCTATGATATTGTTAGTAAGACCCAGTGGTATTCCATTTATGATTTTCTTTACATACATCCCAAGTTGGTCTTTGAGCTGAAAATAGAATGGCATTCATATAATAGAGGCAAAGAGTTATTTTCTAGGTCTATCATATCTGGAATGGAGAAATGAAGGAAAACATTGGCCATGTTTGCCAAGATAATAAATTAGTTTTATAATACTATGAAAGTTTTAAGCAAAAGCATTGTTCAAATTTTTTAAATATAAAATATAAAATTATATTATGGGAGCTAATTTTTCACAGAGATAAAGAGTATAAATGATGAGGAAATATATATAAAATCATGAGTTCCACCTTTAATTATTTGTATGATCTTAGAGTTTTCAAATGTTTCTGTGCCTCAGTTTCTTTCCCTGTAAAAATATCTAACTCATACAGTTGTTCTTAGCATTAAATGCATGTAAAGTTTCTGATATATAAGCATATATAAGGTTTTATTTTTAAATTGTTAAAAACTTTGCAGACTTAGCATTATATTATTTACAGGTAAAATTTTTGGTTTTTTCAGCACATATACAAAGTCTTGTTTTGTATTTTAGTTTGTAAAAGCACAACTTTTTATGTTAAAAATATTATAATTTACTTAATATCTATTTATTTATACTCTGCCCAATATTTTCCACATAAATTTTCTATTGAAATGCACAGTAAGTTGACAGATACATTTCTTTTTAATTATATCTAAGTTCACTTGGAATATAATATTTAAAAAGTAAAGCATGTTATGTTGGAAGTATATCTACATTTATAAATTTATAAGTCTATGTTTCTAACCCTAATTTGTTAAGAATCTTTGGATTAAAATTTATTTGAATTTATAATCAAGTGCATCACATATAATGGAATATTGAGGGAGAATTCTGCCTTATAAATGATATTTATTAGAGATAAATAGATTTTAAATTAATTTTAATATAGTAACTTTCCACATATTTAATAAACCAACAGTTGGGCACTGCATTTTAAATTTACAAAATTATAAAAGAAAGATCTTTTGTTTGTTAAAAGAATGAGATACTCCAGCAAATTTCAGTATACACCTGTATTTGTTGATCTTGTGCTTGCAAGCCAGTTAATTCACTTACCCCTCCATCTGAAACCTCCTGGACTGAAACAATTTCTTCAATGCACATCAGGAAACATCTCGTCTCTGTTTCTGTGGAGGACCTTCGTCTATGTCTACAAAATCTAAAGCTCCGGTGTCCTTCTTTTAAAAAACATTTTATTTATTTATTTTTAAAGAGAGGGGAAGGGAGGAAGAAAGACAGGGATAGAAACATCAATGTGTTGTTGCCTCTCACGTGGCCCCCACTGGAGACCTGACCTGCAACCCAGGCATGTGCCCTAATGGGAACAAACTGGCGACCATTTGGTTTGCTGTCCCATGCTCAATCCACTGAGCCACACCAGCCATGGTTCCAGTGTCCTTTACAGTCTGCTAATATTACTTTCCTGATTTCCTCATCGGGATTCACTGTCTCCCCTCCCTCAGTGACTTGGTGTCTTGTTTCTGACACAGCTCTTGTCAATGACCGCCCTATATTTATTTGCCAACTTTTTGCAGGGGGGGATGTCACTTAAAAAAAAGAAAACTTTTAAAAATTATTTAAATTTCCTGCCATCTGGGGCAAACAAAGATTTTCTGGACATAATTTTCTTTACTTTTGGGGCACCTATGCCCACTGACCCCAGTTTCTCTCCTTATTAAGCTCCTACTGGGACTGAGTTTTGCCCAATGGAACAAAGTTAAAGCTACATGTCCCACTTCCAGCCCATACTGACCTCCCACACGTGGTCCTCTAATCACTTACCCTTCCAGTGATAACTTGGGGAAGCCACATAAAATTAGTGCTCTCCCAAAACTCTTCTGCTTTTTTGTTTCCTTTCTCTGACTATTACTAATCTCCTTCCACCCAGACTCTAAGATTCAGTCTTGGCTTTCACCTATTTTTTGGCAAAATATTGGTTTGAATTCTACAGTATTTAATTAGCCCTACACATACTCATTTTAATTACAAAGGCAAAATACAAAAAACAAAAACACAAATAATGAATGATGTCCTGCCAGCCTTTTGCTGAGTGTAGCACTTGTTTATTTGTGTTTGCCTATTATAGTTCCACAGAATTTGCATATGTACTTTCAAGAAAGTTAGTTTGCTAGGAATAGGAACTTACTAAAAACTAAGTTCAGATCATTTTCAGTGAGACTTCCTGCAGGGGCAAAATCGAGGCACCTAAAATGAGGCTGTTAGAAGGAGAAGGAACATTGAGACAAAAGCTTTTGAGTCAATACTTTAAAAAGTTCCAGGTTCCTGGAAGGAAGAGGAGAGCTAATACTAGATAAATTCTGGAAAAAATAGTTTAGAAGCATTTTCTTCAGATTGGGAAAGGTTACATTTTAAAATTTGATTTAAAGTATAGCTCTATTGGCCCATCATCTTGTAACTTCTTTTTATAATCTTCATTAGCTACTGTATTTTTCAGTGTATAATGCACACTTTTTTGTCCAAATTTTTAGGGCAAAATAAGGATGTGCATTGTCCATGGGTAGTACCTGAAATACCTTATATCTGTTATTATGTTTTACAATTAGTTGTTACATAAAATTTTTGTAGCATAGTACATTAAAAAAACAAATGCTGAAATTCCATTATAATACAAAAAATAAGTATCTAAAATAAATAAATAGGTAAATAAATAAATAAATGCATTAAAATTAAAACAAACCTAGTTTTTTTTCCCTGAAAGTTTGGGCCAAAAACGTGAGTGTGTACCATGCACAGGGGCTCATTATACACAGCAAAATAGGTAAATCAATGACCTAATTTCATACTTTCTCCAGTCTTTAGTTTTACACTGACTTTTGTGTACAATACTCAGCTTTAGCACCTTGGCATGAATAAGACTATGCGGCCCGCAACTGAGGCATGTGCCCTGACCGGGAAACTAATCAGCAAGCCTTTGGTTTGCAGGACAGTGCCCAACTCACTGAGCCACACTGGTTAGGGCACCGTGTTTTTCATTACCATGCAAACTGGATTCTTTAGAAATCTAGTACCGTGGTACTTCAGTACTCGTCATTAATTGGCTCCCCAACTCCTGACAAGAATGATGAGCCACTCTCTTGTGGTTCAGCAGTGTGACTCATACAAGTTCTAGCAAGTGCAAGGGGTGCCAGCCCAGCACCCAATGCTGAACCATTGTCCTCATCAAAATAAGATGAGTACAGGGTTTGACAAGTTCTGAAGCCAATGAGTACCAAGTTATGACTCTATTTTATTTTGCATGTTAAAAATGAAAATAAAGCCTTGTGTCAAATTTGATATGATCTTTGGAATGGTTGGTGGAAGAAGGAAAAAAAAATTTCTAATAGCATAAAATATAAATGTCACTGTATTTAATGCATTTTTTCAAATGTTGAGAAGGGCCCTGGATCGTGTAGCTCAGTGGATTGAGCATGGGCTGTGAACCAAAGAGTCGCCAGTTAGATTCCCAGTCTGGGCACATACCTGGGTTGCAGGCCAGGTCCCCAGTGGGGCCAGGTGAGAGGCAACCACACATTGAAGTTTCTCTCCATCCCTTTATCCCTCCCTTTCCTTCTCTCTAAAAATAAGCAAATAAAACCTTTAAAAAATGTTGAGAAGGCAACAAGGCCCCCTCAAGTGCACAGATCCAGGAGCTGACTGCACAGCAAGCACAGAAACCTGGATACAGCAACCTTCCACTGTGCAGGAGAAAGGATCAGACATTTTTAACAGTGTTTTGCTTCCTGCTATGATTTATTAGGGATAGGAAACCACTTCAGAGTAAACTTGACATGAAATAATGTAGCATTCCTATGGCAAGTGAAATTCCATCAACTAAAAGGGGTGCTGAATTGGAAGATAAACAAGTACAGCAAAGCCTTTGCAGGGACTGAGTGATCTTGGTAGGTGTCCTCGTGTGTGGCATGGAAGTGGCAGGTCTTAATTAGAGAGGCTGAGTTTTATATTCCTCTTGAAGATTTTACCTTTTTTAATGGAAGTAAATGTTATCTTTCTCTCAGCCTCTCTGTATACTACCTCCTCGAAAGTGAAATTAGAAAATAGCAGATTCCACTTCATCAGGACAGCCAATTAAATGGCTGAGGGTGTCTGTTTCTGTGTTGTTTTCAGAAACAATTGTATCATTAAATTGCTAAACTTGTTGTGTCAGCAGTAAATAGAGCAAATAGCTGCCAACGGGAGAAAAAATATGAACTGTGCAGCTACTTCGATGTCATCCTGACCTCCTTTTCAGTGTCTCTTGCTGAACAAGCTACAGTCAAAATGGGCGGGAGCAAAGGCTGGGTGTAGGAGCCTGCATGGCCTCAACCTCCCTTTCTGGGAGGTTCGCACTGATTTCCCTGGTTTTACACTCAAAGCCTTAGGCAGGTGGTGCTGATCAATGTTTCAGAACACAACTGCCCTCACTCTGCATCTGTTTTTCTCCAATTACTGTTCACTCATGGAATGCACTCTCTTATCTCCTGTTTTAAAAAATCCATACATTTACTTATCAAACAAATAACCCATTGAACTCCTTCCTTGTGCTTGACACAAATCCAGGCTAAGCTACATCGTCGAACAAAACAGGCAGAAAACCCTGTCTTTAAGGAGATTGCTTCCAGGTAGTAGAAACAGACAGTAAATTATGTGTATCATAAATCTGTCAATTATACAGGTGGGTAAGGGAAATCAAGATTCAGGGGAGTTCAGTTTTTAACTGGGTGGTCAGAACTGTGGGAGAAAGTGTTTTATGTGGTCCTGAGAGGCTCATAGGACAGTGGTTAATAACAATAACAAACTCTTAGCCAGACTGCTGGGGCTTTTAATCCAACCAGCCTTATCGCTTTTTAGTCCTGCAACCCAGGAAACTCACTCTGTTCCTCAAGACCTCAATATGCCCATCTCTAATGTGGGGATAATGTTAGTACCTAATGAATCTTACTGTATGGGGAAGGTTTGGAACATAGTGTGTAGTACACATTAAATAGTATTTGCCGTAAGTACCATATGGGTTCTCTCATTTTATCAACTTCTGAAGAGAGTATGTGCCTCAATTTAAAACATCTGAGACTAGCCCTGGCTGGTGTAGCTCAGTGGATTGAGCGCGGGCCTGTGAACCAGAGGATCGAGGTTCGATTCCCAGTCAGGGCACATTCCTGGGTTGCAGGCCGGTTCCCTGCAGGCCAACTCCCAGCAGGGGACGCACGAAAGGCAACCATACATTAATGTTTCTCTCCCTCTCCTTCCCCTCTAAAGATAAATAAAGATATTTATTTAAAAAATCTGAGAGTAAATACCCAAAGATTATTCTTTCCTTCTCACTAAACTAATTGTCAGGTTTATGCTCATGGACATTAAGATAATTTCTACAATTTAAAGCTGTTGTCAGGATTAGAACAAAGTTTTTATTATATATTCATAGGAGATCTTTGTTAAATGCCATGCCTTATCTTCTTCTAGACCCAGCTGAAATGTTTTGATGCCTTCTCATGTTATATCAATGAGTGAAAAGCTTAACTCTCCTAATATCACTCATGTTGGTTATCACATACTAGCTTGTGCTATATTGGATTTCCTCCATTCTAAAATATTGTTGATGATTACCCTGTTGATTTAATAGCAGCTTTTCAAGGATGTGGGGAGAAACAATCCCACATCAAGTTCACCCCTCAATTATACACTGCGCCCTGATTTCATAATTTGAAAAATAACACCTTATGGAATCAAGAAAATGTGTTTGTTTCTATTTATAACTCATTACTGCTACTGTGGGATTTACTACTCAGAAGCTATGTAATTCTTTGTACCATTCTATTTTCTTAACCTACCACCTTGCACATTGAGGACCTCAATAAATATTTCCTAGATGATTAAATGGATGACCATACAATTCCTTGAACAAAAGAACTGATTTAAGTTTATACATAAATACTGAATGAAAGCAGAACATGATTTTTTAAGTAGGGAGCATTCTTCATTCAAAACTTTATATAAATAGTAAGAATATGTATATGAGGTCTGTTCAGAAGGTATCCAGCCATGTAATATGAAAAACAGAGACATTTATTGAAGAAGATAGAAGATATAAGAAACACTGTACATAGGACAATGGCACCTCAATCCCCTTCAAAGTAGGCACCTTGGCCTCACACAATCCTCTCAGTTACCATCAGCTGCCCCATTGTATTTTCCTGAATCTCACCAATGATCTAAAATCTCTTTCCTTCCTAAAGTTATTTTAGTTTTAGGAAAAGTCAGAGATCTCAGGGAACCCAATCTGGGCTGTAGGGGGGCTGAGTCACCTGGGTGATTTGATATTTTGCAGAAAAACTCTGCATGAGACATGACGTGTGAGCAGGTGTGTTGTTGTGATGCAGCTGCCAATTACCAGCTGCCCATTGCTGCAGACTTCTGAGTCATCCAATAGTTTCCACAGAATGTCCAAGCTTAATGCAAAATTGGATGCAGATCCCGTTGCTCTACTCGCTCAGTTACTTTGAATGTGACAGCCACACAGTACACATGCTCACTCACCAGCATCTACAGACCCTACTAACTAGTACTGTGAAGACATTATCATTCACACAAGCGCATTCCAGTCTACTCTCCTTGGCTGACAGGTTACATTGATGTCATACAAACTATTCTCATTATATTAACAATGGCTGGACTTCTTCTGGAGAGACCTCTTTATATATATAGTTATATAAGTATACCCTTACTTACATATACATATATATATATATATACACACACACACACACACACACACACACATATATATACCTAGTGTGAGTGTATATATACACACATATACATATAGAGAGAGAAAGAGAGATTGGGGAGGGGGTAATTTTTTGAAAGCAATATACATGACAAACTTTAAAAAATGTTTATTTTTATTCATTGTGTGATTGGATAAGACTCTTTGATTGCTATTTAGTGAAACTCAAATTAGACTAATGAATAAAAAGTGGGGGCAAGTTTTAGAAGCATAGATAATTCTAGAAGCATAGTAAAAAACTTGAGATCAGGAATGCAGATGCAATTCTGTGCCTGTTCAGTAGCCAATTTTTAAATGAGTCATCTTTTACTGCAAACAAACCACTTCTAGATGCGTGGCATAAAACAGCCTGTGCATCAGAATTTCAGACGGAGCACAGAAGGGACAGGTTGCCCTGTTCTGTAGTGCTAGGGTTCTCAGTGGGGAGACTTAAGCAGCTGGCTTTAATTCAGTTAGTTACAGGCTGGCCTGCCTTTGAAACCTCGCTGACAGCCTCTTTCAGGCCAGCCAGGCTTCTGCTAGTGGTCTTTTGAAATAAAGTCCTTCGAGCTCTCTTCATCGCAGGGCCCAAAGACATTATCATGTGGTTAGGTTTTCATTGTAATAGTACTCATGTTCTATACTAATGTCTGTATCAGTTCATGTTTGGTCAGGGAAGCAGAATCACCATGATGATATGGGATGAGGAATATGAATATACATGTGTATATATATATATATATGTGTGTGTGTGTGTAAAAACTATATCTATATATAGTTTTTCAGTATCTACCAAATTGCCTATTATAAGAACAATAATTGGTATTCAAATGAATTAAACATTGTCTACAGCCATCACAAAACTCTGGGGTTATTTGAATGTGGATTATCAGGGGTGCAAATATTTCATGTCACAGCACTTATTGACATTTGAATTCCCACAGTTATATTGTATTCCAAAGAAATTTTAGGTTGAGGGGATAGACATTGCATTATGGAACTCATTTACTGATATTTAAACTGTAATTTTTAAAACTATGTTTACTGATTTTAGAGCAAGGGAGTGAGAGAGACATTGATGTGAGGAATATAGATTGTGTTATGTCCATATGCTTCTCGAACTGGGATCAAACCTGTAACTTAGGTATGTGCCCTGACCAGGAATCGAACCCGCAACATTTTGGTGTATGGGCTGATGCTCCACCCAAATAAGCCAGTTATAATCTTAAATGGGGAGTTGCTTTGAATACATTATAAAGTAAAAAGAAAAAATTCAGCAACATAGAGTACGTTTTTATTTACAGAAAGTCTAACACACACATGTATAATGAAAGAGATACTCTTATGATAATAGAATTTATAGTTGATATTTTTCTTCACACTTTTCCACTTTCCTAAAGTTTTAAAAATTATTGTGTTTTACTTTCATAATAAACATGCTAATAAGACCAAAACGAGAGACTATTCAAAAACAAAGAGTGGGCAGGAAATAAATTGGGAATCTTGTTAAATAATGTTTGTAAGAAAAGCCAGTCTGAGCTCAAATAGTTCAATGACATAAGGTTGAATTTATCTCTAACCAGTAGCATATAAGTCAGGATTCAATAGTGGGAAATTTAAGCTCTACAAAGAAGATGTACCTTTCTAACACCAGGATCTCAGTACTGTGGCTGTAACTGGTTTTCTGCAGACTGATATGGAGTCTTGCTACAACATCAGCCTGTCTGCAGTGTGCTTCTGTGGATGGTCTTATGAGCTCTAGTAACAACAACAACAGAAATTCAAATTTGAGATTTGTATACACTAGCACATTTTATGATAGCCTATTAAATTTTATTATTCCTAATTTTGAGTTCTCAAAAATGAGAGTACTTTGAACTTTGTTTAATTAATAAATTACTTTTTCACAAGAAGAACTTCAAATAAATGCCTTAAAAATATACCCTTAAGTCTGTGCATAATCAGATTTCTATCTGGCCAAAGAAGCACAGAGGGGTCCTTTTAGCATCTTAGCATTTCACCTGAATTATTTGGCAGCTTTTCAATGGGGAACATAAAAATCTCTTAGTCTAGCTGACAGCATCCTTATTTGGACTAAGATTTTAAAAAAAATTTTCTGTCAAACATGGTAGATTACTTTTTCATTTTGCTTTGTTCTGTGTTTTTAGTTTAGAGAAATGGGAAAATTTATAGAGAAAGATGAAATGTGTCTACCTAAGAATTACTTAATTAGCAAATTTCAGGTTTGGAGAAAATTTTCTTTTTGGATATTTGTTCTAATATTTTCCCCAATATGAAAAAAATTACATCAATGTAGTTTTTGTTTGTTGCATAAAAATTATTAAATGCCAGATCGTGAATTTCATATTTGTTCTTCCAAGTTTAACTAATGAAAATATACTTAGTATTTCATGAGAGTGGTACCGTACATCAATAGTCAATTTTTTAGCTAGGCCAATATCCCTTTAGTCATTATGCAGAAAAAAATAAGATAATTAACAAATTATTACTGAATGTGACATTAATCTTATAGGTTGAAAACAATATTCTCATTCGGAGTTTTGGTTTGACTTTGTTTCAAAAGTTTTGATTATTGTTTGGTGTGTTCAGAAACTTCTGGGATTATACCCTAAGAATTCTGAAACACCAAGTCAAAGGAACCTATGTACCCCAGTGTTCATGGCAGCATTATTTACAACAGCCAATTGCTGGAAACAGCCTTAAGTGCCCATCAGTAAATGAGTGGATCAAAAAACTGTGGTACATTTATACAGTGGAATACTACACAGCAGAAAGAAAGAAAGAAGGAACCTCTACCCTTCATGAGCATGGATGGAACTGGAGAGTATTATGCTAAGTGAAATAAGCCAGGCAGTGAGAAAGAAATACCATACGGTTTAACTTATAAGTGGAACCTAATCAACAAAACAAGCAAGCAAAATATAACAAGAGACATTGAAATGAAGAACAAAATAGTAACCAGGGGAAGGGGAAGGTGATAAAGAGGGGAAGAAAGGGAAGGTCATCAAAGAACATGTATAAAGGACCCATGGACAGAGACAACTCAGGGGAAGGATTTAGGGTGGGAGGTGTGGTCAGTGGGACAGGGGAGAGTGATGGGGACAACATGTGGAGAACTAAAGTTGAACAACAATAAAAATATTTTTAAAATATTTTTCAATGCTTCTTTTCTTTGAATTTCTTATAAGGAAGCTTTGAAAATAGCAAAGAATTTCAGCAATGTAAAAATCTAAGATATTGTTTGGCAGTGTGCAATTCCTCATTTATCAACACCTTTCTTTTTAATAGTAGGATAAGATTATATGCCTAAAATTATATATAGCATGAAACATAACCATTACTGTGTACTTACTCAGAATTTATCCTTCCTTAAAACAAAAGAACTATAGCCAGAAGAGAGATTTCAGTGCTGCATAAGTATAACATAACCCTTTTAAAATTACTTAACATGTATTATTCTTGCATGTTAAAGTGTGGCTATCAGTGTTACAAACAGCATTAGGATCATCTGGGACCTTGTTAGAAATTCAGAATCACAGGCTCTACCCCAGACGTGCAGGAGTTGTAATGTACATTTCAAGACCCTCAGGTGAACTGGTGCATATTAAAGTTTGAGGAGCTCTGTTCTCGAATGCTCATTCCTTCATTTGGCATTGAGTACCACTAGCATGAAAATGAAGAAAGTGGCTCTGGAATCAAGAGCCACTCTGGACCAAGTACCGATTTTAATGTGCAGTACCTAAATGACATGCCATTTAACTAATCTGAGTCTCCTTGATAAAGTGTATTAATAACAAAACCCACCAAAAATGGTTGTTAGGAGCCTCATTTAAGTAAAATACAAAAAGGTATTTTCTGTATTAAGATCATAGATATGTTAGAATAAATTGCACTTCAAGCCCTGGCTGGTGTTGCTCAGTGGATTGAGCGCGGGCCTGCGAACCACAGGATCGCGGTTCGATTCCCAGTCAGGGCACATGCCTGGGTTGCAGGCTGGTTCCCTGCAGGCCAAATCCCAGCAGGGGATGCACGAAAGGCAACCGTACATTGATGTTTCTCTCCTTCTCTCCTTCCCCTCTAAAGGTAAATAAATAAATAAATAAATAAATAAAATCTTAAAAAAAAATAAATTGCACTTCAGATATCTTATTGAACTGGCTATTTTATTTTTGAATAGGGTTTTGAGTGGGCCACATGCAGAATTCTGGTAGTAGACCTTACAAGTTGGTGAGACCTCATTATTGATATAGTGTTTCAAAAGCTAGAAGTATAAGTTATGTTTTCAAAATCTAATAATGGTCTGACAAAAAGAGACTGAGTGCTCCTCTGAAGACAAAGACTCTCAGTAGGCTGATCCTGATTGCAGCAGGTTGTACCTTGGAACATATGTTGCATTCGGTGCAATATGGGGATTTGGGAGGGATACTTCCAAACCCATTGGAGAAAACCCGGTCATCTGACTAAACAACTCTATCAGCTCAGTCAAACGTGGAAACATCTCTCAGACAGAGAGATTCTGCATATGCATTTAATTTTACTATTATTAGCAATAACGACAGCCTACCTATTGACCAAGAAGGAAACACACTTTATACTATTATTAGCAATAACGACAGCCTACCTATTGACCAAGAAGGAAACACACTTTATCTTTGAATTTTTTCTTGCTGTGAAATCATATCCACCTAATTATCATTATTGCGTCTTACATTAAAAGTGAATGATATTTTCTAAACCCACCATGCTCAAAATCTTTGTTCAATTTAGTGTCAGTGAAACATTGTGAGAACTTTTAAAAATCTACATTGATATTGGTTTAAAAGTTTACTTATTTTTCAACTGAGAGAAGGATCTATCAAGGTACCTAAGAACTGGACATTCTTCTTATAAGGAACTGTGTTCTGATAGGCCCCCTTTGTGTGTGGTGTATCCCTTCTCTTTACAGAGTAGCCAATCAATTCCCAGGGTTGTAGAGGGACTCTCATACTTTAACCTGAATTATAGGAAAGAGAGAGAGGAGGCATTGCAATTTACCAAGAGCTTGCTTTGTTTATAGAAGGACTTCAATATCTACCCATTAAAGTGGTTTCTTTTCTGCTAACTTAATTCATTGAAAGGCAATCTTGCCATTTGTTTTGAATTTCTCTTAAATATTCATACAAATGCATTCTCCAGATTGTTTTTCCCCATTGGAGAATAGATACTCTTCTGATCTACCAGTCTACATATAATCAAAAATAATTTTCTGGTGGTTAGCTGCAAGGTGACTTGTAAACATGCGTGTTCTCTCTGCTTTTTGGTACAATATAAACCTGTTTATACTAGGTTTGAGAGATTGGCCTAGGACAATGGAGAAATCCTTAGTTTATATTTGAAACTGTGTGATTTGAGTGTTAGCTTGTTAACCTCCTGATTCGGCCCGCAATGATGTCTCCCAAACATGGCGTATTTTATAACTAACTTTGGCTCTCATTTTTTGTTCGATGGTTTTCATCACTTTTATTTTTACACTCAGTTAGGATGTGCCAACATTATACTACTTTAACATGCATAATCTTTTTTTATGGGTCTGTCATGCATTAAACTGTCTGCAAGATGTTCATATTCATGGTTGTGAAGAGTACATACTGGTCTTTCACAAACTGATCAAGTATTTAATAGGGTTTTGGTTTGAGCTTGTTGGGAATAGTGATGCAAGACCCCTCACATAGTTTGTTCAGAACATACATTTTTCTCACTTTGTCTTTTGATATGAATGTATTTTGATTCCTGGGACACAGTCTTTGTC
Source organism: Sturnira hondurensis (assembly GCF_014824575.4). NCBI lineage: Eukaryota > Metazoa > Chordata > Mammalia > Chiroptera > Phyllostomidae > Sturnira > Sturnira hondurensis. The sequence goes on from NW_028091775.1 coordinate 1,299,797, forward strand.
ATGCTGCCATTTCTGTCATTATATTTAAGACTTCAGTTATGATAATATGCATCTCTAACCGATAAATCCTCCTTCTTTCCTTTTTGACACATTTATTTCAAAGACAAAATGCTTAAAGGAGTAAAGGAAATCAATTCATCTCTAGAAAAATTTGGAACATTTGATGTATGGTATTGTGTAATGTTTTTGCTATGATCCTGTGAGTGCCTTAAGAGTTAACTGTTTTAGTCAGTGGTTCTTGATTCTATTTATCTGTTTTCTTGGATGTCAATCTCAGACATAAATATTTAGGAAATTAATATCTCATCATAATTCCTTTTCAATTTTGTAATGAATGAAAATAAATAAAAGACCTGCTTTTGTTTCAATAGTTAAAGTTTATGTTTCCACCTACTTGACTACCACTTCTAAGTTCCCGCTAATTCCTCTGATTTGGGTTGAAGTCTATAGTCTAACATTCTGCATACAACATTCTGTTTGGTGTTGCTCCGACTCCAACATGATCTTGTATCTCATCTTCCAAAACGTGTTAAGCTTCTCTCAGTTTCTTTGGTGCCCTCACCTTATTTCAGACTCTTTGTAATTCTATTTTGTTTGTTTGTAGCATCTGTGGTTCACTTTGTTTTTATGATAATTTCTTCAACCACTCTCTCCACCAATCCTCCTTCCCCTCTCCTTATTCCAGTTTAAGTGCTATTTCCTCAGAGTGTTTTTTCTCTGATTCTATAGATTCTGTTAGAACTATATGGAATATAATTTTACAGCAGTTGCTATTTTCTCTTTGGTGCCATTATTATAATTGTAATTAATTGTTGGTTTAAATGATTATTTGTGTAAAATTCATTATTTGACTAAGGGTACAGTGAGGGCTGAGGTTGTCTGCCTTGTTTTCCATCTGATGTCTACATTTTAACCATTACTCTTATACATATTTTGTGAGTGAATAAATGAATGGCAGAACCTTCAAATAGATGTTCTAAATAGTAGTTTCTAAAAACCCGTGAAAACAGTCAAATTTGTGTTTTAACAATGTAAATAATATGGCATCTCTGTGGTTTTAGCGTTGAATGCTTTAGTTAGTAATAAGCTGAATTTCTGTAATAATAAAGAGATAATGCAAAATCAAAGTATCCATGGGTTTTTGCAAAAGGTGTCTACCAAGCACATGATGAACCAGGTGCTTAAAAAATTAATCATACTTTTAGAGGGACTACTGGCCAAGCTTTGCTAAATTCTTTATCCTTATATTAATAAGGCTTAGTGTGATTAAGAGAGTGGAATTTCAAGCTTATATAGTCAGCTCTTTTTTTCCTCAGCATAGGCATTGCTGACTTAAGCAAGTCTGAGACATTATTTATCAATATTAAGTGCAGAACTATTCAATTGCTAGCTTTTCATAATGCAGTGTACATATGTAACTGAAACTGTTATTTATAATTGAACTTGATTTTTTAGACATCCCTTGCTAAATAGCTGCATTGAGATGTAAATTATTCTGTAAAAAGTCAAGAGTTTAGGACAGAGAGCAGAAATCCATACCATGTAAAGATTTTTAGAACCACAATCGACAAGCTACTTACTGACCCACTTAAATGTCAGATAATGCATTCCAGGCATTTTTATTGGAATTTTCATGGGAAATAACATTTGGTGACTGAAAATAATTCACTGGAAAATATATATTTTAGGTTAGCACTGATTGAACTGAGGAGGTTGATAATATTATGAATGAAATTATAGGAGAAAGGAAATATGTCATTGTGTAATATTTCATCTAGAACCCCTACCCTCACATCATTTGTTAGAGTTTTGAGTTTTTGCATATTTTAGCTCCCTTCATTATATATCTTTAAATATGCTTTATATTATTATAAAATAGTTATTACCACTTAAAAATCTAAAAGCTTACTGGTTTATAAATAGTGGCTGATTTTATGTTATGTGTGACTTTCCTTATAAAGTAATTGAAGAAAAATATCTAAATTCCACAAGTTGTTTCCCCTTGCAAAAGACCTATAATCCAGAAATATTCTAAATTAATTTAATAATTGAGCTTGTGAAGTGAGTTTCTAGAAAATACCCATACAAGCCGTCACCTATGTGGGGGGGGTAGATAGTGCCTGCCTCATATATGTTATAAGTTTCGGATGTGTTTACAAGTTAAAGGAATTTTCAATGTGAAATCTAATGTAGTAACAGACTGTAAACCACAGTATGAGATGATCACTAATTTATCCACAAAGGAGAAGGCTAAGTGCAGTAGCTTGCAAGCTTGGAGATACAGAATGGGAAGGTAATTACAGTTTCAGAGACGGATTAATAATGCATTACAGCTTAGGTAGGCACTGTCCCCTGCCCATCCTTTTGAATCATCTTATAGTAGCTTACCCTGGTAGTTTGCCAATAGAAACAATGTGCTTTATCACCTTTATTTCTATTTTTCCTTAATGAGTAATTTCTTAAGAGTGGATTATAAGACTGAAGAAGAAGAAGAAGTTAGAGGAGAAGAAGGAGAAAGAAGCAGCAGCAGCAACATGTTAGTGTGATCGATAGCTCTTAGATGGCTTCTTGTGCTGAAACTCAGCCCCATATCCAGATGTGGGGGTAAAATAACCATGGCATGCAGACGTTGGTAGATGCCCGACAAGGATATGTTCTCTCTTACTACAGAAATCTATCTTGTTTGGGGCAGCAATGTGCACAGTTAAAAAATGCCCCCTTCCCAGACTTTGATATACCCAGTCTGGCCCTATAACACAGGTTAGCTGACCAGATATGGGAGGTCATATACTGCGTAGGGGTCCCAGTAGAACTGTTGATTTCCTGACCCAAAGAAACTCTAACAACATTTGCCAGGAACCTTATGCCCTTCCCGAGACTCCATCTTACTTCCTGACATCTTGGCTTCATACCTGAGATGGAGTTGCTGTGTTGTGGCCATAACACTTACAAAATGAAGGATACGAAAGCATGACATTTGATATAACGTAGCTCTCTGCTGATTTTCTGAGCACACTCTGATTCTACATCTCCTGGCTTTTTTCTCATGTGAGAAAATTAACTGCCTCTCTGTTTATAGCACTGTGGCATAACCAAATGTAGCCACTTATAATCCCCATGAATGCAAACATGAGAAAGAGAAAAACAGCAAGTGCAGCACATGTCCCACCATTTTTCAAAGGGCGTGCCTTGTAAACAGACACCTGTTTTGCCAAATGATAGACCAGATTTCACAAGTTCACTTGGGGAAAAGCAATAGCAACTTAATAGGTACTAGAGGTGTAAAATTACTAACGGGCTGAGTTTTAGATAGTTTATCAAGGAAGGTATTTTTATACTATGATTCAAATGCCACATGTAAGTGAAAATTGGAGAATTAAAGCTGGAATTTAGAAATATTAGCTGTAGAATAGTGGAAATCATCGTTATATGCATGCATCGCATGCATAAGCCAAAGGTGACTTTTGTGCCTTAAATAGTATAGTCAGAGGCAGTGCACTGCCAGCTTGAAGGTCAAAAAGTGATTTTTAATGAGTTAGTTGCCTGTTTGTTTTTTTTTAATGTCTGTTACTTTTAACTTTATGTGAACAAGTCACATTATTTAAAAATCAACAGATTGCATAAATCCAGATGTTTAAATTTTCGCTCAATGTATTAAAAGACTGAGCAATGCTGGGCCATTTTCCAATGAAGTTTAGTTGCAACTAAGCAACTCCTGCTTGCTATTTTTAGTTTTCTGGGTATAGGATCTTGTATGACCTGTTTAAACTCTTGGTTCTGGCTCTGATTTCCCAGACTGTTTTACTTACCTTTTTGTTTTATACAGACATCCAAAGATGCAAATTGGGTTTGCCAAATTAACTTCTTACTTAAAGGTGCTATTATTGGCCTATAAGATAATGTAAAATTGACATACTCTAATAGTATAATCCTCAAGTCTTTACATTATCTTTAAAATGGAGAACCTTATTCCAGTCTAATTTCAAGTGACAGCATAAACTTTAACTTAATAATTGAGGGAGATAACTTTTATTTGGTTATTTTTCCCTTCTAGTTCTCAAAGCACTCTATATAGCCTAGCTTTTTGCATTTGTGCTTCTGAACAGCTCCAAGTGTGAATTTCTGCAGGTAGTGTCAACAGGGAAATAAGCCCTTAGTGTATGAAATTACATTTAAGTTATGCATTAGTAAGCTAATAGAGATTTTGTACTGAAAACAAAATATGCTTGTCTTATGAGTACATGCATGTATTGCTGTTTTTGTTTTGTTTTTGTTTTCTTAGTTAGGACTATCTAAAGAAGCACCTGGGATTAGGCTTAAAACATTTCATTAGAACACTCACCCCAATTCAGATTGTTAGCTTCTTATTCACCTGAGAAATTATTTCCTCTTTTTTGAATCTATACTTATGTTGCCAAGACTGAAAATGTTTTAACTGCCCCACTAAGATTTTTTATGCATTTAGAGTAATGTATTACTCATAACTTTCATAGGAATTGCTGTTATTACTATATATGTGGGAAAAGGTACATTAAAAAAGCATCTAATTTAACATTTTCAGGAATGTATTGATCTAAAACTAATCTAATATATATATATATAGTGTATATATTATATAAGCACTATATTGATATATAACGTAATGATCTAATCTAATCTAATTTTAACATGATAGTAAATTTTCTAGAAAAAAATTACACTAAACTAAATCTTTCACAATTAAAAAAAGGTAAATATAACCAAAGATATTATTCCTAGTTCTCTGTGTCCTCTCCACATTCATATAAACATATACAATGAATCTCACTTCTTTATGATTTTTTCCATTTCCTGTTAATCATCCACATTGCTTTTTTAAAAATATTTTATTTATTTATTTTTAGAGAGAGGGAAAGGGAGAGAGGGATAGAAACATCAATCTGTGGTTGCCTCTTACATGCCCCCTACTGGGGACCTGGACCTGCACAACTTATGCATGTGCCCCAACCAGGAATTGACCCAGCGACCCTTTGGTTCTCAGACCGGTGCTCAATCCACTGAGCCACACAAGCCAGAGCTAATCATCTACATTACTTGATCTGCAGTTACATGAAATACAATATGTAACCCACCATGTGGGAACTATTTCATGTTGGCATTCCTTTTTTCGTTATTTACACTTTAAATACAATTATTATTATCATGGCAGTTGTCTTTTTCTAAATTCCAAAGACACTTAATGTCTATGGTTGAAAACAACGTGCTTGTTTGCTAACTTATTGGGAATACTATAGTATCATTTTTCTATTTTGTAAACTAATTCAGTGGCAATCATCATATGTATTTACCATATAGTAGTAAGGTAATACTCATGTGATCTCTATCTGTCTGTCTCTGTTTCTATCCATATTTCTCTCTCTCTTTCTCATCTCAAGCTCTATCTCTATCTATCTATGTCTAAGCTTGTCCTGAGTCCTGTTTTTGCAATTGTTCCGGGTTGGCTTCCTTTACATAATTTAGTCAGGTGTGTCTCTGACTTGTAGAGAAAAATATTAATTACGTATTTTAGATTTTATCTCAAAATGAAGCCTTACTTTGACAGTCTGACAATTATGTTGGAAAAACTAGGGAGTGTGACTAACAGTGCTTTAAAACAATTATAAAATATATATCATCATTGTAGATTCAAAACCCCAGATCTCATGTTCAGCATACCTTGTGTTGGAAACTACCAGTATCTCTTGTTTTCTTATCAATTTCATAGTGGCTTATGTGGGCCCAGAAGAGATTCTGATAACAGTATTGTAAACTGAAGAAAATCCCAACAGTAAAATGTAAGGAACCACATGCAGCAGGAAGTTGTCCTGAGCAAGAATCAGCCCTGTGAATATACTTCTAAAAATGGCATAAGCCGCCAGCTCACAGCTGGGCCATTTTCTGGGGATCAAGCAGCTCGAGGGCCAAATCGGGCAAGGCTGCAGAAAGAAGGTTAATCCTTCTCTGTATTTCCATGGGGCCTATTGCTGAGCCCTGCAGAACTGCAAAGGGCTCATAGAACAGGGTATATTAAATTTTTACTCGCACAGATTCTTTGGATTACCTTGCGGGGAAATTTAAAGAGAAATTTAATATCAAAAAGATGTTGCCATAGTAAGATTGAAACATAGAAATATAATGTAAGTACATTGAAAATTTTACGAATTTGGGTTTGAATTATTTCTGTATTACATATCATTAAAAACCTATATATTTTAACACTTTAATTAATTTTTTAAAGATTTTATTTATCTTTAGAGGGGAAGGGGAGAGGGAGAGAAATATCAATGTATGGTTGCCTCTTGTGCGTCCCCTGCCGGGAACTGGGAACTGGCCTGCAACCCAGGCATGTGCCCTGACCTGGAATGGAACCGCGATCCTCTGGTTCACAGGCCTGTGCTCAGTCCACTGAGCTACACCAGCCAGGGCTAATTAAATATTTTTATATGTATATCTACGGTTCCATATGTATATCATGATATCAGAAGAGGTGTGTTAGTGAGTGAAATGGCCTGAGTCCATTTCTGTAGCTTGCAGCTAGATTTTACAAAAATAAATTAATTTTCTCCATCTTTTTATTTAGGTTTATCTCACATTAATTTGTATGCATGGCATCCATCAGGCTTTCCAAATCATGGAATCTGTGATTGATCTTATTTTTTAAGAAAAGTAACTGGCTAGTTCAGTTGGTTAGAGTGTTATCCCAATATGCCAAGGTTGTGGGTTTGATCCCTGATCAGGGCATGTACAACAAAAAGCTATGAATGCATAAATAAGTGGAACAAAAAAAAGATATTTCTCTCTCTGTCTCTCTCTCTCTTCTTCTACCCCTTCCTTTTTCTCTCTCTGTAAAAAATTAATAAAAATTTAAAAATTTAAAAACTAATAAAAATTAAAAAAAACATATTCCTGGGATGAATTTGAAAAGCTTAAACAATAAAACTAACAGAAACATAAAGGCATTTATTCTGGATGTCTCATGTAGAAGTGAATTATAATTATATATTTTCTTGTCATAAAAATTAACTATATGTGCATATATTTGAATTCCGAGTTGGTATTGGTCTTTCTTTTCCATATGTTAGCAAATCCCCTCTGCTTACTAACTCTCACATCATTCCCACATGCATTTAAATGGCAAAGAATTAGAGTTAGACTGTACAACTTTCCATTAACCTGTCTCAGCACTCAGAAGTAATTTATAACCAAATTCTCAAATTCATATCAAGCCTACAATTCTGAAAGGGTAGGTGTGACATTGCAGTGTGATACTGTCAAAAGGCAGAGAGCTTGGAATTCAGAGAGACAAATTCCAATTCTGTTTTAACTGTTGATTTAAAATATTTTATTAATGATGGATGGTACTTTGGTCATTGGATAGTACTAACCACAGTCGTGCTCTTGAAAGTTTCCCCCATGGCTTCTGTTACATTGCATGCTCATAGTTCTTCACCTATTTACATTTACATCCTTTATCTCTCTTGTCTCTTTATAATTTCTCATTGCCACTGTGAAACCATAATCAAATGTATGTGTCTATATGCACACACATATAATACATATGTATTTTATAGTATAATGCATGTGCCCTGGATGGTATAGCTCAGTGGATTTAGTAGGGACCTGTGAAACAAAGGGTCACCAGTTCAATTCCCAGTGAGGGCACATGCCTGGGTTGCAGGCCAGGTCCCCAGTAGAGGGCCCATGAGAGACAGCCACTCATTGATGATTCTCTCTCTCTCTCTCTTTCTCCTTCCCTTCTCCTCTCTCTAAAAAATAAATAAATAGAATCTTTAAAAAATAACACCATGTATGTATATGTGAATACAATTCAGCTTTAAGTTCTTTCCCAGACTTAGAAATGCGTTTCCAAGTGGGTCCCAGTCTCGTCTGCCCCCTCGGACTGTGCACGCCGCTATACACACAAAGTTTCCTCGACAAGAACTAACCTCATCATCTATTTCTCTGCTCATTGGCCCCTGATTATTTTTCACTTGCCTCTGATACATTGTTATTCATTCAGACTCAAAATAATGTCATTTTTCTCTACGCTTTTAATCACACCTTTCACATTGATTAAGATAAATCCCATTGATTCAGTCTCTAAAACCTCTAGAAATGTTACCCTTCTTTACAAACACAGTGATTTATTAAAAATAAAATGTAAAAATGATTTCTGTACCCATACTTCCAAATTTCAGGCAAGGGATCCAAGCAGATTTCATAGAAAATGCTGTTGCCAGGTATCAAGTCTTTACAGTGGACTTGATATTAATTCCCACACCAGCCCTCACCCAGCTTTGCCACAGAATCAAGTTCACTATACCCCTCACCAAAAACCCCACAAACTGAAGCAAGACATTTTGATAGTATAAAAATAACCAAAGTACAAATACTATTTTCCTATTAAATAGTAATAATTCTGCATCTGGTCTTCACACATAACATCTACCATATTAATATATTTACAGGATAATTACAATGGTCTTTTCCTACTCCAAAACATTCAGAATTTTCCCCACTAACCTCAAGATTAAGATGCAAATTAATTTGGCTGAAACCAAACTTGTTTCAACCTTATCTCTAACTCAGAGGTTTCTGTCTCTCCCACTGTATCTTCAGCTTCTCTTACAAAGTCGCCACAACTCAAAGACCTGCGGCTCTGTGGCTTTGCACCAGAAGTCACTGCAGTGAGAAAAGATCTGTCTAATCTGAACCACCAGGAGGTTTGGGCTATACCTTTCTATGGCAGCTACCACAATGGTCTTTACAGATTGTATAAAGTCCCTTGCAGCATAAGAAGAGAAACTATTATGGAAGACTTCCACTGGGAGGTATTACATTAGCTGGGTTTTGATTGGTAACTGGAATTCAATACATAGAGAAGATTGGTAAAAGCATATTGGGCACAGAGCAAGCAATACTTGCACATGCATCAGAGTGACATGTTCCAGGACCTGGAACTTGATTTTGATGGCTGATGTACACGGATATGGTGGGAGCTGGTACAAAACTCCAACCTGGTAGCTACAGACAGCTTTGTAGTTCTTGCTAAGAAATGTTGATTTCATGTTAAGAACTACTTGAAGAATTTTAAAATTTGAAGTCCCATGATTAATAGTTATATTTTGGAATAAACATCCATCACTGTTGTATTTTAGAATAACCATATCAATGAGAGCATAAAGTGAAGGTAAGCAAAATAGGCGTTTTACGTTTTTTCCCATTTGGGGAGAGATCTGTACATCTGGCCCTGTCCCCCGTCTCTGTGAATGGTGTACGTTTTATTTACAGGTTTTAGCCCTCCTGTTCTTCAAAGCTCTAATTATTAGCTACAGTGTCGTACATGAATAGTGCAAGGGAAATATTATCTAGGCTATTCCTCTGCAGCTGCGTGTGAGCATCAGGATGGGTTTCTGCACTGAACTGTGTAATGATGAAAATTCGACTACTGTGTTTCCTCGGGAAGCACCTCTTCAAAACCCGGTCCCAATCCCCAGTCCCGAAAGTGTCACCCGTGGAGACTGCAAACTGCTTAGGAGACAGGGAGAATGTAGAGGACACGTATCCAATCAGTATTTATAGTCATGACAGGGCTGTTTATCTTCAACTACTATGTATCAATCAACACCATTGACAGACAAACAGGCCTTTAAAAAATACATACCTCTTTAAAGCTAGCAAGAATGCATTTGTTCCACACAAGAGCAATAAAAAGGACAAGAGATTTTTATTTTATACAATTGCATTCTAAACCTTTCATATTTATTCCCGAACCTTAACACAAATGAAAAAAAATCTTGTGTCCAAGGTCAGTGGAATTGTACCTTCCATTTTCATTGTTAGACTGTTTTCTTGGTGAATCTCTAATTTTGTTTTTATTATCTTTCTCTGGTTGTTACCTGTTTTTATTTTTTCACTAGCATTTATATTTATATTGATATATACTACTATAAAGACATATACTAGCTAATGCTACTGGTCATTCATTTCCATACCAGGTAAAAGGTGTCTTGAATAGATGAATGTTTTCTTTACAGCATTAATTTATAAAATTTAAAACTTCTGAAACCAAGTTGTTAGAAGATGCCTACTAAGAGTTTCTCTTTCGAAATTCCATTCCTAGTCCAACAGAGCTAGAAGGCAGCTATGTACTCTCCTTCTATTAGTCATGATCAATACCTCCATAGCTCTACAATATAAAATGCTGTTTTGGTTGTATATGTGCTTACTTTATAAAGAAAAAAATTGATCTTTTAAAATCAATGTTCTTTACAAAATAGGTTCAAATGGATGAGGAAGAGTGAATGGCACAAATATGCAGAAAGAATTGACTTTACCTTTTTATATCAATGTTAGTACAGGAGTATGTAATGAAAAATCAATTACAACATAAAATCTCATAATAAGCATTCAAGTGTTTTCTCATCAGATGACAGTACAAAACCCAGTCTGATGGCTGACTGTATTCCATATCACAAGACTCCAGTTATTTTCCATTCTTTAAGTAGGAGCAGAGGCCAGAGGTACATATTAACAATGACACATAAGACCTCCCTCTTGCTCTTTGGGTGAGATAATCCAGGGGAGCACCGTTCACAACCAGATGTGCCTCTGCATGGAGAAGGAAGGGATTCAGAGAAAGGGAAGGTAATAAATGAAATTCTATGATATCTCTCCCAGTGGCCATTCCTGACAAAAGCATTTTACTGTATCAGTATTACTATAAGTGGTTAACTATTGGGACTGGGAAATCCATCATGGTTAGCCTAGTTGTCCTTATACAGTAAGCTGATCCTGTTACATAGCCTGAAGTAGTCTCCTATTATATAAGGAATGGTACAATGCAACTAGAGTCTGTAGTCTCTCTCTGTTGTCTCACGTTTTTTTTTCAGTAGTTGCTCAGTGATGGTTGTATTAATACCTATTGGTTACATTAATGTCTACCAATCTGATAAATGCATAACTCTTTGCAGTTTGTTAGTTATATATGTTTTGTTTTTCATGTGATCCTCATCCTCACAACCAATCAATGTCTTCCATACAGTAGGCACTCATTCAATAAGTGATACATTTATAAATAAAGAATGAAGTGATCATAAAAATAGCCCAGTGTGATAAGCAGTGCCGTTGCACTTATTTTCATTTTGTAGATGTGTTGAGGACAAGATGTTGTGAAGGTTACTTGCCAAAATGAGTAGCAAGGCTGAAACTAACATCTAGATTTACATTCCTAGAGCATATTGCCTTTGTGTTTAGATTTTCACCAGTTTTTAAAACTGTCATTTATCTTTCAGGTACATGTATTTATGAGCTCTAGTTCTTTCATAATTAGCATGATGATTTGCTTTGAGCTTGGAAAAAGTCACTGTGAAAGCTAAATATTTTCTCTCCACGTTTAGAATATTAAGAAGGGAAAACTCAAGACAGTATGAGAGAAAAACATCACCATACACTAGGGAAAAGGGAAGGCTAAGGGCTTCATGCCAAATTTAAAGGATAATATCATCTATATAAAGCATAAGCAAAATAGAAAGTCAAATAAAACAGAATAAATGTACTAAACTCAAATATCCAAAATTGGATCTTGTATCCAATTTTATGGGAAAAGGGCCAAATGGAGTTTGCCATAAAAGAAAATGGTTCCCATTTGCCACTCATGCTTCTTCTGTGCCAAAGAGAGATTTGAAAATGTAGGTACAGCAGACGATTGGAGGAAGCAGCTTATTCTCAAAGCTGTTTTGTACTCAGCTGCCCTTTGCCCAAAGCAACAATATATTAATGGAGAGACCGTCATTTCAGTCTTTTGTGTGTAAGAATCATTCAGACTTGTCAGAATTCCAGTGTAGTTGCCCATTGTTTTAAGACAATGTTACAAGGATGGCTGTTCAGGAATTCATAAATATCCCAATGGCTTATTGACAAATGAAATACAATGGAGCTTCAGCCAAAAGCTTTAGAGCCCACTGGGGTTTGTGGAAATATTTTCTCTGAACAACTGGGGAAGATCCAAACTTCCATTATACCCTCCCTTTAAGACAACCACACAGTTTTTTTGTTGTGTAATTCTCAGTTAATATTCCCTTCCTTCCTTCTTTCCTTCCTTCCTTCCTTCCTTCCGCAAGCACATCATTTTTTTTTCATCAGCCTGTTTCTGAAACTTGTAATTTATTTCTGGAACTGAATCAACTTTGAACTTGTGGATTAAAACAGAAATGGCTAATAATGATGATGGTGTTTTATTTTTATATGATCTTATAATTTTAAAATTACGTGTTTTTTTCTCTATTTTTGTTTCAGCTAGCAGGAATTGGGAGAAGGTGTATAATTTCTTAACATTTCTCTGACTACACATTAGTGAACAATATTTGTTTTTTGCTGCATGTTCTGTTAAATTCTGCATATACCTCTCTGCATACCATTTTTAGATTCCTGGGTCTGAACCTAAAACAACTTCAAATATTCCAGCATTGATTTTACTGATTTACACTATTCTTGCTTCATTTTAAGGCTCATATAGACCACTTGTATTTTTAAAAAGAGAAAATCTGTAAGAGAAATATTATTTCACCAATTGTGAAAAATCCCCAGTCTTAATTGTGTGATGCACCAAGATATCTCCATTTGTCTCCTAAGCATTAGATTCTCAACCTAATATTTCATTAAAAGCTTTATGCCGTGATGTTTTGTTTTGGAACAAAAGAAAGGTGCCAAATCAGTAATAACCAGTGATAAGGTGTTAGCACAACTCCAAAAAGTTTTGTCAAATACAGTACTGTGTTAACCTGTGAAATTTTATCATTCTTAGTTTAAGTTGTTTCTTTTCCTTTTAAAAGTATTTTGATTCTAATATTTTGTGGAGAATATTAACGTCAAATACACCTGCACACACACACACACACACACACACACACACACACATTTGGTTGAAAAACTCTTGCCAGAAAGGAATCAGCTAAACTTTGAAGGAAGTACTCATGACATCGCTTTGTAGAAAATGAAGTAATACTTTATGTTGTATGAACTTAGTAATTTGACCCAGCAATTCTACTGCTGGGAATATACCTTAGGAATCCTGAAACACTAATTCAAAAGACCTGATCATAGCACCCCTGTGTTCATAGCAGCACTGTTTATAATAGTCAAGTAGTGGAAACAGCCCAGGTGCCCATCAGTAAGTGGGTGGATCAAAAAACTATGGTCCATTTACACAATGGAATACCATGCAGCAGAAAGAATGAAGGAGCTCCTTCCCTTTGCAACAGCATGGATGGGACTGAGGAATCTTATGCTAAGTGAAAAAAAACAGTTGGTGAAAAACAAATACCCAATGATCTCACTTACAAGAGTACTTCAATGGGCCTCCCTAGCATTTTATCTAGATCTTTAAATTTTATTTATTGTGTGATAGTAAAAACTAAACATGTTGTCTAAAGATTATTACACTTGACTAATGTAATTATGATGTGCCTTGGTGTGTTCCTTCTTGGGTCCAACTTCTTTGGGACTCTCTGAGCAGCAAGAGATAAGGGGACAGTCACCTACAAAGGAGTACCCATCAGACTGTCAGCGGATTTCTCAAAAGAGACCTTACAGGCAAGAAGGGGCTGGAAAGAAGTATTCCAAGTCATGAAATCCAAAGACCTACAGCCAAGTTTGCTTTATCCAGAAAAACTTTCATTTAGAATGGAAGGACAGATAAAGTGCTTCTCAGAGAAGGTCAAGTTCAAGGAGTTCATCATCACCAAGCCCTTATTATATGAAATGCTAAAGGGACTTATATAAGAAAAAGAAGATGAAAAATATTAACAGTGAAAAGACAGCAAACTCACAGTTAGTAACAACCACACCTAAAACAAAAGCAAACTAAGAGGACAGCTAGATCAGGAGTGGAACCATAGAAATGAAGAACACATGGAGGGTTAGCAACAGGGGAGTGGGAGGAGGAGAAAGGGGGAGAAGGCACAGAAAATAGCATAGAGGGTAGGTAGAAAATAGACAGGGGGGAGGGCAAGAATAGTGCGGGAAATACAGAATCTAAAGAACTTGAGACGCGTGGTTATAAACTAAGGGGGGGAGAATGGTGGGGGAGGGAGTGTGTAGGTAGAGGGGAATGAAGGGGGGGAATAGAACAACTGTAATGGTAGTGGGGGAGGGAGTGTGTAGGTAGAGGGGAATGAAGGGGGGGAATAGAACAACTGTAATGGTATAATCAATAAAATATATTTTTTAAAAAAGATTATTACACTTGATTGAAAAGTATAAAATGAATGATTCCACATAAGCAGAGGGTAAAGTTGCATTTAAAATTGCAGACACCAGAAATTCTCTTTGAACTTAACTAACAAATTCCCTTATCATTATTAAAAACTGAATGCATGGCTTGGCAGGGAACATGTCTGTACTATAATTGGAACCAATGGAACTTTAATTGGGCAAATAGGCCTCCTTCATGAGTAATGGATCTTTCAGAGTATATTGCTATTGGAACCTATAATGCATTCTTAGGTTTAACTTTTCAGAGGAGGAAACTTGCCACTTATTTTAGGGCAGAAACAGTTACTTTAGCTGCCAGGATAAAAATCTATTAAGAACTATGACAAACAAACATAGTAACTAACTAACTAAAGAACTAGATAAATAAAATGGTTAATTGATTTAGTAATCAAACTAGTTTCATGAGATATGCATTTATCACTTTTTAGTTCTTCTCTCTAGTGTAAGAACCCCAAAACTAAAGAACAACTTCAGGCTGCACTTTTTTGTGCTTTGCATATGTTTTGTCACTTTGGAAACCATTTTTCTGCCCGATGTTTTGGATCACTGCACTTATTCATGCCTGCATCCTTTAGCCCCGCTTGCTTCAGAATTGTGTCGTAGGAAGTGGCAACTCTGGCAATAGGACATTTTAATATGGAGGATGACTTAGGAATGCCATATTCTGTGTCTGAAATGTTCCAAATTATTGGAGTAAAATCCACCTAACCAGAAGTAAATAATCAAGTGATATTTACTGTATCAACATTCCTCTGTCACTTTCTCACTGGTCTCATTAAACAACTAAGGATGAAAGTTCTGGTTTTACCCTCAGGGCATAACCAAGTATTAGTTATACAACCCTGTAGGAATCCAATTTATTGTTTGACAAGTTGATTATTGATTTACTTATTTACTTATACCTAAATTACTCTGGAGTGTACATCAGCAACTTTTACAGAATAACTGTTTATAGAAGTGGGCTATTTCCAAACTTTAAGAGAATAAAGTGGGCTATATCCAAACTTTAAGCATTGGTAGTACTCAATCCAAGCCTGATTAACTCACTTTCCTTACTGGCAGAAAAGACAGCCTGGAAGGAAAATCTAGCCCAGATATTGTAGATTTGCCTGAATCCTGTTTTTCTCTATAATTCCATAGAATTATAGGGCAACTAAAAGCACATAATCTAGGTCCATGTCTTGCACACTGGTGTATGGGGAGTAGGGAAAACTGAAAAAAAAAAGGCAGTGCATTTTTTGGAACTTATTTTTATTTATAGCACTCAATAATTAAGGGAAATAAAGTTATAGATAGTCTCACAAATTAAAAAAACATAAAAAATGAAATATTTTCCTCATGTGTAATGTATGGAGATGTGTTCCAGATATTGTGGCAACTCAGATTCATCACTTTTATTATTAGGAGTTAATCAGTCAAAACGTTGAGTATCATTGATCTAAATGGGTAGGCATTATCATCACATATTGTTCTAATGAAGGCGGGAAATACTACAGGATTAAATAATAGAAATACAATGGATAAAGTCAGTGATTTAGAATGTAAAGACTTTAACAACACTTTAAGAAGACAGACACAATCAAAAACAGGTCACAGTATTCATGTTCTTGCTACCTCAGAACCAAAGCCAGTGAAGGCCATGTTTGGAAGTCTACTGTATTAAATTGAGAGTTCTACAGAGGCTGACCTGCTTATGTCTCACTCCCAGACATCTGTAGCTAGGGCCCCTTCCTGTGCTAAAAATATTATCTTATTAAGGAAATAGAAATTTACAGGTTAAAAAGTATTATTGTTCAAATACAGTTGTCTCCATTTTTCCACTACTGCTCTGGCCTGCCTCACCTATCCCCACATCCCACCCTCAATCCTAAGCCCCTTTTGGCTTTGCCCATGGGCCCTTAATACATGTTCCTTGACAACCTTTCCCTTTCTTTCCCCCTTTATCCCTCCTACCCCCTTTGGTTACTGTCAGTTTGTTCTTTATATCAATGTCTCTGCTTTTATTTTGCTTGCTTGTTTGTTTTGCTGATTAGGTTCCACTTATAGGTGAGGTCATATGGTATTTGTCCCTCACCACCTGGTTTATTTCATTTAGTGTGATGCTTTCCAATTCCATCCATGCTGTCACAAAGGGTAGAAGCTCCTTCTATTTTTCTGCTGTATGGTATTCCACTGTGTAAATGTATCGTAGCTTTTTGATCCACTCATTTACTGATGGGCACTTAGGTTACTTCCAGCACTTGGCTATAGTAAATTCTGCTGCTATGAACATTGGGGTGCATAGGTTCTTTTGGATTGGTGTTTTAGGGCTCTTAAGGTATATTCCCAGCAGTGGAATTGCTAGATCAAGAGGCAGTTCCATTTTTAGTTTTCTGAGGAAATTCCATACTGTTTTCCACGGTGGCTGCAACAGTCTGCATTCCCACCAACAGTGTTTTTTGAGCAAGAAAGAATAAAGTTGGGGATGAAATAATTTGAGTTTTTCTGTAAATGATGTTAGTTGGGTATATACACTTTTAATCCTCTGCATAAAGCATGAACTTATTGTTTCTTCTCTTTCTGTGGTCCAAGTTCCGTGCAGATAATCAGGCACATGGTTGTGTATTTATGTTGCTGTGAGGTGCTATCCTTTGGAATCATTGTTTATAAGAAATCTTAGATGGAGAAACTGAAGATTATTCTGTTGGCCAATGTGAACAATTAGTCTGGGATCAAAGCAAGCTGCTAATTGTTTTCCCTTCCCAGAGAATCAACCTTGAAAGGTAGTGGCAACAGGCACATTAACATGCCCAAGGATTTTCTAAGCATGCTCTGTTTATTAATGTTGGTAATCTGAACATCACAAATGCAAGCTATAGCTCTCTGGCTCCTCTTAGATGTGCTTATATTTTCAAACTGTTTAGCTGTAACTGAAGTCTGATATCAGAAATAGAGGTGTATGTTAGACCTCTGCCATGCATTACAAAAGATAATGTTCATGATGATATTCAATGCTGTTTATAACAGACACTGGGTTAAAAAAAGAAGCCTGTCTCTTGATGATTTGGGTAGTTTCATACTTATGGGTGGTGAAAACTGTGTAAGAAATTGTATCTTCTCTTTTGTTTTGACTGATAGGATACTTGGTGATAAACTTAGATTCAAAAATTATGACTTGCTTTTTCAAGTTAGAGATCCACTGTTCTTTTTATCCCATTTTATCTTTTTATTTTGCTTGCCTCCATCTTTGGGTCTTAATTTCCATTGCTTTTATTGTAAATCATGTTATATCCTTCTTGAAAATAGATTATAAATAAATCAACTTAAAATAAGATCAAGGATGTAGATAACAGAGCATTATATTCAATCAATAAAGTTTATTGACCATCTCCTATATAAAAGGCACTTGGAGAGACTAAGGATATTATCATGAGTAAGAAATTATCTCTGACCATGAATAAATCTGCTCATATTTAGTGATTTTGTAAAGCTACCTCTGGTTTCCTACACTAGCATAACAAAGTACCACAGTACAAATTTATTATCTCTCAATTCTGTAGGTCAGAAGTGTTTGTTGGTTTGATTAGTTCCTTTCTTTTGGGTTTCACAAGGTCAAAATTAAGGCATTTTTCTGGGCTCTTTATCCGGAGACTGTTGAGGAGAATCCTTTTTCAAGCTTATTCAGCTTGTTGGCACAAGGATGATACGTGGGGATTTTGCCCTGAGTTCTTTATTTCCTTCTGGCTCTTACCTGGAGGCCACTTTCAGCTCCTTACGGCCATCTGCACTCCTAGCCTTATAGTTCCCTTTCCATCTTCAAAAAGAACAAAGATAGATAGTCCTTATTACATTTCACATTTCTTTTACTTCTACATCTCTTCTGCTTCAGATAGAGAAAGTTTCCTGTATTAACAGTTCCTGTGATTAGGTTGGGCCCACCCAGCTAAAGGTAGCACAAGATGATCTCCATGTCATAAGACACTGAAATAGAGAACAGGCTGACAGTGACCAGAGGGGAGAGGGGAGGGCATTTCAGGGGAAATAGGGGAGGGATTTAGAGGAACATATATAAAGGATACATGGACAACAACTGAGAAGGGTGGAAATGGGAGGGAGGGGCGTAGCCTGGGAGGTGGGATGGGATGGGAGTAATAGACAGAAAACTGTACTTGAAAAATAATTTTAAAAAATGGAAAAAAAAGAAATACACGCAAAAAAAAAGATATGCAATTTTACATTGGCAAAGGGACTTTGCCGTTGTAAAGTAGCATATTTACAGGACTTAGGAATTAGAATAGGGATATATTTAGGGGCCACTCTACCTATTATACCAGAGTAAACTCAGAAAGTAAAAGTGTAGATGGAAGGTAAAACTTCTAAATTCTAATAATAACGTGGTATGACAAGGATCTATTCTTGTTTTGGAGTGAACCTAAGAGAAGTCATCTCTCAGTCAAGCTAGCGGCATTGAGACTGTTTTTATAGTATTCTCTTATAATGGTTGTAGTTGATTTCCTTAGTAATTTCTCTGTGTGATAATGATCATTAGCACAGCTTTCAAAGAATCTGGAAGGCACCTAAAGCTTAGGTGAAATTAGAATGTATATGTTATGACTCATTTTTAGAGCAACGATACTAATTTTATATCTTTAACTATATAAATGAAGGGATAATTGAAATCTTCAAATATCCATATTCATACAATGTTCTTTGAAAGATTTTTCAGCAATTAAAAGTTTCCCTCTCTTTCCAGGATATTAAATAATTATAAATCTTAAAGCAAAATCAATCCAACTAGAATGATATATTATTTTCCTTCATATTTTATATATTATTAACAAAGAGAAATGGATAAAATTATTCAATATACTCATATAGTATAACAAAACCTATACTCCATTGTTGTATTCATTTATGATTAGTAAGTACAAATATAATTTATTACTTATGAAATATCACTGGGCTTCAATCAGAAGATAGGCATTAAAAACTATCTCATTTCTGATACATTCTAACTCCATAATTTACCTAGTAAGTACTCTGAACATATTTATATAGCTCTATAAAAGAGAGCATTAAATAAACTCTAAAGTATTTTCATACTATAAATATTTAGAACTTCATAGTACAGTAATAAAATGTCTAGGGAAATATATGCATAAAATAAAAACAAATTAAATTCTGAAGGACTTTTTAAGAGCTCAAAATTATTTCTCGATTAAAAATGCAAATGGTTTCCAGAAAAACAAAGCTTTTATGTTGGGTTGATTTTCAGTTATTTTCAAAAATGAGGAAAACACCACATAATGTAATTGTTTTTAATGGTTATTATACTTTAGCTTGTAACCACCCGGATAATGAGACTTTTCTTTCTTTCTGCCTCTTTCAAGTTAAATGCTTTGTCTTAATGGTATTTTTTCCCCTATGTTTTCAGTAGATGGTCATCTCTGTGTTTATAACCGCTGAACATCATCAAATTCATTTGAGGTTTAGCCTACCCAATATGTCTCCAACTCTCTCTGGATAAACATGGGAAAAGAGGGAAAAATGTTTGGGTAGTGTTTACTGACAAATTCAATATAAAAATGACACATGGATAATTTATTATCAAGGCACCAAATTTTGGTCAAACTTTTCACTTATTTTGCAGCAATACTGAGATGGTTTCATAGATTCCTGGATACTTACAAACTTGATACTTTAGATAATATGCCACAAGTAATGAGAAAATCAATGGAATATATAATTTTTAATTGTGTATTTACAGAAAGCAGATCACTGAGCATCTACAGAGATAATGGCAGAAAAAAGATTCACCACATTATTTTTCTATGCTGCTCTTAAGAATGTAGAACGTTCTGACTAGATTACCATATTTTTGGACTGTAAGACCAACTCCCCCAAATTTGGGAGGAATAATGGTTGTTAATGCTGCTGTCGAGTTCTCTTTACATTTACATTGGTGAAATATGTTATTTATATTATTAAGTATTTCACCACATTTTTTTTGCTTCAAAATTTTTTTCCCTAATCTCCTCTAAAACCTAGGTGCGTTTTATGGTCTGAAAAATACGGTAGTGCTAAGAACTGTCTAACTCCATGTATCACCCCTGTGTCTCTGAAAAAGTCACCCTTGTAACTTGTACAGTTGTTCTCTCGACCAAAAAGAACTAGAGTCATATCTCAAAACATTCCGAGTAACAGAATTTGTCAGCAAACTTTTCTATGCCTTTGAAAATGAACATACATCTTCAGCACATGCTGAATGTGAGGAGAGGAGATCTGTGAAGCCACTGCCCGTTTTACCACAGAGTACTTCCTGTCAGTTCAGTGTTCGATTTTATAAACACTTAAGAAGTGTCCTTAACCTAATGGTGGAGCAAGAGTTAGTAAATAAAATTTATGTAACGAAATTTAATATTCTTCAACCTTATCTTTTCAGCCCTTTTGTTTATTCCTCTCTGAAGAGTCTAAACTAAGCCTCTTGTCACATGCTAGTTCCCTCACCTACAAAACTTTAATAATTGTGTATACCTTGAAGCAATTGCCATTTTCATTATGTTTTAATTGAAATACAAATGACAAAATGCTATGTGTTAGTCTAGGGAAAATAAAATAATTTTTTACAAGGTAAAGAAGTACTGAGTGTTTCAGCCTGTGGCTCTTTCAGGGGATCCCCAACACTTCGTTGAATTTTCTGGCCATGTTATTTCATTTTGGTGTGGAATCTTTAAACAGAATTTGAGGCTGGCAAGTTTAAGAATGGACCCTTCTATCAGCTGCTGTCTGCATGATCTTAACTATGGTACTTAAATTCTAATATTTATTTATTCATTTATTTATTTTTAAAGATTTTATTTACTTATTTATCTTTAGAGGGGAAGGAGAGAGGGAGAGAAACATCAATGTATGGTTGCCTTTCGTGCGTCCCCTGCTGAGAGTTGGCCTGTAGGGAACCGACCTGCAACCCAGGCATGTGCCCTGACTGGGAATCGAACCGAGATCCTCTGGTTCGCAGGCCCGCACTCAATCCACTGAGCTACACCAGCCAGGGCTAAATTCTAATATTTAAAATGAGATAAATAACACTCCAGTGGCTTGGGTGTTTTTAGTGGCTTGGGCTGCTATAACAAAAATGCCGTGGACTAGGTGGCTTTAATAAAGAATATTTATTTCTCACAGTTTTGGAGATTGGACATCAGAGATTAGAGTTGCCAGGGTGATTGGTTCTTCTGGTTTACAGGCAGCTACTTTCTTGCTGTGTCTTCACATAGCAGGGAGAGAAATATATCTCTCTCATATCTCTCCTTATAGGAACACTAATCTTACTCATAGGGGTTCTACCCTCATAACTTAATTACTTTCCAAAAGCCTTACTTCCATATATCAACATGTGAATTTGGGAGAAACACAAACATTTCAGTCCATAGCAACAGAGTTTTTATTATTATTTCTTTTATATGTGATTTGTGTGTCTAATTTGTGAGAAATCATTCACCCAGCAGATATGAAATGAACACTTCAATATAAGTAAGAACACCTGAAATATAAAAGTAGGTAGGGTTTTGCCAGTATTAAGGTTGTTGCTTATTCTATCATATAATTAATATAACTTTATTTTATATACATGCATAGTAACTCTCAGTAAGTGTTCCTTATTCATGTAACATAAATGAGAAAGACTGTGTTTTAGGCATGAGGACTCCGTAGTGAACAAAAGACATTTATAGGGTTTATATGCATGGGGAGAAAAATCAAATAAATAAATGTATAGTGTTAGGTGCTAAAAATAGCAATAAAAAGGACTATTTTTGCCACGTTTTCCTGCATTTTATTAGATTTTACCAGATAGCAGCCAGTCTTAAAATTTCCCAAAAGTGAGGGTGGTTTTCTTTTTTAGGTTATATGTCTTCTGTGGGCATTTGGGGCCAGTTTCAGCTCTGGGCTTGTGTCTTCTTTATTCTGAAATACTGACTGCATAGCTTATGTGGACTTTTAGCCAATTTTGGAAACTTTGGCTTTTATTCCAAGAGAGAGAGGAATATAGAACATGTTTGAGAGGAGAAGTGACAGGATCCATTGCATATTTTTAAAGACTTGTTCTGCTTTCTGTGTAGTAAGTGTAGCGTCAAGAAGGATGGTTGCCAGGCTTGCCATAGGTGTGGACGAGAACGAAGTAGTGAGGATTCGGATGGTACCACTGGTCATGGGGACAAATGGTGGTCTGGGTTGGGAGATGTTGAAGGCAGAACTGAAAGATGTGCTGACTGATTGACTGAGTATATGTGGGGAGTGAGAGAAGAAATTCATTCAAGATGGTTGCTTAGCATCTTTCAGTTGAGCAATTGAAAGTATGATGTTGTTATGGAGATAGGTTTTAATATGAATTACGTAAAACTGTGATAAATGCTTTAACTTTTCCTGGGCTGTGATCAGTGCTTTATAACTTCTGATAATATAAAACCTAAAATTGTTTAAATTAATGGGGAGTTGACTCTAAAGCTACATTTGAATGGAAATTTAGGACAAGATTCACTTAAGTCATCAAAAATGGCAATCCAGTAAACAAATATTTACCAGAGAACATAATCACCAATGCCACCCTTGTAATCCTCACGTATACCTTGCACTACTGTGCTTAAGTGGTTCCAATACAGAGTAATTTAATGGCTCATTCAATCCTTCCATTTGTATTAGTTCCCATGGCCGCTACCAAAAAATCTCCACAAATCTAGTGTCTTAAAGCAACACAAAATTAATATTTTACAATTCTGGAGGCCAGAAGTCTGAAATCATTTTTACTGAGTAAAACAAAGACAACTACAGGGTCACCTTTCCTTCTGATTCTCCAGAGGAGAATTTGTTTCTTGGTATTTCAAGATTCTTGAGCTATGTTACTTGCATTGCTTGGCCCCTGGCTGGCTCCTCTGTGTTCAAAGGCAGCACTATAACATCCTCAAATCTTTCTGTGCTCCCTTCACATCACATTGTCCTCTCTGTGGAAAGATCTCTTCTGCCTCCTTCTTATAAGGACACTTGCGATTCCCTTACAGTCCACACAGATATTTCAGGATCATCTCCCCATTTCAGGATCACTAACTTAATCGTAACTGAAAGATACGTTTGTCATATAAGGAAGGTTACATTGAAAGGTTACAGGGATTGGAACATTGATATCTTTTGGAGCCATAACCCAGCCTACAGCACAACCTTTTTACTTTGCCTTCTGCAGTACGGTGGCTTCACCATTCAAATGCCATCCGTTTCGGCTGCATGATGGCCGCACAGTCTAGGAAGGACATGCAGACATCAGTCATCAGGGAACAAAAAATGGCTCCGTCTGTGTTAAGTGTCTCTATTTATCAGCAGGGAAACCTTTCCCACATGTCCTCCAGGTAGATTTTCTTCATAACTCAAGAGTAATCTCAGTACATACTTATTCCTAAATAAATCACTAACTGGGAGCAATCAATGCAGCTTTCCTGAACGATTGCATGTGTTAGAAAAAATAGGTCAGACTGTTAGATGTTGTCAGCATTAGGTAAACAGCCAACACTTCTCTTACATCTCTATAGCATTAACTTAACATTTCTACACCAGGATAGCTTATTTCATATGCAAAAGCATCTATAGGATTTTGTGCATGTGTATTGTTTCCTTTGTTGAGATCATTTATCATTTAATTATGAAACTAGCTAACACTGAATTCTCCATAATAACACTGACCCCTTGTGACTTTGACCCTTATTCATTGTACTTCAGTATGCGTAGAATGCTACCTTTTGGTGTTTTTTTCCCACTCTGCACCTAATGTGTGTCAGATATTATGAATGTATTTTAAATATATTTTAAAATAACACATATTTCTGTGGTCCCATTGTTTAAAACCTGGCTCAAATTAGAGTGTTAGGAAGATTAAACCAATGTAGAAATCAATAATATAACTTATTTTCTTAATTTATATATTATTATGTGAGTTAGTAGAATGTGTCATTTTAAACATACGGGAGAAAGCTAAAAGAAGCTTTCCAACACGAAGGTGCACTGTGATACAAATACAGCTTTCTCGTGTATACTATAATCCCCAAAGCAAATGTCTGACATTCTCTTCCTTAAGTTGGAAGCTGACTTACGGGTTTATGCCTGCATTGAGGTCTCCATCAGATCATTGCAGTTTGGAAAAAAACAAACCATTCAGCTAAAGATTGTCTTTGTTAACAGTTATGAAAAAAATAATAACCAGCCTGCCATACAAAGGGAACAAAAAAGAAGAGGTATGGAGGAAGAAAAATCTTGACTTCTCTGGAACAAATTAACAGTAGTGTGGATGCTCTACAATGTGAGATTTGCTAGGAGCCCAGCCAGCATGTTTACTGCTGTCCTCTCGGGGCTTCAGGGAGGCTCCTAGGTTTTATTGGAATATTGCAAGTTCAGTAATGTAACATGGCTGTTCTATTACAAGAAAAGATTTGACCACTAACTCGTCTTGAGTTTTTATTGTGACAAAATTTATAATAAATGCAAGTAAACCAGAATGCCCACTTTTAAATTTCACTGAAACAAATTCTGTGAAAATATAACTATAACCCTATTTCCCCTGCCCCCCCTCAACACCCACACATACATCATAATGGGTCCCTCTGTCTCTAAACACTCCTGAACATCTTATGTTCACCTCTCTTCCTACCAATTGCATCCACTCTTTGTTGCAGTTTGTCTTATTCATATCTTATTTCCACTACTATAATTTAAACCTTGTGTATAGAGATATAATATATTACTATGTAACATAGAATTATAATATAATTATAGATACATTATATGTGATGTCTAATATATTATATATGAATATATTTATATCATGATTGTGTATTATATATTAATATATATTTTATATATTATTAGAGAGAGAGTCTTGTATACAACAGGTACTTTAAAACCCATACTGACCAACTGTTTGGTTCCAAAACACATTGCAGTATTTCTTGTTCAGTCCCATTTTTACAGCATCCTAATTAACTCTTTGATGAATAAAGAAATCTATCTACACAAGAAGTCATTTTCTGGCATTTTTTTTCATAGTTTTCTCATTGAATTTCAGTTGCAGTGTCATTAATGGTCGGGTTGAAGGGAACTGTCCCTGCCAGATTACTTCCACTTTTTCTTCAGATTTCAGGACCAAGTAAAATTGTCATTATCATGATTAAAGATGTTGTTTCAAAAAAGTTATTTGTACCATCTCTGATGTTAGTCATGTCAGTAATAGCACGGTTTTTATTTCTCTGCTCACCTTCACATCTCCAGCACTTAAAGCTGGACCTTGCTTCCTGGTTCACACCCCATAGGTATGTACTGAGTACAAACATGTGTTTTATACTTCATAACATGGAGTCTTAAAAAATAAAGACATACTACAAGTTTTAAGTTTATTTGAGCAAATATTGGTTAGCATTGGGCAGCACCAAGCTAGAAGTGGTTAGGGAGCTCCAAGACAGAAGCTCAGGCAGAGGCCTTTATAGAGAAAAGGTGGAAGCAAAGTAAAGGAGCTACTGATTGGCTAGACCTTAATGCCTAATTACCATTTTCAATTGGTTGTCTGTAGGTTTTATTTCATAAGCCTGAGACATTGACTGACTAAACTTTTGGTTTGCTTATGTAGCCCCCACATCACTAGCAACACTTCAGTCTAATAGATTCTTTCTTTAATTATGATAACTACTCTTAAATTAGTCACATACTGGCAATCTTTTCTTCAAATTTGAATCTAGCCTTTGTGTTTCCAAAGACTGCACGAAATAAAAAAAAGAAGATAACAGAAATGTCCATTTTGATTCAGAGTTAAGTACATGAGCAATGTTTTGGTTATCCCACATCATACGCTCCTAACTGGTGTCCTACTGGTAGCTTAGCATATGCTCAGTGTCTTTGACTACAGATAAGAGTGAGATGGGCCCCACCATTGTATATTTTCTTACAACCATATTTTAGCATCTCTGAAATAAATCCCACAGGAAGGAAGAAATGTTTTTAATTTCCCAGTTCTGATCTGGGTTGTTGCCATATCTATATTTTAGAAATTGTAAAGTAAATGAGGCAATGATGAAGCTTTCGTGCCAGAGACACTTTTAAATACCAAGTGCATGTCATTACTGTAGAGTTCTGTGTTCCTCCTAATTCTTTAATTATGATAAGAACTGCATCTCTTAAGCCAATTCTCCTGCTATTCTTTCCTGGCCTCTGGAGGATCTTGTATTTGTATGCATCATATTTTATTTGTAATGGCTTTTCATCAGTTGTAGGCTTTGTATTTTCATCTTATCCTCGAACTAGAAGTAAGACCTATTTTCTGTGTTCCTAAAACAAAAAACAAACTAAAAAGAAGTTAAATTGTGTTGTTGTTTTTTACTTGTGTCATTAAATTAACAGATACACTGATGTTTTTTAAATTCTGTGGAGAAATAAAAGAAATGCTCTTCTAATGTATTTGAGAATGAGCAATTGTAGAGTTGTTTTTAAAACTAATACCTCAGGAGTTAATTGAGACATTAGAGGCTATGAACAGAAAATTCTGCTTCTAAAATAATTTTAAGAGAATAATACAAACAGGTTTATTTTTCCTTACAATTTTCATGGAATTTTAAGATGATTTACTTTTTTTCTTAAGATGATGAAAGCAAAGTTAATCACCTTTCCCCTCACAATTTTTTAAGTGGAGATCAATTTTGTTTTTCCATATCTTCTAAAAGAGATTTATGGTCAAATTACTAAAATATTGTAGAGTAAATTCTTGAATTTTAATTGTTTCATAATTGTCTCCTGACTTTGAATATAGGATTGCTCTAGTCAATGTTGAATCTGAGGCTTCATAGGTTATTTACATTTTTATAAAAATAAGCCATACACCATAGCACTGAAGGAGTAAAAATTGAAAGTCAGGAGAAGAATATCTCTTAGGAGAAAGATTTTCTTCTATTTTGCAAAACATCCTGTTGGTTATTTGGGCTGAGGCCTGTAGGATGTTGTTATACGGTCCTCTAGAAGTGACTCTCCTAAATTGGAACAGTTGCCTGTAAATTCATGAAAGAATAGAAGAAAGGAAATCAAAAGTGAGAGGAAGAGGACACAGGCACATGGAAGGAAAACCAAACCAAAAGGGTCACCAATAAAGAGCTGTCCAGTGAAAGGGGAGACTAACTCCATCAGCACTATGTGGCTTCTTGCTTCCCCCTATGTTATGGCATTTCTCCTGGCTCCTGCCTGGTGCCTGCATGCCCTCCTAAGGGGAGTGCGATGCCTGAGTTAGGACATGTGCGGTAGTACTGGGGGCATCGGCATCTGAATTTTGTTTTGATGGTGCTTAGAATCTCAGTAGGGCACATCATCATTTAACCAGAAACAGTCTCTGTGCAGGGCTGCATGCATTAGGAATATGAAGCATTAAGAGACAATTCATTTCTGCTGATTGTTCAGGTTTTATTATGCAGAGACACCAACCGAGTGGTCAAGTGATTCCAAAAGTCAGTTTAGCTCCACTCACCAAGTCTTGTTACAGGACCTAGGCCTGCATTTGCCTAGTCTTGGGGGCACTTTTATCTAAAGGAAGCACACACTCACACATACACACCACACACACATGCTGCACCATGCCACACCACACCATATGCTAATCATGGCCCTACCCTTGTTAACTACTACCTTAGGCCCAAAGAAGGGATTTTCAGGCCTGAACCATACAATATCTGCTGTGCAATGAACAATTTAGAAGCTCCTTGATTACAGATGTAGGCTGGCAACTTGGGTAAAACACCCTGACATAAACACTGTTCCCTATATTTTCTCCTTTCTCTGCCTCTCATGATAGTTAGCTAGCTACATGTTGATATGGATAGCTTGATATATATATATATATATATATATATATATATATATATATATATATATACATACACATACACACACATGCCTATGTATGCACAAATACACAATTCATATATATATATATATTTGTGTACTATATGTATTTATATTCATATGCATGGCACAAAATAGCACAGAAGTAGCATTTGCCCCTACAATTCTCTACAGTAATCTCACTTTTCAGAAGCAAATTTTGTTTTACATTTCTTTCATGAACTACCAGTAAATAATAAGCATATACCTCTATGTCTCAATTTATCAACTTGTGATAATAACGTTTTGACACACACCTATGAAAAATGACTGCTATGCAATTATATTATCCTTCCAATCTTCCTCATTCCCCTCAGTATGTGATAGAGGAAGACTTTGTATAATTATTCTCTTGATTAATTTTGCTTACACACATGCCTCATTTGAACTTCAGTTTTTTGTACTGTCAATTTGTGCAGCATATTGAGAACTCCCACTATACTTAGTGAAGACACTAGCGTTCTTACTTTCTTAACACTACTGTTTACTTGCCACCCTTTACTTGTTTTCTGGAAGACCTAACTTTGCTTTTACATTTCAAGTTTATTAAATATATATTCTGTGTTTCTATCATGTTTGAGTCACTAGCACTCTGTGTATATATTGATCCTAACCATTAAAACAAACACTCAGGGTGGTATGATAATGTGAATATTGTTACTTGCAGTAGGGCATTGGAATATGTATCTATTCCACATTTTCAAGGCCAGGAACATTTTGAATCAAGAACTATATATATATATATATATATATATATATAGTCATTATTTTGTCCCTCTATGTTTTAATATTTGTTTAGGGGTTTCATATATACCTACCTCTAAAATTTAAATATATACTTTTATGTTAATATGGATTAAAATGTTTAACTATATATTTTATACACACACACCTCCCATCAAGCTCTTCTATATATGTAGAAACAAAATGACATGTTTAATCCTCTCTATAACCTTATTGAGTCTGACATCTGTCATGAGGATAATGAAACCCAGAATGATAGGTAGGGTCCCCAATGTGATAGAACTGGTGGATGACTGAGGGTACTGGGATTCAAACCCAGGTGTCTTGCTCCAATGCTGTGATTTGGTTAATCATTGCATAATGTTTTTATAAGAAGAGTTAAATTTAGATTCATGTTAATATATTATTTCTGGGTATTTCATCATAAAGCAAGAAAAATCCAGGTGAGATTGTTTAACATCTTGACATACTGAATTTCTATGAAGAACTTTATGCCTGTAATATAAGGGTAAATAAATCAAAACAGTCATTTTTGCAAATAATTTCTTTTGGCACTTTTAATTTCTTTACTTTATCATGTGAAAACAAATAAATTGTCTCCTTTGCCAATTCTGAGTTTTAAAACATTACATTCTTTTAATGTCATGTAGAATTGATAAAAATACGTATATTTGCAACTAAGTTCTTTATATTTTATTTGAGAGCCTATTTCAAGAGGTACATAAGGGTTAATAACTGCTAAAAAACTGTATTACAGTAATTAGCCCAAATAAAGTAAATTATTCTAGTAAATAGTTAAAATTAAACATGAATAACTTTCATAAAATGTTTAGGTTGACAATTAAAATTAAACATTAATATCACTTGAAATATGTCCAAAACAGAGGTCTTATATAGCAAATTAATTTGGATTATATTGTAGACCATATATGAATGTGGTATGCAGAATTTTGAGATGAACCTCATGCCCCGTACCTTGTATAATGTCCCTCTCCTTTAGTATAAGCTGGTCCTGCAAATGCTTCAACCCATTGAAGATGGCAAAGGGAAGGTATTTTTCAGATGTAATTAAAGCCCGTAATCAGTTGGCTTTAAGTTAATCAAAGGGGAGGTTATTTGATGGACCTGACCTGATCAGTTGGGACCTTTAAACTTTGTTTGTTTGTTTGTTTGTTTATGTTAGAGGGGAAGAAAGGAAGGAAGAGAAACACTGATACATGGGAGAAACATTGATTGACTGCCTCTTGCACATGCCCCATCCGGGAACAGAACCACAACCCAGGCACACGCCCTGACTGGCAGTCTAACTGGTGACCCTTCACCTTGTAGGAGGATGGCCAACCAACTGAACCACATTGGTTGAAGCCTGATTAGTTGGAATTTTTAAAAGGGCTCAAAAGGTGATAGACTGGAAGCACAAACACCTCTTTCCTGTTGGCCTTGAAGAAACTAGGTTTTATGAATTGTCCACTAAAGTTAAATGAATTCTGCCAACAACCACATGAAACTAGAAGATCCTGAGCCTCGGATGAGACTGAAACCCCAACCAACACTTGGTTCCAACCTTTTGAGACCCCGAGCTGATAACCCAGCTAAGCTGTGCCTGTATTTCTGACACACTAGAACTAAAAGAGTTTTTAAAAATGAGTGTTATTTTAAGCCTTATAGAAACCTAATACCTTTACTTTTGTCAGGGGCAAAAGGAAAATATTATTTAATAAAACTAGTTTCCGACTTTGATAGTGTTATCCCACAGGTGGACACAAATGCAGGCACACATGCAAGACTAACACATCTAACTCCTCCGAACTTGTAGGGAAAAATCAAGTCTCAATAATTATACATAAACAATTCTAGAAATCACTGAATATTTGAACTAAACAAATAGTTGAGAGTACATCTTCTTTGAACTCTTTTCTTTCCAGTTAAAAAATAAGAGCTGCAAAAAAAAAGCAAAGCACTTTCTTGGGGTCACACAAGTCTACGGAGGAATTGCTGGGATAAGAGCTCAGGCTGTGTCTCCAGAACCAGACCTAGTTTCCCCCTGGTATGACTGCCAGAGGTATAACTTGCAAAATCTGGTGAGACAGCTCCTAACCAGTGCGCAAGGACAGATCACCCACCTTTAGGATCTGTAGAAATACGATTCTGTAATCTTGAAATGAATAGGATTGAAAGGATTTTACTTCATGACATATATACCCTCAAGATATTAGGTCAATTTGCTGGATGTTTTTATGCTATATATCAGTTTTCAGTGATGAACTGTACATTCGACACCAAAGAGATAGTTTTAATCTCACATATGCTAATCAAGACCCAATCTCTGTCTTCAGATCAATAGACGGTATCCTATTCATCCTTGAATAAGTCAGGATGATTATTCTATAGTGTAACTAATTTGCAGAAAAAATGCACAATACCACTAGACTCATGTAAAGACATTCTGCCTAAATAAGTACAAAGCAACAATAACAAAGAATGTTTTTACTTTTCACTATTTAACCATTATTTACTAAATGCTTCTTGTGTGTTAAACAGCTTATGTTGCTCCTGAATATGAATAGCAACAATATTTTGTCTTGCTTTTTTGAACCTCATATTCTACATTGAACAGATCACACAAATAAACCCCAAATTGAATTCATATTAACTCCTATGGCAGAAAGGACAAGGGGTCTATGAACACCTGCAGCACAATTTCTCACCCAGGTTTGAGGGATTCGAAGGAGGCTTTTCTGGACTAGTGGCTTTTAAACATGAAAAAGAAATTGAAAAGGGGGAGGGGATAGAGAGAGAGAACCTGCAAATTTAATAGAAGGAAAAGTTTTAAATTTCATGATGTGATTTTGATCTTGGGAAGTTGGAGAATGGAGGCTTAACAGATATATAAAAATACTGCTGAAGAACAGGCACTAATGAATGGAAATGAATTCAGTTTTGAACAAGCTGAGTTTGAAGGGGTTTTGTGATATCCAGACAGATGGAAATAAGAGAATAGATTTTGGATGAGGAAACTGAATGGATTCTGTGAAGTACAGAGAATCCTTAGCTAGAAAACAATAGATTGTTTCAGAGAATCTTTAGCTTGGGGCAAAAATAGATTCTTGCTAAATCTGCTTTTAACTTCCTTCATGTCTGGAGCATTTATGACTTCCCTTTAAGGTGTTAGTTCACAACTCTAACTACAATGTGGATCACCAGGCAACTTAAAAATAAATTAAATGAAAAAATTGATACTCAGTACCACACAAAGATTTTGATTTAGTATTTGGGTGTCAGTATTTTTTCAAGGCACTCAATTGATTCTAATATACAGCCAGAGTTGAGAGCCACAGTCATTAGACATTTATTAGCTAATGTTAGGGTAATTTATCTGGTGCAGAATTTTAATATAATTTAAATTGAGAATTTCTTAGAGCAGCTATTTAGAATATAATAGAATAATAAATAAGTGCCCTGGGAAATCATCCAATTCAATTCCTCTAATTTTTAAATGAATTTTAAGGCTCATCTTGTCTAAGTAACTTATGTAGGGTAGAAAAGTAGCCTTGTTTCTTTTCAGTTAAGCCTATTTTAAGTGTAGTGCACATATGAAATTCCATATTGAACAATTAAAACACATTCTCAAAAAAATAAGTCAGTGTTCACTATGAGACAGACTCTTCTAGGCCAATTAAGTCTAACTAATCCTATACGGGAATTATTGTAACTTCCATGTTTGAGATTCAAGAACATTAAGTAAATTTTCTGAATCATGGAGCCAGTAGGAGGTAGAATCAGGATTCAAACCCAATTCTACTACGTTTGAAAGTTGTGTCTTTCTCTCAGTGACTGCTTACATGGGCCTATTCAATATCTCCTCATATCTCTACAATTACCTACAGTTAATTTAGCTGGTTCCTTTAACCTTTCCTCAAGGCCTATTTTGCAATGTTTTCTAAATTTTTTTTTAGTTCGAATCCCAGCTTCTTTGTATATGTACACTCATAAAAGCTTGTGTCCTCAGGAGTTTCAAAGGAGTCACTGGCTGTGCCTATAATAGTTTGTGTTATAGGATAAATGCAACAGAATTGTGATCCTTGTTCTCAAACATATCAGAGTGTTCACTTAAACAAATCTTTTGAGTCAATTTTGAAATTGTAATCTTGACCTTTAGTAAGTGTTAAACAGGTTTGTTCAAAATTTAATGAGGATGAGTTTTCACATGATAGTCATTTTAATTCAGAGAATTGTGAAGGATTCAACAATTTTAGTATAAAATAGCAAAACGTGTTACATATGTATGCTTGAAGACTAGCTCAAGCTAAATTTTGCATATCTGTGGAATCTAAAATTCAATTGGGATTCCATCCAATTTTTTGTTTAAGTGTTATAACTGAAAGAAAATATATAGTCTAAAATGAATCATGGTTGGAAACTGCATTCTCTTCTCTGCCACTTTTTCTTATGGAGTAGCTTCCCAACAACAACCTTAACTGCTGAATATTAGGTGAACTTTAGAAACCGTGGCAAAACAAAGCATGCAAAGTGTGCTGGCTTCCTCTTATCCCATCTCATCTACTAAGTGTATAAAATGTAGCAGTTAGCCTTAATTCATATATATCATTATTTCAAGATGCAGTATGTCAGTCAAACTGAAAATAGAATATCGGTATAAATATTAAGCTTAGAGTTAAGTTAGCATCTAAACTAACCACTCTCTACCATTAAAATACAGGGTCTGGCACAAATAACACCCCTTTTTTTCTTACAAAATCTGTTATAACAAAATCATGAGCATGTAATTCTGCAACATAACACTATCACACTCAAGCACACCATACGACATTTTAGGTGAAATGCTCCAATTAAAACTATAAATCATTACACCCAAGTTATTACCCCACCAAGCAAACTCAGGCAAGGTGGTAATCCTTCTAGACCCTGTGTGTATTTCATTGCCTGGGTAACTTTAACCTTATTATACCTGACTTGTTTTTCTTCATTCACAGATGTTCTAAACAGTTTTTATTTATTATTTGTTCATCAGAATATTTATTTAGTAGTTTAATTTTAACCTAGTACTTTATGAATACATGTACATATACATATGTATGCACTGCAATGTACATACGAATACATATGCATTTATACACACTCAGTTCTGAGGTGAAGGCATCATAATAGGCATATTAATCAAACACTAAAATGCTTAATGTAATATAAGAGAATGATTAAATTTTTGTATCTCCAAGGTAAATATATAAGAATCACCTAGCTTATAATTTATTTAAAGAATTCACATACAGTTTTTATTTCCTCTATCTGTAGAGGATACTAAGTAGAGAACATCTTGGAGAAATAAAAGCTTCCAGAAAGCCACTATCTCTTTGGGAAAATGAGAGTACCATAAGTGAAGAAAAATCTACCAGACAAATGTACTAAATTGTATGTATAGTATTTTCTTTTCAGATTAGTGATTCTCAATCAAATGTGGTTCCTGAACTGGCAGTACCTACATAATCTTAGGATTTGTAGTAAATTCATACAAAGGGGAACCCAATAATCAGAATTTATTTATAAAAAATTGTGTATTTATTCTTACATATTCATGCTTTAGTCACCTTAGAATTACTCTCTGTTTAATGCAATACACCTATCAAGACATTTTTCCCGCTGCTCAAAACAGGTTTTGAACTAGTTGATTGTGATGCCTTTTAGTGCTTCTGCCATTTTTTTGTTTCACCTCTTCCGCAGTGGCAAATGTTTCCCTTTAAGGACTTTTTTCATCTGGGGAAGCAAAAAAAGTTGTTCAGTATGAGACTGGGTGAATAGGGAGGGTGGGACTTGGGGTCAGGCCATTTTTGGTCAAAAACTGCTGAATACTCAGTGTGGCACGGGCAGCTGTGCTGGTAAATCACCTATTGTGAATGAGCAAATACATTGAAAGAGTCTTCAAAAAAATTCACTGAAGCCAAATGCAGCCTCTCACAACAGTGCCAGATGGTACACCAATATACATGGGTTTCTCACCTAGTGGGGGAAGCCTATATTACAAGGGACCAACCCTCCAGAAGACAATTCCAGTTTTTTTGGTCACCCTTGTATTTTGGGCCCCAATCCAGACCTGCTGAAACAGATATTCTTTTTTTTTTAATATTTTATTTATTTATCTTTAGAGGGGAAGGGAAGGAGAGAGGGAGAGAAATATCAATGTATGGTTGCCTCTGCTGAGGACACACAATGTATCATGTGTCCCCTGCCAGGGAGTGGCCTGCAACCCAGGCATGTGCCCTGACTGGGAATCGAACCGCGATCCTCTGGTTCGCAGGCCCGTGCTCAATCCACTGAGCTATACCAGCCAGGACTTGAAACAGATATTCTGGTGGATGGATTGAGAAGAAGAATTTCAAGGTGATTCTGAAATAACAAAAGTTTGGGAACTGCAGGCATTGTTTTTTTTTTAACATTTTTATTATTTGAATTATTATGAACTAATATTTACTCTAATTTGAAATTGGTAAAGGTTTGCTCTATTTTTTTTAGTTTTATTTAGAAATAACTGACATACAATACTATTAAGTTTTAAATGTACAATATCATGATTTGACTGACATATATTCTGAAATTATTACTGCAAATGTTATCTACATAACATTTGGCATCTTATGTAGATAAAAAAAAAGAAAAGAAATTTTCTCCTTGTGAGAACTGTTAAAATTTATTCTCTTAACAACTTGCATAGGTGCTGTACAGCAGTGTTCACTGTAGTCATCGCGAAGTCCCCAGGGCTTGTTCATGTTGTTATCTGGACGTTTGTACCTTTTGACCACCATCATGCAATTACTCTCACTCTAAACCCTCACCTCTGGTAACCACCTTTTTTGCCTTGGATTTTTTTGTTTGTTTCATTCTATTTTGTTCCTTGAGTATATATACACAAGTGAGATTTGTTCTGTTTATCATTCTCTGACTTCTCTTGATCATAATGCTCATAATGCTCATAATGCTCTCATGATCCATTTGTGTTGTTGAAAATGTCAGGATTTCATCTCTTTTATGACTGAATAATGCTCCATTGTATAAAAGCCTCAACTTCATGTGTTAGCCCGGCAGTGGACGCTGCGGTGGTTTTCACGCCATGCCTGTGCTGAGCAATGCTGCTGTGAAAGTGGGCACGCACATACCTCTTTGGCAGTGTTTGGTCTTGTTTCCTTCAGATTCCCAGAACTGGAACTGCCAAGTCATATTGTAGTTTTATTTTTTTTAATTTTTTGAGGAAACTGCATACTCTTTTCCATAGTGGTTGCACCACTTTGTAATCTAATGAACAGCGCCTAAGTGTTCCCTTTTCTACACAAACAAGCCAGCCTTTTTTACCTTTCTGATGCCCCCATTCTAATTAATAGTCAGGAGGTGATATCTCATTGGGGTTTTGAGTAGTGTATCTCTAATGGTCAGTGAGGCTGAGCAGCTTTTCCTATCCATGCTGGCATTGCTGTATGTTTTTAGGTATCTTAGATTATGTAAATGTTTTATTTTGTTTAATTTCCTTCTCATCTTCTCAACTAAGTGTCTGTGAAACAGGAAAAATCCCAGATTCAGGTAATCAATAACTAGTGATTTAAACTAACTTTACTTTTTATTAGAATAATTCTGTATAATTCTAAAAGAAAACTTCACCTGGAGATAATTTTAAAAATCAAGGGTTTTCAATTTGGATCTCCCGATTCATTTGATTTCTTTAGTTACGGCTCTATGACTGTTCATTATACTCAACATATATGTAACAATAAAAATTATATTAAATGTAGAATGTGGCCTTCCTTCTTATATTATCATAATACACTGAAATCCAGGATTTTAGAAAACTTAATAGTTATGTGGAAGGATGTGATCAGCTGGGGGGCAGTGGATGGGATCGAATTTTCCTGCACTTCAAAAGATCAGACTCGCCACAGCTGAAGGTAAAAGAACATTCCTAGAGAGGGGCATAACAATAAAACTGTAAAAGTATCAAATTGGGAATACTCATGGTAAATTTTTCACACTTGTTGACTATAACTTTAAGATTAATATATACAGGTGGACTAGTCTATCTACTCTTCACCAATGAAACAGAAGTCTAATATGAGAGATAAAAAGTGTGTTTTAATTATTTTTTCATGTATATTTTAATAACTTTTGTGATTTTTTTGTCTAGAGTCTGTGAGAGATAAAAAAGCCCTTTTAAATTATCTTTTTTTAAATTTATTTAATTGTTGTTCAAGTACAGTTTTCTGTCCTTTACTCCAATCCCAGCCCACCCTCCAGTGCTCCCCACCTCCCTCCCATTTCCACCCCCCCTTAGTTTTTGTCCATGTGTCCTTTATACTCATTCCTGTAAATCCTTCCCCCTTTCCCCTGAAATTCCCTCCCCTCTCCCCTCTAGTCCCTGTCAGTTTGTTCTCTATTTCAGTGTCTTTGGTTATATTTTGCTTGCTTGTTTGTTTATCTTTAAGGCACTTTACCTGTGGACCAGTTGCCAGAAATCTTTTTGGAGAGGGATATAGATTTCATTTAACTTCATTATGTAGATGATTCTTTGAAGATCAAGCTAGGATAAACAGAGTACAGAGATATCAACAGAGTGTATTTTAGTTTAATCATGAGGATTTTTCTACATTAGGGATGGAATCTAAAGAACAGGGTAAGAAAAATGAACCTGGGGTGATGCAGTATTGCTCCACAATTGTTTTCATTTCATTAGGGGTACGCCCCTTGTTCATTCCCAAGCTTCACATTCACCGTGAACAGGATTTTGCATAGCAGAGGCACTCAGCAAATGACTGGAAGTAGAATGAAGTGTCATATATCACTTTCTTGTATGTTATAAATGTATAGCTATTTTTGAAATAAGTATAAAATGCTATTTTAAACTTTTAATGTATAGGTTATAGAATATGAAAAATTATGTTATTTCTCCTCATAATTTTACAAATGTGGGATATAAACATGTATCTCACCTTTAACGACATATCAATCCTCAAAATTTTAGAGAACCAAAGTTTTGTAAATCAAATTAATTTGAACACTCCCAGTTTGCAAAAGTTAGTAAAATGTATTGCCTGGATGTAGTTAGGTGGAGAACATATGGTAGAATATACATTATCTTGCAAGTCTTGTACACCTTTACTTCTATGATGATATTTTAAATACTCTTCCTATATAATGCCCATTCAAGCACTTTATTGTGGGTCAAATAAAAGATATATAATAAATCTATTAAAATAATCTGTTTTTATGTTTGATATACAAAACTGATCTTTTTATATTCCGAGTGAAACCAGTTTAAATAAAAGCTCTTATCAAGGTTTTTTCTCAAAGTTTATTTTACTGTGTTCTGTACTGTCTTCTATAGGGTTTTTGAAACAGACTTTCTGGAAATTTCTCATAAAATATGGACAACAAAAGATTACTAGAAGAAGTTCCCTAAAATGTGCTTGTCTATATATGTGAGAATAACCAAGCATACTCAGCTTTACACCTGAGTGTGCTTGCTGCTGTGAACCTCACTAGACACAGGACACACCCTACCCAGGATTTGGTCCAGGTGTCAAGACTGGTGACATGCCACAAACACACTCCCACACACCAGGAGTATATAAAGTGATTTATTACTTACAGAATGAGGTGAGTAGAGCAAGGCACGTTCTTTGACCCAAAATGCCTTGAGAGAGATGTAAAACACGTTTGCTTGGGTTTCATTGTGGTTAGGGAGGGGGCCAAGGTGCGTGTTACTGCCCTTGTAAGTCAGGGCTGTGTGATTTGGAACATTCTTTGGTGTCAAACAATTGAACATCCAGACCTGTTCAGTTTGCCCAAATTGGGAAAGAAGACGAGAAAGTGGTGAGGCTTAACACTATCAGGTGTAAAACATTGAAAAATGAATTTGGACTATTACCCTTTTTGTACTCCTTTTTAAAAGAAAGGAAGTGGGAACTCGTTTCTGCTGTTTCAGCGTTGAAACTGAGCAATTATTTCAGATTCTTCATGATGGATAGAACAAGAAAAATCTCAGAAAAAGGTAGTGGAAAGCTATAGGTATTTATATTGGAAGCAAATTTTGATCAGGAAGATGACATTATGCAGATTCAGATAGCAGCACCTTTACAAGATCCTGAGATTTTCTAATTCCCCCATGTATTAGCTGACATGTGTTAAGCATTCTGCTTCAGACACACAGCTAATCAATTTATATCATTATTTTATTCAAACTTATATGTTAGGTTGTATGGTTATTCCCAATCTCCAAGAAAACTGGTACTTGGAGAAGTAGAGGGATTTTGTTAAAGCTCCCAGATTGTGGGACAGATTGCCAGGCGTGCCTCACACAAGTGCTATTAATCACTGTGGTTTTCTCCCTTCTTAAATTCTGAATTCAGATGGAAAATAAGTAAGAAGCATGGATTTAACTAACCAGCAGAATAAATTGTGGGGAATGCATTGCTCTAAATTTCTGGGACTTAAGTTGAGATCCAAATTTGAAATAAGATGAATTTCCGTTATCTTTTTTTAATATAATTTTTATTTAATTCTTGTTTACATACAGGTTTCTGTCTTATATTCCCAACCCTGCCAGCCCCCTGCCCCATGCTCCCCACCTCCCTCCCCTTTCCACCCCCCACCCTTAGTTATTGTCCATGTGTCCTTTATACTTGTTCATGTGAGTCCATTCCCTATGATTCTCTCCTATGATTCTCTCCAATGATTTCCCCTATGATTCTCTCCCCTCTCCCCTCTGGACCCTGTCAGCCTGTTCCATATTTGAGTGTCATTGGTCGTATTTTGCTTGCTTGTTTGGTTTGTTTAGAATCCTGTTATCTTATATTGTTCAGTGTGTTTATAATTCAGGGTTTCGATGTGGTTACTTTTTAAGGTTTATATAAACTACTCTAAGAGTTCAGGTTTATAAAACTTATAAGTAACACTGTATGAGATATTAAACTTTGGGTCAGTTATCAGAGGGTTAGGAACACAGTGAAACACAATTCGAGCTTTTGAATTGTACGTGGTTGATGGATGGCTTTCTGCTGATTCCTTTTCCTTTCATCCCTTCTTCCTGTCCAGCCATTTAAAAGTGCCAGGCTGAGAGAATCAAGGGCAATATAATTTGTTTATTCTGCATGAAACCATATCCCACTGATACATTCTTATATTACATTTAGACTCTGATTAGACCTAGCTTTGTAAAAACAAAGAGCAAAGATAAAGCAGAGTAAAGACAGTCATGGTGATCTGGCCAAGAACTGTAACTTGAAATATCCCCACCCCCAATTTTAAACAGACCTGCTGTTTCCAATGATGGGAATACTTAATTTCTAGACATATGCCTGATACAATGCATGCACTTTTTAATTAATTCAGTAGGTGTATGATATACAAGAGTAAATTTTATAGGCTTAAAATTCATACCTCTATCTGCTGTGAATTTTTATATTAGATTATAGAAGTACCTAGAGGCTAATGCAATGAATGTGTCTAAAGATTTGTTGCTCAAATGAATTTTTTACAATGATTTTAATGACTTTGTCTTGATTTACCAAGGTACTGTGCTTACAGAGATCTGATCATTTCCCAAAGGATTGGAATTAGTTATCCCTTTCACCTACATTCTCCTTCAGCGAGAAAATTAACTACTCTTTTCTTGCCTCGTCTTTGGGTGTAAGTGGGGGAGGTATCAAGGGGAGGAAGGAAAGTCCAGAACTATATGCACGTGTCATGTAGAGGTCAACAAGCTGACCCATGACATTACTCAAGGGAAATCAAATACGCAAATGAAGCAATGGCTGAATTAAAGCCTTTCCATGTTTTTAACATGAGATCCTCTGTAGAAATTATTTTAATTACTTTTTAAAAATACTGTTTACTGTTGTTGCTCATCTAGATGCCATTGCTGCAAAAGATTACTCAGGAGTTCAGGGGTCCCTCACAAGCCTGTGCACTAAGCATGGTATAGGGTCACTAACGCCCAATTGAAAATGGCAAGTTAAATGGAAATCTGTCAGACGTTGAGAAACATTCTCAACTCAACAGCCTAAGAGACGAAATAACCCACTTAATTTCTATGTCCCCCAAATAAGAATGGCCCCAAAGCCCTATGTCCTATATCGACTTTGAGGTTCTTTTTTCTATTGATAATATCCTTCGTGGATTTTCTCTGTGGATTATTACAAAATATTCCTAAATCATGTTATACTTCTGGCTTTTCCTGGATCCAAATTTAATCTCTCTGATTTGGCAAAGGGGTGCTTTT
The DNA here is from genome assembly GCF_014824575.4 of Sturnira hondurensis. Lineage (NCBI taxonomy): Eukaryota > Metazoa > Chordata > Mammalia > Chiroptera > Phyllostomidae > Sturnira > Sturnira hondurensis. The sequence goes on from NW_028091775.1 coordinate 1,341,039, forward strand.
AATGCTTCAACTCATTATCCCCTGTAATTCTGGGAGAGGGGACTTGACCTCAATGCCAGCAGACGCTAGTACCTCCATATGACCTTGAAGGAGAGGGAAGGGGTGCTGCCTTCTTTATGGCAGTCTATTCCAATAGTGAAAGAGAGTGCAGTCTTTATTTGTTTTCCCCAAATGATACAGATCATAATACTATTTATTACTAACACCAGATAATAAAACACTTTATGGAAGACTTAATGTGTGCAGACAATATGACTTAATCTTCAAATAAACCTATAGCACAAGAACATTAACTCTCTTTTGTGAACCAAGGGCAAAAGTAAATTTTTAAAAGGTTAAATATATTGTCTAAAGATTTGTTGCTTGAAAATAGTATATATTGAAGTAAGAGCTACTTCTTTTTTTTTATTGTTGTTCAAGTAAAGTCGTCTCCATTCTCCCCACCCCTCTCCCCGCCCCATGTATACCCACCTCCTACTCTCAATCCTACCCCACTTTGGCTTTGTCCATCGGTCCTTTATACATGTCCTTGATGACCTTTCCCATTCTTTCCCCTGTTATGCTCCTCCCCCTCCCCTAACCAACAGTTAATTGGTTATTGTCAGTGTATTCTTAATTTCTATGTATCTGGTTGTATTTTGCTTGCTTGTTTGTTTTGTTGATTAGGTTCCACTTGTAGGTGAAATCATATGGTATTCGTCTTTCATCACTTGGCTTATGTTCACTTAGGATAATGTTCTCCTTTTCCATCCATGTTGTAGCAAAGGGTAGGAGCTCCTTTATGAAAGAAAAAAATAGCTCCCTTTACTCAAGATACTTCTATCTTTCAAAAAATTAGCAGGAAACAAATACATATTTTTAAAATAAAAAGACACTTCCCTGCCATCTTCAGGAAAGTTTTATTATAATCTATAATCCATGATGGCTACCATATAGTGGTATCTCCTAAGATATGCTGTCCTTGTGAAGTCAAGTATCTACAAACATTCATGGCAGCCCTTCTGGGATGTGAACACAAGTGTTCTGAGTTTAAAAACCTTCTGCTTAACCGTGCCATAAACTCAGAAATATCTGAGAAAGACCTAGTCACATTGTATATGTAAATTTTTAGGTAAAATTGTTTAGTATTTTCTGCCCACACCCCTGGTCCCTTCAGTGCCCAGCTGCTTGCTAGTCTATCATGAGGGCACATTTCCACTGTTGCCATCTACCTTCTGAACATTTTGAAGGAAAAAGAAACTATAGAAGGAGAGATGACAAAACCAATGAAATAAGGCCCAGTGTAAATCTGACTTCTAAGTTATATTAAAACTTTTAACCAAAATACCTTTTCTTTTCTCAAAACTCAGCACAACATGGAAGAAAATAAAGACAGAATCAAATTCCATTGTTGTTTAAGCTACTGAACCCTTGGAACTATGAACAACAACATAAAGATAGAGAGTTCTTAAAAAGGGGTAAATGCAAGTCTGATATTCAGTCACTGTGGTCATGTTTGTGCTTCCAAGAGTCACACTTATTAGCTAATTTGAATATCAATGTAAGACACACTCATTCAAACCATATTCTCTTTAATTTTAACTTGAAGAAGGTCTATAAACAGATCGGTCACAGGAAAGTATTTGGAGAATGCTGGTTTTGAGACACTATGTTTACTTATAGCCTCCTATTGTCATAACACCTCTGACTGGACTACAACCATGAAACAAGTCAGTCACAGATTAACCACAACCCTTTGCCTCAATGTGGATTCCTAGTAAGGCTGCCCATTTTCGTTTCCCCCACCCATACACAAAGGTCATTCATAAATAGCTCATATTGCATTTCTGTCTGGACTGATCAAATCTTAATATGACTTGCATACCATCCATTTTTGTGCCATGCTATTTCCTGTGATTACAGTATATCAGAGTCGGATACTTTAGAAGTCAACTGATGGCTAGAGCTTTCATTTTAGCAGTTAAGAAACAAAAACGAAGACAAATTCAATAAATTTCTCAAAACTAAGAGAAATTGAATACATTTCTTATAGGAGGACACAACTAGAACATTTGTCTTATAACTTAAAGCTAGAATTAACTTTTAAAAAACTACAATTTTTTAATTTTTTATTTTTAATTACAGTTTATATTCCACGTTATTTTGTATTAGTTTCAGGTATATAGCATAGTGGGTAGGCATGCACTTTACAAAGTGACCCGCAGTATTTCAAATACCCACCTGTACTGTACATAGTCATTACAGTATTATTGACTATATTCGCTATGCTGTACTTTATATACCCATGACTGTTTTGTAACTGTCAATTTGTATTTCTTAATCTCTTCACTTTTTTCACCCTGCCCCAAAGTCCCCTTGCCTCTAGCAACCTTCAGTGTGTTCCCTCTGGCTATGAGTCTGCCTATTTTGCTTGTTCATTTATTTTGCTCTTTAGATTCCACATGTAAGTGAAATCATGTGGTATTTTATTTTTGACTGACATTTCTCTTAGCCTAATAACCCTCTAGGTTCATCCATACTGTTGCAAATGGTAAGATTTCATTCCTTCCATGGCTGAGTAATATCCCATTTTATATATATATATCACCCTTTTTTTATCCAGTTGTCTATTGATGTGCAGTTGGGTTTCTTCCATGACCTGGCTATTTTAAATAATAGTGCAATGTATTTGTGTTTGGGGTTTTTTTGGATATATACTTAAAAGTGGGATCACTGGGTTATTAGGCAGTTTCATCTTTAACTTTTTTGAGAAAACTTTATGTTTTCAATAGTGGCTGAATTCCTATCAGCAATGCATGAGGGTTCCCTTTTCTCCACATCCTCACCAACACAACACTGGTTGATAGCCATTCTGACTGGTGTGAGGTGGGACCTCACTGTGGTTTTAATTTGCATTTCTTTCATGAATAGTTACATTGAGTATCTGTTGGCCATCTATATGTCCTTTATGTAGGAGTGTCTATTCATTTTCTCCACCCACTTTTTAATTGGATTGGGGTGTTTTTGTGTGTTGAGTTGTATGAGTTCTTTATTAACTTGGGGTATTACTGGTGAACTCTATCGGATATATTATTGGGAAATATCTTAACCCATTGGGTAGATTGTCTTTGTGTTTTGTTGATGGTTTCCTTTACTGAATAAAGGAACTTTAGTTTTGATGTAGTCCCATTTGTTTATTTGTTTTCTTTTGTTTCTTTTGTCTGAGCAGATATATCAGAAAAAATATTGCTAAGAGAAATGGCAGAGATTTCACTGAAAGCCCAGGATTTTAAAAATTATATTGCATTTCTTTTATTTTTTAATTTATAAAGGAGCATAATACATTTCTAAATAAATAGTGATAATAATGCTATTATAACAATAGTGGTAGTACTACTCTACTATCTTAATGAACTATATGAACATAACCTCGGTATATCTAGCCCTTAGTAGCATACTGCCGACCAGCAGCCATTATTAGTGCTACCAGGGAATTTCACCTTGACAGCACAATCAATCACACCATCATCCCCACACTAGGTGTCAGCAGCATTAATATGGCAAGTTGGCACTTCATTCTCTTCTTAGTGATTCTGCAGATAGAGGAGCCATCTGCATTTTGATCATCTCACTAAAGCTATGTTATAATGGACTAGATATTATATATTGTATATGACCTTTGTAAAATTTGATTTACCCCTAGGAGGACCACTGACATGGTGTTGACAAAATAAAAGCATTTATATTGAATTCGACTTTTTGGTTTGAAATTTAATGAGGTTGAACATTAATTTGTGTGCATCTGCTTTTTTCTTTTAATTTTTATCTACTTCTAATGTACCACATCTAATGTAGCCTGACACTTTAAAATTCTTAAGTTCTACTATTGTAGTAAAATAACTTTCTCCTAGGGCTATAAAAAATCTATTCTCCACAATGGTCATTCAATCGATATTTATTGTACTTAAAATCTAATATGTGTCCCATGGTGTGGCAATGTGAAATCAGGGAATGTATAAACTGATGAACCAAAGAAGGACACAGATACATTCTAGAGCTATATTTAGTCTCAAAAGGGCACTTCCAAGCTTTCACACACATCACAGTTCTTTACTGATGATTCCCGAGCGAGATTCTGTATTGTTACATTATGGGTACATCATCTGAAAAAGGTGAGTTCTTCTATGAATATCAGAATTGTAAATTAAAAGAAAACATCTGCACATAAGTTGTGCCAGCCATCAGAGCATTTCTGAGGAAAGACAATTTTTCCTGTGGGCTTGCTCATCAAATCTTCTTGAGTATGTGTGACAGTGACATCAGGCATTTCTCATTCCTACTGAATTGAAACAATACTGATGGATAACATTTCAATTGTTCATCCTTCAAAAGAAAGACATTTGTTAGAAGTTAAGATAGAAAGGGTTTAATGATTCAATGTGATAATATAATACTCAGCTTCTTAACCATATGTTAAATTTTTAAATAGCCAGTATTTCTGTTTATAAATTTCAGGTTGAATAGAAACTTACTTAATTTACTGACTTTTTAAACAGGGTCCCAGATTAAAATAAGAACTAAACCACTACTTATTTGAATTCAAACATTAGAGGATTTGTACAATGGAAGACAAAAGTTGTTATTTGAAATTATATCTTACAAACTTCATAAGAATAAAGTGTAGTATTGTCTCTTGAAAACAAGGCAATTGTTTTTTTCTCAACTATTAAGAAAATAGAAATTACATGAAGGTAATAGGAAGGTAATAGGGTACAAACAATGTGTGTAACCGTGCAGTCTTTTGTTTTTTAAAAAAAAAGCAGTCTACTCCTGGGTATATGCCCACAGGAAACGAAGACATGTGTATAGAAAAATCTGTACATAAATGTTCTGAGTACAGCTATTTACAATAGCCAAAAAGTTTAAAAAAAAGTCAAATATTCATTCTGTACATGAAAGGGTAAATAAAATGTCATGTATTCATAAAATGGAATTTTTTTCAGTAGTAAACAAAATGGTCTCATAAAAAGAGTTTAGGAGTCTTCTTGGATTTTTTGACATAGCATGAAAAGGATAGGGGTTAATTCTTCCTTAAACGGTTTGTAAAATTCTCCTGTGAAACCCTTTGATCCAGGGCTTTTGTGTGCTGGGAGGTTTTTTTTTTTTTTTTTTTTTTTTTTAGCTGCTTCAATTTCAGCAGATATTATTGGTCACTTCAGGCTTTCTACTTCTTCATTCAGTTTTGGAAGACTATATTTTTCTAGGAATTTATCCATTTAACCCAGGTTCTCAAACTTCTTGGCATATAGTGGTTCATAGTAATTTTCTACAATCCTTTGTATTTCTGTGTTATAAGTTGCAATTTCTCCACTTTCATTTATTTTTTTAAATATTTTATTTATTTATTTTTAGAGGGGAAAGGAAGGAGAGAGAAAGAAATATCAATGTATGGTTGCCTCTCTTGAGTCCCTTGCTGGGAACTGGCCTGCAACCCAGGCATGTGCCCTGACTGGGAATCAAACTGCAATTGTGTGTTTCATAGGCCTACGCTCAATCCACTGAGCTACACCAGCCAGGGCTCTCCTCTTTCATTTCTGATTTTATTTATTTGGGTCCTCTCTCTTTTTTTCTTGATGAGTCTAATTAAAAGGTTGTCTACTCTGCTTACCTTTTCAAAGAACCTGCTCCTGAATTTGTTGATCACTTGAATTGTTCTTTTAGTCTCTATGTCATTTAATTCTGCTCTGATCTTGCACCATACACAAACATCAACTCAAGATGAATAAAAGACTTAAATATAAGTCATAACACCATAAAAGTCCTAGAGGAACACATAGGCAGGAAAATCTCAGATATTCCAGGCAGCAATATTTTCACCAACATGTCCCCTTGACCAAGGGACATAAAAGAAGGAATAAACAAATGGGACCTCATCAAATTAAAAAGTTTCTGCATGGCTAAAGAAAACATCAGCAAAATGAAAAAGGAGCCAACTATATGGGAAAACATATTTGCCAATGATACCTGGGACAAGAATTTGATCTCTAAAATATATAACGAAGAACTCACACAACTTCACTCTAGGAAGACAAACAATCCAATTAAAAAATTGGCACAGGATATGAACAGGCACTTCTCCAAGGAGGACATACAGAGGGCCCAGAGACATGTGAAAGGACACTCAGCATCACTAGCCACCAGAGATGCGAAGTAAAACCACAATAAAATACCACTTCACACCTGTCAGAATGGCCATCATAAACAAATTAACAAACAATAAGTGGTGGTGAGGTTGTGGAGAAAAGGGAACCCTAGTACATTTTGGGTGGGAATACAGACTGATGCAGCCACTGTGAAAAACAACATGGAATTTCCTCAAAAAATAAAAGTGGAACTGCTGTTTGACCCAGCAATTCCACTGCTGGGATTAAATCTTAGGAATCCTGAAGCACCAGTTCAAAAGAACCTAGACACCCTAGTGCTCATAGCAGCACAATTTACAATAGCCAAGTGCTGGAAACAGCCTAAGTGCTCATCAGTAAATGAGTGGATCAAAAAACTGTGCTACATTTATACAATAGAATACTACAGGGCAGAAAGAAAGAAGGAAATCCTATTCTTTGTGACAGCATGGATGGAACTGGAGAGTATTATGTTAAGTGGAATAAACCAGGAAACGAAAGATAAATACCATATGATCTCACCTATAAGTGGAACCTAATCAACAAAATAAACAAGCAAGCAAACCATAACCTGAGACTTTGAAATAAAGAACAAATGTACAGTAACCAGAGGAGAGGGAAGAGGACGATAACAGGGAACAAGGGAAAAAGTTGTCAAATAACATATATAAAGGACTCATTGATAAAGCGAAAGCGGGGAAGCATTGAGGGTGGGAGGTGGGAGTGGATAGATTGGGGGAAAGAGGTTGTGGGGAAATGGACACAACAATATCTGAACAACAAAAATGCAAAAAACAAAAAGAAAAAAATGGATTGTTGATACATGCTACAACATGAGTGAACCTTGAAAATATTATACTAAGTAAAATAGGTTAGTCACAAAAGACCATGTATCGTATAATTGTTTTTTTAAGATTTTATTTATTTATCTTTAGAGGGCAAGGAAAGGAGAGAGGGAGAGAAATATCACTGTATGGTTGCCTCTCACACATTCCCCACTGGGAACTGGCCTGCAACCCAGGCATGTGCCCTGACTGGGAATCAAACCGCAATCCTCTGATTGCAGGCCCATGCTCAGTCCACTGAGCTATACCAGCCAAGGCTGTATAATTATTTTTATATGAAATGGTCAGAATAGTCAAATAAATATAGACAGTTAAGTATGTTAGTGGTTGCCTCTGGGTGAGGTTTAAGGGGAAATAATGGGCAGTGGCTAAAGAAGACAGCCTTTCTTTTGGGATGTGAAACTCTTCTCAAGTGGATTGTGGTGACAGTTTCATGACTCTGAGAATATAGAAGAAGACATTGAATTGTAGACTTTAAATGGGTGACTTGTATGATATGTAAATTGTATCTGAATCAAGCTGTTATGAAAAATATTATAAACAAAGGCAAAGTCATAAAATTAAAACCAAAAATCATCAATAAAGAGGTACTTAAAATGATTTGAAATATTTGAGTTCATCATTATTGGCTAGTAATTGCTTATTAATTTATGAGCAAACACTTGAGATGATAATTATGAATACTTTAATTGTTATTTTTGAGAAGTTTATTGTTCTTAGAAGTATTGAATTCTCAGAAGTTANACAAAGAAAGGAGAGAGGGAGAGAAATATCAATGTATGGTTGCCTCTCACACATTCCCCACTGGGAACTGGCCTGCAACCCAGGCATGTGCCCTGACTGGGAATCAAACCGCAATCCTCTGATTTGCAGGCCCGTGCTCAGTCCACTGAGCTATACCAGCCAAGGCTGTATAATTATTTTTATATGAAATGGTCAGAATAGTCAAATAAATATAGAGAGTTAAGTATGTTAGTGGTTGCCTCTGGGTGAGGTTTAAGGGGAAATAATGGGCAGTGGCTAAAGAAGACAGCCTGTCTTTTGGGATGTGAAACTCTTCTCAAGTGGATTGTGGTGACAGTTTCATGACTCTGAGAATATAGAAGAAGACATTAAATTGTAGACTTTAAACGGGTGACTTGTATGATATGTAAATTGTATCTGAATCAAGCTGTTATGAAAAATATTATAAACAAAGGCAAAGTCATAAAATTAAAACCAAAAATCATCAATAAAGAGGTACTTAAAATGATTTGAAATATTTGAGTTCATCATTATTGGCTAGTAATTGCTTATTAATTTATGAGCAAACACTTGAGATGATAATTATGAATACTTTAATTGTTATTTTTGAGAAGTTTATTGTTCTTAGAAGTATTGAATTCTCAGAAGTTATGAAGACATTCTTATTGAGTCTCACTTTTTATATGCATATGTTTTCAATTACAGGTTACTTTCAGTATTACTTTGTATTACTTTCAGGTGTACATTCACATTCAGACAATCATATACTTTATACAGCATTTCCTTTGATATTTTTGGTATCCTCCTGACACTATACATAGCTATTATAATATTATTGACTGTACATACATGGTTATTATAATATTATTATATTCCTTATGCTGCACCTTACATCCCCATGACTACTTTGTAGCTGTCAACCTGTACTTCTTGAACCCTTCACCTATTTCACCCAGTTCTCCAAGCCCCTCCCCCTTAGGCAACCACCGCCAGCTGTCTGTGTCTATGAGTCTGAAATATAAATCATTTATAATGGCATGGGTCAGCGTACGGGGTATGATGTTCAGTGAAATAAGCCAGTCAGAGAAAGACAAAAACCACATGATTTCACTTACATGTGGAATCTAAAGAACAAAATAAATGAATAAATGAATAAAAATAAAATAGGCTTCATATATTTCAATTACTATTAAATCAACAGTAAATTTAATGTAACTATCAGATGCCTTACCAGGTATTAAATTGTAGTTGTAACCGCTAAAATATTAATGCAAACCTAAAAAAACATGATTTTTATATATGAAAGTTATAAAATTATATTTGAAATGAATTAAAAATAGCAAACATTGGAAGAGTTTAAATTGACACGTTGAAAAACCTAACTCAAGTATTACTACTCTTAGCTTTAACTATCAAAATATTAGGACCAAGGACTTGAGAAACTTTAGAAAAACTTCAAAATGTAAATTTTGGGAATATTTCACAGGATCATAGTCTTCATTCTAGCAGTATTCGAAAGAAAAATACATCCAAGCTTTATTCAATATGTATTAAATACATATTTTATGCTCAGAAATACTTTCATGTAACGTAAATTGTCCTTACTAAAACTGGAATGTTTCCCATAGAATTTAAGATCAAATAATGCACCTGCTATGGAAGTCGGGTTCGTATTTTGATTTTCGTATGGCAGTTCTGCAGTTCCCATCTTATTCGAATCAGCTGTCCCCGATATCTGTCACAGCGCTGTCTGGCAGATTAAAACTTGCTTTGTAAAATTATAGGGAGCAAAAAACATATACAAGGAGGTTCATTTAGTTTGCTTTCAAACTGCTTAAAATCTATTTTGAAATTGTGTTTTCTCGACTTGAGATTCACATCCTTAACCCGAAATCCATTGCGTTATAATATTTCACTTTTAAAAATATGATGTAGTGAAAGTGCTAGGTCAGCAAACTAAATATTATTTTCAAAGTGTTGTGAATTTTTTTTAAAAAAATCAATATAATTAATGGACAATTTGATGAAGGACAATAACTAATTTTTAAATATCTGTGTAATTATAAAGCTTTTCATAGGTTTATGTTGCCAGACGTTTATCACTATTTAAAATATATACCAATGAACAAATATGCATTGATAGAAAAAGTAATACTACTCACTAGAAATATAATCTTAACATATATCAGCAAAATATTTAGCCTAAATGTAACAAGTTTTCTCAAAACTTTACATATTTTCTTTTGTATTTTTCTATTCTGCTTTATAGTTCTGTCATAAAAACCAAACAAACAGAAACAGATTCATGGACATAGGCAGCAAACTGAGGGTTGCCAATGAAAAGGGTTTGGGAAGAAGTGTGAAAAATATGAAGGAGAACAGCCAGTGTATATTCCTAGTTATACAGTGAGTAAGTCCGGGGACATAAGGTCCAGCATACAGACTGTAGTCAATAATATTACCATAACCTGGTTAGATGATGGCTGGACTTAGGATGATAGCTTTGTTAGATGTATAATGTTGAATAACTCTGGTATAAACCTGAAACTAATGTACAATTGTGTATCAACTATATTTATAAAAAATAAAATAGAAATATATTATATCTGGATGGAAAATTTAATGTTCCTTCATATCAAATGCACAAGACACAACGCTTACAGTAAAAGATGTCAGTAATGATGCGGGTGAAAAACCCTCCCCGAGAAGAGCAAACATATTAACTCCCCCCTCTGTTTTCCTCCTTCCTTCGAAGCTGGTTTAAATTGTGTTTCTATCATAGTTGACCAGGTGGCGTATCACTCACCGTCAAAGACGTTGAGTATTGTTTAGCACATGGTTAGAGAGGGATTCTGGGATGTGAAGACAATAGGAAGAGGATTTCAAAAAGGAAAGAGACCAGTTGAGAGAAATAGGTGAGAGATGAGTGTTCTGGGTAAACAGAACTAAGGAAAAGGGCCTTGACTGGAGACATGCAGACCTAAGCCTTAGAAAGTGTTGTCAATCTATCTGCATTTTGTGGGAAGGAAGTGTGGAGTGGGATTAAAAAAATGAAAATAGATACTTGGTAACAGATTGTGACCAACATTGAATATCAAACTAAGGAACATTTAATTTTTTTTTCTTTCTTTTTATTGTTGTTCAAGTAAAGTTGTTTCCGTTTTCCTGCCACCACTTTCAAGAGTTTTTAAGCCAGAAGGAATAGTATTTCCTGAAACTTTATTTCTTAATACCTATAAAAACAATATTAGTTTCTGGTTGCAAATTTAGAAAATTTTGAAAGTGTGAAGGAATAAAAGGTACCACTCAGGTAAAATTACTGTTATTACTTTGGCATATGTTCTGACAGTTTTTAACTACCGATATTTTGTATACACTAGATCATTATACATGTATAATTTATATTTTGTATTTATTTTTATTTATTTATATTTTGTATTTATTTGTATTTATATTTTGTATTTATTTGTATTTATTTATATTTTGTATTTACCTAATAATAAGTTCCTCAGGTTGTTAAACCTCTTCAGAAATTTGAATGACCATATAATGTGCATTAATTGTATATGCTATGTTTTATTTAACCATTTTCTAAACATTGGCCTTGCTCTTGTTTTCACTTTAGAAAAAAATAAATAAGATTACAATGAATATCTTTGTGCATAAAATGTTAAAATACTATTGTTATGAGTAGAAATAGATGAGATATATAAAATTTTGGAATCAATAATTAATGCCAAAATGCTTTAAGAAACATTATACCAATTTATATACCTTTCAATAGTCCACAGAAATAACTGCTAGTTAGTCTTAAAATTTAAGGCATTTTTAAATTGTTTATTCTATCACAGTTGTTTCATTTTTTTCCCTTTACCCACCTCTACCAAGCCCACCCCGTCTCCCACTGTCGATCTCCTATCCATTTCCCGTGTCCATGAGTCATCCATATGTATTCTCTGACTAATCCCTTCTCCTTCTTTTCACCATTCCCTTCTTCCTTCTCCCGTCCTTCAGCTAGTTCCATGTCTCCACGTCTTTGGTTCTATTTTTCTAGTTTATTTAAAATTCAAGGTAGGTCTGAACCAAGGAATCCCCTAGGCAAAAATTGTCTTCCTTTTCTATATCTATCTAATAGGTCTTAATCATTTTCTAATGGTGACTGAAAAACTTAAATATTTAAAAAAATTAGAAATCAATCCATTTATTCATAAACCTCAACTCTAGGACATTAATATACATAATTTTATTGTTAAGTCATCATTACTTATGCAATTTTGACCTTAACACCTAAGGTTAACATGCTAGTGGTTTTGAGATACTAAGAACCTATTATTTGTACATCTTTTAAAAATTTATATTCAATCTACTTCTAAAAACAGTCTAAGTTCATCTTTCTGATTCCCAACTACTTATAATGGCAGGGATTGTTGCTTTAGTTTCTTCATGAATTCTAACGGTGGTTTGACCACTTCTAGAATGTTCTTAATGGTTCCAGTACTCTGGATTGTTTAATCTACATAGGTTATAGCAGTGACTTAGCTGGGTAGAAGATTTTGCTTGTTTGTTTTGTTTTATCGGTAAAATTAGTCTTCAATGCAGAGCTGTTCTTCCTCTACTTGAAACTGTGGTGTCCTCTTAAGCCTAATCTGGCCTGTAATTGTTGATAAATATAACCCACATCCAGCTCTGCCCTCTACTCCATATATATATATATATATACACTCTTGACCTTATCGGTTCACTTTTACACTAAAATGTTTGTCTCAGTTAATAACATTAACTAGCTTTCTTTAGAGATATACTGTGCATAAATGTAAAGTGACACATCTAAATCAAAAGTACCCTCATTTATTATTCAAGGACACAGAGTTTTTTAGAACTACCATGTTCCTCAACGTCATCTACTTTCTTCACTCTCATACTTTAGTCACACTTACTTGGCACATCATATGAAGGACCACATTTGACACCCTGTGTTACATCATACATATAAAGTGCATAATAAGATACTTGCAAGTGTTTTGTTTTCTTATTTTAATTCTCCTTAACATTTCTAAGATCAGGAGCTTAATAATTTTGTTAAGCAACTGTGCTCTTAACTAAATATAAGCATACTTAACTAGTGATTTTTAATTTTTTATTTTGTGTGTGTGAGTTTGTGTATGACAGAATGTTGACCTCATAGGGGCAAAAAATATATTGGGTGAAATTTTAGTTATATTTATATTTCTGGCTAACATAATTTTAGTACTATATCCAAAGCTTTAAGCAATCACTTGCACCAAAAATAAAGTTGATTTGGAGAAAATAAGTATTTTCTGTTCGATTCAGTAGTAAAATCTAGTTATTTTCATGACAGGTTAATGTTGGTTAACTTACAATGCAAATTTTATTTGCAGAATTGATTGATTTTCTCATTATTAAGTTCATCTTGATCAAGGCATCAGTTAATTTTCCTGTATAACAAACCACCCCAAAATATATTGGTTTAAAAGGCAAATTACTGACTGAGAGGCCTAATTCAACTGTGTTTTTCTTTTTCTTTTCTCTTCATTTTTTTCCCTGCTGCCTGTTTTGTCAGTAAAGTTTTATTGGAACACAGCCATACCCATCTATTTACACTATGGGTGCCTTTGTGTTGCAACAACAGAGTTGAATGATTGTGATGGAGAATGTATGGCCTGTAAAGCCTAAAACATTTATTGTCTGGCTCTATACAAAAAAAAAGTTTGCTGACCGTTGGCAGAAAACTAAAATCATTTGTTAGCTTACAATTGTATCTGTCAGCACTATGAGCTGAGCTCATCTGAGCAGTCCATCTGATGGCATTTCCCGGAGTCACTCCTGTGGCTATAATCTGCTGGCCTCACTTACATGGTTGAGAGCTAGGGCTGGCTGTCAGTCAGCTGAGGTAGGAGAGATGACTGGGTCATGTGTTTTCAATAGGTTAGCCCGGGATTATTGATACTGTTGAGGTTGCAGGACTCCCAGAAGCAGCAAAAGAAGGTAAGCCCCTTTGAGCAAGGAGTTTTCAAGCCTCTTTCTGTGTAACATTTTCTAGTTTCCCATCTGCCCAAGCAAGTTGCAGTGGGAGGCTAAACATCAGTGTGCAAAGGGTCTATGCAAAGGTACAGACACAGGGAGGCATGGCCAGTATGGGGCTGTGGCTGCAAAAATATACCATGGTCAGTTTCCTAATTGTACACCTGAGAAAATGAGGCCCTGAGAAGTCAACCAACTTGCCCATGCTCATATAGCTGGTCAGTGTGTTTGACCCCAAATATCCTGATTTTTAGTAGTAATGCATCAATTTCTTTTATTTTTAATGCCCTTCAGCTCATTATCAACCAACAGTTTGGTAAGCCCACAGAGATGGTATAGTACAACAGTTAACAACATTAACTTGGGTTTCAGGCTTCAGTTTTAATCTTGGCTTCACAACTCCAGGTGATTTTGAACAAGTAACTATATCTTCTGAATCTATTTCTCTCCCAACATAAAGATAACAGAACCTACCTCATAAGCATGTTTGATGAGGGAGATGAGCTATATAAGGTATAACTATAGAACCAAATTGGTGTAAGTGCTCAAAAATGCTAGTTACATACACTAATGTTATTGTCCCATTTTATATTTCGTTGTCTTTTTTAAAAGATTTTATTTATTTATTTTTGGAGGGGAAGGGAAGGAGAGAAGGAGAGAAATATCAATGTATGGTTGCTTCTCCTGTGTCCCTTGCTGGGAACTGACCTGCAACCCAGGCATGTGCCCTGACTGGAAATCAAACTGCGATCCTTTGGTTTGTAGGCCCGCACTCAATCCACTGAGCTACACCAGGCAGGGCTTGTTGTGTCTTTTTTTATATCAAATATAATGTTTGTTCTTTAAAGTTTTTGTCATTTCTTTCAGGCTCCAAAATTGGTTTCTCTTTTGTTTTACCTTTCTGGACCACTCATTTTTAAGTAACTTGGGTTTTAATATTTAGAGCCTAGTTTGTCAATTAAATGCTTTAGCATGTATATAACAAGAGGGTCTTGCCATATTAAGTAGCATTTTTGGCCTTTGAATGTCTTCTCTGTTTGATCATGGCACATATTCTAGAGGGAAGACATTTGCTTGACAGAAAAATTCCCTAAAGGTACATATTTACCTTCAAAATGTCTCAAGGCAGCTGCTGAGTTTACTGAGTCCTCAGAAATACAGTTTATTTCCTTATTTCCAACAGGCCAGTAAATCTCAAGGCTCCTGCATTTACTTTATCTGGTGAAGAGACAGATCTCTTTTCTTATTCCTATATAATCAGTCACTATTGCAGTATTATTATTATCATCACTTTTTCTAAAGGAGAGTTGAATTCAAGGAGTGAATCTCTTTCCTTTTTTAAAATGTCCAACCATATTGTTAACATAATTATTTTAGATTCTCTGATTTGATTTTTTGAACTGTAGAAATCACATCTATCATTATAATATTTGGGTAATATATAAATATATTAGCAATATCTTAACTATAGCTCATATTAAATCAAGATAAATATTCTCAGTTATTTATTGAATATTTATATTATTTTATTTTTTGCAAAATAAAATATGATGTAATGTTCTTTCTTTATGTTTGAGTCTATATCTGATTCCAGTTCTCTAGTTTCAATACTCTGAGGAAATTCAGTTTCAAGTGTTCATGAAATTAGCAGTAACAGTCATTGAAACCATTGACATATTATTTCCAAAGACATTTGGGTTTTCATTTTTTTCTAACTAGGTATTCATGTGATGTATGAGTTGCGTGGTAAATTTGCAAGTTCATGTCTGGCTTCTAGATTCTCCAGATGCTGCCACTTGTTTTGACATATTTGAAGTTGGTCTTTAAAAAGTTAGTTTCATGGGGACAACTGTCATTGAATAACAAATTTAAAAAAAACAGAGATAGAATAGACTTCAGTTAACCTACACAAAAATGGAAACCTAATAAAGAGTATAATAACAAAAATAGTTTCATTTTAATAATAGAGACTATGGCTTACTTAGAAAAATGACCATATGTATACACTAAGCAATATAATTCCCTTGAATACCTAAGAATTAAAAAGAGAAGCAGGAAACCACACTTAAATTTTTAGTTTATTGTCTAAACTGCTGGCAAGGGACAAAGCAGGCTATATTAGCATAGACTCGCAATCATGTGTAGGATAATGCTGACCTCAAAAGAAATTTTCAAGAGCAAGTACAACCTTCCTTTGGTTAATTATCTTAATAGGAGCTTAAGTGCCCTTTCTCTGTTATGAAACTCTAAGGAAGTGTAGAATATTCTCATATCCCAGGGTACATGTCACCTTGTAGTGACATTCACAGGCACACTAATGTGTGAATCCAGACTTCAGCATTCTTTATGAGCTCAATGCTTGATGTCATGGAAGAGAGAGATCCAGGGACTTAGGCTGATGCAGTAAATTGTGGACTCATATTTAGGGATGGTAGATATGTGGGAGAAATCAATCTTAGCTTGGTATAGAGTTTTAGACTTAAAAGATACCTTTGGAACTACCTAGTTGAAACTCTGTATCTGTTCATGGAAAAAGTTGAGATCTTAAGTTGAGAAAAGTCTTTCACCAAATGTGAGGGCTAGGTACTAGCAAAAGAGGGACCCTACTAACAGGACTGTGGGATCTGACATTATATTAAAGTGTTTTCTCCAGCTGAATTAAATTTTGAGACTGCCCAAGGGATTCTGTTCATTTGTTTATTTGGTACTGGTTTACACCCTAGACAAAACTGCCTCGGTTTTGTCATTAACAAATCAAATTAACAAATAAAATCACAGAGCACCTCGTTAAATTTGCATTTCAGATACCTGATTTTAGTATAACTGTCTTAATATCTGTCATATTATAGCAGGTAACCTTGGGACATATTAGCCCTAAGTGTCTGGAAAAGGGAGCAAACAGGAAGTGTAAGATCAGGGCCCAGACTGCAATGCTGAGTTTCTGGGCAGTTTTATAAGTTAATGAACAGGACTGTTTTCTGGAGACACTAAGTAGGTACCAACTTTTTATAAATTAGGTGAAATTTATAACCATTTAAAGGACAGTCATAACAAAAGGCTGTGAATTAATTGATTGAAATAAAAAGCATCACCAGATGGCATTGTGGACCTCTGACACAGTTTCCTTTAGTTTGTGTTGGATCAGGAACTGAATGGGGCTGTTTCTAAAGATGGAAAACAACATAGCTCCCCAAAGTGTGGGAGCCAAGATTACAACAGAAGATACTGAGGCCTTGGTATATAAAAGGCGTTATCTGAGGGTTCCAGAAGAGGACAGAGAATGTCAGTCCTGCTATGTTATCCTACAGATAATTTCAGTAATCTATACAAATCAAAACAAATAACACTTTTTTAAAGTTGAATTTATCCATTCTTCATCAAGTAAATGCCTTAGTGAATTAGGAATTAAGTGTGACATACAAAAGTTGTGGTATAATCAGTTGTTTTTCTCGCTCTTTGCATTCTCAAGTATGAATTATTTCTCCTAAGTGTATGAAACAGAGAAGGAGAGAGGAAGAAAGTCAATACCTTACAAAACTGAGGCCACACTCAATTGCCTGTTTGTATATTTTCTACAGATTTGAAATAAAAAAAGATGTAGGTGCAAATAAATATTCTGGAGTGAATGTCCAGATAATTGTTGATTTGTCAATATGATGCATAAAAAGTATTGCTTACTTTACTGCTGATTTTATGAGCATTGCTAAATGAAAGTGTGTACATAAAAAGACCTGGCTTGTTCACACATACTGCATCCTTTAATGATGATCTAAATACATCCAGTGGTCTGCATTCCTTGAGCTAGGGTGGCTCTTATAATCTTATATCCCTCTGTTCTTTTACATTATAATATTCTACCTTCAGGCTTTCTCATGGCTCATTCTGATGAAACTACATTAATGCAACATTTCTCATCCCATGTCAACCCCTTGACTCCCATGAAAACCATGCAGGGAACCAAATAGAAGGGCAGCCTAAGCAGAAATTCATAAGAACCTGGGTCCTGAATCAGGACCCTCAATTAATATTTGTATCACACTCTGGTCTGTCTGTTCTCTCTTATCCTAACTGCAACTGGTTTAACTGGTTTGAGTAAGAAGGGAGATATATCAGTGAGTTCACATACCCAGTCCTTGGAAAGGGCAGGCATAGAACAGGCTGAAGCATGGCTGGTATTAAGGGGAATTGCAATCCGTTATCTCTCTCTCTTTCTTTCTATCTATTTCTCTTCTCATCTTCCTCTCCCTCTTGTCCCTTTATTTCCTATATATATATATATTATATATATATATATATAATATATATTATATATATAGCAGATATATATATATTATATATAAATAAATACCTACCTACGAATACACACACCCCATACCTGTTTTGTTATTTTCTACTACATAAGGTAAAATGTTTGTTTGCATTTTAGTGACCACTGGTAAGCATTTGAATGCCAATGCTGGTCCAAGTGATCTTTCAGCTACTCTGGCAGAGAAGAGCATAGGAAGGAAGAGTATATTATGGTCCTCTGTAAATCATTTTGAACTAGGAAATCAGCCCAAACTGTATCCCCTGTAATTATCAGAGATATTCCTATTATTTGTCTCACATGTCTGTGTTTGTCTAACCACTTGGGTGTGACACATGCTGTTTTCCTCCTGGCTATAAATTCATCTCTTCGGTCACGATCATGAACTCCTTGCCTTAGTAAGTTTGCCCTGAAGAATGCTCTCGGTTTGCTGTAGCTCCCTGGGAGCTCTTCTCCACCCTAGTTGGAGACTTAACACTTAGCTATGTAAAGATTTTGGCAGAGCCAACCAAGTGACATTGTGCTTCGTGCCTGTGCACTTCAGGCAAGGTGTGAGAGAGAAACTGTCTTCTATTCTTTTATCTCAGGCAGTTCATGGAGAAGCCAAAACATGTCTGAAATGAGTTTATATAATACTTCCAGTTAGTATAATTTATCTATCTTAATAATTTATTGATAGAAAGCATCATTATTGATTTATCTTTTATTTTAATAATATTTATCAAACATTATGTTAGCCAGTCTACTAATTGGAGAAAAATTAGCATTTCTCCTACCCATATAGAGCTTTCAGTTGTGAGGAGACAGATGCTCAACCAAATTCACTTTAATATGGATCTGTAATATATCAAATTTATTGCCATGTGAGTGTATAATGGTGTATATGATATGTATTTATCATTATGTGAACACAATAAGGAAAAGTGGTTGAGGAAGGGGTTGAACTGAGATGAGGCAAAGATAGCCCGAAGGAAATAACAAGAAGCACTTGACAAAGTACGATTAAAAGCATGACTTCATTTAAAGTAGCAACACTTCGAGACTAGCAGGGCTACATGGAAAAGTGCCTCTTTCTTTGTCCGGCAAATAAAAGATTCTTATTAATTATCGTTTTTCCTTCCTTTCCTTCATATCATATTTGCCATATCATGTTTTCTCAAGATATATTATAGCTGCCAAAAATTTAATAAAATATTTTCATGAAATAACAGAGGATAGAAAAAGCAAGTGGAAAGATTGTAATGCGTATATTTTTTCAAGTTATCAGAGGTGGATAAAGACATGGTCCTTTTGATCACTAGAGCCAACATTTGGTGATGCTTGTCAGGAGTCTCCTGAGAGACAGGTACCTGCCAGGTACTTTACAGAAATTCTGCCCATATGTAGGTCCTCACAATGCCAGACCCAGAGAGAAAATGCTATCAGGCTGTGTGTTCAGAGGGATACCACTAACCTCATCATTTCCTTCCTACATCTGGGAGTCAAAAGGATTCCTATTCTTCTGGGAACTTTTTTGTTTATTTGTAATACAAGGACCACAAAAATTGTTAAAGGTCCCCAGTGACTTTGACTGCCACCAAACTAAACTTTCTTGAAACAGAACTGGGTTGGAACCAAACCATTTGATGCTTTATCCATTCGCCATGTAGTAAAGATGTTAAAATGTACACACAGAGATGGCCACCAGCCTGGTGACAGTAAAAATAGATGCAGTCTTGGCTATTTGACAAACTAAAACAATCACCCCTGACTAATAAGAAATTGGCACAAATATTAAACAAACATATTTTATGTATATTTTATGTAAACATATTTATGTATATTTTATGCATGTTTTTATGTATATGAATGTAGTTCATATTGTATATCACTAGAGAAAAGATTAAAAAGCACTATTAAGAACATTTTGGTGAACCAATGCCTTACTGTTCTTACTTTGGGGTTTAAAATGACTTATTTTGTATTTGGTTACTTACTGTTATTTTATATGATCCTACAAATGATTTACCCGCATCAATGATATCTATTTATAAATAATTAATCATTTAGAACAGTGTGCATGGGGAAATACATGTCTGTGAGCTGTGCTTTTTCTCAGTGGACAGTGTGATGATTAAGTAGAGCCTTTTTCCCATTTGCTGAGATAAGATGCTTTATTTAGCAGGAGGCTCAAATGGCAACATTTTATTATCTTCAACATAATTACATTTCTATAGCTATATAATTAGGGTTAATGTATCTTACTTAAAGTTCTATTTTCTTTCCTTTGACATCTTTTAAAGCCAAATTGCTGGCAAGGGTGATGCTCTGTTTTATAGAGTTTTCATGGACTTCTTTCCTGTCAGAAAAGCATTTTCTCAGAGGGAGAGGAGAATTAGCCCATTTCATTCCCTGTGGCAATTACAGGGTTTCTATAGCCCTATACTCAAAGGAATATGTCCCTTTCCTTTTCTCACCAAAGTTTTTAACGAAGTAAGCTTCCATCTTTATAGAAGTCCACATACAGAGCCTGGTATTAGCTGAGTAAATGCCACTCTATCAGAGATTTTTCTTTCTTTGTGCAACAGGTTGGTCTCGAAACAGTTAAAGCTTCTAGCTTTGATATGTAAAGCTGAAAGTATAATTGTGAGGTGAAACTGAAGTATCATTCAATGGGATGAATTCAGATAACATTGCCATGTTTACAGGGAAAGAGAAGGATTGGTTTTTAGTGTTTTGTCTAAAAACAGTTGGTTGGTTGCATTCCCTTGAGCATCCGAGCTCCTAAATGAATGGTTATTTTCAATGTACCTGGGCACTTTGGCAGCTACATGTCTCGTCCTCTTTAAGAGTCAGAAGTTGTTCTAGCTAGCCTCCTAAGAGGTGGGTCACCAAATCCCTGGTGCTACAGTAATTAATAATGGAAGTGTTCTTCCCTTGAGCTTGGGATACTGCCCCTTCCGATACGTATCTGTCTTTTTTGTTAACCATCTTAATGCCAGATCTTGCTTGGAGCAGTGCTGGGTCATCCCTTTTTTTCTGAATAGCAGAAGAATGAACTAATCCATTAACTGTAACTGTGGCTCTCTGTATCTGCATTAGATCTATTTATTTAGAAGACAAAGAACATGCTTCATCTCCATAAGCAGATTTTTTTAAAAAAATCAAACAAATTCAGGAACATGCTTAATTAGCCTACTTTCAATAAAAATATGAAAGAAACCTGGTTATGCCTTGCTTTATAATAAATCACCCAGCAAACTGTGGCTGAAAACAGTGAAGTCTTGTCTGTATCTCTCATCATTTTGGGGGTGACTGGGTCCAGCTGGGTGGTTGGTTCCTGTTCAGAGTATCTCTTGAAAATTGAGTCAAGTAGCAGCTGCTGCTGGTGTTATTTCAAAAGGTTTCTCACAGGTCATGCAGTTGAGAATGGCTGTTGCCTGGGGATTTGGCTAAAGTTTTATCTGGGGAATGTTTACATCATCTGTCCATATGGCTGATACTTACAGCCTGGCGACTGGATTCCAACAGAAGCACAGACAGAGAGAGAAAGAGAGAGGGGCAGAGACAGAAACAGACAGGGGCCCAGAGAGAGGCAGATACCTCACCACCTTTTATGAGCTGACTTTGGAAGTCATATAACTCCATCTCCATCAATTCTAGTCTGGTCACCGCCGTCAGGTATCACCCAGCTCAAGGAGGGAGACAGATTCTTTGACGGCAAGGTCACAGTGCAAGATGATCCAGTGGCTTATTGTTCGGGCCATTTTAGGAAAATGTAATCTGCCCCAGTGACTCCCTAAGGATCCAAGATTGAATCACGCATAATATTAGGTAACTTCCACTGTATACTTCCCATATGCTCTGTGATATTCTACACAATTTACATAGATTGCCATTCAGATCTTACAACATTCACTCTTTGGATATGAATTCTATTGTTTTCCCTCATTTTAAAGATTAGAAAACAGAGCTAACTTGTTTAAGATTACACAGCTTGAACTAAAAACACACATACTAGCTGCTGAACATCTATCTTATCCTGCTTTTCACTAAACAGCAAAAATAGATTGGGAAGAGTTTAGTATCTGAATTTAGAGGACCTATGGGTTAACCGTGTGACCTTGATTTACTTATTTTCCATCCATGAACGGTAGACATCTATGTCTAAACATTTAACTAGAGGTACTGAACTTTTAGGGTTATAATCAGTGTTAATTTATAATGTACAAAAAATGCCTGGCACAGTGCTGGCCACATAATTGTTACCCAAAATAGAATGCTATGAACATGTTATTTTACCAATGTTTTTTATAAAGTTCCTTTTTAAAATTGTTTTCCTGTTAAGTTTCAAGTCATTTCATGTATATATGGACAGTGCTGAATGCCTTTATTTTTCTTCAATGCTCCCTATTTAATCCTGCTAATTGAATTACATTGTTATTGCTAAATATCATAAGTGACAAAATAATCATTTACACTTCTAACAAATGAAAAAATATTTTAGCATTAAACTGCAGTGCATTGTTTTATAATCTGATATTTTTCAGGAATCATAAGTGTATAACATTTTGTCCATTTAAATATATAGGTAATTAAAATTTTAATATATAATAAGATATGTTTGGGTGAAATGATTATATATGAATATGCATATATTTTATACACATGCACATTCTTTTCTTGTTTCCCTTTTACTTAGGGAAGTAAACCCCATATGGCAGACTTGACTTGAAGATAAAGAAGTTCTTTTTTTTCTGACTTAGTTTTTCTACGCTCCTGTGTTGTGTGCTCAATAGGAATTTGTTGATTGATCAAAGGATTTTAGGCTCCAGATTAAGCTTAAAGAGGGATTATTTCTTAATTGTTTCTTGCTAAATATCAATTTGAGAGATGTTTGAAAATAACCAAGCCCTATTTAAGACTGCAATTTTGATCCGGCACTAATCTAAACCTTATTAAAGCCTTTCCAGGCCTTTGACATTACAGAATTGAGTCCCAGTACATCTTGTCTTGGCAGGAACCCAAAAATGTAGAAACTGTTCAGATGTCTTATAAAATTATTGAGGTTAATTTAAAATTGGTTATATAAATGAATGAGAGGTCAGAGAACATACATGACATACATTTTATTATCCCTAACCTAAAATTTGAAGGGAATTACTTGCTTTTTCACTTTTTATTAGACTCTTTTATCAGGATCTTCATTTTCCATCTCTTGATGTTAATGTTTTAAAACAATAAATGTTCACATTATGCTGTACTTAAGTTATCATAATCCTCAAATAATGGATACTAAGTACTTTCATTCAAATAGAGTTTGACAAGTGCAATAACTAGATAAAAGCTGAGGTGTTTTTTTTTCTTTTTTCCTCCAACAATATTCTTTAAATCCAAATCTTTGAAAGATTTACAGACAGCATTTATTTTTACAATGCACAAAAGTAATAAAAATATAAAAGCAGGTATAAGCCTCTGTTTACAAGGAAATTATGTTTAGAGGAAAATATTTAAGCACTTATTTTTCAAATGTGGCAGTCAATTTCCCAGCATATTGCAGGCCCTGTCATTTATACACTTTGATGCTGATCCTAAATGAACTTGAACTTTTGGTAGCTAAACCTGCTATTTGTTACCAATCACTAAAGTGCAAGACAAGTGTGTTTGTAGTGGCACCGTTTGTTGTTGCCCAATTGCAGGAACAAGGTCCTGCATGCTAGTCCTTCTCATAGAACAAACAAATAACAAAATATACTTGAATCAGTGTGATGAAATTAAAAATGAAATATTAATTTTAGCTCTCTGCCACGAATTCAATTTTAGGTAAGTTCCTCTACCTGCTTCATGCTTAGCTACATGTCCACTTTTCAAGGGGTTATCATTTTTGCTCTCTCCTAACAGTATCAAAGCAACCTCAAGAAATGGACATTTTAAGGTTTGATCGTGGCTATGACCAGGTCAAAATTTAACCTCTTTCTTGTCGCTTTTATAGATTTAGAGAGAGAGAGAGAGAGAGAGAGAGAGAGAGAGAAGCTGAGATCTACCATAGCTGTTACTTCCCCCCCTACAAAAAAAATCAAGCATAATAATGTTCTTTTTGGTCATGAAGAGATTTCTGATCACATAGGAGAGAACTAGTTTCCCTTCTACAAGGGGGACAATCAGTTGTTCTTTACCTCAGGGACTAACAGCTGTACTGTTTCCCCTGACGACTGTCAACAGCATAACAGGAGAGAGACAAGCACAGAGGCCATAAAATCACTTTTAATATTTTACTTGGTGGTGAAGATTTTAAATGCAGGTTGAGTTTGCTGACTTGTGGTGTGGGGTGGGGTGGGGGGAATCAGGTATAAGGGGACAATGATAATGGAAAAATGCAGTAAGGTAAATTAATTAAAATTTTAAAATATTTTTTAAAAAATTAAATGATGAAAAAAAACAAAATTTGTAAGATTCACAGAAGTCACACCTTGACTTAGAAAAGGAGTGCGCAAGTAGTAGGGATGCATTCATTCCATGATTTGAAGGACCAAGTATCTAGGCTACCACACATCACTATTTCCTTAGGAGCACAAAGACCCTGCAATAGACTGAAAAATTAAATTTGAGTGGAAATTTAGTGTTAGTATTGGTAAAGATGATCACACATTTCTTATGAATGAAAGCCATGTTTTAGTCATCTTTGATTCCCCTGACAGAAGCTTTCTGAACTGACACAAACTCTCCAAAACAATCTCACTACGTGGAAGAAACACATGCCATTAAAGCTATGTCTATAAGTAGGCTCCAGAGAACTTCGTTACCTCAAAAAATTCCACGCAAAGATTTAGAATGCCTGTCTACCTGATGATTCTTGGAAGTTCTCTAGTAAAGCAACCTTGATTTTGCTTAATCAACAATCTCTAGCCTGCGAACCAGAGGATCGCGGTTCGATTCCCAGTCAGGGCACATGCCTGGGTTGCAGGCTGGTTCCCTGCAGGCCAACTCCCAGCAGGGGATGCATGAAAGGCAACCATACACTGATGTTTCTCTCCCTCTCTCCTTCCCCTCTAAAGATAAATAAATAAAAAATCTAAAAAAAATAAAAAAAAACAATCTCTAAACTGATTTGTTATGCAGGTTTTTTTTTCCTTAAATTCTCTTTGAAATTAGGTAGATATAATGATGAACATGGCTCACATTAGAAAAGTTGCATTTCTTGTTTTAGTGAGTAACTCATTTTTGCCCCATTCCCTAAGTTTCTTTCATGAGCAGTTCTTCAATAAGTTCTTTACCTACCAAAATATCTTAATTTGAAGTCAGAGGCTGTGGTGGGGTATGAGCTTAATTCTTTATGCATGTTCATAAGTATGGGCATAATTACCTAGGATCACCCAGGAAATGGTGACTCAGAGCCTCAGCCCCCCCCTGCCTCTTTTTGATACCACTTAATGCTTACTCCTAAGTCTCCACTCTGCTACTTTTCATAATCTCCTCATTTTATATCTGTCATATTCCTTCCCCCACAATCCGGGACATAATCCTCCCCTCTCTCTTGCCTCTCCTCTCTCTCCTCGGGCTCCCTGAGAAGGCAACCGAGGCAAAATGCAACTAAGTATGAAAAACAGTGAGATGCATTATTTTGAGAAAAATTCTACAACCCCATAAACCAATGTTAAATGCACAGACAATGTTAGGTCATTTAGGGGAACATATCCGTGGAAATAACAAATGTGACAGCAACTATAACTGGGAGTAATGCTGAATTCATAAAATGTTGTCTCATAAACTGTTCAGAGCATAGGTAATGTACATGTAAATTATAGAGATAAAAATTCCACTAAAACAGTATTTAAAAGTTACTCTATAGAAATAGATTTTGTGACCAAATTATTGTTTTGTGATTAACTTTTCAGAGAATGAATAGAGTTTTAATAGGGATCTTATTATTTTAATTTGTCTAGGAAAAAACAGGCATAGGTTTTCTCTGATTTTTGAAGCATGAATTATAATCATTTCTGATTAAGTTTCAGTTGCAACTTTGTGATATCTGACTAAGCAAATATAATTTAGACATAAAAGTTTGAGATGCTATTGTCTTTCCAGATATATAGGTTTCTCATCAACAAAGACAATTGACAATAATCACTAATGAAACTACTTTTAATTTGTGTAACACATTTTAGTCAAAGACTAAAAGTGTTTAGATTTTCCAGTAAAAAGTCTAGTTACATTTTATGCCTGCAAAGAGAAAATATCCTCTTAGAACAGGCTCATGTCTCTACAGAGTACCCATGCAGTCAATGAGTATATATTTTGTGCCCACAGTACATCTACCAGCATTAACTGCCTAAAGGTAAATATTTGAAATAGATTTAATGTCTACATAGTGTAAATAAACAACTAATAAAAGTGGGAAGATTGTAAAATGATGACAATAGCAGGAAAAGAAGGAGGAGGAGAATGGGGAGGAAGAAGAACAGGAGGAAGGGAAGAAACAAGGAAAAGAAAGGGAAGAAAAAAAATGCAAAATAGCTTTATATCTAAAAGGTTTTAGTTTGTGCCAGAAATTATTCGTTTATTTTTCTGATAGTCCTTTAAACAACCAAGTTAAGCATTAATCTTCCACTGTATGTGTAAATAAGGAGACTCGTGCTTAAAAATATTAAATAAATTTCTGCAGCTTCTATGTCTAGAACTTTGTATAGTGCATTTAAAACTTAGGTTATTCTTCTAATCACTATTATGGCCACGTAATTGTTAGAAGTAGAATTGAAAGAAAGATGCTCAGGAAGCCAAAGGAAATACAAAATAGAGAGCATTTAGAGAGTATTTCTAATGTAGTTTATATTACTTTAATATTCAATGCTTGCTTTTTTATTTAAAGTTTTAAATCACTGAATTGGCTTGCCTTTATCTGTTAAAATGTTATTCTTTGAAATATCTCATATGCCACTATTTCTTGAAGTATTTTTAATTCTCTTTCTACCTTACTTGAGCTTACTTAACTTTGGACCACTTATATACGAGGTCTGCCTAAAAGGTATTTAGCCATGTAATGTGAAGAATAGAGATATTTATTGAAGATATGAGATACAAGATACAAGAAATATTGTACATGAGACAATAACACCTCAGTCCACTTCAATGTAGGCACTGTGGGACCTCATACAGTTCTCCCAATTGCCACTGAAGGTCTGAAATTCCTTCCCTCTCAAAAGTGATTTCAGTTTGGGGAATAGCCAGAAGTTGAAGGACACCAAATCTGGGCTGGAGAGGAGCTGGGTCACCTGGGTGATTCGATGTTTGGCAAAAAACTCTATAGGAGACTTGATGCATGAGCAGGAGCGTGTTGTTGTGATGAAGCTGCCAATCACCAGTTGCCCATACCTGTGGCCTTCTGAATCATCTGAACAGTTTTTGTGGAGGAATATTCAAGCTTAATGCAAAATTGGATGCAGATTCATTGTTCTACTCGCTCAGTCATTTTTAAATAAAAATTATCTTTATTTTTTATTTGTTCATGTAAAATGACTTGTGTGCTTTCATGTTCTGACTGGACCCTAACTGATAAAACCTCCACCACTTGGATGAAATATCCCAGAAGTAACTTGGGGCAGGAACACATATTATCTTTAGGGAAATGAACCTCAGATCACAACCCTTCCTGTGAGATTCATTCATGTTTGTATAGATTTGTTCATTCTCATTGCTCTGTAGCCTTCTATAGTATGAATATGACACAACTAATTTATATTCTATTGTTAATGGACATTTACATTTTTCCAGGTTTTTTGTTGTTGTTACTAGCAACGATGCTGCTGGGAAAATTTCCATTCATGTCTTTTCATAACTTCGTGTATACATTTCCATCGGATTCTTACCAAAGAAGTGGACTTGCTGGGTATAAGTGTGCTCAGCTTTAGCAGATATTGCCAAGGAAGTTACACTCTCTCTCAGTCATTTTGAATGCAATGGCCACACAGTACACATGCTCACCTAACAGTGTCTACTGCCCCCACAGACAAATATAGTAAAGTCATCATTGTTTGTACACGCACATTCCAGTCCTCTCTCCTTGGCTGCCAGGTTACACTGATGTCATGCAAGCCATTCTTGCTGTATTTACAATGGCTGGAATTTTTCTCAATAGACCTCACACTGTGTCATCTACTTAATCAATCTCCCTGGTTCATTTAACTCTTCCCCACACACTGCCCCACCCCTTACAAGGAAGATTAAATGCCTTGGTAGGACTATTTCTTATTTCCTGGTTTGCTCCTTTATTTCACAATTCATTTATTCATTAGGCTAAGAGATATGTACTAACTACATACCTTTAAAAATCAAACTACTCCTTTTTCTGTCAAAGTGTGTAATGGGAGATAAGAGCTAGTTCACCAATATTCTTAATACCTTGCCTGTATGGTCACCTAGCACATCTTACGCATAGAGGATATCAATGAGTACCAACTGAATAGTCAGTTATGCCCTTTGTAAATAATAATTTCATTGAAAATGCTATTGTAATCATACTTGAAATTCATAGTAGCATGCTGCATTTAAATATTTCAGGTTATTAATTATTTTGATTGTTGTATTGCATATGAACCATATAACATTCATCATAACCTCAGGCCACCTTGTATTTAAAGTAATATATATTTATTTCCCTTAATAATATTTCTGCTGTACACAGGGTTCTATGACCTATAACTAATGTATCCTGGAAAGAAAATAGACCCAGGACATATTGAATTTTGTATTTTTCTCAGTTGGATTATGATGGAATTTCATCTTATGTTTTCACTGTGTTCAGGGTGATATGTTTGTCAGTAAAGTGGAAAATAGCAAACCTTAAATAATGTCATAATTAAAAATAACGTTTCTGTTTGGGTAGTCAGGTGCACTGCATTAATGTTCTAACATACTTTTATTAATAAATTATTTTATTTTTACTATCAATTATTAAGAAACAGGAGGATGATAAGAATATCTCAATGTACTTATAATCAAAACAAATCATGTAATGAACTGTCAAGCAGACTTAAATCACATGTCTGGAGTCTAAAGATTATGCCCTGGGCTTAGACAAGTCAATATAGGATCAGCTAGAAAGCAGATTGCTTATAAAAGGAGAGCCCTGATAAGAAGGGCAGGCATTCTAAACTCATTGTTCAATTAAAGGAGCAGCCAACATATTTTTTCTCCTATTTTAAGCATTGTTTGTTTAAATCAGTGTTTCAGTCCCTAATTTCAATCCCTTCACCCAAATTTTAATCATGTGGACCATTACATTTTCATCAGAGGCTCTACCATGTGAATTACTTTGAGACAAATTTTCCATTATGCCTTTTGATGGGATGCTTCTCTATTTATATCCAGAATTCAAGGGGGATTTTTATTGCTGTTCAATCTAATAACCAGCCTTGGTAAAAAAAGGAAGTCTATATTTATCAACTCAGATTTCTTTACTAATATTTCTTTCATGTACACAAAAACTCATTCATGCTCTCTTGCCATGCACATCACTGTATTTGTAAAGATGCATCAGAATCCTGCATCCAACAGATACTCATTAGCCCTCCGCCATGTACGGGGCATGGCGATGGGCACAAGGCATGCAGAACTGCATGATTCAACGTCTCTGCTCTGAGGGAAATTGCAGGTTAATGAAGATTCGTTGAAACAAGTATTAGAAAACATGGAAGGGTTAGTGAAAATTGGGGTGTGGTGTACTTTAAAATGCAAGAATTGCATGACTAACCCTTTAAGGAGGGGCAAGTAGTGATTCACAGAGAGGTTGCTTTTGATCTTGGTCTTAAGATAGGAGTGGGGTACCACTAGACTACAGCAAAAGTTGTTTTAGTAGTCAGGATGGTTGTGGGCTTTCTATTTGCCAGCCTCATTCTATACACTTTACATATATTGCTACATTTAACCCTTCCAAAGCAATGAGATAGCATTGAGTAGAGACAGCACTGAGTACATTACTTAATATTCCTACAGTTTGCTCATTTTAATTTGGAAATGTAATTTACTCAATGCCATAACATAACTGACCAGCTGTTTGTGTAAATTAAAGGTTTGTCATTTTAAATCTAGCAGCTTAGTACAAGGGCATGAATCCGGATAGAAAATAAATTGAGGACCTAAAGACATACCTGCATGTCCATCTTTAGCTTTATTGGGATTGTGAGTTCATAGGCTGGATGGCTGGTAAATGTGGCAAGTCAAAAAAGGTGCTGAAATTAGAGGTTGAAGCCTTATTGTGAAGTTTCATATTCTATGTATTTGTATTTATTACTATAACTGGGCATATTTATTGATGATGAAAATATAGTATATATGTGTGTGTGTGTGTGTGTTGATATTTTCTTTTCAGTATTTTATAAGATTTCTGAAGGAAATCTTTCTTGTGTCAACAGTGTGGCAGGGAGATCTTACTGGGAAGAAATAGAGCATGCTAGTTGAAATCAGTAAAGTGAAGCTATGCAATTGAACATGGGATGATATTGATAAGAACTCAAATTAAAACTGTAAGCAAAGCTCTGGTGTTATGGAATACAACATATGTTTAGTAAACTGTATCTTATGATCCAACCTCCACAGCCAAGAGGGAACTTTATAATACATTAAGTAAATAAAGTAATAAACATAAAAAACATTAACATTTAACATGAAAAGAAAATTAAACCTGTCTCAAAAACAATAGCCATGGCCAAATGTATATACTAGGCAGAATATAAATTTGAAATCATTTCAGTTTTCATAATCAAAGGAAGCTATTATTCTCAAAGCAGTAACTTCAGGAAGAAATAAGCTTGACATCAAAGAAGCTTCTATTTAAATAAGTTACTCTCCAAAAGAGAATACCCTTGAATTTTTGACAGTTATCAAGTAAAACTGTTCACAAAGTGTAAAAAGGACAGTAGGAAGTAAATTGCCTCAGGCTGTGAAAACAGAAGCTAGAATTTAGAGGCAGAAATTTGCATATTTGTATCAACTTACAAATTTTACTTTTTTATTTTTAATCATTTTTATTATTATTCTGTTAGAGTTGCCCCAATTTCCCCCTTTGCCCTCCTCCACCTGTCCCACAGTCATTCCCCACACTGTTGCCCATGTTTGTGGGTCATTCATACATGTTCTTTGTATAGTCCCTTCCCCTACTTTCTACCATTATTCCCTTCCCCTCTCCCCTCTGGTCACTTTCAGTCTGTTCTATGTTTCCATGCCTATAGTTCTATTTTGTTTGTTAGTTTATTTTGTTCATTAGATTCCTCTTATAGGTGAAATTATATCTCTTTCACCAAATGGCTTATTTCACTTAGCATAACATTTTCCAGTCCCATAATGCTGTTGCAAAAGGTAGGAGTTCCTTGTTTCTTTTTTCTGCTACTCAGTATTCCATTTTGTAAATGTACCACAGGATTTTTTTTAATTGCTGTTCAAGTACAGTCTTCTGTCTTTTACCCCCATCCCAGCCCACCTCCTAGCCCTCTCCACCTTCCTCCCATTTCCACCTCCTCCTTTGTTGTTGTCCATGTGTCCTTTATACTTGTTCCTGTGAATCCTTCCCCTCACCCCTCTCATCTGGTCACTGTCAGCCTGTTCTCAATTTTAGAGTCTTTGGTTACAGTTTGCTTGTTTGTTTGTTTTGTTGTTTGGGTTCCTGTTAAAGCTGAGATCTTATGGTATTTGTCTTTCACCACCTGGCTTATTTCCCTTAACGTAATGCTTTCTAGTACCATCCATGTTGTTGCAAAGGGTAGGAGCTCCTTCTTTCTTTCTGCTGCATAGAATTCCATTGTATAGATGTACCATAATTTTTTTATTGTTGTTCAAGTATGGTTTTTGGTCTTTTACTTCCATCCCAGCCCACTCACACAGCCCTACCTGCTCTCTCCCATTTCCCACCCCCTAGTTTTTGTCCATGTGTCTTTTATACTTGTTCCTGTAAACCCTTTCCCTTTTCCCCTAAAATTCCCTCCCCTTCCTTCCCTGTGCCATAGTTTTTGATCCATTCATTTACTGATGGGCACCTAGGTTTCTTTCAGTACTTGGCTATTGTAAATTGTGCTGCTATGAACACTGGGGTGCATACGTTCTTTTGGATTGGTGTTTCAGGGTTCTTAGGATATAAACCTACCAGTGGAATTGCTGAGTCAAAAGGCAGATCCATTTTTAGCTTTCTGAGAAAATTCCATACTGTTTTTCATAGTGGTTGTATAAGTCTTTAATTCCACCAACAGTGCCCTAGGGTTCCCTTTTTCTCCACAATCTCTCAGCACTTGTTTGTTGCTTTGTGTATGATGGTCATTCTCACTGGTGTGAAGCGTTATCTCATTGTGTACTGCAGTTTTTAAATCCACTCATGTATTGATGGGTACATAGGTTGCTTCCAACACTTGGATATTGTAAATTATGCTGCTATGAACATTGGGGTGCATAGGTTATTTTGGATTGTTGTTTCAGGATTCTTAGGGTATAATCACAGGAGAGGAATCATTGGATCCAAAAGCAGTTCCATTTTTAGCTTTTAAGGAAATTCCACACTGTTTTCCACAAGGGTTGTGCTGATCTTCATTCCCACCACCAGTGCACTAGACTTCCCATTTCTCATCCTCATTAGCACTTGTTGTTTGTTGATTTATTAATGATAACCATTCTGACCTATGTGAAGTGATATCTCAGTGTGGTTTAATTTGCATATCTCTGACAGCTAGTGAGGTTGAGCATCTTTTCATATGTCTAAGGGCCATCTGTGTATCCTCCTTGGAGAAGTCTCTATTCCGGTTCTTTGCCCACTTTTTAATTGGATTGTTTGTCTTCCTGTGTGGAGTTGACGAGTTCTTTATGTATTTTGAAGATCAAACTCTCGGCTGATACCTCAATGACAAATATCTTCTCCCATATAGTGAGTTCCCTTTTCATTATGATGATGACAAAGCTTTAACCATGTGAAAGCTTTTTAGTTTGATATAATGCCATTTGTTTATTTTTTCCCCCGCCCTAGAAGATATATCAGTAAAAATATTACTATGTGGAATAGCTGACATTTTCCCACCTTTGTTTCCCTCTAGAACTTTTTTGGTGTCATGACTTAAGAGTTTTTATCTATTTTGAGTTTATTCTGGTGTATAGTTTAAGTCTAGTTTCCCTTTTCTTTTCTTTTTTTTTTTTTTTGCATGTGCCAATCCAGTTCTCCCAACACCATTTATTGAAAATGTTATTTTCACTCCATTGTATGTTTATGCTGCCTTTGTCAAATATTAATTGACCTTAGAGACTTAGACTTATTTCTGGGTTCTCTATTCTGTTTCATTGATTTGTGTGTCTGTTCGTATGCCGGTACCAGACTGTTTTGACCACAGTGGCCTTGTAGTTTGATATTGGCTATAGTGATCCCTCCTACTTTGTTCTTCTTTCTTAAGATTGCTGAGGCTATTGGGGTCTTTTTTTGATTCCATATAAATTTTTGAGATATTTGTTCTATATCTGTGAAATATGTCATTAGTATTTTAATAGGAATTGCATTGAGTCTATAAATTGGTTTGGGTAGTATTTTAATGATGTTAATGCTTCCAATCCATGAACACAGTATATGGTTCCATTTATTTGTATCTTCCTTAATTTCTATCTTCAGTGTTCTATAGTTTTCCAAGTATAAGTCTTTACCTCCTTGGTTAAATATATTCCTAGGTATTTTCTTTTTCTTGTTGCTATAGTAAATGGGAGTTTTTTCTAGGTTCCCCCTCTGATAGTTCATTGTTGGTGTACAAAAATTTCATTAATTTATGAATATTCACTTTGTATCCCACCATTTTGACAAATTCGCTTATTAGGTTGAATAGTATTTTGGTGGAGGCTTAGGGTTTTCTGTTGTACTTCATCATGTCTTCTGAGAATATAGTTTTATTTCATCCTGTCCAGTTTGGATGGCTGTTATTTCTTTTCCTTGTCTAATCACTGTGGCTAGAGCTTTCATTACCATGCTCTGAGAATGATGAGAATGGACACCCTTGTCTTGTTCCTGATATTAGAGGGAAAGCTTTTAGGTTTTTGCACATGGAATATAATGTTGGTTATATGTTTCTTATATATGGCTTTTATTATGTTGATATATGCTCCCTTCATTCCCACTTTACTGAGCGTTTTTATCATAAATTGGTGCTGGATTTTATCAAATGCTTTTTCCACATCTATTGATATAATCATGCAGTTTTTGTATTTCATTTTGTTTATGTGAAGTATTACATTTATTGATTTGCAAATACTGTACCATCCTTGCATCCCTGGAGTGAATCCCACTTGATCATGGTATATGACCTTTTTATTGTATCACTGGATGTGGTTTGACAATATTTTGTTGAGGATTTTAGTATCAATTTCATAGAGATATTGGCCTGTAGTTTTATTTCTTCATTGTGTATTTGATGAATTTTATTTTAAACCCATGTTTTCAGCTATCCTTTCACCATCTGGAAATGAAATGTAAGTTCATGTGTATGTTTATAAGTCCATAATGAAAAATGGAAAGGGGAAATAAAGGGTAAGTAATATATAGTAAAAGAATTTTATTTTATTAATGTTTGGGCTATACTATTATAGAGACCTAATAAAATAATCAGTTGTTTGCACTTATATGTAAAATGTCTGTAATGGGTCAGGTACAAATACACATTTATTAGAATGCACCTCAAACATCATGAGCAGTATTTCCATGTAGGTAATATGATTATGCCTAATGGAAAAGAACTATAGCTAAAAAAATAGTTTTTCTAGGTGTAGTCTTTCTTAAGGCATATATTATTTTGTGAAAATTCATTATATACTTAAAATGCGCAAAATGCTCTGTGTTCACGTACCAAAGAGTGTTAAATATTAGACTCAAGTAACTATACATATTTTCTTTCTCTTGATGCCAGGTCGGACATTCAAAACCATACAGGGTATGCAGTCTTCTTTGTTGTGCAAGACTGCCCTGCACTTTGCAAGAGTTTTCTGATTCTCCCTACTAAATTCTTCATAATGCCCTAAATCATTCTGATGACCAAAATACACTGCCCTCCAGGTTTAAAAACCCCTGTCTAAGAGGAGGTACTACTTCTGTGGATTGTCACTGGCATAACATTTAAATAAAAATTACATTTGAAACTACATTGCCCAATTATCCCATTTTAATCATTTCTTCAAAGGTCAAAATTAACAAATTGAGTTTAGAGAAGAGTATTTTCAGACATAACAACATAGTTTGCTGTATATTGCCATCTACTGTGTTTAGATAATTTTTAATGTCTTATATTAGTTCCATGAATGTAAGTAATTAGTCTCTTTAGGAATCCTGATGATTTTTCATCAATTTAAAGAAAACTATGTGCTTTTGATAATGTTAAAATAACTCTGTGTCTCATATGAAGAAATACAAAATTGCCCTAGTACCAGTTTTTGTAATTTTAAATTAAGAAACTAGATTTTAAAAATAGAAGAGTATTTGATTACTTCTCTATAATGAATAGGCTGCAATGTTTTAAATGCACATTTTTGAAATATAATTAAAAAAAATCAAAGTTTTGTTACATGGGATGAACTCAAATAGGCTCTTCAGAAAGTACCTATGAAGATGTGATCTCTGTCTACTTAGAAGCTGGGTCCCATGTGAAGACTCAGTCAGAATGACTGGCCTCTCTTGCATCACTTTCTGACCAGCCTTCACACTCTTATGGATTTTTTTTTATTTCTAGGTTAAAAAAATAATTAGGTTTTTAATAGGGAATCATTTAGGGATTGACTTGAGATTGATGATAGATTTTAAACAAAATTAACATCCAGTTATTAAAATATCATACATAATTACTGAATTATGTATTATCATAACATGAAATATATTATGAAATTTTTAACTAAAATGTGAAGGATTAAAAATGGGAAGTTTAAAGTGTGGCAATAGATTTTCCATATATCCTAAATGCCTAAAGATTCCAAGTGCTAGATTTTATAGGGAGGTCTAACTTGTGGGAAAAATAATAACTTAATATATAATTCTAAGGGAAAAGATAGATTGCACATATAATTGAATATGCTGGGAAATGCAATTAAGAAAATTGTGGTAGTCAAGTATGCAAATATGTTCATCTGTTGAAAAATCTTTTGGGATAACATGGGATTGATGGAGAGAAGTGAATTATTTTCCAAGCATTCCTGTCAGAAGTCATAAGTTATAAGCCTAACTGTGAAGAAAGGAACACCTTCAAAAAGTTCTTAGTAAGCCAAAAACTTTCCCTGGTCCAAATGTCTTAGCAAGCCCAAGAGATATACCGAGATCTAGAATAAAGTCAGGCCCATTTGTTTCAATATATCTGCATCAAAATTGAGCCAATTCAACCTTTTGAATGTCCCTGACAATGGCTTAGCTTCTTGGAATTTTTTGTAGAGTGTAGACCTATCTATTACCCTGATAGATGGAGGTTAGTTAGGGCATAATATGGGTTGTAGTAAGAAACACTGGGGTTTTTAAAATGCTGTGTTTTAAAAATGAATTCCAGGGCATTATTGGTTGTAGGAAAGTTTTTATGATAGTGGAAACTTACATTAAATTATAACTCTCCTTCTCCCACTGCAGGTCAGGTAGTTACTGCCATCTCTATAGTTAATAACAAATATAGACTCTGACAGTCTGGAACATACAATAATAATATCAAATGTACATGTCAGTCTACTGGCACAAGATTTCTTTACATGTCTTTTAAGAAACATCATTGTGGGGCAGTTTTATACTGAATTTTCATTTATACTTAATTTTCAATTAATTAAGTAATTAATTACTTAAGTATTGATAAATTGTTGGGATGCATTTGTTGTTATATAACCTATAAAGTAAGTCACTTGTGAATAAGAGGGTTTAATGACCAATGACTTTTGCCACGTGTAGGACGTGTTATGAAACTCTAGGAGCTCAGGAATGTTGACTCTCAGACTCGGCTACTGTTTGCCTCTTTCGGTAGCTCTCTTTTGGTCCTGCATTTGCTTTTCAGAAGGAGTACAGAACTAGATTTATGTGGTGTCACTGGGTGTTTTCTAATTGTATATGTCTCCACATGTACTAGTTAGTGCTCAGATGAGTTTTCATTACCTTCCTGGTTGCACCCTTTCTGACATGAGCACCAAGCTGTGCTTCTTCCTGCACTGAGTTTTTCTGATGTACAACATGGAAATTGGTATTACTGATGATTATTTATAAGTAGTCCTAGGAAGTTGTGGTTCACCTAAATTACTTCACACTGGATTTAATGCTGCCTTTTATATTGTCCTGTTAAACTAAGGTCATGGAAATTCAGAGGTTTCAAGAATAAAAATGTAATCCATTAAGGTGTAGTTCTTCACTATTAATCTACAATTAAATAAATTAGCACTTGTAATATTTTTATCATTGTAGCAATACATATTAATTGTCAAAATAGAGAATATGAGAAAAAAAACAAGGGATAGATAAAAAAGTAAAATTATTGGTTATCTTTATATACAAGATTTATTTTAAATATTCTGTAATGATTGACTCAATGTTTTTATATCTATGCATGTGTATTCATATATCTGTGTCTGTTTCTATAGCTATATTTATTTATATCTATATATCAACACATATAATAATATGTTGTACAAAGTATTTTGATGATCTAATTGTAATGATTATAATCTTGTTTTAAAAAAGTAGAGAAACATATCAAAGATCCCATTTAATGATAATTTCAGACTTTTAATCGTGGGATATTTGTTCTCTCAAAGTCTGTATAGAAATCTGTGGTGATAATTAAAGTTTATTTCAGTTTGACTCTTATTATTACCAGGAAATAAACAATTAGGGTTACTCTGTTCTCCAATGAACCCTGATCTAAGAAGTGAAAGAAAAGATTTGATCATGTGTTTATGTAAATAATTGTTAAACACAGTTTAAAACATTTATCAAAATACCCAAAAGAACTATTATAACACAATTGTAACTTTGAAATTCAGTGGAATGTTTTCAATTAAATGTTTTGAGCCCTGGCTGGTGTAGCTCAGTGGATTGAGCGGGGGCCTGTGAACCACATGATAGCGGGTTGATTCCCAGTCAGGGCACATGCCTGGGTTGCAGGCCAGTTGCCAGTTCCCAGTTCCTGGTTCCCGGCAGGGGACGCATGAGAAGCAACCATACATTGATATTTCTCTGTCTCTCTCTCCTTCCCTTCCCCTCTAAGATAAATAAATAAAATCTTTAAAAAAAAATGTTTTGAGTGATTGTGTAAAATGCCCATTTTTTCTGGTTTACAATTTTTATTACTAAATTTTAACTTGTTTCACAAATTCATATTATTTTAGGGCTGCATGTAAACAACTGCCCTCTGAGGGCTTAATTCTATAGATCAATGAGCTAAAAATAAAATTATATGTCAGATGTACTCTAGATGATGGGAGACATATATATGTTAAGGGGAAAAAAAAGCGTTGGAGTTTTGAGACCAGCAGAGCCTGGTCTACTTCCAATATTCCTGTTGGAATGTTCCCACGATGTGTATGTGTTCTGGATACCCCAATATATGGTTTTTGTATATACTTTTTAAAATAATTGTACAACATAATTATTTTAAGATTATTTATTCATTTATTTTATTTTTAAATTTTTATTTTTTTACTTTAAGGGGAGGGGAAGGGGAGGGAGAAAGAGGAGAGAAACATCAATCAGTAGCCTCTCACAGCCACCAACTGGGCACTTGGTCAACAACTCAGGCATATGCCCTTACTGGGGATTAAACTGGTGACCTTTCGGTTCACAGGCCTGTGTTCAGTGAACTGAGCCACACCAACCAGAGCTATTTATTCATTTATTTTAGGGTTAATATGTCTTTCTCAATGGAAATGTGCATTGTCTCTAACAGACACTCATAGCCAGATATTACTCAATACATTTAGAAATTAACATTTGGTACTTCATGAGAAAAACACACCCCATGGAAGAGATTCAGTGAAGACCATTAGCACAGAAAAAGCTTCAACTTCATTTTCACTCTTTTTCCTCAAGGGAGTTCTTTCTTAGGCCTTTTAAAATAATGATGCATACTTTCATTCAGTTTCTATTTATTATGATTATTATTACAAGTATTCAGCTTTATATTCACTTTCTATTTTATTCATACTTACATTTATAAATGTTGAAAACCTTCTGTGTCTCAGAGTTACACTGGGAATACAATGATTTGCAAGACAGAAAAAAAAACAGTGTTATAGTGATTTTGCTTTTTTGTTACACGCTAGTCTCTAGATTTCAAATATTAAGTGAAGTGGAAGCTGAATGAACCTGATTACCAAGGGGCACTTGGTTGGGACACTCCTGTTATGTCAGCCCATTAAATGCTGGTTTTACCTCACAGGTCCAATGTACTTCAACAACCTTAACACATATACCCAGAGTTATTATTATGTATAACATCCTTTTTCGCTTAGTCTAAAGTTCAGTACTTCTCAAAGTGATGCCCCTGCAGTATCAACATCACCTAAGGATTTTTTTTAATCCAAATTTTGGATCCCCACATGAGTCACACTGAGTCAGAATCCCTGTGTGGGGGGGGTGGTGCAGGGCTTAGTAAACTTCATGTTAGAAACTTTCCAAGACAAAAAATTCCAGTACATGCTCATTTTGAGAGCCACTAGTCTATACTAAATATTAACATTGTCTTGACTATAATCCACGCTGGATTCCAATACCACAGTGGGTATTCCATAACTCTTCAATCAATGGAACCTCGAGGTTCTAAAATATCTCCATCCTAGTGAAGAAATTGTTTTTCTATCTACATTATTTTTGCTGTACTGCTAATAATTGTATCAAAATTATGTATATTAACTAATGCTTATCATTTGGCACAGAGAAACTATAAATTCACTCTCATCAAACTTATAGTTTGCCTTTTCAGGGTAAGAGATTAATTCCAGGGTGTTCCAGAGCCCTGGGAAAGTTACTCTTGCCATTTCAATATGCCAAGATGGAAGAATCTCTGAGTGGGAAACCTGAATTTTACTGATAATTGCCTGAGGGGAAAGGGGTTAAGGGACTGGTTGAAAAAAGTGAATGGATTGAAAAGTGCAGCTTTGTAGTTATAAAATACTCATGGGGATGTAAAGTACAGCATAGAGAATATAGTCAATAATATTGTGATAACTAAGTATGGTAATAGGTGGTTCATGGAAATACGAGGACAACCACTTTGCAAAATACATGATTGTCTAATCAC
This sequence comes from Sturnira hondurensis, assembly GCF_014824575.4. NCBI lineage: Eukaryota > Metazoa > Chordata > Mammalia > Chiroptera > Phyllostomidae > Sturnira > Sturnira hondurensis. Next base: position 1,381,366 of record NW_028091775.1, read on the forward strand.
TATGCTGTGCTTATGAAACTGATACAAACTGATATTGAATGTAAACTGTAATTTAAAAAATAAAAAATAGAAATACTTGCATTATGTAATCTAAAAATTTTAAGCAGAAAAATGTCCGGTGTTCAGTGTCAGTAATAGGTAACCTCTAAGTAAAAAATAATACTTTGAAAATAGATCATATTTTAAGTAAATCACCTAATTCCATGTATAAACTTTGGGTTTTACTCTGTGGAAGATAAAGGGTTAGACTCATTTAGTAATGAACAAATTAAGTCCCTCTTATGAGTGGGTTTATGGGCGAGGGGCTGTAAAGTTAGGTAGTATGGCATCATCGGAATCCTCAAGAACTGACAGTCATGGACTTGAACTCTACCTGCACAACTCTATAGTGTGAGCAACACTTAATATTTTTAAGGGAAGTATGTGAATTACGGGAATTCAAAGGCAGGCGAAAACTCTGTTTTGGACCTTCTGAGTTGCTTTATGTTGAAGGGGCCACTTGAACACGGCCATTGAGCCTAAAAGTTTAATTGTATTTTGAAAGATGTAACAGAGTAGAGAAGGGTTTTCGGGAAGAGGAGAGGGGATAAACAAAGGAGAGGATGACACGTAGCGCCCTGTGTTTGGATACAATCGCAGAGGGAGGCTCGTTACAAATAGAAGTATGTTTCTGAAACAGTTGGACACAGGCCTTCGAAAGCTTGTTTTAAGGCCTTTGATAAATTAATAAGGGGAAACAGTAGAAATTCATTGACTGTTGAGAGTTTGGAGAAGGGAAATAAGTAAGATAATTGAATATAAAAACATCTATTCTTACATGCAAAGGATTATAAGAGAAAGAAGTTTGAGTTAAGATCTATAATTAGAAACTATATTCATTCTGGTCTACAGAAGAAGAAATTAGACCCTGAGCAAGACAAAGAAGAGGCGTGGTTGAGGGAGTAGAGAAGACAGCATAATTCAGAGTCACTGAGGTTCTCTTCAAAAGCTAATGTAACTGAAGCTTGGGAGAGTGGCAGAAATTAAAGGAGGACATATGGGGACTGTGCTTTGGTATCCATCAATACCAGGTATTCACAAAACTGAATCTTGTTCCAGACAGGGTTTGAAGAACTAATCCATTTCATTATTCAACAACAACTATGTATTCAACCCCCGCATTGTACACCAGGCACTGTTCTGAGAACTTCTGATCAGCAGTGAAGAGAACATTTGACCCTGCCTTTGTGGTGCTTACATTCTAGATGATTATTAAGGAAAAAGGGAAGCCAGAAAAATGCACGTAGGCATTATTTTATTTCCAGGTAAACATTTGATTTGTCTCTGAGACCTCCTTGTAGAGACACCCATTTTTGGTAGGAGATACTGATTCAAATTTTGCTGTTCTTTATTTTTCAGTATTTAAAAGTAGTCTATGTATTAGCTTTTCAACTATACTAATTCCAAGACTAAATAAGACATCATCTGAAAAGTTGTTTTAACATGTCCCAATGTTCTTTCACATTTATCACAGAACTTATTACATCTATATACTGAACTGTCAGTTTTATGGGTTGCAGAATTCTTTTCAGCAAGTGAAATATAATGAAAAAAATCTGCCCATTTCATGGTAAACTTTTGCTCATAACTTGGCTTTCTTTAACAAAAATGTTCATATTTTATTTAATGTGATTTTTAAAGGAATTAAACCAAAAAGGAAGAGGCAGAGATTTCAAGCTGTCGGGCTTTGAAATTTTGGCAGAGAATTATTTTCTCTGAAAAATGTTTGTTGGATAAGAATTCAAAACATCTGCCTCTTTAGCCCTATTCAGACATCCGTAATGCTGCATTAGAAGACACAAAACAGTGAAGGGCCAGGCTTATCCTACTGGGAAAATCATTTGAAACGCTGGCATGGAAGCAGAGAGAATTCTGGTGACTTCTGTGTATATCAAACCACCCACTTTCATTCTTAGACCTCAATCACCATCATTTCTATGAAACCACCAGAATTCTCGGTATTGATATGCAAATGAATGCACCAATAGTAGCCACAGTATTCATTTTCCATGTGCTTTGCAAGCCAGAATTCTGAAAGGCTTCCAAAAATTTAATACACAGCACCTTTAGTGAATTCACTTATAAACAGTCCATCAGCTTCACGTACACTAGAGTAGAAAGTAGAGACCTTGGCATATGCCTGAGGATTGATTGTTTCGTTTTAAGTTTGTTAAATGTCACTGAGTATTGTTTTTAATGGATAAAATGGTAGTGTGTCAGAAGAGAATGTTTAAAATCTTTGTTTCTATTTATGTCCTTTCAAATCACATAAAACTTATGACATCGTTGACATTTGAGCTGTAAGATCAAATGGAACAGGTTGGCCCTGATTTGTGTGAGCTGAATTTCCCTTAGCAGAACAATTAAATCGTCTCTCCAGCAGACAGTTCTCATTGCCTATCAGCTTGTCATAATCTTCCAAGAGTAATGAAAATTGAAATGGGATAGAGATTATGATAATAGAACTTAAAAAGAGGGGAAGAAGAAGGAATTTACTCTTCTTTTCTATTTACTTCTCCCAATTCTTAATGTAATTGCAAGACTCTGGAGATGTGAACATCTTTATAATCTATGCAAAACGCCATCTGGTGGAAGCATATTTTGTAAACCTGCAGGGCCCGAATATGAAAAAAAGATTTTGTAAAAGTGATGCTGTGTTACACTGTTTATTTTCTCAAGTGCCAGACTTTTCTATGGTGTCTCAGGAGCTCTGTTTTAAGAAAGTAAAAAAGAAGCGTGAAACATCTAGAAAGAGATTTGATGTCATACAGCCCCACTCTCTTGATTTCTTTTTGCTAATGCTCCATAGCAAAGAATTATTTCTGGATTGGTGGATCATTCTAGTTATTGCACTGCAAACATTTCTTCTGATGATTTGCAATTCAGAATGAATTGAATAACTATGAATGGCTGACCAAATGCCATTCATTCAAACAGCATGTATTAAGCACTTCCTGTTTGTCAGGCCATTTGACTGAGGATACAAAGAAGGAAATACACAGGCAGACACATACAGGCACATATGTACACGCCTGCACATGCAAGCACCCCTCCCCCTGCCAAAACACACACACACACACACACCTAGCTTATCATAAAGTGTATAATAATTCCCTGAAACCTGCAACCAAAGTAATAACCTGTTTATGCCCTATTATACTTAGATTTTTGTAGTTATTATTTTTTGCTTTTTCCCCACTGTATTCAACCTCCATTTAATTATACCTTCCACATTTATTTTTTCTCTGAGTGTTGTTCCCCTCAGAGACTCTGTTTATTCTACTTGCTATTAATCTTGCTTCCTTTTCGCATTTTTCTTCATCTCTTTTTATCTCAACCTTATAATTTTCCTTTTTCACTTTACATGAAAGTATGCATTTCTAAGTTACACCTGTTTTAGGAAATAAACAAGCCATATCCAAGTCAACTCTTACATTTACTTTATAATTTATCTTCTCCAGGGACTTTGGAACTTATAGCTTTTAAAGTTTCTCTACTTCCACAGTATTCTCTCCCTTTCAAGGGGATTTTGTAAGGCAAATGACAAGTAGCCCCAAGACCCCCTTGTGGTCATCCTAGACAGCCAAGTGAACTTTGGGCAGATTAGATCTCTGACTATCTACCAAGATATATGACAGCTTAGAGTTTCTAGAATAATTATGTAAAATAAGCTTTAAATACTAGAGTCACTGTAGATTAAACAGTGTCCTTTCACAACTGACCCAAATAAGTACGAATGATGGAAACTGAAAGTTTTTCTTAGATTTTGGGGCACATATTAAAAAACGGTTTTATCCCTTAACCTTAACTTAAAAACAAAAATCCTATCCCTTAACTTAAAAACAAATTAGATTAAACCTTTAAAGAACCCAAAATTTGTTTTGGATTTCAAAGGTGAAAATAATCTGGCTTCCCTCAGTGTTTAGGACATATTAATAAGCTGGGAAGGGAGTTTAAACTTCAAGGCACTATGAACTCCATATAACTCTCCTGGATCCCAATGCTTTATGGAGATTTATATGAATAGAACCATGTTACTGGCAAAAAGGAGCAAGGATAGGATGGGTCGCAAGGTTACAAATCATATTAGTTTGCAAAGGCCACCATAGCAAAGTACTACAAAGGGAGTGTCTTGAGCAACAGAAATGCATTGTCACATAATTCTGGATGCTAGAAGTTTGAGATCAAGGTACTGGCAGGGTTGCTTCCTTCTGAGGGCCATGAGGGAGAATCTGTTCCAAAACCCACTCCTGTCTTGCTTGTTTGCTGGAATCTTCCACATTCCAAAGTTTCTGCTGCATCCCTCTGATCTCAGCCTTTATCTTCACACGGTGTTCTTTGTATTTATACCTATGTCCAGCTTTCACCTTTTAAGACACCAGACATATTGGATTTGGGCTTCAATCTACTCCAGCATGACTTCATCTCAACTAATTGAATTTGCAGCAACTCTGTTTCCAATAAGGTCACATTCTGAGGTACTTGGAGATAGGAATTAAACACAGGGATTTTACAGGCCGCAATTCAAACCATGGCACACATAGATTCCTGCACAGCTGATAAAAAGTCCAGTGTGGTACACCTGGTTACACTGAAGACCTTATTACTTAGTGGAGAGTGAAAGCATCCAAGGGCTTGTACCTGTAACTGAACACATTGATGATTCTCACTTCAAAAGCACTATTGATTAGGACTTTGACTAGTGCTTCAGTTTATAAATGAAAGGCATTATTATTGAGAGCATGACTGGAGAATTGAATTGCATTTTTATGGTACAAAATGGGTCCAGACACAAGCAAACCCAAAATGTACAGTAATGAATTAATTAGACAATATTGAAGCTTGTGAAGTGCAATTAAAATTCTCTTTGTCTTTTTCCGGTATCACAGTCATTGCTTAAAACCAGTTGGTACTGATCTCAAGTAGCTTCAAAATATCAAGTTTAGTTCTTAGTCTTTTAGAATTGTCAATTGCTGAAAAAGCCTGTGAGAATCCTCCTTGGGCAGAGAGCTAGTGATTACAGAGCAATAAGCACAACAAGGAACTAGATAATTAGATGAACACCAGACATTCATTGAGAATTTGCCAAACTTCCCCATTTCCAGGAGGAGAGAATGCTTTCCTTCTCTTGGTTACTTTTGCCCATTACAATTGCCTAGAATGGGACTTCGGACCAAGATGGAGGTGAAGGCAGACACACTGTGCCTCATCACACAAAAAAATTAAGAACAAACAAAAAAAACAACCAGAACTTACAGAAAATTGAACTGTACGGAAGTCTGACAAACATTCATCCAGACCAGTAAGAGGGGTGGAGTTCGCAGCCAGCAGAACAGGGTCACAGCAGGAAAAAGTGGTGGCTGGTGACCTGAGCATATAGACAGCAGTTGGCAGACCCCAGGAGCGCAGGTGGTGGCCAGCAGACCCCAGGTCTGGGGGAGCAATGAGCAGACCCAGTGAGGTGTGCAAGGCAGCTGGCTGACCATGGTCCCACATTTGTGCACAGATAAACCAGGCAAAAATGGCAGTGAGAAAGACCACGCAACCCAGGGCACCAGCACTGGGGAATAAAGCCTAAATAGCACCAATTGAAAAGACTTTTGGGGGTTGAGGTGTCTGGAGAGACTCCTGGCCTCACAGGAGAGTTTGTTAAAGAGACCCTAGAATGTGCACAAGCCCACCCATTCAGGAACCAGCACCAGAAAGGTACAATTTGCTTGTGGGAAGCAGCAAAAGAGACTGAAATCCAAGAGAGAGCACTACAAGTGCCATTGTTCCCTCTCTGACCTCACCCCCACATACAGTGTCACAACCCAGCTATGGGGGGAGGTTACCTGGCCCTGGTGAACACGTAAGGTGACACCCCTCACTACATAATAGGCACAACCAGAACCCCCCCAAAATGACTCAAATGAAGAACAGATCAAAGCCCCAGAGCCAGTACATCTAAGCGACGAAGAGATAGCCAACTTATCAGATGCACAGTTTAAAGCACTGGTGATCAGGGTGCTCACAGAATTGGTTGATTTGGGTAACAAATTAGATTTTAAAAATGAAGGCTACACTAAGTGAAATGAAAGAAAATGCAAAGGGAACCAATAATGGTGGGAAGAAAACTAGGACTCACATCAATTGAGTGGACCAGAAGGAAGAAAGGAACAACCAAACAGAAAAGAATGAAGAAACAAAAATTCCAAAAATTGACAAGAGGCTTAGGAATCTCCAGGGCATCTTTAAACCTTCCAACATCCGAATTATAGGGGTACCAGAAAGGGCAGAGGAAGAACAACAAGTGGAAAACTTATTTGAACAAATAATAAAGGACAACTTCCCCAGTCTGGCAAAGGAAACAGACTTCCAGGAAATCCAGGAATCTCAGAGAGTCCCAAAGAAGTTGGACCCAAGAAAAACACACAAAGGTACATCATAATTACATTAGCCAAGATTAAAATGAAGGAGAGAATTCTAGAAGCAGCAAGAGATAAGGGGACAGTCATCTACAAAAGAGTTCCCATCAGAGTTCCCATCAGACTGTCAGCTGATTTCTCAAAAGAGACCTTACAGACAAGAAGGGGCTGGAAAGAAGTATTCCATGTCATGAAATGCAAGGACTTTCATCCAAGTTTACTCTATCCAGCAGAACTTTTATTAAGAATGGAAGGGCAGATAAAGCAATTCTCAGATAAGGTCAAATTAAAGGAGTTCATCATCACCAACCCCTTATATGAAATGTTAAAGGGACTTATATAAGATAAAGAAGATAAAAATATGAACAGTAAAAAGACAGCAAACTGACAGTTATTAACAACCACACCTAAAACAAAAGCAAACTAAGCAAACAGGAACAGAACCACAGAAAAGGAGATCACATGGAGGGTTAGCAACAGGGGAGTGGGAGGAGGAGAGAGGGGAAAAAGGTACAGAGAATAAGTAGCATAGATGATAGGTAGAAAATATACAGGGGGAGGGCAAGAATAGTATGGGAAGAATAGTATGTAGAAGCTAAAGAACTTATGACCCATGGGCATGAACTAAAAGGGGGGAATGTGAGTGGGAGGGGGTGTGCAGGGTGGAGGGGAATGAAGGGGGGAAATGGGACAACTGTAATAGCATAATCAATCAAACATATTTTAAAAAAAGAATTGTCAATTGAGGAAATCTGTAAGAAACAATGCCTCTGTTACCATATTCACATTCCCACAGTAGTTATTATTTAGTAATTATAGTTTGAAAACAGTCTTATGCAAACATAAAGTTAACAGTATTTTCATTTGGAAATACTATGTTTGAATATAAAGTTCTATATATGTAATATCAACCTGTATGTATGTATATATTATATATATGTTATACATACTTTATGTAATATACACATATATATATTATATATATGATATCTGTAACATGTAAAATACATATAAATATATATTGTATAGCATACATTTTATAACATATAGTTATATAGAAAATATATATTCCCTTTAGTTTTATATGATTTTAGCCTTTTGTAAAATCACTGCTTTTAATCAACAAGAAATGCAGAGTTGATTATAATGCCAATGAAAAATTCTGCCTCTACAAAAACTGTGACAAGTAGATAGCTGATGACGGATATTTACTGTGCTCTAGGAGTAGTTCTAATGGATTTTGATATTTGAAAAGTTACTTTCTACCCAGCATGGTTAGCTTCATGGTTAGAGCTAATTATAGTTGTTGAAGTTCTATGATAAAGCAATAGACTGATGCCCATTATTATCCAGAAAACAATCAATATTAAACCTAAAGGCTGGCTAATGCTGAGTGTTTAATATAAACAAATACGCTGTGGATGTAGGAACACACCTTCCCAATACAGAATGTGTCTTCTCTAATTGACTTAATGTGAAAACAAAACATCCAGGCATTAGTAGGAAAGCTTCCTTGAGGTTTAATATGGGAAACAAGCCCATTATTTGAGTGGCAATTTCCACAGATGCACAGATCTCTTCTCTTCCCTGTGAATGAGTTATATTTCAAGATTTTGATTGTAAATAATTTGGAATTTGCAATATTTTCTCTATTTTCTAAGTTTTAGATGTAGATGTAGTTTCAGATGTATATCTTGAGGCATTGAAAATCTTATTTAATCACTATAAGTCTAGAAGTACAGCAAATGACCATCAGTGCTACAACAAGAATTTCTGTTCTAACCATTAGATGGTTGTAATAATGCGAACAAGTTCTAGACTTCTCTGAGTGAACAGGAGAGTTTACGTTATTTCTGAATTGTGAAGATTTGATGATGTATAAGGAAACACCTGGCCAGTGTTCTCAACCATGCAGGCCTAGGCGAATCAAGTATTAACTCTGGCCTAAAACAGAAAAGAAATGCCCATTTATCTCTCATTCATTCATTCATCCATCTATTCATTAATTCATTAAATGTTTAATGAGTACTTTCCATTTCCCAGACATACTAATAAACACAGATGAAACAGAAACAAGCAAGTAAACAAACAAAATTAAAACCTTAGGTAATCTTTTCCCTGAAGTTGCTAAGAGATAGGAGGAAGAGAGAAGAGAGTTAACAGTATAATATCAGGTACCAATACTGAATGAAAGATATGCACAGGACTCCCAGCAGCATTGTGGAGAAGCACCTTATTTATTCTGGAAGTAGAGAATCATGGTTAAGCAAAGTAAGGAAAAAGAGATCTTTGAGCCCAGTCTCAGAGAGCTATACCATTAAGGGATTGTGTAAGAAATTTAAGAGTTTTTTAAATAGGAAAATAATATATATTTAATTATAAAGTTAAAACAATTTTGACATAAATATGAAATTTGCCATGCAACTGATTTAAATTATTTCTGCCATGCTCCTTTGAGGAGTATTGGACCACTGCTTTGTGTGTTTGTGTGATGCCTTACAACATGACTTCAATCCGACATCATTCTTGATCATCCTTTCACTACTTCAGTGACTCTGTAGAAGTTGTGACTCCCTACTTATCATACCATTTTTTTTCCTGTGGAAAACTCCTAAACATGAAATTTTATTCTTTTTCAATTATATTAGTCCAGAGATGATGAATATATTATTTTCCCCATGAAAATATCTCTGCAGGTATGATGTAAACATTTGACAAGTTAAAATATTAGCTTCCATCTTGTAACTTTCCCTGTAAACTTCTCATGATAATCAATATTGAGCTTGATAAACTCTGGAAAAATATATAGAGAAAGAGAAATAGTTGTCTATTTGCTGATATGACAAAGTTTTAATAAAGTGGCCAAGTATTTTCATGTTTTATTATTCTTCCAGAAAAAAAACCTATATTCTTTATAGCCTACAGGAGACCCACCTCAGGACAAAAGACCATCACAGAATAAATGTGAAAGGCTGGAAACAAATTTTCCAAGCAAATGGTCAAGAAAAAAAAGCCAGGGTAGCAATTCTAATATCAGACAAAATAGATTTCAAAAAAAGGGCCATAAAAAGAGACCCAGAAGGTCACTTCATAATACTCAAGGGAAGAATCCACCAAGAACACATTAACATTATAAATATATATGCACCCAACATAGGAGCACCCAAATATATAAGAAAAATCCTAGAGGTCTTGAAGAAAGATATTGACAGCAACACAATTATAGTAGGGGATTTTAACACCCCACTGTCAAAAATGGGCAGATCTTCCAAACAAAATATCAACAAAGATATAGCTGCACTAAACAACACCCTAGATGAAATGGACTTGACTGATATATATATAGAAAGAGAGAGAGAGAGAGCCCTTCATCCCAAAGAAACTAAATACACATTCTTTTCAAATGCACATAGAACATTTTCAAAGATAGACCACATGATAGGACACAAAACGAGCCTCAACAAATTCAAGAAAATTGAAATCAGACCAAGCATATTCTCTGACCAGAGGGACTGAAATTAGAAACAAACCCCAAAGAAAAAAACCCAAAACACCCAAAATCATGGAGACTGAATGGTATGCTATTAACCAGGAATGGGTCAAGATTGAAATTAGGGAAGAAATTAAAAAGCTTCTGGAAACAAATGAAAATGAGCTCACAACAACCCAAAACTTATGGGACATGGTGAAGACAGTCCTAAGAGGGAAGTTCATAGCAATACAGGGTTGCTTAAAGAAGATAGAAGCATTTCAAACAAACAACCTAACCCTACGCCTGCAAGAACTCGAAGAACAACAACAAAGACAGCCCAGAGCAAGTAGAAGGAAGAAAATAACCAAGATCAGAGCAGAATTAAATGACATAGAGACTAAAAGCACAATTTTAAGGATCAATGAATCCAAGAGTTGGTTTTTTGAAAAGATAAACAAAATAGACAAGCCTTTAAGTAGGCTCATTAAGAAAAGAAGAGAGAGGACACAAATAAACACAATAAGAAATGAAAGAGGAGACATTACAACTGACACCACAGAAATAGAAGGGATGGTAAAAAATTACTATGAAGAACTGTATGCCAAGAAACTTGAAAACCTGGGTGAAATACAGCAATTTCTTTTTTTATTGTTGTTTTGTTACCGCTGTCCTGCCTTTGTCCTCATTGCTCACCCCTACCCTGCCCCCTGACTTGCACAGTCAATCCCCCACCATTGTCCAGGCCCATGAGTCCTCTATTAGTGTTCTTTGGCTTGTCCCTTCCCTTTCTTTCCCTTGTTATTCCTCCCCGGCCCCGCTCTGGCCACCATGTTTGTTTTTTATTTCAGTGTCTCTGGTTGTATTTTGCTTGCTTGTTTGTCTTGTTGATTGGGTTCCACTTATAGGTGAGATCACAGGGTATTTGTCTTTTACTGCCTGACTTATTTCTCTTAGCATAATGCTCTCCAGTTCCATCCATGATGTCGCAAAGAATAGGAGCTCCTTCTTTCTTTCTGCTGCGTAGTATTCCATTGCGTAAATGTACCACAGTTTTTTAATATCTATCCTAAATTTCTTATCCTAAATCCTTTCTATTTACTCCAAATAGATGCACTATAAGGAATACAGTGTAAAACATCTTGCATTAATTTTCAAGGATGATAAATATTTATGAGCAATTACACATGGTAGAAAAAACTACCAATCCCACCAACTCCTACACACACATGCATTTTATCTCATGCAGACAAATGTGACTGGGTAATTTTTCCATCTGTAGAATGGGAACAGGGCTGACTTTGTAGGCATATAATGTCTTAGGCGAAATGAACATGCTCTGTTCCAACTACTGTACCCTCCTATGACCCTGGAATCTGAAATGGCTTTTCAGCTACCTAATGTCTACTCACCTTCCCATTCTGTGGCCCCTATGTACCTGTGATGGAAACTGAAGAGAGGTCCCTATTCCCATGACTGCCTTCTTTACTCACTGGAGATCCAAGCGTGATCGTGGGGCAGGGAGGAGTTGGGTCTGTACTTCACAATGTTTCAGAGCACGGCAAGGCTTTGTCCTCCCACTCCTAGGATGGCAGCAGTGGTGAACATTCAGCAAGAGGGGCCCTTCACCATTCTTACCCAGGTACTGAGTGCATTCCAAGTCAGAGGTTTCAATCCTCTTTGGAGTCATCAATCCATCATGGAGTGGAGTAGCAAGCCAGGGGGAGGAAGGGGACATTGACTCGCCAACCCAGCTGAAGTGCCACATTTTCATTTTTCTTGGAACTCACAAATTACGTAGCAGGTCCTAATTAGAAATGACACAAAACTTTAAATGTGGTTGAAATTAAATGGAATTCATGTGTAGTACTTAGCATAATGGCTGGCATAAAGATGTTCTCAGTAAAGTTACTGTTTTTCTCAAAGTCCCATTCCTTTTCTTATTTGCTTCCATTAACTGCATTAGCCAGATCTATAGTAAATGGATATAAATTTTTTATTCCAGTCCACCCAAACTCATTCCCTGGTGCCGCCTAAGTTGAATATTATGAATATTAGCTCTTAAAAGAAGAATTGCATTATTTATTGAATTTGGTTAATACTTAAATACTCACCATGGAGGCATTTATCCTTAGGAGGAATATGACAGTAATGAATGAAATGGCATTACTCTTGGACCATGTGTTTTACTCTTCTAGATTCCCATACTCAGTGCGTTTGCAAAAGGAATAAGGAAAGAATTGAATCAGATTGCAGTGAAACCAACCAGATGGGCGGGTTGCTGATACAACAATCGCTGCCCATGGTTTGTCCATTCTTCTCTAGGTCCATACCGTAGCCAGCAAAAGCAGTACCCGCTCTTCAGCACTATAAATTTCTCCTTGCCCTTATACCAGAAGCACAAGCTCGCTGGTCATTAGTTTATATCTCTTAAGATAGTCATTAGAAGTGGACTGCTAATTAATACTACCTCTTTTATCATGCTTCGGAAAGCTACCTTCATTAAACCTGGGAAAGAAATTATGGTAGTCAGCACTTTAGACCTGTATAAAGTAGCTTGTTTTGCTGCATTAGTATACTTGGAATGTATAATTGTGGCAACCATAAAATCAAATTATTTTTTCAAAGGAAGTTCTATAAAATGTCTATTCATTATACACTATTATTAAAATTCAGTTACATATGATTTAATTAATCCGTATTGAAAATAAAAATACAAATTTTGAAGTTAAAATTTTTGTAACTTTCTATTGTGATCCATGCTATAGAATAGTTACAGTATCGCTTCTAAAAAGAAAACATTAGCGTTATATGAAAAAATGATTAAATAACTTCAGATTTTAAAAGACCACAAATGGAGAGGTGTGGCACAATTTTTATTATTCAATGAATGTTGTAGCAGAGAAAATCATAAGATAATCTAAATCATGCCGCTTTATAGAATTTCAAAATTTGAACCTTTCTCTTAGTTGCAGCTAAATTCTGGAATGAATCAGACATCTGTCCTCTAACTCTCATAATCATATAACTGTATACATGTTGTAGAAACTCTTTATTTAAACAGCTTGTTTATCTGTTATATCTACCTCAGAGGAGTTTTGTAAATGGGGTAATGCAGAGAGTTCTTGGTATAATGTGAGCATTCAACAAATAGAATGAGGTATGAGATTATTCGTCTTAATAGTTTATTGCTTTTATTATTCCCAAGGGATCATTGAAAGCAACATTACAGACTTACCATTTTATGAGGATTTTGCCACTTATACTTGCTCTGCTTCAGAAGATATGATTTAACCCATATTAACATTCAAATGAAACTAATATTGTTAGCCATATGCTAATAAGTTCTGCAATAAGAAGTTTCTGGTCTACACAAAGCCACTGTAAAATCTAAATCAGTATGTATTTACTATGATTAAGACTTGTGTAGATAGATTAAATTGCTTATTTTTGTGCTTTTTAGCTCTTCCCAGGATTTCTAAGAACATAGAAACTGATTATTATTACAAATAAATTTCAATTTGCTTTCGCTTATAGTATCTAGTTTTTTTATTGTTTTAAGGAATAAAGTGGATTAACTACTATAATAACCATGATGTGCAATTGAAGAATACCAGGTGATTATAATTTTCAATCAAGTATTAGTTTAGTGCCAGGATATGGACCTCCCTAAAAAGGGGGAATGGGAAACAGGAAAGGGACATTTAACAAAGAAAAAATGCGAGGATGTGGAGAAAGGGGAACCGTTTTACACTGTTGGTGGCAATGCAGACTGGTGTAGCCACTGTGGAAAGGAGTATGGCAATACTCAAAAAGTTGAAAAATAGATGTGCTTTTGACCCAGTGATTCTACTTCTTGAAATATGACCAAAGAAACAGACAAACAAAAAAAACTAATTCAAAAGAACACAAGCACCCTATGTTCATTGCACCATCGTTTACACTCACCAAGATATGGGAGCAGCCCAAGTATCCATCAATAGATGAGTGGATAAAACAACTATGGGACATTAACACAATGGAATTGTACTTGGCCATAAAAAAAGAAGAACATTTTACCCTTTGCAGCTATATGGATGGACCTGAAGAACAGTATGCTAAGCTAGTCAGAGTAAGACAAATACCACATGACTTCACTCATATGTGGAAGCTAATGAACAAACCAGACTAACAAGGAAAATGGGGACAGACTCATAGACAGAGACAGATGACAGCTAGTGGGGAAGGGGAGAGGATAAGGGATGGAGGGACTGAACAAAAAGGAAAAGGACTCATGGACATGGACAACAGTGTGGTGATTACAGGAGAGAGCGGGTATAGGGGGACTAAATGGTAATGGACAAAATACAAGAGATTAAATAAAAAAATAAAAACAGCCCTGGCCGGTGTGGCTCGGTGGATTGAGTGCTGGCCTGCAAACCAAAGGGTCCTGGTTTGATTTCCAGTCTAGGACACACGTGTGGGTTGTGGGCCAGGTCCCCAGTTGACAGGTAGGGGGGATGCATGAGAGGGAACCACACATTAATGTTTTTCTCCCTCTCTTTCTCCCTCCATTCTACCTCTCTAAGAATAAATTAATAAATCTTTAAAAAATAAAATAAAAATAAAAAAGAAGAAGAAATAGACTAGAAAGAAAAAAGCCACACTAGGAAAATGAATAAGGAAAAGAAGGAAACAAAAAACCCCACACACACTCACATATATAATATGTGTATTAATAGTGTATATGTAGCATAATTATATAGCATGTAATATATATATACTTTTTACAATATGCCAGTTACTATGGCAGCCTGGAATATGTAATACTAAGTGTGTGGAGTGTATGAAAGTACTGTATTATCTGTTCCAACACCAAAAAAATATTAATTGTTTATACTTCATTCAGCCAAAACACTTTATAATATGAAAAGTAAACATTCCAGTTTATAAAGAATAACTTTTCTATCTAAATAAAGATTAAAGAAATGAAGATCAAATAGACATGAAATGCCCTACCGCTTATCTCCATCTATTTCTTTTTTTAATATATTTTATTGATTATACCATTACAGTTGTTCTATTCCCTGCTTCATTCCCCTCCACCCACACACTCCCTCCCCCTACGATTCTCCCCCCCCTTAGTTTATACCCATGTGTCTCAAGTTCTTTAGATTCTATATTTCCCCCACTATTCTTACCCTCCCCCCTATCTATTTTCTACCTACCCTCTATGCTATTTTCTGTGCCTTCTACCCCCTTCTCCTCCTCCCATTCCCCTGTTGCTAACCCTCCATGTGTTCTTCATTTTTATGGTTCCGCTCCTGATCTAGCTGTCCTTTTGGTTTGCTTTTGTTTTAGGTGCGGTTGTTAGTAACTGTGAGTTTGCTGTCCTTTCACTGTTACTATTTTTTACCTTCTTTTTCTTAGATAAGTCCCTTTAACATTTCATATAATAAGGGCTTGGTGATGATGAACTCCTTGAATTTGATCTTATCTGAGAAGCACTTCATCTGCCCTTCCATTCTAAATGAAAGCTTTGCTGGGTAGAGCAGTCTTGGATGTAGGTCTTTGGATTACTGACAATTCCTTAAGAACCATTGGACATTTTTCTTTTATATGATATGTTTTCATAATTATGGGAATTATTTATGACACTTCATAAATAATCTAAACACTTTTCTATAAATATAGGATATTGAATTTATACTCTTAAAAGGTTTTTCCTTGTTTTTATTTTTTAGATATTTTCGGTAGTAATTATCTAAGACATTTATTGAATCAAATAGTCTGTGAAATCCTGGTGGACCTGGAATGTATAAATAGGTATAATCCATACTTTTCCAAACCTTCTTATTTTTGTGCATATTTTCACCATGTAGTTCCATCAGAGCTCAAGAAAAATAAAAATGCTGCCAGAAGACTCAAATTTAATATTTTAAAATTAATTATTGCCAATATAATGTGCAGTGAAGTTATAATAAATTTATAGGGTCTTAACTAAGGTATCTAAATGGAGTAGGAAAAGGAATCCAAGACATGAAAAATTTAAACAATATAAATTAGTTTATGAATAATCTAGAGTTGAGTGGATTATATCAAACTGCCCCATTTAGAATAAATACATATATGCTGAATGACATACTCAGGAAAAAATGAGGTTTTAGTATATGGATAATTTGGAGACTGTGTAGACTTCTAAAATGAAAACTCAACTTTACTAAACTTTAAACTTTACTGTACTTAAACTTTATACTAAACCTAAGTTTGCCAAATATTTAAAAATTAATTCTGTTTAACAGTTCTTTATATTTCTTTATTCTCCTTTGAAATGAAAAATATTACTCTTGCATATTTTGTCTTTTTTACACTTATTCTTTTTAGAAAAATCTTTTCAAATTTTTTTGAAAGCATTTTTTTCAACAATGTGTTTTTAGACAATACATTGATTTGTGTTTCAAATCCCAGCATAATAAAACTATCACAGTTTTTCCATTAGCTGTTGGAGTCTCATTTTAAACACTGCAGTTTAGAAGCAGTGCACGTCTCATGCGATCTTGAATAGTGACATAGCTGAGAAAATGGAAAGATGAACCTCTAGACTATTAAAATATGGCCTTCAAGCCTTAGGGCTGATCCCCTACTAAAATACAAGACTGTTACCAGTGGCTGCTTTGCTACTGACAAAGGATAGCTTTTGAGTCATGGAGCTGCCCTTGGCCACCAGGGAGTCATTGGACTATTCTTGATCATGTGAGTTCTAGAAGCAATCAAATATATTTTGATTGATTAAATCAATTTTTTTCATATATTCAGTTATTCTAGAAACACTGATTCAGTGCTTACTATGTGACCTCCCTTATGTTAAACGTAAGGATTCAAACTGATGAGCACTGTTCCTCTTCTCAAGATACTTTGAATCTGGTATCTGACATGCATAAGAAAAAACATTCAGTGTTTTTCCCCAAGGAACTATCACAGTGAAAGAGAAAATCAGTTGTGAGGGGAGTTAGGATAGAAAAAGCCAGGGAATGAGAAGACAAGGTGCAGTTTATAAATGTTTTTGGAGAAGTTTGCATCTTGAGAAAACTATCAGTAACTTAGCAAGAAGGAATTCTGGGATATCTTAGTTCAGTTTGCTATCATGATCTTCATAACGTATATCTGAACCCTCTTCTGTGAAGATCCAGTGAGCTGTAAAATAAATAAATGTATGTAAATTCTAAGTAGATTCCAGGGAGTAGGGCCTACTCAGTTCATAGGACATAACTCTATCCAGATTGCGTATCCAGATTGCCATATTGAAATGATTTTTGTTTTCTAATGAAAAGAACATTCTGGTTTTACCATTTCATCACTCCTGTATGGCTTATATTTATTAGCCACAAAGGCTAAAATAAATGTAGTTCTTAAAATGTCAATTTAGTAAGATTTGGCTCTAAACCACTGTAGTAAGGACATTAAAATATGACAAGAGGGAGATTTGGAATTATTTGTGTTTTATATATGAAAAAAACTAGAGGATTAAATTTTGAATTAAAGTTTTTTGAAAAATTAAGTTCATTAATAAGAAATACAGAACCAATTTAGGGAAAAAACTTTCTAAAAGCTTGCTGTGCAGCTCCCTGAAGGAGTTAACTCTAAACAAACATGCTTCCCCTTCCTCCTCGCATTTAAATTCTATTTCTTGCTAGCAGAGAAAGCAGAAGGGGGTAAACTCATTTAATGCCAGTGATTTCAGCATAAATACAAATTAGCTCCCACAACTCAGGCTGAACAAAGGATTTCAGACACACTCACGTCACAAGAACATTCCTATAAGAGAAGGCATGAGAAATATTTGCATATAATGTTTAGGAAATATGGTATAAAATTAAAGATAGGCTATTTGAAATAGTTTTTTTTCTTAAATTACCTCAGCTATAAATCTTTAGACAATATTTAGAATTTTAGTTATTGCAGACTTCACTTGAACAACATAGATCAAGTTTTCTCGCCTTTCAGTCCATTTCTATTTTTCTACGTGAGAGATAGTGACGATGCCTACTAGACCCCTCTTCACTCTTTCTGAGGTTTCATTGTTAGGAAACAGCTTTGATGAAGTTCAGCTTCTGGTGTAGATTTTAACTTGAGCTTTAGTCTTTCGTGTGGTGCCCCAGTTTGCTATTTAGCACAAGGCTAGTGGGAAAATAAAATGTAGCAATTTTTTTGTTTTATTTTTAATCTTTTTGTACATGGTTAATTATATCACATGCAGTATTATTACTATATGGTTTAACTTCAAGATTTATTTCTTAACATATTATATTTTATTTTGCTTCATATGAATACTTTATTGTTTTTATAATAAATATGTGGCTATTATAAATAATTCCAGAAACACAGAAAATAACAGGAAAACATGTTGTAAATATCTAAGAATCCCTGTCCCTAAACAAACAATGCATTTGCACTATGATCATCATTCTAGCCATTTCTGTATGCATATAGGTAGAGTATGCTCTCTAATCATTTTGTGAATAGATTCAGACTTAAATATTCTAGTGAATCAGTTTAATGAAAAGTTGAATATAGCATATCTCTAAACGTGATGGATTTTGTTTATAAAAGCACTTAGAACATAGCATTTCTATTGAATAAAATTTATGAAATTCATTGCCTAATTTAAAAAATATAAAACTTTGAAACTTAAAAGTGAGAATGTAACTGCTTCCCTAAGACACATATCACATTTTAAAATCTTTATTATACAACCAGAATTTAAAAAATAATAGTATCCAAACTATTTATTTCAAACTTATTTATTAGTATTAAGAGAAGACTCGGTACAAGTAAGATAAGGAAGTTCAGAGAAGACAAAGGTTCTAAGGTGATTGCTTGGGGGGTTTTTTTGTTTGCTTATTTCCTTGGTTACTTACTTTCCAAAACTATGACTTTGTTAATATTTTTTAAAATCTAGTTTATAAACACCTTATATGGAAGAAGACTGTCAGAGGTATGCAAAAGCTACTTTCAGAAGCACTAACTCCCTGTTTTCCTTCTTGTATAATGAAAAAAAATCATTTCTGGCCACAATAGAAGCTTCTTGATAACACCTCAATCACTGAACATGTGTTTCATTTAAAGCATAAAAATAACTACCTCCCCCACAGAATTTGTACATCTTGACTTGGCCATATGATAAACCTTATAAACATGAACATTCGGGGAAAAAGATGGCTTTTCAAACCACATGACTGCTGCTGGGGAACCATTTCTGCTAAAATATATAAATAAGTAAGTAAGTAAATAAGTAAGTAAATAAATCCAAGAGCCAGTGAAGCATCTTGGAAGCTCTTTAAGCTGCCCTACTCTCTTATTTATAGCATTTCTACCATCTCTGTTTCCCTTGCACCCCCTTCCTAAGTGAATGCCTGTGTTGCCTAACTCCACTGACCCAACATACAAGATGCCATTTTCTAGAATCAATATGATTTCTTACATGATGGCTACTATGAAGCTTTGACTTGATCTGACATGGGATTAAGGGCATTTAATTCAATAAAAATGCCATTTTTCTCATTGGCCAGAGAAGGCAACTTGGCTCTGCCAGGCACTAACCCAGAAGAATCAGTGGTGGCCACCTACTTTGCTTTTTTTGAGAGGTATTTTGATGCATTTTCATGGTTGAATGTAGAGTGCTGTGACTAATTAGCAATGTTTGCTGTGCTGGAGAAAGGTTAGCAGAAATACACTTGCCTTATGTTTATACCCGTTCCAGGTCCTATGCTTTGGGAGCCTTGCACAACTCTCATTCACCTGCTTTTAAATTTAGAGAATGAGCTTGGTGTGGTTTTCTAATTTGTTTTCAGATCTAGAAGCTAACCTTTGTGGTATGTGTATGTGTGTGTGTGTGTGTTTGCTCACTTTTGTATGTGCGTGTATATGTGGGCCTGGAAGAGAATAATAAAATACAATGCAACCATTAGACATGCCAATAGCAGAGTATAACACATCTGACCCATTTAATTTTTATTTCAAAAACAAATATAATTTGTATTGGTATTTGGAATAAAGCAAAGACAAATCTTGTGGAAAGCCAGTTCAGTAATAAAAATCCTTTCAGTACCACTGGATAACAGAAATAATAGGTAATAGAAATAAGAAACAAGACAGTCAAGTAAATGAGATAGATAAGGCTACCCTATATTGTGAAAGTTATTTTCCAAATTGTAATATTGCAATTGCATGGCCATTAACAATAAAAAAGAAATAACCATGGTGTGAATGTGTCCTTGATTTTTACTCTGTACCTAGTGGGGGAAAGAATGCAAAGCTATAGCTGGAGCGAACATCCCCATGGAAGTCAGAAATTGAATGAATGAGAGACTTCCATCCCTCTAATGAACTAGGCAATTGCAGAATTTTATAATGAAATAGAAGAAGAGATAGGAATATCAAATTTGCATGCCAATTCACTGCTTTCAAGGATTCAGGAATTAATAAACCCCAGTTGAGCCCTGGCTGGTGTGGCTCAGTGAATTGAGCACTGGCTTGCAAACCAAAGGGTCTCCAGTTCTATTCCAGTCAGGGCACATGCCTGGGTTGCAGGCCAAGTCAGATCCCCAGTAGGGGGCACCATGAGAGGCAACTGCACATTTTTGTTTCTCTCCCTCTTTCTCCCTTCCTTCTCCTCTGTATAAAATAAATAAATAAATTTAAAAAAATAATAAAAATAAAAAATAAACCCCAGTTGAAGAAAATGTATTCCCTACATTCCTAATTCCATCAGAAAAATTTGAGGAAGCTGTATTGTGTGGAAAAATACGTTGAATGTTTGATAAATTTGTAACTTTTGTAGATTTAAAGAGCAAACATTATTACATGCTTTTATGTTAGTGTCTTCTTAATATTGACCCAAACAAATATGTAGTTGATACATTGAATAATAGCTCATACAAATTAATATATATATATTAAGTAATAGATTTCTAATAATTTATATATCAATAATAAAGATTTATATTTGTAGCATATGATTCAACCATAATTAATATTTTAAATATGTTTTGAGTATAATATTCATAAAAACTGTGCATGAGCTATATGCACAGATCAAAGAAAAATAAACAAACATTTCTATACCTATGACTCAGTATAAGACATAGAGTATCAGTATTTTGTGAAGCTTGAGGTTTAGTTACTTCTGTGTGCTCTCCCTTCTATCTGCAGCCCTCCCGGAGCTGGGGTAATGTGAAGCAATGTCGTATCCTTAGACCCAGATTTTAAGGTGGCATCAAAAGATTCAGCGATCAATGTAAATAATATTTCCATAATCAAACTTGGTGACAACCCCATGATGAAAAATATAGCAGCATTGTAATAGGCGGTAACAGTAAGAGGAAAAATTAAGAAAACAGTTATGTATGTAATTGTTCCTTTACATAAATGTTTTTCCTGAAATTTGTGTTAATCATGCTTGAGCTTTTTTTTTAGAGGAGGTATCTCAATCTCAGTACNCCGGAGCTGGGGTAATGTGAAGCAATGTCGTATCCTTAGACCCAGATTTTAAGGTGGCATCAAAAGATTCAGCGATCAATGTAAATAATATTTCCATAATCAAACTTGGTGACAACCCCATGATGAAAAATATAGCAGCATTGTAATAGGCGGTAACAGTAAGAGGAAAAATTAAGAAAACAGTTATGTATGTAATTGTTTCTTTACATAAATGTTTTTCCTGAAATTTGTGTTAATCATGCTTGAGCCTTTTTTTAGAGGAGGTATCTCAATCTCAGTACATTTGTTGACATTTTGTTGGATTTTTTTTTTTTTCTGATGTGGGCTGTCCTGTGTCTTGTAAGGTGTTTAACAGCATCCCGGACTTGTATCATGTTTTTGAAATGGACATAAATAGGACCATACTATATATACTTTTTTTTTACTTCAAATGGCATGTTTTAAATTCATGCATGTTAATATATATAGTATTAAATGCATGTCTCAATTCAATTAGACTTTCTAATGTTGACAGGCAATTGGATTGTTGCCATTATTTAGTACAAACAACTTTACTTTGAACACTCTCACATGTTTCTTGATGCATTTTTGCAAATCCTTCTTAGGGATAATTCCTGGGTAATAATATGTGTTTATATTGTAAGTGGCTAGATACTGTCAAGTTATTTTTCAAAGTTGTTATTTTAATTTTCATTCTCAGTGGCACTAAAATTTTTACTTATTGTTCTATATTCTTGAATTAATTTAGTCAGACTTTGCAAAATTATGGCAAATGGATAGATTTTTATTTTATTTTATTTTCAAGATGATGAACTTTAAAATGTATCTCATTGGATTAAATGTACCTGTCCCCAGTGCCTAAGGGAACAACACGTCTTTTCATCTTTTAGGTCCATCCCTGTTTCTGTCTCTGTGAAGTGTCTATTGTGATGAATGTATATGCTATTTATTGAGTTTGCCACTTTTTTTTCATTACAAATTTGTTGGTACTTTTCAAATTCACTTTGTTTATTTTTATAGTCTCTCGTTACTTTGTTGTATCTTAAGTTTGGGAGGTTTGATTCTGTAGTTTTATTTATCTTCTACTGACTCTCACAGGTGATGCTTTATTTCCTCATCTGTTTTGTGATTTTTCATGATGATACTATCTTAGAATTATTATTGTGATGATTAAATCAGAAAATATATGCATGGATAATGGTACTATGATTATATAGATGCTCAATTAATGTAATTTTCCTCTCCTTCCTTCCAACTTCCTCAATGCTGCCTTTAAAACATAGATCTTCTATTACTGTTACCGAACAAGGGTCCGAGAGGGGGTGATACTTGGCCCACCGAGGGATGCCAAAAACTGCTTCAGAAAACAGGGGCCCCTCCCAAGGACGATACACTAATATCTATAGGGCTCTTCTGTCCGCCGCCAATTGGAAAGACATCTCTCAATGCCAGAGATTTGTAAAAAGGAAACAAAATGTTTATTTAATGCTATTCAGGCCTAATGCCTTCCTTAAAATATTAAAGTCTTTAAGGGTATACACCTACACACACACAGCGCTCCCTTCTCCCACTGTCCCAACTCCGGGTACCGTAAATCAGGAAAAGAGCACACGTCCGTTTTTCAGGTCGCTGGCACGTGAGCTGTGTCGCCTGCCTGTCCAGGCAAGATCTCCAATTAATCCAAAGTCATGTGGCACCTTTCACTGGCAAGAGTTCTTTGTACCAAGTCCTAGTCAAAGTCTCTCCTGGTTTCTAGGCCACTCGGCCAAAGGGAGCACCCCAAAGCTGCGTGGGCCTCTTCTACCAAAGCTGCACTCCACCAAAAGCGCGTCTTTCTTCTTCACCTGGCCGCAGGGATCTCCATTCTGGCAAAGCTACGTGGTTTTCCCTTTCACCTGGCCAAGAGTGGGTCTGCACCCTGCTGAGACCTCGTGTCTCTCCCCCAATAATGGCTACAGGGGTCTACATCTTTCCAAAACAGGGTGGCTCTCCCCCTCACCTGGCCAAGAGGGGGTCTTCACTCTGCTAAAGCCACATGCCTCTCTCACAGGCACTCTCTCAGAGAAGCAGCCCCAGTTCCAGCCTGGTTAGCTGCCACTCACTTCTCCCTGGCCCCAAACTTGGCCACAGTTCTTTAACATATCTATGAAACCAGTTAAAGGTTATAAATATGTTAAATGACCATTCCGGAGGTTAGCTGCAAAACTGTTGCTATGCAAAACAGCTCTCAATGGCCCTGCTCCATTCTTCCATTCCCCCCAACTGACACCTGGGGGGGGGGAGGTGAGGACATCTTAATATTTCCTCCAATATTCCTGTACACTTTGAGTTCTGGACACCATTCCAAATCTTTTCTGGGCCCCCCCTTGGCTGCACCCTGTATCATTACGAATACTATTTTTGTCAACCTAAGACACTGTGATATGTCTATACTATACATGTTTCTAGAAATCCCACTTGTTCAATATTTCAACAGAATTTATTCTTCGTTTTAATTAATACAACTTACATTTTTATTATATAAGATTTACAGATACATAGTTAAAGTTTCTGAAAAGAAGGTGAGGTTAAAGTGTAAAAGTTTTGTGCATGCACATGTTCTAGAACATTTTATTCATTTATGATCCATGCACTGTTTACATCTACACCTTTTGCTGCAGATGTACATTGGAATTTTAAGGTACAAAAGGCAGTTGTGCGTGGAGGCTTTAAGAACAAAGTGTGAACTCAGCTTCTGCCCATGCTGTGCAGCATACAATCCCAATGTTGGTCCACAGCATCTCATCCAACACTTGGCTATATTCTTCTACAGTGCTCCGAAGCTTAAAGTTCTACTTCTATTCCTGAGGTTAAAAATCAAAGATGGAAGTCCTTTTAGAGGAAGGCATCTGACCAGGACTGTTTTGTGTGCAGTGTAAGAATATCCACACCCAGTCTTGTTCCAGCAGTAAGAGACTCAGTTCAATATATCAAGTATATGTATATGCATATACTTTACAGAGAAACTGCATAATAATAAAAAGGATAATGAAGAAAATCTCGGTACAGAATGTTGCATTCTGTCAGCTCCATCTGAGATGGGATTCTTCCTGAAACCTGCTTTGTTGAAGCAGGTCTGAAGGATTTTATATAGATTGGCCTTGTGTTAGGTGATCAATGTGTGACTGAAAGCCACAGCTGGAGCCAATTTCCTTAAAAAGAAGCAAATTTTCGAGTAAGAATTAATAGTAAATGAAGAAGGTAGCAGGATGTCATTGATATCAGTACATGGGACTTTCCGTATTTCCTGGCCCAATTAAGCAACAGAATATAAACACATAAAGATTGCACAGGATAAATTGGAAATCAAAACAAAGTTCCCTAAGAAAAGTCCCTAGAAAACGGTACTTGAACAGCAATTTTAAAAATTAAAAAAAAACACATAAGAATACACTTACAAAAATAATGCCTTTTACAAATATGCAAGGCTTATTGATGGATTTGATGCAGCCGGGCTGGTTCAGCTGGTGGTGCATAATTGTGCAGTCGGTGCAGGTAAATAGGGAGCCATACAGACAATCGGCTGCAGACATAACCCCGAGAGCACAGGAAGCAAACACAGGGCCCACAGGCCAAATCCGGTTCTCCACTTTGTGTTATCCTGCTGGCGCCTTGATTCTACCTGGCGGCAGCACTGAGCTCTCACTGAACTGTTAAGGAGCAGTTACATGTATTTACACAGTCCTAACATTACATTCGGCCCTTGGAAGGCAACCTTGGGGCCGATGTCACCCCCGGGTGAAAATGAGTTTGACAGCCCTGCTCTAGAGGATGAAGACATGCTATGAAAACTGTATAATCTCAAGTATTATAAAAATAAAATGAAAAGGGATAATTTAAGGAATCCTTCAGCATATGAAAGATGTTATATCATAAGATACCAGAGTTTTACCTGTATTTTGTTAACAGCAAAATGTCAACGTTCGTGATGTGCTCCAGAACTCATAATTTCAAAGAAAAACTTACTTCTTTAAAGAATATAAAGTCTAAAACACAGAGAGAGTGAAAAAAACCCTTCTGTTATTTTCCAGTAAACTTTAAAAAAATCAACATTAAGTCAGGTTTATTAGAGAGATGCACACTGATTTAGCAAATAAACATCAATGTATCGTTTTTTTCATTTTTCATTTTCACTATCCTCACCTTTCCCTTAGGTATATTAAATCTAAAAATAATGAAAATCATATATTGCTCTCAGCAATCTTTTCTTAGCAGATGGCTTTCCTCGGACACATGACCCAGAATTCCACCTCTTGATTCTGTCATCCTTTAGGACCTGAAGGTTTTCTGAAAACGGGGAAGGATAACATGAAGGAAGCAGTTTTAAGAAGGAGGCTTCTTAAAAGTAGTAGGGGAAAGGGGGAAGGATTCACAGGAACAAGTATAAAGGACACATGGACAAAAACTAAAGGGGGTGGAAAGGGGAGGGAGGTGGGGAGCACTGGGGGGTGGGCTGGGATGGGAGGAAAAGACAGAAAACTCTACTTGAACAATAATTAGAAGGATCTGAGTTCCTCTGAAGCCTAGCCTTAGTGCTCTGGAGCCTCAACAGTCTCTGTGCTCTCAGCTCTTCCAGAAGACTTGTTCCCAATTCTAGTTTGCCCTAGTGTTCTGGCTCCCGTACTTTGCCTGTCTTCATCTTGACATCTCTAGTTTCGCCACCTATTAAGGTAACTTCAGTCAATTCTGTCAGAACAAATGCATAAACTGTCAAGTTACTTTTATAATATTTTATTTGGGTCATTTAGCTATAGGTATGTTTGTCTATACAAAACTCGTCTGGCTCACAATGACAACTTGAACATAGAGTTCTTATTACATACATCTAAACCAACTTTTGTAAGTAGTGGGAACTAAATCTGAAGTCAATAGACACTAAAGTCACAAAATAATTGACTGGTCTAAAGAAAATGTGAAATACTGTCTAAAATATCACTTCTGATTCCTTAAGTCTCTATTTTCACCTGGTCTTATGTAGCTGCTGCCCTAACCTATTAAGAAAGAAACTGCTAGCGTCAGCAGTGCTATTTTAAATCTCCCTTCACCAATAGAGTTCTTAATTGGACAAGAAGATGTACACATATAGCTTTACCCAAGAACGGTGAATTTCAAGTCATTTAGAAGGTTGTCTTTCAAAGTTGAAAGGGGAAATAATGACTATTTAGAAAAAGTACCATATGCAGTCTCTGGAGATTTGCAGTTCCATAAGCTAATTTGGGATGTCTTGGGGTTTC
This sequence comes from Sturnira hondurensis, assembly GCF_014824575.4. Lineage (NCBI taxonomy): Eukaryota > Metazoa > Chordata > Mammalia > Chiroptera > Phyllostomidae > Sturnira > Sturnira hondurensis. The sequence continues at coordinate 1,408,032 of NW_028091775.1, forward strand.
AATGACATTTTTAAAGTATACTTTCAGGAGACAAATTTAATGTTATATATTTTCTGAAGTACATAAAAAACCTAAATGAGAGGCTTATGAATTTAGAGGTACTTTGATAGTGCCATCTAGTGAATACAATGCAGAAATCCATGTGAAAAGAAATCTATTTTGTTAAAAATATTTGTACAGTAACATTTTTCATGACAAATAATTTATCTCTTTATGGTGCCAAAAATATATTGTCACTTGAAAACTCATGTAGCTTTAATATTTTTTCTTTGTTATGCATTTAATATTTTAAAAACCAAACAATGATTTCAAGGGTAACTATTATAAAACAGTGGTTGAGCTTACACACCACTGTAAAATTTTGTACACTTGGTGCAAAATTTTAGTGATAATTCCATTGCATTCTTGAGAGAGCTGTCTGAGATAAATATCTCTGTCATATACCTCTGCTGACAATTCTTAATATTCTCAGACATTCAGTAACTCAAGCCATGTGGGAAGGAAGAGCAGGGTACAAAAGTGGGTTTGTTGATCCTGAGGGTGAAGTCTTATAGGACTAGCAAGTTCAGCTCTGTCTGCCGCTTGACAGGAAAGAACAAGGTTGTAAAATGCTTTGGACAGAGGTTATGGATGCTGACCTGGGTAATAGGAAAAGGACCACAGTACACATTTATAAAATGGTGACGGGATTTTGAACACTTAGTTTTCATGTAGTAACAAGTAAGAGCCTATGATTAAAGGTTTAAAATGTTTAAACTAAAAGGAAGTTAATGATGATGAGTAGTAAAACTCTCCTGATGGAATCAAGGAGTCCCCATGAAAAACAAATAGCACAAGTTTAAACTTTATCTTTCATGTCATTTTCATACTGACCTGGTCATAAGAAACATACACATTCTATTTCTGATAGAATAATGAGAAAGGCCTGATAGCCATTTTCATTATTGTTTACCTCTCTCATGAGAAGATCCTTGGCCATACCTTTATGCTCAGCTGCTAACACCTAATGCATTAAAATACCCTGCTATTAATTTCCATGTGCTCTACTCCTTCATGACTTCCTTTCTCCAGCCAGTTGTTGCCTTTGCCTACACAAACAAGTTACACCTGGAGGCTACTCGCTCCAGGGCTTATGGCCATATTAAGTGAGAGTCAGGGCCATCAAAACCTTGGACATTATCGCTGAATGAATAGTACCAAGTACAAATTAAATACTGGCTACTAGACAGAAGAGGAAAGGTCACTCTACTGATTACTGTCCTCTAAACTATTTTTAGCTTTGCTTATCAATGTCTACTCCTGAAGTTACATCTGAAGGTGCAATAATAGTATATACCAAAGGTGGCCTGCTGCACCTTGCACAAGGTGCTCTGATATGTTCTGCATCGCCTCTATGGGCAGAGAGGGAGTGAGAGAAAATGGAACAGAGCCTTTTCTTACGGCATATTAATTGAGTGGCATTTGCCGGCGATGTCTTACTGCTTCATCCAGAATGCTCTGCTCAAGAACTGCAGGTCCCAGGTCAATGCTACATGACCAGCTGCATAGTTTGAATTTAGAAAATCATTTTTGAAAAAGGAATTTAGGCTAAATCATACATGAAATTTTTTATCATTATAGATTTGTCCTAGGAAGCATTTGCCCTTGAAGATGCATTATTTATCTTTCTTTGGGAATTTTAGGCTTTTGCCTTTGAAGTACTTTTTAGGCACTTCATCAAAGGCAGTTATTTCCATTACTATGAATTTCCATTTCTTCCACATACTCGGCATTATAATAAAAATGAAGAAAATAAAAAAAATTACTCACTCCAAATCATCAGCTATTTCCATTTTCCATTTTCACAGTTCTCTATTTTTCTTTAGATATATTAAATATAGAGACAACTCTATTTTCATAGTAATTACAATATTGTATTTAGTGTCTTTCAAATAAATTATGTCATTAAATGTGTCATGTGTGCCCTGCCGGTCATTATTTTTATTTCCTGGGTATACAGGTCAGTTAGCTCTGAACTTATAAATCTGGAAAAATCCATCACACACCAGTTCAACAACTCACCTCAAAGTGAAAGTTAGTAAGATATATATTATATGCATAGATGTATTATACACACACACATACACACACACACACACACACATATATATATATATATAAATATGAATGACATGGTAAGACTACAAGTCTCTAAATATCATCCTATAATTAAATAAACAGCTCTATTGATGCCTGATCAATGATGGAAATGGATGAAAAATACATAGAAGGCTCCTTCTTGGTATTTTGCTCCATTTCCCAAGAGCTGGGCAGTGCTGACACAGTCTTCTGACTGGGTGTCACCTTGTCTACAAGATGCTACCTTATCAATTGATGAATAATGAATAGTTTGTCTCCTTATATTATGGACACGTACACAAATGCCAGAAATATGTTTTTATATCATCTCTCCATCACTTCTCACTCTTGTCTATGCTCTCCAGTTTTTTTGGAGCTCTCTCTTCTGTATGGCTTTGTGAAGCAACCCATATAGATGAGATTCACTTACTGTGATTATGCTCTTAAATGATAATTGATAAATTCTCAACAACACAAGTTGCAAAGGTTATTCCATAATTCTGACAATTGTATTTTAATGTCTGACATAAAGTTCATATGAATTGGTAATTTACTTAAAATTTATGTAGAATTTTTAGAAATTGATATTCTTCTTTAATTTTATTATAGGTTTGCATAAATATTTTTTTACCTTTTATATTTTTAGTACAAATTTACTAAATGGGATTTAAATGGTGAGTCAATTCTTTGTTTTTTATTTTTCAGTAATAATACATTTCTACTGAAAAATGCTTCAATATCTACTAACAAGAAGCAAACCACTCACGCAAATTAATCTCTCTGAGTGCTATATTCTCCTATACATTGGAGATGAAATTGTTTATAAGGGCGAACAGAGCGCTGTTGCTGCATCTTTCCCTGAGGGAGTGAGTCATCAGTTCTCATTCCTGCCCCAGCTTGCTCAGTTCCATGAGACCTAGAATCTTATGTCTAGATATCTAACTCCTGCATTTTCTTTCCTGTTGACATTTATTTTTTTTAATTTTTATTGTACTTTTTCATTACCATTAAGTCACTTTAAAGCTTCTTTAAAGTTTCTTTCCTTTTCTTTCCTGTTGACATTTCTTTATTTTTTTTAAATTTTTATTGTACTTTTTCATTACCATTAAGTCACTTTAAAGCTCCCTCTTTCTGCAGCCACCACACTGCCATCCATGTCCATGAGTCCTTTTTCCTAAAAGGTAGATTGATTCTTGATACTGATTGTTACACTGCTTTCCAGGGAAATTATATTTATGTGCTCTACTCAAAATGAAAGTTCAGATTACATCAACATGGCTGATATTTTATATTCTCTAATTTAGGAGTTTCTAAATATAAAAAGTGAATAGTTATAAGGTTACTAAAATATTAAAATTTTATTTGCATTTTTATGGCTGATGTGGAAAGCCATTAGTTCCTAATTGCATTTCTGTATTTTTTGTTGTGGTTCATTGTCTTTAAATGAGTTAAGTAAATGAAAGATATGGAATCAAAGGCGCTATGTACTACTTAAAAATTAAATCTCAATAAAATCACATAGTACAAAAATAAAGTCAGAGGAGTTGTAATGACTTAAAATATAACCGAGTGACTAAGCACCAACAGTCAATTATTGTTATTAAATACAGTTTTATGAGAGACTGTAGCAGCACAAAGGAAAAAATGAATTGATTAGACTGCCCTAATGGCCCCTTATCAAACTGCATAGATGAAGAAAGTCAATTGCTATTAATCTGAGTCAAAATTAAAATTGATAATGGGCAGGATTGGTCATCACAATGTCTTAGAAGAAGACTTTCAAGTTTTATTTTTTTATTGTCAAAATTTGGTGGTATATAGATTGTGTATAAATAGCTAATCAATTGATCTGTGTTTTCCTATGTTTCTTTGTGTAGATCTTTTATCTGAGTGCTTGCTATTATTATGGATTCTGTAGAAACAGACTCCATACTCACAGCAGTGCTATCTATCTTCTTGGCATATTGTTTGCAACAGAATCTCATAAATAATATTTTAGCCATTCAGTTTCTAGTGGAAAAAAATATCATGAACTACAGAATCCACAAAACTTTTAAACCTGGATGTCATATCATTCCTAAGAAAAGCAGGTATAACTATATAGTGTTCAAAATTTGGAAAACTAAAATTTCGTTCTTCAGATCATTTTGTTTTGACACCTTTGCTAGTGCACAAAATGTCTGTTGCATAATAAATAAAAGGTCTGGTAGGACAAAAGTTGTCTATATTCTTCCCAGCTGGTACAATGTGCCACAGAGCCTTGTCATCACCCATCCACACTTAATGAAAAAGCATTTGTTTCCTTTTTATGCTTACTCAAGATAGTTGCTTAATTTGTATTTTTGATTTCCTACTTTTTTTCTGCTAATAAAGGAATATTTTCTCTTTTCTATTCCTTCTCAAACAGCTTATATTGACAAAAATTCAGGGCATGTTTGTTAAACTAAAATGGGGAAACAGACAATGCCAAAGAGATTTGTAGTGCCACAAATTACAAGATGAAATCCCTTTTGGATACAACAACATTGAATTGGATGGTATTTTAGCTGTTCACAATTTCTGTTCTTGTTCAAGTGGTTTTAGTTCTTATTACACTACCAGATGCAGTGTAGCAGAAAAAAAAAAACCAGTTTGTGATGAATTACAAGATAACACCATTGTTTCCCAGAGAAGATTTTAACAGCAAAAGCCCCCATTAAATAGGTTTTGTGGTTGTTACTCCTGGGAACCAACGACTTGACAGCCTAGAGCTATATTTAAGCTAATGATTGACAGCTTCTGATTCTCTATTTGAGTTGTTCATGTGAAGGTCCAATTGGGAAAATGTTAATAACACAAAGCTTTTCTAACAAAACAACTCCAAGTGTATGGGGATTGATTGCTACATAGGTAAGTTTTTAAAAACCACATATTTTATTCCACCATACAATAAGATATTTTATTCTACCGTATATAGAACACTCTTTTGTTAATGTTTGCTATTTTTTTAAATTTGTACCCACTCTTCTGAATCAATTATCAGTTATTAAATTAAATATAGATGATTATTATTACAGAAAATGTAAAATATAAATGAGAAATTAGTTGCTCTTTATCAAAAACTAAGCTTGTAAAATTATATTTTAAAACTACTATATATTTACATTTTATGGCAAGTAGTGTTTTAACTGAGAGAATATTTTTATTAGAACATCATTACTGTTTAGTTACAACTGAGCTTTTATTATATCATTTATAAATGAACAATCTGAAGTATGATAAAATTTGTATATTCTTAAAATGTAATGGCATGCCTCAGTCTGTAGTTGTGGGTGTTTCCTGAGCTTCTAAACTCCATTATCCTCAGTCACACCTATTTTTTCTTTTAATTTATTTTCATTATATTTTTTTCCATTACCTTTTATTCCCCTTATACTCCATCCCCTCTGCCATCACCACATTGTTGTCCATGTCCGTGAGTCCTTTTCTGCTTTTTCCTAGGACCCTCCACCCCCTAACTCCCCACCCCAGAGCTGCCAGCCTGCTCTCTATGAGTCTGTCTCTATTTTGCTTGTTCAGTTTGTTCATTACATTCAACATTTGAGTGAAATTATACGGTATTTGTCTTTCTCTGACTGGCTTATTTCACTTAGCATATGTTCTCCAACACCATCCTTGCTGTTGCAAAGGGTAAATTTTTCTTCTTTTTTACAGACAAGTAGTATTCCATTGGGCAAATGTCCCATAGTTGTTTTATCCACTCATCTATTAATGGACACTTGGGCTGCTTCTGTACTTTGGCATTTGTAAATAACACTGCAATGAACATAGGGGTATTTATGTTCTTTCAAATTAGTGTTTTGGATTTTTTTTGGATATATTCTGAGAAGTGGAATCACTGGGCCATAAGACAGTCCCATTTTTAATATCTTAGGTATTTCTATATTGCTTTCCACAATGGCTGCACCAATTTGCAGTCCCACAACAATACTGCAAAAGGATCACTTGTCGTTTATTGATTTATTGATAATAACCATTCTAACTGGTGAGAGGTAATATCTCATTGTGGTTTGATTAGTGATGTTGAGCTGCTTTTGGTATGCCTACTGACAATCTGTCTGTCCTCTTTAGAGAAGTGTCTATGCAGGTCCTTTGCCCATTTTTAACTGGGTTCTTTGTTTTATTAGTGTTGAGTTTTAGAAGTACTTTATAAATTTTGGATATTAACCTCTTATCAGGTATATCAGCAAATATGTTCTCCCATCCTGTGGGTTGTTTGTCTTTTTATTTTGTTGATGGCTTCTTTTTTTTTTTAAATGTGGTCACTTGTAATTAACTCCTTTTTTTAAAAGATTTTATTTATTTATTTATTTATTTATCTCTAGAGGGGAAGGAGAGAGGAAGAGAAACATCAATGTATGGTTGCCTTTTGTGCGTCCCCTGCTGGGAGTTGGCCTGCAGGGAACCCGCCTGCAACCCAGGCATGTGCCCTGACTGGGAATTGAACCGCGATCCTCTGGTTCGCAGACCTGCGCTCAATCCACTGAGCTACACCAGCCAGGGTGTTGATGGCTTCTTTTTCTGTGCAAACACTTTTTAATTTGATGAAGTCCCATTTGTTTATTTTTTCTTTTGTTTTCTTTGCCTGAGGTGATATATCAGATAAATTATTGCTATGAACATTGTCCAAGGTTTTACAGCCTATGTTTTCTTCTAGGATTTTTAAGGTTTCAGGTCTAACATTGAAGTCTTTAATACATTTTGAATTTATTCTTGTGTTGACATAAGAAAGTGTTCTAGTTTCATTTTTGGGCACATGTATGTCCAATTTTCCCAGCATTATCTATTGAATAAACTATCTTTAGCCCATTGTATGTGTTTGCTTCCTCTGTCAAATATTACTTGAATATAAAGGTGTGGGTTTATTTCTGGGCTGTCTATTCTGTTCCATTGATCTATATATCTATTTTTATGCCAGTACCATGCTGTTTTGGTTATTATGTCCTTATAATAGAGTTTGGTATTAGGTAGCATGATTCCTCCAACTTTGTTCTTCTTTCTCAGATATAAAGTTTTGAAATATTTATTCTGGTTCTGTGAAATGCATCATTGGAATCTAAATAGGAATTGTGTTGAATCTATACATTGCTTTGATAGTATTTTAATAATGTTCATTCTTCCTATCCATGAACATGATACATGCTTCCACTTATTTGCATCTTCTTCAATTTATTTCTCTAGCATCTTATAATTTCCTAAATACACATTTTTATATTCTTTAACCGGTTGTTCTTCTATTTTTATACCTTGCTCCAAATCTTTTTTTGGGCTAATCACTTCTAAGTGTGTTTATCCAACTAGAACTCTCTTCTGTGATTAGGACCTAAATACATCAAACTGCCCAGTAGATAGCACTCTCTGGACAGTACACATATAATTTAACTTGTGAACATAAAACTCAAATGGTCATATCTGCCTTATGAAATTTTCTCTTGTGAATTGATTTATAATTCTCATGTCTCCATAAAAAGAAGACTTTGGGCTATTTCTGTAGCTTCATTTTCTGACCTGCTACCCCCAACTATTTTCGAAGTTGTATTAATGTTAACTTCAATAATATATTTTTGTATTCTTTTATTTCTGTTCCACTCATATCCCCAAGGACTATTTCAATAGTCATAAGCCTAGATCTGTCCTACTTTTTTCTAACCTGCTATGTATTACCAATGGTGTGATTTGCTAAATGGTAAGTCTAATGTGAGGTGGCTTTGCTTGAGAATTCCACGTGATTATCTAACACCTTTAGTAAGAAAGGCCCACATTCCTTAGCATGGGGACCGACAACTACCCTGAGATTACAGCATTTACTAGCATTTCCTTTGCCTTATTCTACTACATGGCTTTTATGAAACTTGTACCTGAGGAAAACAAAACACTTTCAGTTTTTAAAACATGCTGTGATATTTCCTTCCTCTTTGATTTTACACATGCTCTCTCTCATCCTCAGAGTGCTGTCAGCTCTTATCTCCTTGCACACTTCTACTTTCTCTTTAAAACAAAATTACAGCTTTGTATCCTCTTTGTGATGACCTCCCTAAAATCTTTGAGTCAATGATACTTTATTTTATCATAAAGCTAATTAGTCAAAGTATTTATTTATATATGTCTTCCTTACTAGATTATAAACTCATTGCGAGCAGACCTGTGTTCGATTATCATTTTCTCATTACCTAGGACAGGAAAGGCAGAAGTAATTCAACCGATATTCCTTGAGTCACTGGTGGATAGAACAAAACATGAATAATGCAATTAGCCCTCTTTAAAAGTATGCAATTACATTTCACTTCAGGTTGTTTAAAATAGTTTGTTTAAAAATTATAGATATTCACCATCACCAAGCCTTTATTATATGAAATGTTAAAGGGACTTATCTAAGAAAAAGAAGATAAAAAGTATGAACAGTGAAAGGACAGCAAACTCACAGTTACTAACAACCATATCTAAAACAAAAGCAAACTAAGAGGACAACTAGATCAGGAGCAGAACCATAGAAATGGAGATCACATGGAGGATTAGCAACAGGGAAGTGGGAGGAGGGGGGGAGAAGTTGCAGAGAATAAGTAGCATAGACAGTAGGTAGAAAATAGACAGGGGGAAGGGCGAGAATAGTATGGGAAATATAAAATCTAAAGAACTTGTGAAACATGGACATAAACTAAAGGGGGGGAATGGTGGGGGAGGGGTGTGCAAGGTGGAGGGGAATGAAGGAGGGGAAATGGGACAACTGTAATGGCATAATCAAGAAAATATATTAAAAATAAAAATAAAATAAAATAATAAATGAATAAATAAATAAATAAATAAAAATTATAGAATGCACTGTGTTGTAAATATTGGTGACAATTAATTATTATTTGTGCTAAAACATGAGTTTCCAGTTATATAGATAAAACCAAAAAGTATCCACAAATATTAATGTTTTACAAGTTTATTATTTAATTTTTTTACCTTTATAAATTCTCAATGTTTATACTATTTAAACTTAAAGTTATTATTATATATTTTGCAGTTAAAAAACTATTTTGAAAAAACTTTCAGAATAATTTCTAGGTCATAGATCAGCAAAACTTAATGTTAAAAATTCTATAGAGTTGATGAAACTTATAGTTACAGGTTCAGAGAATATGTAAATACACACAGAAAAACAATAGTAAACAAGTGTAGCATATGGGTAATGGGCTCTGTAAAACAAGTGCAAATCTTCTTGAAAACAATGCAGAGCTTTCCAGAACTTGTTAGAAGACATTTACAATTGTGACATTCAAAGTGATACTTGGTATCTAACTTCATTATTTAAAAACATCATTCAGTAAAGAAATAATGGTGTTTCGCAATTTATAGTTTTATTGTCCGATAATTTTGGAGACAAGTTCTGGGCTTCTCTAGCAACTATAGTGCATTCACTGCCTTAAAAAGAAAAAAATAGTTTATTTGACATCTACACACTTGCTTAAATTTGATGATAGATTTTCTGATAAAATTAAATTTATTAAATGTTAATTTTGCTGACTGCATACTTCATTCTTCTTGGGTTGCAGAAATTTCTGCAACCAATTCTTCTTCCAGTAATATAGTCTTGAGCATTTATACTTTTAGGTTATCATCAATCTTGTCTTTGTCATTGTCATGTACAACATTACTTGCCTAGGAAAAAAATTAAGTGTAAACTTATAAATCAGAACAGATACTATGTTCGGTATATTTGTTGTACTAAAACTTATCATCTCGATTTGTCTTCTTATTCAACAAATACAGGGTGGGACAAAAGTAAACCCAATTGTTCACATGGAAAATAATGTATTAATAAATAAGTAAGAATACGAGAATGAACTCTGGGGTTTGTGACTAACAACTGTGAATGTACTTGCCCCACCCTGTTATTTAACACTAGCCAAGTACATGAGAGACTCCAGTGGAGGCACTTAGAAACACAGCAAGAAATGAAATCTTTCTCAGATGGGAATGATGAAACTTTAGTTTGCAAGTATTTGGCTTTTTTTCTAGAATTTTACATTGTCATGGGGTGAAAGGGACACCCTGAGACTGAGTTGGCCAAGACTCAACTGGTTCTGTAGAACACATACAAGGGCACAAACAGCAAATCCAAACAGATTTTCATATGGAAAGAAAAATATTTATATAATTGCTGTACATACTGAAAGGAAGAGTTTGTTAGGAAAAGCAGAAAAGAAAGTTCAAGTCTCAGAGGTCAAGTCCTGCAAAACTGGTCATAGGGAGGTCCAAGAGATGACCTAGAAAGCCTCAAGCTGGCAAATTCAAGATACACTTCCCTGATCTAGAAACATTTTTTTTTCTTTCTTTGCTATTTTGTGTGGGATTGGGGGAGAAGGAGAATGCATTTGAGTTCACAGATTTTGCCATCAAATTTTGAACACAGTTGAGGTAGGAATAGAAATGATAGGACTACCTTCAATTCATATTACCTCTGTAAATTTTTTCTGCTCTTTATAATTTATGAGTTAGCAAAATAGCAGTGAAATCTAATAACTTAAGGTGAACTCATCTATTTTAATTATATGTTATTACCAGACTAGACTGAGACATTTATAATATGGAATGGTTCTGTACTGTCACAGACACATACAAAAGCAATTTTTTCTCATTTCAGTGTGTGCATGTGCTAAAGAAAATTATTCATAGTGAGAGGCAGAATCTGTTCCCAATTAGGATGTACAGTATATTTCTTAACCAGTAAATAAATGATACAATCCTGTATTCACAGAGCATGTCTGGCCTTTTGTCTATGAACAAATAGCTGTCAATAAAAGTGGTTTTCAAATCACAAGATAGCGAAAAGCACTAATGAAGCATTTTAAAATATAGATTCCTTAACCTCTATGTCGGAGCTTCTGTTTCAGAATGTGGATATGGCTGCCTTTTCATCACTGATACTCTACCAAAACCTCTACCAGGTATCCTGGTGGTTAGCCAGTCACAAACCTAGTATAACATACTGACATTAGCTGATGTTAGGTTTATTTCCCTGTGAACTCCAGGAAAGCTAGTTAATTTTAAAATAGCCTTTAATTTATTCATCAATGATTTATTGAGTGCTTCCTGTGTGCTGGCACCAAGCTGTCAGGCAGAAGCTAACAATACATAAACTCTTCCTTCCAGAAGTTTGGAATCAACATGCAGAAAGTGGAAGATAGGAAAGGAGCAACTAAGCTTTTCAGGAACTCATTTGGATTTCATTCAACAACATCTCTTAGCTATAGTATATTTAGCAAATTAAAAGTCCTTATCCAAAATATCATTAAGAATATAGAGAGATATAGGGATGCATTTCATTTCATAGTAGTTGAAAACTATTTCTCTCTTTTAGGGCTTAGGGTTAGATTGTTGAAGATTAAAAAGTGTCATATATTAACTTGTCACTGGTGTGCACATATACCCACGTGAATTCTTATAAACTGGCAAATAGGTGCAATAGGATTCAAAGCACTCTTCAATGCAACCCCTTTAACTCCCAAATGACAATTTGAATCACGAAATTAAAGGATAATTTGAAGAAGTGTATGTGCAGTAAAAAGAAATACATCATCGTAAAAGCTAAATAAAAAGATGCTGTATTGTCTCTTAATTTTATTTAGCATCATTTCTAAAGTCAGCCCTGTACTTACTGTAGTACATAAGGGGAAAAGGGATCTTGGAGGTTTCCAAGATTCAATTCCCACCAAAAGCTGCCATCTGTTCAATTATGTGACTGGCATATGGTCAGCAGCCTCTATTTGAAACCTTCGGTGGCAAGGGGGCTCCTGATTTTTAGAAAAGTTGAAGATGCTATGGCAAGATTATTGGAACATTCTTTTTGTAATGAGCCAAAACTCTTTTTGTAAACTCTATCTGTGGAGGCTGTGGCTTGTCTTTAGGACAAGAGTATATTTCAGTACATTTCTTTGCATATAAAAGCACTGAAGAAATTTGAAGACAGCTATCATTTTCCTTATGCATCTTCTTTTCCATTATAAAGTCCTTCCTTTATTTGAAAACACAGCTATGTTTCTCACTGTCTAGTTTTCTGTCATGGATGCTTATTATTTGGTCAAAGTGTGTCAGAAAACATCTTCCCAGAAGTTTAATTTCAGTATTCCTCCTTATTGGCTTCAAAACTAAAGGGGAGAGCTATTTACCCTCCATGCTTAAGCATTAATATTATCCACATCTGAAGCATGAGGAAAATAGCATATATAACTTCTGAGGTGGTTGAGTCCCTGCCTGTTGCCAGATGCTTCATGGGTTCTCACTATTGTTTTCTGTGCTCTGCCCTTCATTTGAAGATAAAATAATAGTAACTGATGCCTAACATTTTCCTGATAGGATAGAAAACAGAGGAATAGAGAATCTGATGAGTAATGTTAGTCCTTCCATAAATATTAATCTGTCAATACTGATTGTTGTTGGGAACCGCTCTGCCTGGTTTCAGGAGTTGTAACTGCCCCCCATGGCTAAGGCTGAGTGAGCGACCTCTGGACTGTGAGCCACTAAGGAGACAAAGCTGTCTCTGGCAGCAGCGCTGCTTCTGCTTCATCCCCTGCCCCCAATGCTTGGGCGATTAGTTTATGATGGGTAAGACCCCTCAGAGGAGGGGCAACCTAAGCCAGACACGATCACTTGGGAGGCCCTCATGGAAGGACTCAGCGGGCTGCAGCAAAGAGAAGGTGATGGACCCCCCACTTCCCAGCTATTCTGACACTTGAGTCACCATTTCCTTCTGGGAGAAGCACTTCCTGGCTCTAATCCACTTAAGCCTAATAAACTATGACTGGGAAGGTGGTACAGCCCCTAGCCAGCTAGAGTGGGATCCTGGGTGATCGGGCATAAGAAAGAATTTCTTAAATCATGTGAAGCCTGCTTTGTTTAGAATGCTCTCATTTAAATGGTAAGCGAGCAAGAAGTTTGTTCCTGAAAGTTTTATGGCTCTTTAGCTATGTGACCCTGACTGAGAATAAGCCCTCATAGTTCTTTGAATGCTATCTAGTGTTTGATCCTTACTTGTATTCTTATTCAAAACAAACCCAATAAAAGCCCCTTGAGGAAGAGACTCTTGGTCTTTCTCCTCTGAGAGATGGGCCACCTCTCCTCCCCAAGCAGATCATGTCTTGGTAGTTTCACTTTTCATCTGTGGCAGACAAGGGACTTTGCTGGCAAAGTTGCCCCCACAGATTGTTTATAAGGTTCTGCTTACCATTATGTAAGGAGTGGGATTGATTGTAAGGAGTTGGAATAGTAAAAAATGAACTAATTTCATGTTAGAAATATCATAGGTCGTAAGTAACTAAGTATACACTATATAATTTATAGGAAGTAACAGTGTGCCTGAAACGATATATTGCTTTTAACAAATACACAATGAAATATGTAATATAAGATCAATAAGAACCTGTTCAAATAGAGTATTGTGAGTAACTCTAAAACCTCTGCTCCTCAGGAGTTTTAGAACCTGACTTCTGCTATAAAATAAAAGAAGATTTGAAAGACTGAAAGAAAAGAAAAAGAAGAAATTGGAAAACATAGGGAAAAGAAAAAATTTATATAGACATATTATATCAACATAATGGATTGTCTTCACTTAACTCTAGACTTTATTTAGCTAAAACGGAACCAAAGGGACAGCTGTAAAATAGTTATCCTTAATCTTCTTTAACATGCATTTTTATTGCTAAATTACATGCAATGATCAATTGAGCATAAATCTCACATTGCGTATTGCATTGACAATGATAACATTCAAACAAATTTTGAAAACAAATATGTCATAGTGTTAACAAATTGTTATCAGATATAATGCATTCATTTAATTTACCTTTTGCTATTTCAACATCCATTTTTCTACCTTTGAGAAATGAAGAGGCATATTAATCCACTGGTGAATAGATGTATTCTTAAATACACCTCTCCAGTTGTTTATCTACTTCCAAAGTTTTGATTAAGCACCATCAGTGAAAATGAAATTTCATTTCATCCTTTTGATGTTTCCTTCGCCCTTGCCTCTGACAGTTCTGTAACAGATCCCGCTTCTCATTTTTTTCCAATTATGCCTGTAACGCTAATGCCTTTAGGCATCGACTGTCCTGAGAATCTTTTCTGACCCACCTCTTCAGTCAGTCATTACAACTTTCAGCCTCTATCACCATACGCCATTTGTTAGCACTGATCATACTTGGCCATCGGTTGGAAGGTGCTGCTTAGCTCTGTCTGCCTTTGAGGCAGTGCCATTCATGCCCGACCACTAATACCTTTTGCTCACAGCATACACTCTGATTAGTCAGCATTACTGTGCTTAAAATGATCCTCCTGTTCTTTTCCACAAGTATGTAGTAATATATTCATGGAAAATCTCTTCTTGCTATCATTCAATCTTTTTGTTGGTTTTAATATTTACATGAAGTTAATTCTTCTGAATATTTTTATCTTTAAGAAAAGTAATATGTATTAATACAATGTGATAGTGATAATTTTAAAATAATGCATTTGTTGTATAACTCATCATTTCTTCTATTCAGTTGAATAGTTTAAAAATATGAATAGATTGAAATATCTGTAGGTGGGGAATAAAAAATTCTAATCTTAAATTTTATCTTAGAGGTTAAGAAGCATAGCTTCTATTTCATATAAATTTTAAGTTATATTTTATTGACATGAGACATCTTAAAGCTTCTCTGTAGGTTATTTTTGATCTTTGCTTATTTGCATTCTCCAGTTGTTGCTTCTCTGTCCACTCTTCCCAATGCCTTCTTTGCAGACCACTCCTACTAAGGCCTATTGGGCCTCTGATAAAAAGTTATTTTCTATATCTTAACTTATCACTTGATCTACCCTGTAAGCATTCAAGCCTCTGCTCTCCCTAAGCTTCTCCCAAAGGAAATACTGCCTCCTGGTGAAATACATTCTTAGATACTTGTATCTTGTATGTATCTCTAATTGTGTCATGCAGGGGGATCATTAACCATTTCAAATGGCTGATATCTTCAGTATAACATCAAAGCCATAACATAGCCTTTAGTATATTTCACAGAGATAGATTTCCCTGTAAGTAATGGAGGATGCATTTGTCTAAATGAAAGCTGTGATGAAATTAGGTACAGAGTAATGCCTGCTATAGAACTGCTTGCTTAAAGTTTGTAATGTCCTATAAGAAAAAGGGACACTATTCTATGAAAGGCAATGATCTCATTTCTGTCTGTCAGAATCTGTTCATGTCCTTGGTTTACATGGCTGCCATCATATTTTAAACCTGGTTTAATTCCCATACTGTTTTCTCAATGACTACATTTGTAATTAGAGCCTGTTTTTTTTTTTTTAATCCAAAATAAAAATAAGTCAGCCTAGATGGAGTGCATCAAAGACAAAAAAAAAGGTCAAGCTAGGTCCAACTGGTGAAACGGGTTCAGGGGAGAGTGGCAGCCACTGAACTTCAAATGCAGGTGTTTGATGACACATCACAGGATTCATTTCTGTTCCTGTGTGCGTTAGTGTTCTTGTGTTTACTTACACTTTAACAACAATGTGAACATGTCTACTGTAGTGTCTCATATTCAGATTGTTGGTTAAAGTTCTCTCAAATTTATATGTGTTTTCCCTTTAAAGCAAAGCATTTACTTTGCGTGTGGTACAGTTTTCCTACTAACTCGTCACCTTATTGTCATGAGTTACTATTTTCTGCCTTTTTTCATAGAAGGTGATAAGACATTAGATGTTACCCAGATGCTACATAGGAAAGTACTGGGTAAAGCTTTGTACGTGAGGAATATTCAGGCCACCTAAGAATGGATTTTAGAGTGAGAGCCGTAGCACCTAACACTCCTAGTGCTTGCTTTGTGCCAGCCATGCTCTAAGTGTTAACTAATTTATTGCTCAAAATGGAACTTCATGAGTGAGGTGCTCTTACAGCTCCATTTTCCTGTGATGAGATGGAGGCACAGAAGGATTAAGGGCCCTTTCTCAGACTTCAGGGAGTAAATGAGGGAACCAGGGAGACCGAATGCTTCTGTGATGTATGTTTCCCAGAATCCTGAGCAAGATAATGAGATTCTAAAATGTGGATTATTCTTTTTGGCTCTAAATTGTTACTAATAGATGCCATAAATAGCGTGAGGTCTCTACAGAGGGACGGAATGAGGCATGGTCTTGGGTAAAACAAATTTGAATTTTAAAAGGTATGTAGAAGCTGGAATGAACATACAAAGTGCTATCTGACCAAATTTATGTGGACAAGACCTGGTTGGCAATGAAGAACTTCGGTCCTTGAATAGATGAGTTAATGTGTACTTTCTCGTAGCGCATCCGTCTAGAGGATGTAGCTCTCTAGGGTTCTGAGTAGATTTAAGCATATAATTTTAGACTTCCCAATATCAATGAGTGTATTACTGAGTTACTAGTTAACTGAATTAACTGCTTGAATGTTGCACTTTACTTTTGCCATTCATGTTTACTTATATTTTAAATCATTTATTTAATGGAAGAATTACTAACCTATGATATATGACTATGAACTGTATTTTTAAAGAAAATACCACCACTTCATTTCATTACTGCCCAGATTATTTCTCTTCAGAGTATTTTTAAAGATACTAAAAATCTTATGGGTAATTACATTTTAATCTTTAGACTGAGTTTATAAAACTAAGAGGCAAATTGTGATTTTCAGTTAACTAAGACTACACAATAGCTTATACATTTGCATAAGTCCTGATTATTGAACTATTATTTACATTTAGTAAAATTAATCTTTTATTTATGTACTGTATATATAACTATATACTCAGTTATTGTTGGTAAATCTATAGACTCATGAAAAAATCTACTACAGTCAAGATAGAACATTTTTTAATCTTCCCATGGAGTTCTTTCTAGTCTTTCTATAGTCACTTCCCTTCTTCCACTCCCCTCTTCCGCAGTGCTGATCTAATTTCTGTCTCTGGGTTGCCTTTCCAACAGTGCCATATAAATGGAAGCATGCATTAGGTAGCCTTTTGTGTCTGGCTACTTTCATTTAACATAATGCTTTTGAGACTCTTGCACACATAAGTAGTTTTCCCCTTCTCATATCTGAGTAGAGTTTTATTGTATAGAATCTAACTTAATTTTGATAACTAAATTATTCTTGTTTTTGTCCTTCCCCTTGACTTTTTTACTGCCTTCTATTTTCTCTGTTTTGTATCATACGTACTTCACAAATGGCTTGAATTATTTTCATTGTGAGGCATAGATGGTTGGATGATAAAGGGATAAATTAACCTTATAGTAAAATTGACCTTGTAACAAGCATTTGTAACACAATAAAAAAAACATAGGAGAGTAGTTTATTGTATGACCATATTACTTGACATTTCTCTGCCTCACTTTCTCACTTGGGAAAGAAGGATAACAATTCTACCTACTTATTTAGAGACTCCTTGTAGTTTTTCTCAATATCCTTTGTCTCCATCTCCCTTTTTGATGGACCCTACCCCACATTTTTAAAATAATTTTTAAATTTATTTTTAGAGAGAGGAGATGGGAAGGGGGGAAACATCAATGCGTGGTTGCCTCTCATGTGTCCCCTACTGGGGACCTGGCCCGCACCCCAGGCATGTGCCCTGACTGGGAATCGAACCAGTGACCCTTTGCTTCACAGGTCTGCACTCAATCCACTAAGCTACACCAGCCAGGGCTCCTACCCCACATTGTAGTCACTTAAATGGTCCCCATAAGCAGACTGTATTTCTCAGCCTTGCTGCTACATTTGTCCATGTGGTTATTTTATGACCAATGATACACAGAAACTTCTGTAAGCTTAGGTCTTTGGCATCATACCTACCATTCCTGGACCACCTACCAAGATATTTATTCAATAGAGAAATAAATATCCACATTGTAAAAGCTTGCTATTTTCTCTTTTTGCCACTGCTGACTGTAAGCAGTATTTGCCAATACTGACTATATCTCTCACTCACATGACAGATACCTCATTAGCATTGTGACTACTGAAGGAATTATCCATATAAAGTGTAGAAGGGTGGTTGAAATATGGTGAGAACTTAATAAATGTCAGCTGTTGGTATCAATGGAAACATTTTTAAAATATAGAACACTTTAATGTTCTTTTTAATTTTCAGATATTTTTAACATTGTAGCCAATATAATTACATAGAGTATTTTTAGAATTAGCTTTACATAGGGGGAATAATTTAAGTGGTCCTTTTAGTGTATGTGATGTGGCTGGTGAGGGTATGAGTTTGGCTCACCTGTTCAGGAATTGAAACAAATTAGTTCTCATTTATTAGTTCTAATTAGTGCAACATATCAGTTGCACATTATTTTGGCAAAGAATCTAACACCTCTCAACCTCAGTTTCCTGATCAATAAACCATCCTGAAGTATTTTTGTTAGAAATTATATAAATATAAAAGATTAATATTAATATAATATACATGTATAGTAGACTATCAGTAAATGACAGTTAATTTTGTTGCCATGAATTAATTTATCTGAATTTTTAAATGATAGTTAAATAAGAAAATTTTTATACAAGTCCAAAATGAAGAGAATTATCTAAGCGGCACTGGGTAGAGGCAGCAATGACAGTGCATAGAGGTGATAGGGATACTGCTTTTATTCTTCCAAAATTGTATTTTAGCTAAATTCTCACTTGGAATGATGATTGTGTGTTTTCATTTTGTCTTAGAGAATTTTTGGTGAAAGAAGCAAAAATAAATTGCTATTCAAAGAGAATTTTTAGCTTGTTCTCTTTGTTTTACATTTAAACATAGCAGTAATTGATCATTTTGACAATTATAATGGTAAATATTTCAAAGCATCTGATTAAGCATGTAATTCTATGACTTTAAAGATTTTTAAATAGTTTTAATTTAGCTTTCTTTTTTGTGTAGTGTACATAGTAGTATCAAAATATTATTTTAAAATAATAGAAAAATGTTTATTTTGTTTCTAAAAAATCCCTAAGTTATTTTCAAAAATTTCTTCTATATACTCTGTACATTATCCAAAATAAAAGATTCTGTCCTACATGAAGATACACTAAATAATTTAAAAATAAATCCTGTATGTCATTACCAGCATCTTGAAAAGACTTCAGATATATTCATAAACACAGTTTCTTGACATTTTAAAGCTAACACCCCCTATTCCTGTGTCCTATTACAAAGTGCTGCTGATACACAAATGTTCCCATATTTTTTTTATCCTGCATTACATTTGTTTGCCTTAGAGTAATTACTATGGTTACTTGACAGTATTTTATTTAATTTTGTACATCTCCCAGGTAATCACCAAGTCCCAACCCCAATGCCCGTAGCCCTTGGGTTTTAAATATAATTTTAGAGTGAGTTATCTGAGTAGTGTTTTCCCCCCAAGATCAAATTTTAAAATCATAAATGAAGTAAAAATGTTGCCAAAACACCAATACGTTACTTCAGTTTCAAAAGCAAAGAAAAAAACAGATAAAGAGGGAAGGACAGTGGGAGGGCGGGCTGGAGGGAGGGATGGAGGAAGGAAGGAAAGAAGGAAGGAAGGAAGGAAGGAAGGAAGGAAGGAAGGAAGGAAGGAAAAGTCTCTGAAGAATGGATGATGTTTACCAGTGGAGGGGTCAACAGAGGAGAGAATGGGAGACTGAAGAATATCTCTGAAAAAAGCCAAAGCTATTTTTGCTGAACATTCGTTCTGAATAAGAAACAAAACCTGGCCTATATTATAATAGGAGGAATTTGAATTTTATTAAAGGGAAAGCAATACTAGAAAAAGGTTTTCATGATGCCTTTGGTATCCATTTCCATGGAACTCTTGAGAAATGAGGCAGATATCTCTCTGCTTAGGAAGATTCAGGTTCTCATCCGTCCTGGAATCATTAAGTGTAAACTTACAGATCCCTGTTGTGCTATTTTGATCTTGTGATTGTGAAATCTGTATTCACATTGCTTTCAGGCTAAGCTGACTTCTCTCTACTGGGATCCATAGAAAGTGATTATGATCCGTTGCTGATCTGTTCCTTCCGAAGCATTTGTGTACATGATCCGAGAAGCAAGGTTCAGATTCAGAAACTGGTGAGGAATAAAGAACACCAGATACAATGTCTCAAGTCGTCTTATGTAAAACTTACCCAGTTTGAGAGCACATATCATTTGAATACTACAGAAGACAATTTTTTCTCTGAGCAGTATTACCTTCTTCCTATAGAAACTAATGTTACTGGTCTTTATATAAGGCTTTATATCATTATATGAAGAGAAATTATATTGCTTATGTGACAAACTCTTTTTATTTTTTTCCAAATCACAACCTTTACAACATCTTGATTTCATCCCACTGATACTACTGATTGAGGTTCTGGCCTCCAGGACTGTGAAAGAGTAAATTTCTGTTGAACTAAACCACACAAGTTGTAGTCATTTGTTAAACATCCATATAGAACTAACGCAGAGTGTTTATACAGTAACATCACAGGCAATTACGTGAATGGGGTTTACTTAATGAGACATTCCACAAATCTTCACTTCCTTTCAGAACATATATCTGCCTATTAAGAAACAAGAACAAAACCAACCCACTGAACCTAAGGGTCATCATTACTGCTGATATTTTTTCACAAAGCCTACCTTTAGCAAGAAATTGTCTTTTCCTTCTAGATCAACAAATTTTCAGTAATAATGAAAGAGGTATTACAGACCTCACCACATAAAATAATGGTCTAAATTGTTTATCAATCTTAATCCAATCAACTAAATTGTTTATCAATCTTAATCTAGTATTCATTTTGTTACCCACTGAATAATTTATAACAGCTCAGTGAACAACTGTGATTAGCTATCTAGCCACTACCATGAGTACCACGGACACAGTTTGTTGTATCTTCGTTGACATGCACTTTGATATTTCTGCTAGAACCATTTAGAGAAAAGTATTTAAGTAGTCTCAATGAAGCAGAGTAGAGTAGAAAAGAAAGATAAGCAAATAGTTATAGAACAATATAATCAGTGCTATTGCATTTATACATGAAAAATGCCATGGGAATACTGAGGAAGCGGCTGTGAGCCTGGGGAAATCACAAAAGGACTCTAAGAGGAAGAAGGCCCAGTATGGGTAGGACTGGAAGGGTACGTAAGCATAGCTCAGATCAGATCAGACTGAGTCTATCCTGATGGGCAGAGGGAGAGTACCATAGGCAGGTTTTGTGGGGAATTGTTTTCAGTTCTTATAAAATTAGATCTTAGAGTGTATGGCAGGAATGCAAAGAAGGAGTAGAAGTTGCAGATTTTTTTTTCATTGTGCTCAATTACCTTTATGATTCTGTCTTTCAATATTTAAATGCATAAAATAGCATTTGATTAATAAACCTTTAAGTTCTATGTTCTTATTAGTGACTACTGTGGCAGTCATTATTACTTAAAATTATCTCTATTGTTTGCATCAGTCATATAACATTTGTTTGTAAGAATGAAAAATAAAAATAACTTTTTTTATTTTTAAGACTATAGATTTTCTGATATTAAGAAACTTGTGAAAGGGTAGATTAGATGAAAATTACTTTTTAATTTACTCCTGGTTTTTATTCCTTTGCTTTTTGTGTCAATTCTCCAAACAAGTAAATGCCCTGGCTGGTGTAGCTCAGTGGATTGAGTGCGGGCCTGTGAACCACACGATCGCGGTTCGATTCCCAGTCAGGGCACATGCCTGGGTTTCAGGACAGTTCCCCGTAGGGGACTCACCAGAGGCAACCATACATTGATATTTTCTCTCCCTCTCTTCTCCCCTTCCTCTCTAAAGATAAATAAATACAATCTTTAAAAAAAACAGTGAAGCATCTCCTCCAACCCTCGAAATGAGTTTAGCTAATGGAAAATAATCTCATAAATCTTCAACATTACATTATCAGTAATCTGAGTTCTAAGACTTTCTTAAAATTGCCAGCACCCAAAGAACTGAAATGTCAATTAATATTCAGATGGTCTAATATCATTGGACATTTTCTGCAACATGGATCTTCATTCAGCATGGCTTTATCAACTAAATAAAAGGATCTCACACTCTGTTACTGCCTTTTCCTATTCCCAGTGATGAAATTGAGCTGGCTCATTATTAGATCAACATGTACTCGGTGCCTACTTGATGGCAAGGCTGATAGTCAGAAAAACTTCATGTCCTCTGCACTACTTTGCAGTCTCGGTAGTTTGCTTCAGGACTCACAATTTCTACTCTGTGCTCTGGGCCGCATACACCCAGAGTAATTTTCCTAACGTGGTGATCTGAATATAACATTGACTTTTCTAACCTATTAGTAGCTTTTTCGTTATACTCAGAATTGAACTCTTGAACATCCTTGTCATTGCTCTTCAGATTCTGGCATCCTCTTTCTTTTCCCTTGGTCCACATCGGGACCCTCCTCACTCTCTTTTGCCTCCGGGCCTTTGTGCGTGCCCGGCTGCTCCTTCCACATAGAAGACTTGCACTCCCATTGCCTCTTGCTTTACCACACTCCTACTCATTCCTGGAGTCTCAGTTTATGTTTTACTTTTCTGGAGGAAGTTTTTGATTTCACACTTGTATAGAGAGATACCCTGCTATCTATTCTTAGAACTCTCTATGATTGCTCCTCCTGAAATATTTTTTAGAGGAGTCACTTCTTTGCTTGTCTTTCTTCCTCACTGACTTTTTTGAGGGCATCATTCATATTTGTTTTGTTGCTTTTTGTAGAGGAGTGTAAAACATACTAAAAATGTCTCCCATGAAAGCCTGGGGAAAAGACTCATGGACATGGACGACAGTGTGATGATTGCTGGGGGGGAGGGGAGGGTGCGGTGTCTGAGGGGACTAAATGGTAATGGAAAAAATACAATAAAATTAAATTTAAAAAATAAAGTATTTCTCAAAGTAATATTATACCCCCTTATTTTAAGAGATGAGATCTATTTTTCCACCCCATTGAATCTGGGCTGGATTTATGACTTGGTTTAGTTTACACTGCAGAGATTATAGCCATAAACTTTAAAAGCATTTACAGAAACCAATTCCAACCTTTTCTAACCTGAGACCCCCATGTACAGAACCCGGGGCTAGCTTCCTAGAGGATGAAAGACTCATGGAGAGAGAGACTCAGACAGTACAAACTCCATACGTGTGTGAATGAAACCACCCAAGACTCTCCAGCCATAATCTGGCTGCCAGAATATCCCTGCAGCTTGAATGACCCTGGGCAGGACAGTTAAAATTGCTGAAGAACAGAATGAGTAAGTGCAATTATTCATATTTGAAGCTACTGAAGTGTTAGGTTACTTTGCATTAAAAGGTAACTGATATAATTGTAGTCACAGTACCTGTCATGATTCCCTAGCACAGAGCAGTATGAAAGTTAATCATACTTATAAATCATACTCTGCAGTGTCAATGGCATTGTACTTATTGAAGTATATATTTCCCAAAATTAGCTGTACTGTTCTTAAACTGGGGATCACAGATTTACTTGTATATTTACTTATATTTCTCTATTATATAAAATGTTAAAATATGTGTGAAAGAACTAATTATTTCCTAAAAAAACTAAATTGAATGACCTCCTACCCTTTGTGACAGCATCTATGGAACTGGAGAGCACTATGCTAAGTGAAATAAGTCAAGTGGCGAAAGACAAATACCATATGATCTCACCTATAAGTGGAACCTAATCCGAACAAACAAGTGAGCAAAATATAACCAGAGACTTTGAGATAAAGAACAAACTGACAGTGACCAGAGGGGAGTGGGAAGGGGGATAATGGGAGAAAGAAGGGGAAGGGTCTAGACAAGGAACATGTACAAAGGACTGATGGACAAAGACAACGTGGGGGACAGGGATAGAATATGAGGTAGGTGGTGAGTAGGACAGGGGAGAGTGATGGGGGTGAAATGAGGACAAGTGTAGTTGACCAACAATTAAATAAATAAATAAATAAATAAACAAATAACAGTAATAAGACAAATAATATAATCAAAATATAATAACTAATAAATAATACAAAAGTAAAAAAAGAAAAGAAAATTTAAAAGAAAGTAAAATGTTTTAAAGATGTTATAAATTATGTGTAGTCATGGTAACTATAAAGGATTGGAAAAAAATCACAAATATTTTAAAGAATACTACATTTTCATTGCTTTACAAGTAATTTCTCATTTTTTTTAAAAAAATATTTTATTGTTCTTCAAGTACAGTTGTCTGCATTTACCCCCCACCCTCCCCACCTCAACCCCAGCCATTCCCACCTCCCTCCCTTGCTTCCACCCCCTTGGTTTTGTCCATGTGTCCTTTATAGTTGTTCCTGAAAACCATTTCCCCCTTCCCCCCCATTATCCCTTCCCACCTCCCCTCTGATTACTATCCTCTTTGAACCAGAACTCTTAGAAAAAGTAAGTATTAGGAATGGTGTTTATGCACAAATAACAACACAAAAGCCTGGTTCGAAATGAAGGCTGTGTTTACATCAAAAGTTTCTGATGTAAATGTAGATATATAAACTTTAAAATTAAGTCAAATGTTTAAGTACGCCAGTATCATGCTTTTATGAGTTCTACTTTAATATTTTTAATTAATCAAATCATTTGCAATCCCTATCATATCATCTGATATTTGACTTCCACATACATATTCATAAAGTGAATAAATATAAATAGAGACAATAGACAATAAAAGGTTGAATAGGATATCTGGTTGGGACAAGCTGTATAAATAAAGAAACTTCAGCAGAAAATGCCATGAGATTGCAAAATAATGTTAAATAATGTCAGACAGCAAGGACATAGAAGATGATTAGACATAGAGACATGGAGTGTTTTCAGAAAGGCGTACCAGAGCTCTGCTGTATAGATCGCTCCATGTCAAACTAAGAAGTTTAAAAATGATTCCCTAAAAAAGGAAAAACTTTACTGATTTTTGAAAAGAAAACTAAATTGACCCTACTACATTTTAGGGAGATAATTCTAGCCATATTGTACAGCACAAACAGTAAAGCCAGGAGAGACCAGTGGGAGACATTTGCCATAATACAAGTGAGAGGTGATAAAAACAGTTACAAATAACCGTTTTCATAGATGCGGTCCAAGGACCCATGGAAATGGAGGTCCACTGTTCTAAAGCAGACGAGCTCTGCTGCCCCTGACCTTACATCCCTCCTCCCGGAGCACAGAGGGGAGGAGAGAAGCTTCAGGACTTGAGGGCAGTGTAACAGCTGCCTTTACTGTATCTTTTGGGAAACGGATGTTAATGACTATGCAGAATTAGAGACTGTTGCCAGTTTTAGCTGGAGATTTGAGGGATCAAGCCCAAGACCCTCAATTCATGTTTTATTAAGAACTGTTTGTGCAAATGCCTAATTGAGGACATTTTAGAAGTTCTCAATAGAACATGAAATCAATATACTAAAGATAGTCAGGCAATGAGCAGAAAATTAAGTAACATTGGTTAAATTGGAATCTTTTATAAATGACAGAAACCAAAAACCCAATTACATTGCTAGATTGAAGGGATAATGATAGAAAGACTCATCTAGTGTGTATGTGTGTGTATATATATGTACACACACATATATGCATATATATAAATACATTTTTATACACACACACACATATACATACCCTATTCCACAGATGGTGCTTGTGCTGGATGCATTATTTTCCACTATAAAGGAAAAATTAAAAAATAGACAATCAAATTAAGAACAATTTTTAAATAACAATTTATAGATTATTAACAAAAAAAGTTTCTATAAATTAAATCAAATATATTTGAATTTTTCTTTCACTGAAAAAGCAAAATATTTTTTCTTTCCTGGTATGGGAGGGGATATCAGGATCATTACTTCTCTCAGAACCATTAATAATGGAAATTCTTAAAAACAGCAAGAAGCCAGTGAGTTTGCTGATTATGGAGTTATTTAACATGGATGTTAGAATCTTAAAGGTTTTTTTTTTTGAGCAGTGTTCTTTCTTACATATCAAAATAATCTGCTAAGTCGGGCATCTGTATTATGACAATAACCCGGGTAGGGTCCTACAAATGATTTACACATTCAAGGATACAATTTTGTGTAGTGTGCTTAACATTCCACACTAAAGTGATTCTCAGTACTGCATTTTTACAGCATTTAGTGATACATAGCAATATAGATTTTATTTTTCTACCAAAGTTATTTATGAACCAAAGACTTTCTTGGCAAAGCTAGTCATTTTAGAAACCTCACTGGAAATGATTCAGTGTTAATTTTGTTTAGGTGAAGATTTGTAAAAGATGATAAATACATTGTGATGTAATAACATCATCGTTTCATCTCTCATATTGTTAAATCAAATTGCAAGTGTTGCATTACTGTGACAAAATGCTTTCTTTTTTAATTTTTCTTTTAGTCAGTTAAGAATGAAGCTCAAATGAAAAAAAAATTATATCCGAGTAAACAAGATTGCAAAATGTTTACTCTATAGACCAATAAATTAAAAGCAAAAAAAAATTGATATGTATATACTTGAAGTCTCAAATTATGAGGAGGATTGTAATAATAAATACTTCACATGTAGTTCAGCTGCAAGAGAAAATTGACTCTCAGGCTGAATTTACTTATGCTGAACTTTTCTGATAATCTGGTTCTTCGCTCCCAAATTCTCATCACTAACAAAGGGTATTCTTTCCTTACAGTACCTCTGTCTCACACCATTCTGCATTTTCTTGTAGACAAATGGCATGGTTACTACTACACTGAACACCTGAGCCATTAGTTTGGGAAGATAGTGTGCAAATGTTGACAAACAAATGGATCTGGTAGGAATCCCTCTGGAGATTCTCCCCTTTATGCTTTAACCATTTCATCACGCACTTGCTGCCCCCCCGCCCCCCAACCCAGGGAACAGATGTGGCAGGTTTTATAATCAATTCTTGTATCATTTTCCGTTAGAATATTATAATGCTTCATAGAACGCTGATTTGGTCTTAACCCACATATACATATTCCATAGCAGCAAAAACAAAGAAAGAAAATTCCCTGTTCTGTAGTGGACTCTTCTTAATACATTAATTATAATCTGTACTGTAGATAAAATGATAACCGACATTTAAAAAGCATGAGTTTTAGAATCAACTTAGGATGTGTTCTAAATGTTGTCTGGAACATATTAGCCATATAACCTTAGGCAAAGTCTCAAATCTCCCTAAGGTGTTTATTAAGTTCAGATAAAACCATTTCATAAGGCTTGTATGAGGATTAACCAAAATAATTAATATTGGTGAAGTGGTTAGACTCTAGCTTACCACAAAGGAAGGGACATGAATTCTCTTTCTCCCATTTTCTTCAGAAGGAATCACAGGACTCCTTACAGTAAAAAATAAATTTCCCATTGTAGCAGAAGATTATGCATTATTCAAAACTGGAAAATAACATTAAAAATATTACTTCACATTTTTGTTTTCTTCTTTTGGTTTGAATTATATCCTGAAAATCGAGAAGCATCTCATGTGCTCTTTTATTAAATGTAGAAAATTGTAGTAAATCAGAGTTCACAAGCAGTTAGGCCTTAATACAGAAAACATTAAAATTTTGTAAAGATTAACAGTGAGATCATTTTTAATGTTGTTCTGGTAATAATGTGATGAAAGAGCAGGTAGAGATAAAAGGTGAAATCTTTCACCACTTTCAATCTGTTTGTATGGCACTAACCTCCCTGTCTTAGGAAATACAGCCTCTGCATTTGTACAGTCTGAAAGGTGATGAATGAAGCAGCTACTTTCACAATTACTGCTGTGGTTATAGACCTGTATCACCTGCACTTCAAGTCTCACTGCCCTTCAGGGATGCTACCTAGGGAGGAACGAGAAGGGCTCTCAGCTTATGAAGTATCTCATGTCCTATAGGATGTCAAAGCTCTCATGCCCTCTTACCTGATATTCAGAAAATCTCAAATTTATCATTTTCACTGGCTGAGGAGAAATTCCTTTCCTCCCTGCCATACATCAGTTCTTTTATAGGACAGAGGAAACATGAAAGCAACAAGGGGAATGGGAAGAGAAACTGCAAGTATTCATCGGGGAAGGGGTGGGCCTACTTCTATTACGTAACACAGTACCGTTTATTTAAGTACTGCATTACTTTCCAAGTTGAGCAAACATTTACCAAGCATACACCTATGTTCTCCTCACTGTGCTAGGGGATGGAATTTACACACAATGCGTCCTAATTCTCATCTTAGAATTCTAGTGTCCAAGTTAGTGAATTCTAACTAGGATTTCTTTTTCATTTAAACCAGTGAATCATCTCATTATTAAATGTTTTGGGAATAATTCTTATTTTACCTTATGATTTTTTTCTTAATAGTAAAATAACTTTAGTGTTAAAGGAGCTTTGAAAGTGATGTATACATCAATGTGACTCTGTGTGTTACATTTTGTCAAGTGTGAATTAAAGCTATTTGGAAGTACTCAGAATTTTTACATGTAAATGAAAAATTACTGTTTTATGAAAACTCCAAAGCAGTACAATTATACTATTGATCCCTCCTTGCTGTTCAATTTTTCTACTTTTTAATATACTTGTGCATTTCATTATTGTTGATCCAAAAAATATGTCTCTCTGAAGTTTATTCATTGAGTATGACATTTAGTTAGCTTTATAGTAGTAATCTTTATCAAGTTACGGAAGTATAATTTAACTCAGTTTTCTAATTTTCATTTTAAATCCTGAGTATATTTAACTTCATAAATTTTTTTTTCTGCACAAATAAGATGATCATGTGACTTGTTTCATTTAATCCCTTAATATTTACATTTGGCATCAGTTTTATAATATTGTCATTAAAAATAAGTGAGTTTTCTCTTTCAAATTCTGGAAGAATTTGTTGTCTTATGTTTAAAGCCTGTTGGTGGTTACCAGTAAAATCATCCGGCCAGACATGTGTATCCATTTCATCTAGATGTTCACATTTATGGGCACTGGTGCGGCTCAAGCTGATGAAGGGAGAAGGTAAAAAGAGAGAAGATCAGAGATGAGAGAGAAAGGATGTTTTATATCATGTGGGCTTTTAAAAAAAGCATTCCTTTAAGGATATGAGTAATGTTTTCTTCTTCTTCCTATTGATTCTTTTACCAATACAGTATATAACATCCATCTTTGTGTCTTATGTATTTTGCCTGAATATTCTCTTGTCTTTAAATAAAATATCTATCATAAGTTTTATTTGATGAAAATATTTAAATATTTTCTGGTATCTTTAAAAATTAATAGATTTTGGAAAAAGAGAGAGGAGGAAGGGGGGTATAGATCAACTTGTAGTCCCATGTACTTATGCATTCGCTGGCTAATTCTTGTATGTGCCCTGACAGGGCATCGGACCCCACAACCTTGGCTCGTTGCAGCAATGTTCGAACCAACTGAGCTGCCTGGCCGGGGCTCTGTTATTTCCAAGGGGTTTTTATTTTCAAATATTCTATATGTTTCTTAACCTAAATTTATATTACAGGCATTGCATTATTAAATCATGATTTGGTTTTTAAAATTTAATCGAAAAGTCTCTATTTTCTCATTAGTGAATTTAGTTGATTAATATTTATTCTAATTACTATTATGTTATTTACAACATTCATTCCACTTTACATTTTCTGTATTTATCATGCTTTTTTTTTTACCACCTTACTTTCCTTTACATATCCTAAACTATCAAATTTAATTTAGCTGACTTGGACTATAATGTATGGTTTTTTTCCTATAACTGTCTCAACCTAATTAATAGTAACATCTTCCAGTCACTCACATGTGTATTCTGAAGCGCACCAGCTCTGCAGCCAGAGTGCCTGGGTTCAGTCCTACCCCTGTGACTTAGCGCGAGCCAATCAGAGCCTTTCTGCTTCAGCATCCTCACTTTTAAACACAAAATGAGAGAAACTACTTGGTTATACTTTAGTGAGGATTAAGAAAGCTGATACAGGTAAAATCTTGCATTTTGGACAGTGCCTCACATGCAGTAAACCCACAATATATGAGCTATTATTAATATTAAATCCCAAACAACATAAGAACTTCAATGTGCCTTTACCTTCCTGGTTTAACTCTGCTTCCTCAAAATACTCCTCTCCCCATTCGATATACATATCTTGCATTAGGATCATCATTTTGGATTTTTAGGGATAGTCTTCATTGTTAGTCTTGCTCACTTAGACGAGAGCAAACTTACTAACAATTTCATCCACCTTACTTTCCATATCGTATTGCTGCCTCTTAGATTTATTATTGTTCTTGATGCTGGCAATATCTTCTAAGAGTTATTTGAAAAGGATCTCTGTTGTGTATGCCTTCTAAGGCCTTTTATACCAAAGCACACATATTTTTTTCCTCAAATTTAATTGATTTCAACTGAAAATAACATCCCTAGCTCAAAGTTCTTTTCCTTCAACACTAAAACTATTGTTGTGGAGATGGCTGGGGTTGGGGAGGGGGGAGTTTTTTGGGAAAAATTGAGACAGCTATACTTGAACAATAATTTTTTTTTTAAAAAAGAAAAACTTGGCCCTGGCTGGTGTGGCTCAGTGGATTGAGTGCCAGCCTGAGAACCAAAAGGTCGCTGGTTTGATTCCCAGTCAGGGCACATGCCTGGGCTTTGGGCCAAGTCCCCAGTGCAGGGCACACTAGAGGCAACCACACATAAAGGTTTCTCTCCCTCTCTTTCGCCCTCTTTTCCCCTCTCTAAAAATAAATAAATAAAATATTTCAAAAAAAGAAAGAAAACGAAAAACTTGAAAAATAGTTTAAAAATTTAAAAATATATTGTTTTAATATTTTCTAGAACCCACTGCAGTTTTTGACATTGATGATGCCTAACTCTTGTTTCTTTAATTCTAGAACATTCTTATTTTTTAATTTTTTAATTCTGTATTTTCTTCTCTTTTTTCTTTTCTTTCTTTCTGTCTTTCTTTCTGTCTTTCTTTCCTTTTGTCTTTCTTTCTTTAAGACTCATAAAAGACATTTATATCTGTACTTCTCTTGTCCAGTATCTTAGGGGTTCTCCATTAGGGCATTCCTCCCTACCCCCAACCCCAGGACCTTTGGAAATGTCTGAAGGTGTTGGGTTGTTCTAATGAGAGGTATGTCAGCCTCTAGTGATTAAAGACCAGGATGTTGCTAAGTATTCTATAATGTAGCAGAAGCCTTCATAGCAACAAAATAATTTATCTAGCCCCAGTGTAAATAGTGCCAAAGTCGAACAATTGAAATATCTTAATTCTTCACTTACTACTTTTTCCTTGATTCTTCAAAAGGTCCACAGATTGATCTTCCAACTTGAGAGTTTGTTTCTGTACTGAGTACATTCTACTACTTTATCTACTAAAATCTCCACTTCATCAATTACATTTTTCCATATCTGATTTTCTCACCCTAAAGGAATTGTGTCCTAAAAATTTTCATTCTGCTCTACTAATTTTTACTCCCCTAAATACATTATTCTTTATTTTCTACCTTTTTTGTTTTAATATAAGCTCTCATGTTCTCAGATGCTTTGTATTTTTTCTCAGTGATTATTTCTTATTTTCATAATCATATCAGATGTTTGACCTGGCAGTATGTGAGCGGAGAAGGTAGTGAGAGAGGGACAAAATCCAGGGACCTAGAATTCATTCTTCTCAATGCACGTGGGGGTTGGGGGTTGGGGGTTTGTCCAGCCTTCCTTTGTTTACCGTGTCCCACTCCCAGCCAAGGCAAGTGTCTCTTCCACTTTGGAAACCCATCTGGTAGCTACGTACCTGGTAGCCACGTACCTGGTAGCCACTCCCTCTTTAACTTGCAATTGTTCACTAATGGAGTCAAGGCATAAAAAAGGGCAGTGCAGGGAGGAAACGTTCTGGGGCTGGGAAGCCCCATGATACCACTGAGCAAGCAGTCACCCACTAGAAAGGAAAGAAAAATATCATTAAAAACTAGAGACCTCGCCTCCTGTTCAGCTCACAGTATGCACCTAGCTCTTTTTTCCCTATTTTATTTGCAATATAACATATCCGACACTTTAGATGTAATAGAGATAACCATTTTCTTAAACAAAAGGGGAACTGGATAGTACATACCTACTTTCAAAATGTTCAACAAGAAGATCTATTGGCTTGACATTTACAGTTGAACCAACATTTAAATTTGAAACTTGGTACAGCAGACAAAGCTAAGGGCAGAAAGATTCACTGTCAATGAGGCCACACCACAATCTACAGTTAACCAATTATCAAGTCTTCCTAATTCTAAACCTGAAAAAATTGTCTTTAATCCATTCACATATTTTCATTCCAATGATATTAACTAACTTAGGCCACTCTAATATTTTACCTGAAATATGGGTTAGCCTTCTAACTCCTCTTCTTTCATCTGGTTTTGCTGTCCTCTCTACCTACACAGTTGTTTTCCACACAGGCAACAGTCAGGTCTTTCAAATTTGCAAGTTTCATCATATCACTTACTTTTTTTCCTAATCCTCACCCAAGGGTATGTTCATTGATTTTAAAGGGAGAGGAAGAGAAAAAGAAAGAAAGGGAGGGGAGAGAGAGAGAGAGAGGCAAAGACAGAGACTTCCAGGTGAGAGAGAAACATCCATCTGTTGCCTCCCATACATGCCCAGATCATGGACCAAACCCACAACCTAGACACGTGCCCTGACCAAGGATCAGGCCCCGCAAACTTTTAGTGAATGCGATGACACTCCAACCAACCGAGCCACCTGGTCAGGGCTATCAATTTCTTTTGGAAAAAAAAACTTTTAATAGTTTTTCTTTGTCCTGAAATTCAAACACACCATTCCTACATACATCACCATTATCATAGTTTATTGGTTTTCTGCCTCTTTTATATATTTGCCCTCTTTACCTTTTCTAGTCTATATTTATTAATCTGTCTTTCTCTCTTTTTTTCCCCCTGGACTTGCATATTTACATTCTTTTCCTTAAACACTTTGATTCTCATTCATCTCCCTTCACAATTTCTTACTTATCTCTTAAGTCTTAATTTAAATATCAAAAGCAGTTCATGTGGAAGCCAAGCATATTGCCCCTTTATAATATGCATCACAATATGAAGCATCTTTCTATTTCCATGGGTTTTTTTTACAGTTTAGAATTTGTGAAGATGGGGCTTAATCTTCTATTACCCCAAGCACCTAGCATGGTGGTCACAACATGGCCAGGTTAAATGAATGAGAAAACAAACAAACAACAACAAAATAGCATAAGACGCCACCATCCAATATACTTGCTGTGCTTTCCTGCTTATTTGTATTTCTAAGAACACACTCTACTGAATAAATTTAAAAAATTGATCCCAATTTTTTCAGTAAAAGCCAGACTTAATGCTTCATGTCACTAGTCCATTATATAAGATTTTCTATTCAGTTTATTTCTTTTGAATATAACACTTACATGGTTTATTCAGCCAGACCTTGTCTTTAATAGAGATGATGGTGTGGCTCATAAATGGTTGAGGAGGCTCTCTGATGGCTAAATTAGTTCACTTCCTAAACACTTGTCACCACATTAAGATAGTTATTTGTATGATATATGTGTTTGCAAAGAAACTTTGTTCAAGATAACCTTTCCAAATCACTTTTATTATGTAATTGTCACAGTACCTTGAGATTTGGGATCTTCCACTGCCGTCATGAAACCTCTTTTGGTTTATTTACAGTTCTAATAATAGATTCGAGAGATAGATTTCAATATGGATATGGATATAGATATAGATATACAGATAGATTTAGATTTAGATTTAGATATAGATATATAATGTAGGTTGGCATTTTTCTTCCCTTGGTTCTGAACAGTTTTATTGGTGATCTGAGTGGTTTGGTTTGAGTATTTGAAAACAAACTGCCTGGGCTTTTTGTTTTTTTAAATGCCTAAGATGTTACATTTTGAAAACACAGACTTCTACCAAATTGTCAGTAGGAAATAAAATACCATGAAAAAACATTTAACCTCATGCTGAACAAATTTTTCATAAAAAACTATATGAAAAATGAAAATGATTTTTAAATAAAAATGGATTTGCATGTAATATTCAAAGATGAATGTAAACTATGCTTGCTATTTTGACTGAAAGGTATTTAAAGTAATAAAATAATTCATGTTCCTCAAAGGAAAAATCTTTGCTTTTATGACCATTTTCCACTAAATAAAAGGAAATGTCTCTAACAAATATTGTTTGTACTGTACTGCATTTCAAAGGAGTCGTTGGAACAGCAAGCTATTTGCAGTTTAGTTTCATGTGCATTGTTACTCTACTTTGCAGCCAAAGAATATAAAAACACATTGCAAAATTCTATTAATATAACTTTCTCTTTATGTTTTGTGTTATCAGTGCTAAGATTTTTTCTGTATTTTTATCATTAGTTTTTTTCTCTTCCAATTCCAGAAGTGTGTTAATGTATTGAGTATTACATTATTTATGACAACCACTTTTATCAAGGCTACTTGTATAATCATACTTTGTCCCATACTTTAACTAACTTTATAGTTTGCTTTTAAAGAAACTTTTGTGAATATTGAAAACTTAATCAATAAAACATATGTTAAACTGAAACAAGTAGGATTTATATCCTGGTATGACATCAGTTCCTCAGTGAACCTATGATTTGGATATAAGGGATTGAAAGGTTTCCTGCTACATTCAAAAGCAAAAAACAAAAATTTTAAATCTACTATACAGCATAGTGCCCATAGCTAATAATATTATTACTTATTTTTTATGATTTTACTAGGATGGTAGATCTTGTGTTAAGTGTCCTTGTCACAAACTTAATAATATTACTAATATTAAATAAAGAGAGTAAGGAGGTGGTAGCCATATTAATGGTGTAGATTGTGGCAATGGTTTCATTAATGTATATTTATCTCCAAACTCATCAAGTTGTGTACATTAAATATATACAGTGTTTTGTCCATCAATAACACCTCAGTAAAGAGGTTAAAAGTGTAAGGCGACCACTACCTATGTTTTTCTATCTCTTCTAGGAAATAATTTGGCATTCTAAATTGATATGTCAAAAGGTAACTATATTTGGTAACAGATTATTGAGTTTCTTATTTTATACTGGCTCTTGATAAATTATGTTTAATTTATTATCTTTTTGTCAATATTTTGATATATTACTATGTAATATATTATATATATTATTATATAATATATTACATTATTAATATATAATGTATATTATATATTATATATTATATATTATATACATTATATTATTACCGTGTATCATACATATATATGTATATATGTATGTATGTATGTACAGTTAGGATTAGTTGCTTATACTTCATTTTGCTTATACTTCATTTTGGAAATAAGTAAAATTAAACATTGTAAAAGAGTTCACTTGATTCTTTAAATTTCAAGCTTTTGGAAAGAAATCTAGAAGACAAAAATTATATTTTGTTGATGCATTAACCAAAAGTTCAAAACATCCTGTGAGTGAAATGTTTTAACCTACCTCTGCCAGTTATGAAAACAGTTTTAATTTAGTAAATTATGCCAAATAAAAGCAAATTACCACTAAAGCATATAATTCAAAACAGGGAATTTAATTTTGCATGCATACACATATGGCTGGCAGTTATTTTTGCTTCTCATGGAAAAATTTTTTCTAAAAATTGAATATAATAAGTGCTATTAGCACTATTGTAGTACCAATTGAACCTTGGCAATCTTAGATTTAACATTCACAGATTAACTGTTCATGTGAAACCCCAGGGCTCAGGGTGTATTATTATTTGTCATTAATATAACATTCAACTTTTAATATAGTGCTTGATGAGAGTATTAGGCATCAGCCAAGCCTTTTCCTAAAGGATGAGTCCAAACAGTTGAATAGCGTTAGCACAGGCATCTCTGTGAGTCTTCACTGTTTTCTACTTAGGGTTAGGTGTGAGTTAGTCCCCTGTGAGGTACTAAAATATTGCTTTTGAGTTAAAAAATCACTTGATTCAAGTCCATTTTTATTTGGGAATATTAAGATAAAAGACAGCATTTCTACACAGATGTCAATATTTGCAAATTTCAGAATGTGTGAAAATTTGGAGATACTATTTTTGGGAATATGGATGACTTTAGTTTTGATAATATTGTAAAAGTATGGGATAACCTGTGTGTGATGTTCAACACTACCTCTTGCTGGGTCTGAGTGAGCCCAGGCATGTCACTTAGACTTCCCTAAACTCACTTCTTTGTTTAAAACTTTTAGTTCTTTGTAATATTTTAGTTTTTCCGAATGTCCTTTCTAAGAATCTCAAAGGCCTTTTTTCAAACAAGATTATTAAAAATACCAAAATTTGTTAAAAAGCAATATTCCACAATTCACATTAAATTCTCCCAACACGAATGTATCTAATCCTAATAAAATATTTTTAATTTTGTAAATATTTTATTTTTATTTATTTTTAGAAAGGGGGATGGGGGGAGAAAGAGAGAGAGAGAAAAATATCAATGTGTGGTTGCCTCTCACATGGCCCCCACTGGGAACCTGGCCTGCAACCCAGGCATGTGCCCTGACTGGCAATTGAACCAGCAACCCTTTGGTTTGCAGTCCACACTCAATCCACAAGCTACACCAGCCAGGGTCTAATAAAATGTTAACATAAAACTCTGAAATCTGGAATCATTAATAATATACTCCAAATAAAGACAGAAAAATGGCAATACTCTAGTCTATAACATGAATTTTTGTCATGTAATGTACTTACTAACCAATGGCTTCACACTTACAAGAGAAAAGGCAGACTCTAGTGATGTTTGTGTGACAGTGGAAACTTGACCCTTTTCTGATTTATTTATTTAAGTATACATTTTTATTAATAACTTCTATATAAATTTACATTTAAATTGATCTCCTCCCTGTGATACAGCCAGCCTTTGCCAGCTGATAAGGTTTGTTTTTGATACTATGTAAATTTCATCTTGCTTGGCCTCCCCTAGACATGAGGACTCAGTGAGAAATGCTGGCTGCCCAGCTTTCACTAGCAGGCCTGTCACAGGAGTTGGTAGTGAGTTAGCAGAGTGCAATTCCATCTCTACTATGAGACACTCTCTTAGAAAAGGCTCTAACTTCTGCCGTAGCCACTTTCGTTCCTGTATTTGTATTTCAGTTCAGCATTAAATGAAGCTAGATGGCAGAGACCGGCTATGTATAAGCTAAACAGCCACATCAAAGGTAACTAGAACTAGAATGGCTAGTCTCGCTAGGGCATGTTTTGGTGACTTGGAGAATTACGCATGGTGGCAGAAGTGATTCAAGTAAAAAGATCACAGTAAGTTAATCCAATAAGTAAGATTTTTAACCATTTGTTAGTATCTTAAATAAATTTCTATTATTAGTGATATAATAGTGATATTTTGATTTTAACGGTCTTTAAGAAGACGGAAGCACTATCTTATTCTTAAAGGATCCTTGAAAATTACATGGTAATATAAATATATGACCACTTAAGATGCAAGAGATTTGACTTGTCCTTGAAGTGAGATTTAAGGCTTGACAGTCTACCAGCAGCCAGATGATTACTTATACTACTACTTTAAATAACTATCTGCCACTAGAACCACATAATATTTTCATGATGTCAACATTTAGACTTTGACTCCTTAAATGACCACCATATAGATATTTGTTGTGCAAGATAAAAATACGTTTACCACTCAATTGCTGAAATAGTTCCCAAACCAATTTTTGGAATTGAAAATAAATTCTTATAAGGATAGGACTCTGACCACTGCTGCCTATTTGGGATAAATGCATTGGCACATTTGATGCTGCACGATTTCCCAGTCATTCTCTGAAAGTCCCAAGTGAATTCTGTGTTGCACGCCAAATTTGAAGAATTTCTCCCCAGCATTTTGTGATAGAAGAGTATCACATTGTAACATATTTTACTCTAGTCCTTTGATAATTTCTCCCTCTCTTTTCCTTCCTTCCTCCCTCCCTCCCTCCCTCCCTCCCTCCCTCCCCCCTCCCTCCCTCCCTCCTTCCTTCCTTCCTTCCTTCCTTCCTTCCTTCCTTCCTTCCTTCCTTCAATATTCTATTATTTACACTATTACAGTTGTCTCATATTTCCCCCTTTCACCACTCCAACCAGCTCACCCCCCATTTCCATAGCCAATCTCCCCATACCATTGACTGTGTCCGTGGGTCCTTCAAACATTTTCTTTGACTAGTCCCTTCAACTTCTTTCAATCAGTTGAAAGAAGCCTCCCTCTTCCCCTCTTAGCTGTTAGTCTGTTCCATAATTCTATGCCTCTGGTTCTGTTTTGCTCATTAGTTTATGTTGTTTATAAACAAAAAAAGTTTATATTTCTCTTATAAGTGAGATCATATGGTATTTGTTTTTTTTTACTGACTGGCTTACCTAACTTAGCAAATTCCATGCTGTCGCAAAAGGTAGGAATCCCTTCCTTCTTTTGCTGCACAGTATTTCTTTGTGTAGATATGCCACAGCTTTTTTTACCCACTCATTTACTGATGGGCATTTCCAAGTCTTGGTTATTATAAATAGGGCTGCTATGGACATGAGGGTACATAAACTTTTTTAAATTGGTGTTTAAGTATTCTTAGGATATATTCCGAGCAGTGGAATCACTGTGTCAAAAGGCGATTACGTTTTTAGTTTTTTTGAGGGAGTCCTATACTGTTTTCCACAGTGGCTGCACCAGTCTGCAATCCCACCAACAGTTCACTAGGGTTCCCTTTTCCCCACATCCTCATCAGCACTTGTTGTTTGTTGATTTATTAATGATAACCATTTTACCAGGTGTGAGGTGATATCTTATTATGGTATTAATTTGCATCTCTCTGATGGATAGTGATACTGAGCATCTTTTCATGTCTATGGAACATCTGTGTGTCTTCCTTGGACAAGTGTCTACTCAGGTCCTTTGCCAATTTTTAATTAGATTTGTTTGTCTTCCTGGTGTTGAGTCATATCAATTCTTTATATATTTTGGAGATTAAACCTTTGATGTTTCATTGGCAATACATTCTCCCACACCATCATTTCCTTTTTTCATTTTGATGATGGTTTCTTTAGCTGTGCCACAAGGTTTTTAATTTGACATACTAGCATAAGCAAATACTAGCATTTGCTTATTTTTTCCTTTATTTTCCTTGCCCTAGGAGATATACTGAAAAAATTTTGCTGTGGTAGGTATCTTAAATTTTACTGCCTGACTTACATTTAAGTGTTTAATCTATTTTGAGTTTATTCTGGCATATGGTGTAAAGTGGTGACGTAGATTCTTTTTTGCATGGTACTGGTCCAGTTTTCCCAGCATTTATTGCAGAGGCTACCTTTATTCCATTTTTATGCTCTTAAAAAAAAAGACAGGGAGAGAAGCATCACTGTGTGGTTGCCTCTCACATGTCCCCCATTCGGGATCTGGCCTGCAACTCAGGCAGGTGCCCTGACTGTGAATCAAACCAACAATCTTTTAGTTTGCAACCCAGTAAGCTACACTAGCCAGGCCCAGTAAGCTACACTAGCCAGGCCCATTTTAGGCTCCTGTCTGCTTTGTCAAATATTAATTGATCATACAAGTGTGGGTTTATGTCTAGGCTCTCTGTTTCTTTCCAGTGACCTATATGTCTGTTCCTTACCAGTACCAGACTGTT
This sequence comes from Sturnira hondurensis, assembly GCF_014824575.4. Lineage (NCBI taxonomy): Eukaryota > Metazoa > Chordata > Mammalia > Chiroptera > Phyllostomidae > Sturnira > Sturnira hondurensis. The sequence continues at coordinate 1,447,839 of NW_028091775.1, forward strand.
TTGATTACAGTAGCCTTGTAGTATACATTATTATCAGGTATTGTGATTTCTCCAACTTTGTTTTTCTTTCTCAAAATTGCTGAGGATATTCAGGGACTTTTTGGTTCTATAACATTTTTTGTAATATTGGTTCTAGTTGTATGAAATACAGCAATACTATCTTTAGAAGAATTGCATTGTCTCTATAGATTGCTTTGGGTGGTATGGATATTTTAATGCTATTTTTTCCAATACACAAACATGTTACATGCTGCCACTTATTTGTGAACCACTTTCTATTGTTTATTCTGTACATAGGTCTTACTTCCTGATTTTTTTGCATGGCTGCTAATTTTTGGATGAAATCTGTATAAATACAATATTTTGGACATTTCCAGCCTGAAATATAAGGAGCATGTGACACCCTTTACCAGAAAAACTCTGGAGTTTTTCTGGCATTTTCCATGGCTATAGCCCTGGGGGTCAGACAGAATCCTTAGACCAGAAAGCAACATGTATCTTCAAATAGTTGGGTTGATGTAAATCATTGCATCTAGTTTATAATGGTTATTTGCAAAAGGCTCAACCACTTCACTCTTCCGCCATTGAAATAAATATTCCTGGTCTTTTGTTTGTATTCACTGGTTTTATTCTATTAAACTTGGATATAAACTCATAGATTGGTGGGAGTATAGGGGTCAAAGATAGTAACTGCTATTTTCAGAATCTTCCCCCATTCTGAGACTTATCTGTATATTTGAACCACACCTGTTTCTCACTATTTTGGGAATGAATTTTTTTCTCATAAATTGCAGTTGTTCTTCTGCAATAAACTCTTGCCAGGTAGGCTTACTTCTTTCAGTCTGTTAGAAATTGTAAAACTTACAGGGGAACAAACTAAGAACTAAACTGTAGTTACTCTACTTCATTTTCATATTTTCCTTCCCTTAAGTCTAGATAAGATAAACTTTTTAAAATTTAATTGCTAGGCAGGTGGGATATACAAGGTCTGTCCAGAAGGTACCCAGTCATGCAATATGAAAAATGGAGACATTTATTGAAGGAGATACCAGATGCAAGAAATGCTACATAGGGCAGTGATGCCTCAGTCCCCTTCAAAGTAGGCACCTTGGGACCTCACACAGGTCTCCCAATATCCATCAGCTGCCCCGTTTTACTTTCCTGAATCTCATCAACGGTTTGAAACCTCATCCTTTTCAAAGGTGATTTCAGTTTTGAGAAAAGCCAGAAGTGCCAATCTGGGCTGTAGGAGGGGCTGAGTCCCTTGGGTAAGTTGATGTTTCTCAAAAAAAAAAAAAAAAAAAAAACTCTGCAAGAGATAGGATGCATGAGTGGGCATGTTATGATGAAGCTGCCAATCACCAGTGGACCATAGTTGCAGCTTCCTGAATCATCTGAATGATCTGTGAAGCAATGTTCAAGGTTAATGCAAAATTTGATGCAGATTAATTGTACTTGCTTAGTCTTTAGAATGTGATGGCCACACAGTACACATAATCAGTCAATGGTGTCTACTGTCCCTACTGATTACTATAGTGAAGTTGTCACTGTTCATGCATGTGCATTCCAGTCCACTGTCCTTGGCTGCCAGAATACATTGATGTCACACAAACCATTCTCATTATATTAACAATAATTAGACTTTTCCCAACAGACTTCATGTGTATGTATATGTATATGTGTGTGTATACACACACATACATAGAAGTATCTATATACATGTATAAATATCTATATATAGAAAGAGATTAATGTTTTATTTTTATTGAAGAAAACTTAAAATTCTACTCTGTTTTATTCTGCCCAATACACACAGAAAAAGTAAGTTTTAAACCAATGTAGTTAGTCATTGAACTAGTGAGTGACAGATCTACTTTCTTTTAATAAATACCCTTTTGGGTAAAAACTTTATATTAAAAAATGAAAGAATAAAACTTTTTTCTCTTTCTTTTTTAAATTTTGGAAGACACACTGCTGCTTTAGTATTTTCAGAGAAAGGGAAGCACAAAAGATGCTGTTCTTGTGATTTTTCTGTTGATCTCTATAGAGATTTTAAAAGGCAAATGTTAGGAATGAGAGCCCATGCAGAGGCAAGGTATCATAAAGGACGTGGCTGACTCCAGGCGTACAGCAGCCATGAAAACATCATCCTGGCTGCAGATGTTAGTGAAGCTCATTACACTTAGTTTTTAAGTGGTGCTCCCTCTATAATGACCATTGGATTTTCAGAAATGGCAACTTAGAAATAAAAGGTCTTTTCAATCTAATGATCTTATAAATAAAATTTATGATTCAGTAAATATCACAGTGCGTATTAAATGATTAAACAAACATATAATTATAGAATATAGGCTTGAGTTCATCATTATATAAGATTTTAAGTGTATTTTATCAAATACAATACCGATTTTATGTGTTTTGTAATACCTAAAAAAACAATCATTTTAACATGAATATTTCTTAGAACTTCAAGCTGTTCTATAAATTCTTTTAAAACATAATTTTAAGATAAAAACTGAATTTTCTCCATTAGCCCTCCACTATCACGTCCAGGGAGAATAGCCACTGAACTACCATGAGCTCCGCCTGTCAGGCACAGATTAATGCTCAAGTCACAATGTGCCTCCTGCAGGCTCCTCACAGGGCGGTAGCTCAATGCACATTTTGGTCTTCTCAATCCCTTTTGCAGCACAGCTCTTACAATTACCTTTAGAGAAAGTGAGTTTGGACTTCATATATCTGCCCCTGAAACAAAAATAATAGCCTTGAAGGTCTTTGAGGTAGGCCTAGGAGAATTAAATGGAACACTTTATAAATTTTTTTAAATATAATTTTTATTTAATTCTTATTCAAGTACAGGTTTCTGTCTTGTTTTTTTTAAAGCTCAGTACATCTACTTTTAACTAAAAGATACCCCATACCATATGCACAATCTTTTCCTAAAAATTACAATTCACAAAGGAAGGTCCATTCCCTAATAGCTACACATATAATGAAAGTCTATATTGCCTCTTATTTTGTAGGCAATATCTCTGAAAATATTTCTAACAATTTGGGATATCCTTAAATATTCTTTCCCTTCATAAATGACCACACAGTCCACCTATGGTTTCAGTTGAAATGAAAGATTCGCTACTTCCAACATGTCCAAATTTTTAATCCTTATTTTAAACCTTTTATTTTTTAATTCCTCTACTTTTGATCACTAGTAACAATAAATTTGAAATCACATTTGATCCACTATGTGAAGAAAGAAACGGTACTGACATACAGTATTCAAGTTTAAACAAAGATAATGATTGATAGTGAAGTGCTACCGTTTGGCGTGCAGCCCTGAAATGCAAGTGTGTGCGTCCATTTTTATTTTCTTTCTAGATGAAATGTGTGTAGATTCGGGATGTTGAACAGTCCAGGATCACCTGCAATATGTCATGGATATGTGAGATTTTACAGTCTAAGTCCAAATATCCTTGAGTACTCAAGAAGAACCAATGAAAAAGATTGTGCACTTTATCACTTCAATATGTTTCTTTGTTTTTTAATTGACTGATAATTTATTTATGCAAGTATGTGGAGGCCCCCAAACCTCCAGTTCCTAATACAAGCTTATATTGCCATGATTTTCAAAATTATAGGGGTGGGCAAAAGTAGGTTAACAGGTGTTTATATTAAAAAAAGACATGCAGATTATAATTATTGCAATAGCTCTATTAACTCTGTATTTTCTACACTCTCAGCTGTAAACTTACATTTGCCCACCCCTGTAGGTGAAGTTTAGTTCCTTTATTAGTAGAGAAGAGTCTCTAAAGAACTGACTCTCAGATCCTCCCTTAAATTCACACCAGCCTTCATCTTAGTGTGTAGGCTACTGATAGTCATATGTTTGTTATGAAAAAAGTCTACTTTTATGAGTCTAAGAGCTTATAATATTCAAGAAGATAGATGTTGTTCTTTAAATTTATAGGTCTGATGAATCTGAATGCTTAGTAAAATTTCTAAATATGAATAATTTGTTTTAAACCCTAATTCCACTTACAAAGCAAGTATTTTAAAAGGAAGTATACTAAGCCCTGGTTGGCGTGTCTCCGTGGATTGAGTGCCAGCCTGTGAATGGAAAGGTTGCTGACTTGATTCCCAGTCAGGGCACATGCCTGTGTTGTGGGCCAGGTCCCTGGTTACAGGCAACTGATTGATGTTTCTCTCTCACATCGATATTTCTCTCCCTCTCTTTCTCCCTCCCACTCTCACTAAAAATAAGTAAGTAAAATATTTTTTGAAAGAAAGTGCAATAATAATCTTATACATTTTATGCATATTTGGTGCACCGAGCATAACTGATTATTTCATACCTACTAGGTGTAAAAGAGACCAGTATTATATGATTAAAATAGAACTACAAAAATATTTCAGAAGAAAGTAATGAATGGACAAAGCATCTGATATATTGAAAATGCCTGATGCTTTGTCATCTCTTTTTTATGTCAGTTAAATATATTAGCAACCTGAGTTTCTTGAAAATGTGTTATTTTTATCTTTTTTTCCAAATGCTAGACAAGAAGAGCAATTTTGCTTACTCCCAAGTGGTTTAAATTTGATTTGAACTCACAGCAGAGTTTACACTGATGAATAGCTTTTCATTGAACATGAATAAATTGAGAAATTCAGAGTAGTCAGCCACTTTTTCTTTATAATTTAAATTCCAGAGAGGAAGCATTTAGCAAAAATAGAACACAAAAGCCTGGGCAGTGGATGAATTGCACCTGATGACTAGATGAATTAATAAAACTATTAATGAACTAGACACCAAAGCTTCTTTTTAGAATATCTGTGAGAGTAATTATTTGAAGTAAACAAACAAAAAAGAAGCATTAGCACCAAAAAAGCATACATTTTGTGCAATTATTTGCAGTCAGATATGATATCTGAGACAGATATAAGATTTCAAACACGTTTTTCTCACACTATAACTGTTCTTTGATGCTTTTAAGTGATTTAAATATTAAACATCTAGAAATTAAAATTAAACTTACATTCTCTCACTCACTTTCTATATATGCACATGTTTAAATGTCATCTAATTTCTACAAAGTTCAATTCCTTTAAAAATTTATGATTTCTACAAAGGCATAAGCATAATATATTTAAATAAGTATAACTATTTAGGATGCTTTATTTTTATTCAGAGAAACCATTTCTATTGGTGTTACAAACATTAGAGAAATCTGTGTCTGTAACAAGCATTTGAATTTGTCTTTTGTTTATTTAGTACATTACTAACTATTCTAAGCCATTAGCATCATGACATGAAAATTGGCCATGCCCTGGCTGGTACAGCTCAGTGGATTGAACACAGGCCTGCAAACCAGAGAATCGCGGTTCGATTCCCAGTCGGGGCACATGCCTGGGTTGCAGGCTGGTTCCCTGCAGGCCAACTCCCAGCAGGTGATCCACAAAAGGCAACCATACATTCATGTTTCTCTCCCTCTGTCCTTCCCCTCTAAAGATACATAAATGAATAAAATCTTAAAAAAAAAAAGAAGGAAAGTTGGCCATGATATATTATTAACTTGAAAGCACTGAATCTTTGAAGATAATATTTTACTATTTAACAACTAAACAAATAATTTTACTAGTCACATTTGTATATGTATATAATACATATATATGCATATATTTATATATATAATATTATATGTAATATATGTCACATATATACATATTACATGCATATATATTTGTATATATTTGTATAATTTATATAATATTATAAATATAATAAGAGATCATTGTAAAACAGGGCCAGTGGTTTTCTTTCCACAAGAAGCAAACCGTTTTTCTATATTTTACAGTTCATTGTATTCTAATTTAACATAAAAATCTTATATAACATTTTAGTGATTATTAGTTGATTCCATGATTGCTAAAATCTATGACATTGGACTTTCCATGAGGATAAAAACTGATTCAAAAGCTTTCAAAATCACTCTTGGCAAATAGAAACAGAATCTTAAATGTGAAAGGATGAACTTCCTCAAGAAAATAAAGACATAATATCCCAGACACAGGGTTGTATTCCTTTAATCTGCATAAATAAACCCTGTAGGTCAGCACTGTGCTCTCCTCCTTTTAGATTCCTGAGCTGAGTTTCTTATCCTGTAGGTACTAGACCCTGAGAATTCATTTAGTTCTGTGATGTTTCCTGTAAGTTCTAGCTACGTATGTGTTTCAGACCTTCAGATATGTGAGACTTCTGTTCCTTCTTTACTTATCCTTAGTCAGTTTTGGCCAGTTTGGGTTAACTGTAGATACAATGGCCTAAATTCTTAATTCAGAGGTATGCTATTAGGTATTAATTTTTCCTTGGCCAAACTAATCCCATGGCATATATATAAATATGTATGTGTGTGTGTGTGTGTGTGTGTGTAATATAGTCTGTAGAGAAAAAGTCCAGCCCTTATTAATATAACAAGAATGGCTTGTGCAACATAGATGTAACCTGGAAGCTAGAGAGAGTGGACTAGAATGTGTATGTGTGAACCCTTCACTGTACTATTCAGTGGAGGTAGTAGATGCTGTTGAGTGAGCTTGTGTACTGTATGGCCATGGCATTCAAAATGACTGAGCAAGTACAGCGACAAATCTGCATCAAATTTTGTGTTAAGCTTGAACATTCCTCTACAGGAACTGTTTGGATGATTCAGAAGGCCAAAGCTATGGGCAACTGACGATTGGCAGCTTCATCATGACAATGTGCCTACTCATGCTTCACATCTCATATATAGTTTTTTGGAGAAACATCATGTCACCCAGGTGACTCAGCTCCCCTTCAGCTTAGATTTGGCACCCTGTGATGTCTGGCATTTCCCAAAACTAAAATCATCTTTGAAAGGGATGAGATTTCAGACTGTTGATGAAATTCAGGAAAATATGACAGGGAAGCTGATGCCAACTGGGAAAACTGTGTGAGGTGCCCGGGTGCCTATTTAGAAGGGGACTCAGGAATCACTGTCTTACATACACTGTTGCTTGTATCTTGTATCTTACTCAATAAATGTCTCCATTTTTCATATTCCATAGCTGGATACCTTCTGGACAGGCCTTGCATATATGAGTAAACATTATTTTGTGTGCTTTTATTTGAGTACTATCTTTCAAGTAAATCTATAACTCCTTTTGCTGTGAACCACCCAACTAACTGTATAATTACTTCTAGACTCATAGGGATAATACAAATCACATGCAATGTTTTCCACTGAATATTATGCAAGCCAAATGAAGAGCCTCAGAACTATAGTATGAAGTCACATGAATTTAGTGGTGCTAGTACACAAACTAAGATATGCTCTATAACAGTCTTTTGTAAAATGAAATTTTTCAGTTAGCGTCAAGCAATCTCAGTGGAACAACATTGAGTATAATGCACTGATGGCAAACTCAGTGTCATGGGAAACAAAACCACCAGTCTGGAAAACCAAGGCTAGAAGCAATAAATAAGTTCAGTTGAGCCACCATATAAATTCATGGTCAAGCCAATTGATGGCTTCAATAAAATGGTAGTCATTTCCATTTTTAAATTGTTGAATGTCAAAGACCTGTTGAAGTCATTTAACTGCGTTAACATAGATGTGTTGGTTTGCTAGAAATGAAAACAAGATGATGTGATTATAACTATCCTCTCTTCTGTATTTTATAAGCCCTGAAGATTCTGAAATAATAGTCTGGTCATTTTCATGCAGTGAAATCCAGTTATTTGTTGATCAGTGCTTTTAAACTGCATTGCCCACTTGAAAGGATGATTATACTATCGTTCCATGCTGTGCTCCAGGCCAAGGCATTTTTTGAATTCTGTGTTGTGTCCGTGTTAGTTTATTGACATTGAGTTAGGATATATTTACTTTAGGCTAATGTTATAAACAAACCTGCATAAAGTGTGAAATTAAAAAAGACTATTCTGGTTACAAAAATGATAATATTCTAAATATCCCTTCAAAGAAGAATGCCAATAGATTTTTTTTCTGTCATATGGTAAGCATTCTGATGACTTGGATATTTTGCTTTTCACTCACATCAAAACAACAATCGCCAGATATACTTGAATGCAGATGTATTTTTGAAGAGGATTGCCTTGAAGACTATTCTTCAAGAATATATTGTGTTTGAGATGTTGACCTTCGTCAACTCAAGTAAAAATTGTTTTTCTAACTTGTTTACCATTTGAAATATACAGAATTGATTTTCAACCTTGTCTTTTGCTCTGTATATGAAAAACAAACTATATACCTTGAATTTGAAAATGAAACATGCAAAAAAAATATGTCTCAGTATATAAAAGTAACAGCAGCTTTAATGGAATTGTGACTGATTGAACCAAGTTTATTCTAGTCAGCTTAGAAACTTACTTTAAACGTGAATATATTCACAGAGGAATACATTTAAATGCAAATATATATTTTAAAAATTTGTCATGGTTAGAGGAAGTTTCTGGTTTATATTTATCTCAAAAGATGGCATAATATCTTCTAAGTAATATGTAAAATGTGAGAAAATTGTATTTAAAATCAAGTTGCAATGAAGAAGAGTAGATTCATGGTCTAGGGAGAGTATAGCAACAGTAAAAACTAGCATGGTTGAGAAATTTACATATTTGGTAGTTAATCAAGGGTGGAATAAAATTCAAGTCATTTTATAATTATAAAAGTCAAAATTTGTTTAAAAAGTACATAAACTAGGATGAAGATGATTTTAAGTATAATAACAATGAAATTAATTTTTATTATTTTATTTATATTCTCTGCCTTTCTGTCTAGGTAGATAAATATTGATATATATTTGCATTGTGTACTTTCTTTGGAGTCACCTTATTTATGACGTTGAGTAATACATCTTTTGTATATTTTCTCCTGAAGTAATGGCTAATAAAAAAATATAAAAATTATGAAATCACACAACCAAAAATTTTATCTATAGCACAGTTTAATAAAGAAAAATAATATGGAATTGAGGGGTATTAAGCCTTCAAGTTCTAGTGTCAGACTACTTGGGCCTAAATAACATTTTCACTCACTGAACATGTGACCTTGACCATTTTTGTACATCTATGGAGCTTATAATTATATTATAGTACTTTCTTTAGGAATTTTTGTTAATATTCAATGAGATAATACATATATTTTATTTTATATATAGAAAGGGCTTAATAAATGATAGTTATTAGTAATTGAACCTAGTTTTAAAGCATGAACATGCATTCAGTAATTGTTGGGGAAAATTCTATCTTCTGAATCTCAGTATTTTAATTTTAAACAGATATATAGCTATTTCAGGAGTGTTGAAAAAATAAACTGGAAAGCATTATGCTAAGCAAAATAAGCCAGGTGGTGAAAGAGAAATACCATATGATCTCACCTTTAACAGGAACCTAAACCACAAAACAAACAAGCAAAATATAACCAATGATACTGAAATAGAGAACAGGCTGACAGTGGCCAGAGGGAAGAGGGAAAGGAATTTCAGGGGAAAGGGGGAAGGGTTTACAGGAACAAAGATAAAAGACATATGAACAAAAACTAAGGGGGGTGGAAATGGGAGTGGGGGAGGGCTGTGTGGGTGGGCTGGGATGGGAGTAAAAGACAGAAAACTGCACTTGAACAAAGATTAAAATTGAAAAAAATATTTAAAAAATCAAAATGATATTTAAGTAAGTGATTTCTATTACATATTCAAATAATTTGATTTATTTCTTTTCTTTTTTTCCTGTTCTTCCTCCTCCTCCTCCTTTTTCTTCTCCTTTATTATTATTATCTTTTATTTTGGTTCTCCTCATTATGATTATAAATGAAGATAAAGAAAATTCCCATAGTACATTACTGAAAGTGGTTCAATAGGGAATAAGCTATTTCTGCAAGTTAAAAATAAAGGAATAAGATTGAATAGAAGATGAAAAGGGCAGATGAGTAGAATTATACCTTTTTTAAAAGTAGATTAGAAAAAATTCAAAGGACAGTGATGTTAACAGTGACAGATATGGGAAAAAAGATTCAAATAAGGTTTTTAGCAGAGAAAATGAGATCAAGATAGCTAACACATTGAAGTAGTAATGCTAGTTCTTAAAATACAAGCAAGAACTGATTTAATAACCTAGCAGTGGAATGGTCTCTTTATCAATCAGCCTATGACTGAAGATTTATGAGACTCACATCAGAACTGCCAAAGCATTCAGTTTTTTGAGCAGCATGATAGCAAGTTAATAAGCAGTGAAATAAAATTTTTAATGACTTATTCCTTGATTGGCTAACCAAGAGAAATTAGTTTGATGAATCAATAATTATTTGATTTATGTTTATTTGCATAAGTAGACAGGTAATAGTGAATGCTTATTACACAATTTATGCACATTTTCAAAAATCAAGGTACTTATAAATATGGATTTTATATGAAGTTATTAAGTCATACTTTAGAGTAATGTAAACCTATGATAATAAAGTTATACAGTAATATGAAAATCAAAAACTTTACAGCTGAAGTTTGTGACTTGAATAATGATGCATTGACCTGAGATTTTAAGTAAATGAATTATTTTTAGAATAGAGCACATATTTTATATTAATTATTGTAATTAAAAATCTTATAAATGCAGAGAAAATGGATCATATAAAATTAGCCTTCTCAAATTTTATTAATGGGCAAAAAGACCCCTCGTGAAATTAGCATTGCCTTTACTAAATATATGAAGACTCCGTGTTTCTAATAAGAAGTGGACAATGTGCAGTTACTAAGACAATAGCAGTTCTGAGAGTTCAATGCACTGTTCTTTCCCATCTTGTTGGCACAAGCTTTGCAATTGATGCTGGTAATTGTCTTCTTCCTTTTCTTCTTTATTCTTAGGAATGTTTAATAACAGATCTCATCTAAATCACATTTGAGGCAAATATAAATTTAAACTGAACACAGAATGAAAAATGTACTTTGTGAATAATTCATTCATATGTAAGTTATTTGTTTCCCACACTGAATGTTTTATTGCTAGCTCACATATTGTGCCTCTTTTTTGGTTTTATTCCAAAAAAGTACCTATAAAAATGTTTGATATATAGGATATACTAAATAAATGTTTTTCGAATGGCTTGATGAATAGATAGAAGAATAATAGATAACTAAAAAGTAAAACAAAGAGAATATTAATAAAAATACAAAATTTCTGGCTGGAAGAAATAATAGAACACACAAATTATCAATGTCAGAAATAAAGAGCATTACTACAGATCCTACAGATATTAATAAGATGCTAAATGGTATTGTCATTAACTATATGCCAATAAATTCCACAATTTATTTGAATTGTGCAAAGTTCCTGAATGGTAAAAGCCACCTAAAGCTCATTCAAGAAGAAACTGATAATCTATATAACCCAGAGCTATTAAAGAAAATTTGGGGTTCAAATGGCTTCACTAATTGCCTCAAATAAACCTTAAAGGGAAAAATTATAGCACTTCTTCACTAAATTCTTTAATTCACACAATGATGTGACCTTCATTCTGGTACCAAAACTGGAGAAAATTAGGCAAAACTATTGCTCAATATTTCTAATGAACTGTAAAAATTCTTAACAGAATTTTGGCAAAATAAACCCAACAGTGTATAGAAGGCAATTAATTTATGAATAAGTGGGGTTTATCTCAAGAATGCAGGACTTCCAGCCAAGGTAGTAGCATAGGTAAATAGAGTACTCACCTCCTCACACAACAACATCAAAATTACAACTAAACTACAGAGTAACAATCAGTCAGAACTGCCATAAATAGAGTTAAATGGAAGTCCTACAACTACAGAATTAAAGAAGAAACTACAGTGAGACTGGTAGGAAGAGTGGAGATGAGGAATGGGCTGGCTCCGTACCCATGTGTGGAAGTTAAATATTAAGAGGGATATCTCAGGAATGAGAGGTCCCAGCCCCAGAACAGGCTACCAAGCCAAGGATTCCAGTGCCGTAAAGAGAGGTCTCCATGACTTCTAGCTGTAAAACTAGCTGGAATTGAAGCTGAGAAAGATGCAAACTTCTTGAGTCCCAAGAAGTTCCTCAAAGGATCCACACATAGACTTACTTAGGCTCACTCCCTCTAAGCTCTAGCGCTGGGCCAGTTCCTTGAAAGGAACCAGAGCCATACAGGGAAGAACTGAATTTTCCAGCATCAGAGTGAGAGCTGCAGTCCACTTTCTCCCAGAAAGACGTGCTGGCAGATGCCATTATTCCTTTGATGAGCCCTCCCTCCAACAGAGTCAGTAGTCAGCCAGCATATCTGCATCTCCTATCATCCTGGCTTACACTATTTGCCCCACCCTAGTGATTCCCTGAGGTCCTGCCTCCCACCCAAGCTGTTTCTAATGGCTTTTCTATATGAATAGCCTTCCATGGCTCAGGCTTCAGATTTTCCTAAATTCTCTCAAACAAGCAACACCTAGCATAATCAAGCCCCATAACTGTTGTTAAGTGGCCTGGCACTAACAGCAGTTGGCCTTGGTTTATAGCTCCTCCTAGTTTATGTACCTCCAAGCCCAGCAGAAATACCAGCCATCTGCAGATCACTGTGTAGCTTATGCCAGGTGGTCCCAAGAAGAACACAAGTGATGACTGACCTTGGCCTTTACCTCCCAAGAAGCCCCAGAGCCAGTGCACACAGTGGACAGGTTCATACCACACCAAAGCACCACCACCCAACTATCTTTACAAGTAACACACTCAAAGAGTCGACTCAGGGCACCAGAACCCTGCTGAAGTAAGTTCTGTTCTGTGGAGTGGACCTCTGCACAGCTGGTACTCCACAGTGATTGAAGGTTGGTAGTCAGTGGTCAAAGCTAGTCCTTGCAGCTGATTGGCCTGGGTAAATCCTTTTTACTGACATGCCAACAGCAATCAAGACTCAACAATAAAGAAGGGTGTACAGAGTGGGTACACTTCAAGTTCCCAGCTTGAGTGATAAGAGGGCCCTGGGGCCCTACAAGACACCTATTACATTAGGCCACTCCATCAAGTCAGTGAGACAGAGGAGCTCTAACTAATACATAGAACCCAATACATGGTAGCTGCCAAAATGAGGAGATGAAGAAACATGGCCTAAATAAAAGAATAAAATTCCAGAATAAGAACTAAACAAAATGAAGACAAGACGTCTACTAGGTGCAGAGTCCAAAACACTGGTTGTAAGGATGCTCAATGAACTTAGTGAGAACCTCAACAGCATCAAAAAAAGTCAGAAATTAAAAATACAGCAGTTGAAATAAAAATAATAATTTACAGGGAATCAACACTAGGGTGGATGAAACCAAGAACCAAATCAGAGATTTGGAATATAAGAAATCAAAAAACACCCAATAGAACAGCTTTTTAAATTTAACTAATTAATTAAAAATGAGGATAGTGTAAAGCTTCTAGGACAACATTAAGCGTACCACCATACTCATCATAAGGGTAATGGAAGGAGCCAAAGAGGCTCACACCAAGACATATCATAATTAAAATGCCAAAAGTCAAAGACAAAGAGAGAATCCTAAAAACAGAAAGAGGAAAGCAGTTAAGTACCTACAAGGGAGCTCCTATAAGATTCTTAACTGGTTTCTCAAAAAGAAACTTTATAGGCCAAAAGGAGGTGTCAAGAAATATTCAAGGTGATGAAAACAAGGACCTACAACCAGATTACTCTACCAGCAAAGCTACCATTCAGAACAGAAGGAAATATAAAGAGCTTCCCAGACAAGAAAAAACTAAAAGAGTTAATTACCATCAAACCCATATTGAAGAAGAAGAAGGAGGGTAGAAGAAGAAAGGGGAAGGGGAGAGGGAAGGGCAAGAAGAAGAAAAAAGAAGAAGTAGGAAGAAAACAATAGCAACAACAAAAGTATGAACAATAAAATGTCTAAATACATATCTATCAACAACTGAATCTAAAAAATAAGTAAACAAAGAAACAAAATCATAGATACAGAGAATGTTCTGATGGTTTTGCAAATGGGAGGAGGGTATGAGGGGGTGAGCAAAAAAAAAATGAAAAGATTAAGAAGTGCAAATTTGGTGTTACATAATAGTCATGGAGATGTAAAGTATAGCATAGGGCATATAGTCAATAATATTCTAATATCTATGAATGGTGTTACATGGGCATGTTTTTATCACGATAATCCCTTAGTTATATGTCAAATCATTGGGGTATACACCTGAAATGAATATTAATAATGTATGTCAATTGTAATAGATAAAAATGACTAAAAACAAAGAAAAGCTTGTTAAATATTAACAAAGCTTGTTAAATATTTACAATCAATTACTGATGTATCTTATCAACAAACAAGTGAAATATAATTACATCTGTAGATGCAGATTTTTTTTAAGCAAAATGTAATATCTAGTCCAGATAAAAACTTTTAACACATCAAGGAGAGAAGAGAATATCCTGAAGTAAATAATATTCATCTAAATAAACCTACAGCTATAATCACCATAAAAGTGAAAGACTGTGTATTATTAGCCTAAAGATGTTATCAAAAAAGTGTCTTTTTTAACCACTCATATTTATCATTATAGCTGAAGTTATATCTATCATTATATCCATCATTGTTCCACTTACTAGCCAGTGCAATAAGGCAAGTACGTACATAAGTAAAAAGAAAATAAATTAGAAAGGGAGAAAGAAAATTGTTTCTATTTGCAAATGATTTCTATTTAGAATATCCTCCCACCATATACCCCAAAATATTTTAAGTGGGTTTAACAATGTTAAAAATGCAAGGTCAGTGTGCAGAAATAAATTTCATCTTTACATATTAGTAATAAAACACTGAACATTATAATTTTAAAACAGCATCACATTAGTTTTTAAACACATCCAAAATACATGAAATCTTTGGACATAAATGAAACAAAATAAGCCCAATATCAAGATGATAAAATTTTATCTTGAAATCAAAATCTACCTAAATGAATGGGGAAGCATAGTACACTTATGGGTTAAAATATCAAATACAGTTGACATGTCACTTTTCTCTAAGCTGATTTTGAAATTCAGTGTAAGTTTAGTGATAATTTGAGCAGTTTTTTTATAAAAATAAACAAGTGAATTCTAAAACTTACATGGAAATATAAATATATTAAAATAGCTTTCATTTTGGGGGATGAGAAAAACAGGAGAAATTACACTACCTGTTTTTAATACTTACTATAAAACAATGCAAATTATGGCTGTGTAGTACTAGGAGGAGGATAGATATAGAGAGCCATTGAATAGAATGGGTGCTCCAAAAATAGTTGCACAGATATAACAATTTTGATAAAGTTGAGAAAGTAATTTCATAGAAAAATTTTTATTTTCAACAAATGGTATTAAACAGTTGAATATCTACATAAAAACAGAATTAAAAAAACATGCAATCCATACATTTTAACAGGTATAAAAATCAACTCTAAAGGGATCATCAAACTAAATATAAAGCCTAAAATTATAAAACGTTTAGAAGAAAACAGGAGAAAATCTTAATGTCCTGGGATTAAGCAAATATTTCTTAGGTACAACATCAAAGCATGACCCATAAAAGAAAAACAAAAAAGTTGAATTGGATTTGATCAACATAAAGAACTTATGCTATTTGAAAGGCACTGTTAAGAGAATAAAAAGACAAAGCTAGAAGAGGCTATTTGGAAATCATATATCTGATAAATGATTTGCAACCAAAATATATGAAGCACTTTCAAAACTTAAAACAAATTATCTAATTAAAATAAGCAAAATAGTTGAGTAGACACTCAGGTTATACAAATAGCAGATGAGCACATAAAAGAGAGACTAAGAATAATTTATCATTGGGCAAATGCAAGTTAAAAGCACAATGAAATAGTTAGAGATAATTATTAGAATGGCAGTTTTTTAAATTGATATCACCAACTGCTGTCAATAGAAATTCTAACACGGAAAACAATTTGGCACTTTATTAGCACGATGAATATAAAATTACCATACCATCTAGGAATCCCAGTGTTAGGTAATTTTCAAGTGAAATTAAAACATATTCACTAAAACCTGTATGCAAATGTTTATAGCCATTTCAGTCACGATTGCCCCAAATTGAAAACAACCCAAACGTCATTCCTTTGGTACCTGGGTAAGTAATCTGTGGCATATGCATACTACGGAATACTGCAAAGTACCATGTCACATATCAGGAGAGGGGGATTTCCACTGCCTTATGCTCAGTAAAGAAGGCTATACAGTGTAATATTGTGGAAGAGGAGCAACCTTATTGACAGAGAACAGAGCAGGGGTTTCCAGGGCCTACGGATTGAGAAAGAGATGACTGCAAATAGCTTAAGAGGCAAATTTTGGGGGTGTTCTTACAGCTTATATCTTAAATTGGCAGTCATTACACAGCTGTATGAACTTGTTAAAACTTGTAGGACTTTACACTAAAAATGAAGAACTTCATGGAAATTAAACATTGATAGAAAAAAATAGAGGAATGTTAATCCCGAGTCTAGAAATTTTATACAAGTACATAAATAGTATATTTATTTCACACCCACAACCCATCTTGGATAATCTAGTATTGATGGATGAGTGACATAAAGATTAATCTTTTAAACTGATCACTTCTTATGTTCAAAAGCAAATTTAAAACTTGGAAAAGAATTTAGAGATATAATATTTACTAGACTTTTTTAATGTGTTGAATGAATTTTGTTCTTAAATAAATATCCCACCACCCACAATCAACGTACTAAGGGAATCTTCTAGAAAATCATCATCTTTTGTCATGAATACCTTGTATTCCATTATATTAATTTATCAGAGTTTATTTCATCATTTCCTATTCATAAACATTTGTTATTTTCAGTTTGTTCATATTATAAATGCTTTGAGACTATTTTTAAACATAAATACTCTGAATTTTTCTGTTTCTAAATGCTATATTTCTAAAATTTAGTGTGCCGTTTCAGTGTTTATAAGATATTTTTTCAACCTAAGTTTTAATTATAAGCACAATGACAACATCTTGTGCTAGATCATTTCCATACATGATCTCATTTAAATTGCCTACAATTACACAGATAGTAAACAGTGAGATGTAGCTACAGTCCATTCAGTTTATTCTTAAAGCCTCTTCTATAATCAATATTTCAGAACTCTTGAACGCCACCATGGAAACTAGCAAATTTCTGAGTAGGTGGTACACACCAGTTAGAGGACAAAGATGACCTGAAAGGCAGCGTCTTTCCTAAATATGCTCTCTGCTATTCATGTACAGCCAATTATTGTCATGTAAGAACATAGACCAGCCTAGAAAAAACTGGATACTAGAGTTTGCTGATGTTTTAAAGGTTGGAAACCTAAGACTTTGTATAGACCAAACAAGACGTATCTTTTGAGTATTTTTGTTGGGTGATACTGGTCCAGAGTCCACAATTATGCCCCCAGTGGCAAAGTTAGCTACCTGGAATTATGGAAGTTATATTTTCACTAAAATATTGAGGAAACAAGCAGCAAGTGAAATGTGTCACATTATGATTGCTGGAGAATGTATAACTTCATGAAAACATACTAATACAGTATCAAATTTAATTTTGGTGTTTCTAAATACATATTATAAACACTGTTCCTTACTTGTACTTGATACCAGTTCATAATACAGGGATAGCTCTGATTCATTTAACTTTGAATTACATATTCTCATTCCCTCTACTATGAATGAAATGCTTTTCTGAGCCAGCTGCAGGATGCACACTGAAATCCCATTAATTTATTGAGAAACCACATATCTGTCCTCACATATCAGTGTCTGTTACTATTCACCATTAGTGGTATGCAGAAAGGCTAACTATAGTTCTGATTTTCACAAACCTATATTTTGTAAAGAATGAATATTTTAACATCTGTCTAATGTAGTAGTGGTCAGACTTGACTACATGCTGGAAATATTTAGGGAGATGTAAAACACTAAACCCAGTTTCCTACCCCAGAGTCTGTGATTTAATTGACCTGGGTGTGGCTGGGGCATCAGAGTTGTTCAAAGCTCCCCAGGGTGTGGGGGGGGTCCACCCACAGCCCCCCACCCCCACCCCCAGCCACCACAGAGGAGAATAAGTCTACCAAGACATGATCTGCTTTGGGAGGAAAGGTGGCCAATCTCTCAAAGGAGAAGGACCAATAGCCTTTTCCTCAATGGGCTTTTATTGAGTTCATTTTGCACAGGAATACAGGTAAAGCTTATTAATCATTCTCAGGCAATAAGGATCAAACAACAGATAACGAAGAACTCTGAGGGCCTATTTTGAGTCAGGGTCAAATGGATAAAGAGCTATAAAACTTTGAGGGACAAACTCACTTCGAGCCTTATTTAATTGAGGATATTCTAAAAAAGCAGGTTTCACAGGATTTTACATATTCTTTCTTAGGCCTGATTGGCCTAGGGAACCTGCCCTTTCCAACACAGGGCAGTACCAACCACCAGCATTGTCTCAGGCTTAAGTCAGGCAGGGGTAGTAAAGCAGCCAAGAGATTAAGAGACAGAATTAGGACTCAGGCTATCTCATAGCTGAGGGGCTGGTATCTGTCACCCCCTTTTGCTGTAGACTCCTGAGTTCTTCCTTGGGGCTTCCATGTGATCATGCCTGTCTTAGGTTGTTCCCCCCTTCGGGAACCTTACTCATCATTGGCTAACCAATCAAGCATTGGGGGCCAGTTATGGATGAAGTAAAAGGAGAAGTGGTGCTCCTGCCAGGGTGATAAGCTTTGTCTCCTTAGTGGCTTATGGTCCAAAGGTCTCTTTCTCAGCCTTAGCCATGGCAGGGTCACAGCTGCTGAAACCAGGCAGGGCAGTTCTCAACACCAGGGGAATCCAGTGTGAAGTCATCTAGTTATGTTTTACAATATAGCACTTGATGAGTAATAACACCAATAAATACTTCCTCTTATAATTTATTAACAGCAATATTTTGATCTCCATTTAATTAATATCCTGTGTCATTATTTTTCCTCCAACCTTCTCAAGAACTGGTACATAGAGTCCAGTGATAATATTTTTAATAAAATCAAAGGCCTGCTTAATTAGATTGAAATGATATGTCCTGTTTCCATTGTCTCACTTATTTTCTAGAGAGTAATCTCCTTAAAGGAAGGAATTGTATTTCTGTGTCCTTAACACTTAACATGATGTCAAATGTATAATATATGCTATAAGAACTATTTGTTGAGCAAATGAGTGGATGCATTCATTGATCATAAGTGAGAAAGGGAAATTAGATTAAAAATAGACAG
Organism: Sturnira hondurensis; assembly: GCF_014824575.4. NCBI lineage: Eukaryota > Metazoa > Chordata > Mammalia > Chiroptera > Phyllostomidae > Sturnira > Sturnira hondurensis. Next base: position 1,467,134 of record NW_028091775.1, read on the forward strand.
AAACAAACCATAGCTGTGACATTCTTTCCATGCAAGCTACTGAGAACTAGGAGACCGGACCAGAAATATAAGCTACACAATCTGCTTCTTTGAATTATTTTCCATAGTTGTTTCATATGCATGCATACCCTTTTCACGGCATGCTTGAAAATGAAGAAAGGTGGTGAGTGGGACATAATAACTCTAGTTCCAGGAATACTGTTGCTGGATTTCAGGCATCTCTGAAGAAAGAAAATTTAGGTTGAAGCCTTTGATCATATCCTTTGATAATAATAATGAGCTAAGGACCTACTAACACTGTACTTACATACAAAAAGTAAATGTGGCTTTTCAATCTCTATAGTTCATCTTCCTTCTGGATTTATCTTAAGGCTAAGAAATAATAATGTTTAGACTAATGGAATCAAGTGTTTTATTATGTAACTCAGTCTCTTAAAATTAAATGTTGATGTGTTAGATATTTCTCCTCCTCCTGTGGTCCTCTTTGAAATGGCTTCTGACTAGACCAGCCGTGTGCTTTCCACTGCCTGGAAAAGGGTACAGAAGAGGATAGAAAAGGTTACAGATTTATCTAGAATCCTTGATGTCCTTGCTGGTGTCTGTTGTAAGTAAGTATAGCTTGCACCTGTATTTGTCACTATGGTGATGTTTATGGACCTCTTTTAGCATATTATGGGTAGAATATCTTCTTGCCTGGCATCCCAGTCATTTGTTTTCAAACACAAATTCATCACCTACATCTTTGAACCCCAGGCCAGGCCTTTGCTTATCGACTGGATCTGTCAGAAGTAGCACCTTTATACCCCCAATGCTGCATGGTTGCCCCAAATGTACTTTAAATTTGTAAAGACTCCTTGGTCCTCTCAAGGAATTGCTCCAAGATGGGAATCAGGAGTAACTAGGACTTTAGCATTTCAAATCTCAATTCTTACTGTCTTTCCTCTTCTGCAATAAAACAAAGCTGAGAGGAGAGGCATTTTTAATGCTTGGCTTCTTATCCCAATTTCCCTTTTGAAAATACAATCTTCAAAAGTATTTTATCATGAGCTATATAGACATATTTCTGAAATACATAAAAATTAATATTGTTAAAATGGTTGTGTTTATTTTTACAATTTCCTTTACTGAAGCAGAGTATTTTTATTTCTTTCTAAAAACAGACTAGCTAGTCTTGTTATAGATTTTTTTTCCTGTTAAGTTACAGCACAGTGCTAGAGTTTCAAACACTGACTTTTTGCTGTTGAAAGAAAAAAATCATGATTAGCACAGAATTAGCACAGTATTAATGACATGCTAAACTTCATTCTGAAGTGAAATTTTTGTAAGCATATTTTAATCTATTAAAGAAAGAGGTTTATAACAGGAATGCTGCCAGACCGTCCCTATGCCGTACAGACGCTTCCGCAGCGGAATCATTAATATCTAACAAAGTCAAGCCCGCGTCTTTTTACAAATCAAATTCTTCCTCTCCAGTGGAGACAGGTCAAAATATTGGAGAAGCCCTGTGCTCTCCAGTGGAAACAAAATGGATGGTGCTGACATCTCCATTGGCGTAATGAGAGTGTGGCCGCAGCTCCCTCCTGGATGGAGCCTTTGTCAAAGTGGACTGAGGTCTATTTTTAGACTATGTGGGTTGCCTTTTATATTTATCCCACCCAATAGCAGGGGGAATGCAGCAAGTTCCTGTGTAGAAATAGAAAAGCAGGAATAAAAGCAGCTCTAATCTGATCTGCACCTAAGTCTACCTGAGTATCACTGATTCTTTGCTCTTGCTTAAACATTTCTTTCTTGTTTTTTTTTCTTCTTTTTCAGTTTGGAGACTATCATTATCCTTTGTTTAATGCAACAGCAACCCCAGGGTTGAACCCCATTAAAATATCCTGTTTTGTGACTTTTTTTCACCTACAGTTCCAAGTAGTTGGTTGGGAGTACATGTTGGTCTGACATATTTAAAAATACACTATATATCTATTATGGTAGAATTAGGTTTGTTGTCTTGAAGAGATTTTTAAATTTTAAAAATTATTCTGTAACCAAAGACACTGAAATAGAGAACAGGCTGACAGTGAACAGAGGAGAGAGGGGAGGGAATTTCAGGGGCAAAGGGGAAGGATTTACAGGAACAAGTGTGAAGGACACATAGACAAAAACTTAGGGGGGTTGGAAATGGGAGGGAAGTGGGGAGGACTGGAGGGGTGGCTGGGATGGGAGTAAAATACAGAAAACTGTACCTGAACAACAATTAAAATAATTTTCATTTTTATTTTTTAACATTTTATTTAGTTATTTTTAGAGAGGGGGGAAGGGAAAGAGGAGTGGGAGAGAAACATCAATGTGTGCTTGCCTCTCATGTGTCCCCTACTGGGGACCTGGCCTGCAACTCAGGCATGTGCCCTGACTGGGAATCGAACCAGTGACCTCTTGCTTCACAGGCCCGTGCTCAATTCACTGAGCTACACCAGCCAGGACCAATTAAAACAATTTTTAAAAAATATTCTATATTTGGTTATATCCTAATTTATATTTAATGGTAGGAACAGTTTAGAAAGTGCACAATCAATATTGCTAGGTTAGTCTTGTCTTTAATGAGGCATGTGTTACTTTTGAATCTGTGGACATATTGCTATCTTTACAAATTTTAATTGCAGGGCTTTTATTATGTGTAAGTGGGAAAACTAGATTCCAGATTAGGACAGCAGTGTGTTTAAGTACATACATGCAAGAGAGACGGGTTCAAACTTAGTTCACCACTCACTAGATATGCAATCCTTCGCAAGAGATTTCACCTCTTTTTGCCTTGTTTTCCTATTGGGTAAAATGGCAGCAATAATAAGTTAACACATAAAAGACATTTAAAAGCTCTGCTTATCTCATTATAAACACTCAATAAATGCTAACTTTTAATTAAACATGAATTTTATTATACCACCAATTATGTAAATTAACTTTCAGTATGAATTTAATGAAGGTATTTTCACATAAAGTTTAGCTTTCTATTTCTAAACAGCTAGCAGTTTACTGTTTTCATTATTTTAATAAACTAAGGTACCACAAAAAAATAGGACACTTTTTGTAATTACCCGATAACTTTCTTCACATTTCCTGTGTCTCTCTGTTACCTGTGGGTGCCATTTCAGTTCTCCATTATGACACCTGGACGTGCACCGCCACTCCCTCAGTGATCCACTCCTCCTCCTCCCAAATCTTTCTGTACCATGCATGTTGTAGTTTATCAACGTTATCAACGCAGGCAATGAAAGTCTTCATTGGTTGTATACTAGAGACTTCATATACTTTGTTACATGGGCTTTTTTTCACCTGCCTGTGTGTTCTGAGAAGGAGGGAATGGGATGGGGAAGAGAGAGAAATACCAAAGACAGAAGCCACAAGCCTTTATTACTGAATCTTGTATGTGACATATTATCACTTCTGCTGCATTCTATTTGCCACATGGACTATGTGGGAGGGACTTTCACAAGGGCAGGAATATCAATAGAAAGGGATCAATCGTTGAAGGCCATTTTAGAGGTTGCCTACCACAGTCTGGCCTCTGGCCTGCTGGGGCATGGCTGCATATACAAAATATACTCAGTATACTTATCTCCTCTCAGGGTTACAAGAGGCAGAGGCATGAGCTACTGCACATTTCCTGCCAGACTGAGGGCTTCCACCTAACTTATTTCTTACTTGTGTACACCCACTTCCACCCCCCCTCAGCACACACACTTTCTCTCTAAATTAACCAACAAATTGTTCCACTTATTTTGACCACACCAGAGCTATCTGTGCTATGAATCAGCTCTGTAAAGGAAATAGAAAAATATAATAAATAAAATATATGTTAAAAATAAACATTACCACTTTTAACTACTGACTGCTTAAATAAATGAGCTCAGCGATGGTTACTGCCTAAATATTTTTATTCATTCAGTCTTTCATCACCATAGTTACTTTGTATTTGATCTTTATTGTATTTTTTTCCATTAGCATTTAGTCCTCGTAGACCATGTTCCCCCTGGCAATCACCACACTGTTGTCCATGACCATGAGTCCTTTTTCCTTTATGCTCAATTCCTCCATACTCTACCCACCCCACCAGCTGTCATATGCTGTCCATCTATGAGTCTGTCTTTGTTTTGCTTGTTAGTTCAGTTTGTTCATCAGATTCCACATATCAGTGAAATCATGTGGTATATGTCTCTCTCCTACTGGCTTATTTCACTTAGCATAGTATTCACCAAGTCAATCCATACTATTGCAAAGGGTAAATTTCTTCTTTTATTTTTCTCCATCCTCCCATAACCCAGCTCTTGACAACTGTTAGCTTATTCTTTATATCTATGATTCTATTTTTGTTTTTTAATGTATTTGCTTTTTTTTTCTTTTGGATTTCACAATAAGTGAATCATAGAATCATACAGTTGTTTTCTTTCTCTGTCTGAATTTGACTTAGCAAAATGCTGTCTACATCCACCCATGTTATTGCAAACACCAATATTTTATTTTTATTTGCTGAGTAATATTCCATTGTGTATATATACACACCACATTTTCTTTATGCATTCATCTAAGAATGGACACCTAAGTTGCTTTTATATCTTGGTTATTGCAAGTAATGCTGCAGTGAACTCAGGGGTACCTATTTCCTTGAGAATTGATGTTTTTGTCTTCTTCATATAAACACCCAGAGTAGAACTGATGGGTTAGACGGCAGCTCTATTTTTAATTTTTTGAAGAATCTCCATATCATTTTCCACAGTGACTGCACCATTTTACAATCCCACCAACAGTACATGAGGGTCCCTTTTATCCACATTTTCCCCGGCACTTGTTGTTTGTTGATTTATTGATGGTAGCCATTCTGACAGGTATGAGGTGATATCTCATTGTGATTTTGATTTGCATTTTCCGGGTGATTAGTGATGTTGAGTTTTCATGTCTGTTGGCCATCTGTATTTACTCTTGGAAAGAGTGTCTGTTTACTCTTCCCATTTTTAATTGAATTTTTTAGTGTTTATGTGTATGAGTTCCTTAGAGATTTTTGACACTAACCCTTTATTGGCTATAACACTTGTCAATATTTTCTTCCATTGGGTAGTCTGTCTTTTCATTTTGTTGATGGTTTCATTTGCTGTACCAAAACTTTTAGTTTAACATAGTCCCATTTGTTCATTTTTTCTTTTGTTGCCCAGCCAGAGAGACATATCCAAAAAGATATTATATTACTAAGACTAATGTCAAACAATTTACTACCTATGTTCTCTTCTAAAAGTTTCATGGCTTCAGGCAGATTTTTTCTCTACTTTACTAATCCATAAATTTTAGTTAAATATTCACTAAAATTTAACTAGAAATTAGCTTAAAAACTGTAGTCATTTTAAATGAATAACAGAAGTGTAGAGGTGATAAGAGGCCAATGCAGCATACAGTAGAATTGTTTCTCACTATCTCTTCCTTTTCAATGTGGTCTATATTATTTCAGTGTATTTTTGATTTTCGGATTATTATTATTGTCTGTATTTTCATGATGCATGAATTATGAAATTATCCTCCATAAGGTGGGAATGGGAAGGTGGATGATCTCTACTCTACTGCACAGCAGAGGCAGGTCTAACATAATCGTGAAGTTGGGCTGGGTGTCTTCCATCCCTTCCCACCACTGCTGTGCTTTTCTTTACCGTGCCTCACCTGCCCACTCCCTGGTGTAAGCATTTCTATTCAGTTAGGAATCAGATATTTAATTATGTAAGTTATCAAAGTATAAAGAAAATGCTTAATAAATTATAGCCTTCTCCATATAAAGTTCAAAAATAATGGTAGGTATTTATAATAATATTTAATGGCAATTTAAGCATTTGTGAGTCAGTTCTGAATTTAAGGGCAGAAAAGCCAGGAGTCCCTGAAGCATCCATAGCATGTTCTAAAGACTGAAAATAATACCTTACAATGAAGGGTCTATGCTAAATTCTTAAATGTTTCTTATTTTATCTTTCAAAAATGCTCAGAAGAATTACTATTGTTTCTGTTCTATGGAAAAGGAACATGGTGCATAAGCAAGTTATACAAGGCCATCCAGCTTCTCAGGGACAAAACTGGAGAGAAGCCCAGTTATGTTTGTATCTCTGAGTTTTGGCTCTGTCAATACTATTAGGGACTGATACCAGGTGACCAAAATGAAAACACTGCAATTATTTTCTTAGAGATTTGCTTTATCTCCACTCTCTCTCTCTCTCCCAAATAGCACAGCAGGTCTTCTATGACCTCCTCTGCAGCCAGCCCAGCCTTCAACAAATGCAGTTCCTGTTCTTGTTTTGTGCTGCATGACATTACTATTACCTCATACTTCATTCTTCTTATATTTGATTCTAGTTTAAACAACTTGAAGGGATCTATTCTCTTCCTTTTTTCTGCATATTCTCTGCTCTCAGTCTCTGCTTTTCTAAGAAGCACTGACCTACTTTGTGCAATTCTTTACAAAGGAAGGTCTGGGAGTCTTGTTTCCCACACTGCGTCAACTTCCATTTCCAGCCTCTCTGCCTACTTTTAAAGCACGGTTTAGCTCCAAAGAGATAATAAATTTACTCTCTGTAGTTCAAGTCCATTATTTTTTTATAATTTTTCTTCAATATAATACATTTTTACCACATGTATTAGTACGTGTACCATTTGTATCAATTAAGAAACATTTACTGAATGAATTTTTATTTATAATCACTCAATATTTTATTTTGTATTTTTCAACTGTGTGCACACAGAAGACAGATATTTGCAGCCAAATGCAGTACAGTTCTGCAAATGCTAAGTGATGGCCATGTGTCAGTCATTGTATTTGTTATGTCAGGTAGACTGGACACTTGACCACAAGAAACCCACAGTTATGTAAGAAAAATATATTTGCATTAAACTATGGACAAAACATGTTCCTATCTATAAAAAGAAGATAAATCTGACCTATACTAGTAGGAAAAAATGATGGAAAATGGGCTTTGTGCTAAGGATAGGCAAGGTTTTTGATAGTAGAAAAAATAAAAGAAGAATGCTATTCCATGTGGAAGAAACATCCTTGAAAACAATCAGACTCTGAGGTAGGATCAAGTGTCTGAATGGGTGGTAAAATAGGGTGGTTCAATTTGAACTTAAGTTATTTGTCTCAGAACAGGAGAAAGATCTGAAGAGATAGGTTTGGGTTCATTTGTATAAGGCTGTTATCACTAGTCTAAAATTTATACAACAGAAATGGAAATAATTTAAGGTGTTGGAAGTCTATATATCTTTATCAAAGTCCAAAGCCAAATCAAAATAGAATTTTAAGTATACAAGTTTTAAATTAATTCTAACAAGTTTGTGTATAAGCAAATATAATGGAAGAGTCTTAATGTGAAAGAGAAATTTACCTGAAACTTTTTGGTTATTTCCACTAAAAAAGACCCAGATCATGATTTTTATTATTAATGCTTTTTTTCCCTCCATGATTATGGCCTTTTAGTCTGGTGAGAAATAATTGATGACTATTTATTAACAGTGATGGAGTCCAACCAATTTAGATTTCCAAAGGAGAATAGTGGGATTGTTGAGCACAGAAGAGACCTTATAAATACAAAATAGTTTATTTTTCTACAGACAGAAAAGTAGTTGTAATATACCAACTTACCAACTTGTGTATAGACCATGATACTATTAGAAATGTGTTTCTTAAGGAAATTTGTAACCACAGGTACAAATTTGGCTATTATCCACATTAATTTGAAAGCTGTATCCTTGAGAATGGGTGAGAAGGTAGAAATTGGAGGACGAACCAAAAAAAGACATGTAAAAGGAATGATTAGGCAAGTAAGAGGAAAACCAGGAAACCAAAAAGAGAACAAAGCTAAAGGAGACAATGTTTTAAGGTATAGAGAGACTCAACCATGTCCATTGCTTTGCAAATCTCAGTAGGAAACAGCATGAAAGTGGAATATTAGACTTGGAAATTAAGAAGTCATTGGAGACTGTGAGAAGGGCACTAGACACATTATAACGATTAAAGAGTTCTTGGCATGCTCTTGAGTAATCTGTACATGCCATTGTGCGTGGACTTTGTGAGGTCTGTCAACCATAATTAGTGCCTCTTTCACTAGTACAATAATAATAATTCATAACTAAAGAAAGATGAATATCACTAGATCTGTAGGCTTTTAATTTTGAGTACAAACAAGAAATAAAAAATTCAATCACTTCCTGTTTCAATTCAAATCAAGAAATTTGAAATAGATTGCTATATTAAAGAGTTTTCTACCCTTGTTGATACTAGCTATTACTTTATCTTCATACATCCCTTATCTTTGTGTATCCCCAAAGCAAATGTATACACTCTAAGCTACTAGATGTCCTATGTTGATCATAGTAGCCACACTAACACTCCAATTTAGCTTTATGTTTAAATAGATAACATTAGATTGAGAGTCTATTTTTCAGTAATCAAGAAAATAGCTTATAATTTTTCCAAATGATTTATTAAGTGCTAGTAAGTGTTTCAAAAAAAATAAAGTTTCCCTGGCCGGTGTAGCTCAGTGGATTGAGTGTGGGACTGTGAACCAGACAATCACAGTCCGATTCCCAGTCAGGGCACATGCCTGGGTTGCAGGCCAGTTCCCAGCAGGGGACACACAAGAGGCAACCATACATTGATATTTCTCTTCCTCTCTCCTTCCCTTCTCCTCTAAAGATAAATAAATACAATCTTAAAAGAAATTAAAGTTTGCCAAGAGCTAAGGCGACTGCAAAAAAAAACAAAAACAAAAACAAAACAAAACAAAACCAACAGTCTGTGAAGGTTGCAAAACTAGGGCTAGTTTTTCAAAGAAGAGGGAATCTAATGAAGGCATTGCAGAGAGAACAAAGGCATGGAGAGGGAGAGGTGCTTAATATGTGTAGGAATCATATTTATTTGCTAGGAATTCCATAATAAAGTACCACAAACTAAGTTTCTTAAACAGTAGAAATTTATCTTCATTGTTAAGGTGGCTAGAAGTCCAAGAACAAGGTGTCAGCAAAATTGGTTTCTTTCAGGGTTGAGAAGAAATGTTCTCCGTGTCTCTCTCCTACTTTCTGGTGATTTGCTGGAATCTGGCACTCCTTGGTTTCTGCTATATCAAGCTCATCCCTGCCTTCGTCTTTACAAGGATTTTGCTGTGTGTGTGCCCAAATTTCTTATTTTATAAGGATACCAATCTTATTGGATTAGATATCCACCCCATTCTAGTATGACAATCTGCAACCTAAGTATGACAAACTAAGTACATCTGCAGATCTGCAACCACCTCATTTACAAATAAGGTCTTATTCTGAAGTATTGTGGGCTAGGAATTCAGCATATGAACTGAGAGGACAAAAGTCAACCCATAACAGTGCTCAGCAAACAAAGGATTTTGACCAAGGCAAAAGAATTATATGCATGAAAAGTGATAGAGAACATTGGAGTGAAAATTGAGACCAGAAAGAGAAGAATCTGTAGTTTGAAGTGATCAGACTTGATCCTGAAGAGAGCTGACAGTAGTTCCTTTAAAAACATTGTAGCTACAAGGACTTTCTCCAAATACAAGGTATAACAAAAGCACAATATATAGAATGGATAGAAAGCAGAGCCTCTCTGGTTGTAGTTAGATAGGAAATCTATCACTGTCCATACTCCATTCCCTCCTGAACTCTGTGAGAATCATAGGAAATTTTGGGGCTCCCTGGAGAAGAGTTTAAAAATTTCTGCTTTAGAAAATTAATCTAGGAAAAACATATTAGAAAGAAGTTGGAAACAAAAATAGATTACTGCACTAGTATAGGATTGAGAAAATGAGGTCATATTGGGATGGGCCCAGTGAGAAAGAAGTTAACGAGTCTACTAATGCAAGTTACACAGTTTGTACAGTATTTGAATCATAGTAGAACACTGGAAAGAAGAGGAAATAATAATAGTAACATGATTAACATTGTTAATAAATAATTACAATGTATTATGTTTCTAAGCTGTGCCCTACTTGCCCAAGTTCATTAAACTATTACATTGAGATTTGAATATAAAGACAGGATGGAAATCTCCTTTAGTATAAATCTTTACAATATTGTTCTTCATCATAGATTGTCCTTGCTCTCAGAGATCACTCTAATATTTTGAATGCCAGTGAGAATACTAAAGAATATTAATAGCATTTGGGGAATGCAAAGCATTTGTGTTTAAAATAAAGGTGACCTTGTCTGCAGAGGTCCCCATGACAGGCAAGGGATCCCAGCCTCACACAGGCTTCCCAGTCCAGAGTTCCAGGGACAAGAAAAGAAATCCCCATAATTTCTGGTTGTAAAACAAACTTGGACTGTAGGTAAGTGAAACAAAGGACTTCTGGTGTCCTATGCAGTTTCTCTAAAGTGCCCATGCATGGACTTTCTCTGACTCACTCCCTGTGAGCTCCACTGTTGGGGAAGTACCTTGAAAGGAACCAGGGACATATAGGGAGAAACCGAATTGTCTGGCATCAGGGCAAGAGCTAGGGGACAGCTTTCTGACAGACAAAAATGCTGGCAGAGGCCATTGCTTCTTTTCTAAGCCCTCCCTGGGGCTTAGAGAGTCACGGAGCCAGCAGACAGGCACCATAGCTGAACTGTATCAACTTGGCCCACCCTAGTGATTCTGTGGCCCTCCTCCTACCCAACTTGCAAGCCCACCCAAACTGTTCCCAGTGGCTTTTTTCATATAAATGACCTGCCTTGGCTCATGCTCCAGATGCTTCTAAAATCTCTCAAACAAGAACCATTTGGCCTTGTCTTATACATTTTACTAGGTAGACCCCAGACTCAGCTCTAGTAGCAGCCCGCCTTGATTCCCAGCTTGCCTTGCTGGGGCACCTCCAAGCTTAGAACAAGTGGCAACCATCTTCAGATTGCTTTGTAGCTCATGCCAGGTGATCCAGGGGCAGAACACAGGCAGTGGCTGACCTTGGTCTGCACCTCCAGGAAGGCCTCAGAGCCAGTGCACCAGGTGGACAGCTTCAGACCATGTTAAAGCACCACTCAACAACCTCCATAAGTGACCCTCTCAAGGGTTAGACTCTGCAGACACCAGAGCCATGCTGAAGTAAGTCCTGCTCTGTGGGGTGGGCCCCTGAACAGCTGATCCTCCACTGTTGCTGGTCCCCTGAACAGCTGATCCTCCACTCTTGCTGGTGGTCAAAGCCAGTCCTTCCAGTCAATAAGCCTGAGGGTAAATAGAATTTACCCATCCATTAATGTGTCTATAGCATTCAAGGCTCGACTATAACAAGAGGGTGCACAGAGCCCACATGAAGTCATACCTGAGTGCTCAGCTCTGGTTGTCAGGGAAGCTATACTGTATCCCTGGACTGTGCAGAATGCCTATTGCATAAGGCCACTCTACCAATCCTGGGTGACATAGCAGCTCCATCTAACATATAGAACAGGGGAGGTGCCAAAAATGAGAAGACAAATAAATTTGTCCCAAATAAAAGAATACAACAAAACCAGAAAAAAAAAAGAGCCCTAAACAAGCCTGACTGGTATAGCTTAGTTGGTTGGAGCATCATCCTATAACCAAAAGGATGTGGGATAGATTCCTGGTCCAGGCACATACCTAGGTTGCAGGTTTTATCCTTAATCCCCAATCCCTGGTCCAGGTGAGTGCCTTCCCAGTATGATCCCCAATCAGGCTCATATGGGAGACAATTGGTTGATGCTTCTCCCTTGCATCAATATTTCACAGTCTTTTTTCCTCTCTCTACAAAAGCAATAAAAAATGTCATTGGATGAGTATAAGAAAAAAATTAAAGAAATGAGCAAAAGAGAAAGCAATTTGCTAGATGCAGGGTTCAAAATACTGGTTATGTGTGTGCTCAAATGTCTCAGTGATATTCAACAAAGAAACAGGAGACATAAAAATTGAACTAGAAAACATAAAAATACATATCAGAAATGTATTTTTGATATACATTAAAAATACATTCAGAAATAAACATTACATTAACTGAAATGAAGAATCCATTACAGGGAAACAACCATAAAGTAGATGAAGCAGAGGATCATATCAGAGATTTAGAGGATAAAGAAGCTGAAAACACCCAATTAGAACAGCAAAAAGGAAAAGAAAAAGAATTCAAATCAATGAAGACAGTGTAAGGAACCTCTGGGTTAACTTCAAGCATATCAATATTAACATGATGGGGGCACCAGAAGAAAAGAGAGAGAAAGAAATCAAAAATTTATTTGAAAACTAATGACAGAAGACTTTCCTAACGTGGTGAAGGAAACAGACATACAAGTTCAGGAAGTACAGAGTCCCAAACAAGATGAACCTAAAGAGGCCCCCAGCAAGGCACATCATAATTACAATGTTGAAGGTTAAAGACAGAGAATCTTGAAAGCAGCAAGAGAAAAGCAGTTAGCTACCTATAAGGGAGCTCCCATAAGAGTGTCAGGTGATTTCTCAACAGAAACCTTGCAAGACAGGAGAGAGTGGCAAGAAATATTCAAAGTGATGAAAAGCAAGGACCTACAACCAAGATTACTCTACCAGCAAAGCTATCATTTAGAATCAAAGGACATAAAAAGAGCTTCCCAGACAAGAAAAACCTAAGTTCATCATCACCAAACCAGTATTACATGAAATGGTAAAGGGTCTTCTTTAAGAAGAAAAATAAAATAAAATATGAGTAATAAATACATATCCATCAACAACTGAAACTAAAAAACAAAACAAACAAGTGAAACATCACAGACACAGAGAACATTTTGATGGCTGCCAAATGGGAGGGGGTTGAGGGGTTGGGTGAAAAATGTGAAAAGATTAAGAATCACAGATTGATTGTTACAAAATAGTCATGGGGATGTAAAGTACAGCATAGAGAATATACTCAATAATCTCATAATTATGTGTGGTGTCAGGTATGAGCTTTATTGGGGTGGTGACTTAGTAAGCTATATAATGCCTGATCACTGGGGAGTATAACAGAAACTAATATAATATTGTATGTCAACTGAAAGTAAAAAATAAATGATTAAATCTAAAAATTAGTAAATAAAGGTAAATTTTCTTCTACCATGTTAATTTGAGATAATGGCAAGACACCTATGAAGAAATGTCTTGGAGATCATTATAGACATGAAAATTGTATTCAAGACAAAAGTCTCATGGCCAGTCCTTCTGACACCATGTGAGACAGTGATCCCACTGTCACCCAAGGTTTAGTGCTTTGCTAGGAGGACACTCAGAACTCAGCATTAGTTGTCCTAATGGATGCTGATTATTGCAGCAACACAGTTAGGGCACACACATGGATGACTGAGGGACAAAGATGTACTAGACAGCTTCTGGAGGATTTCATGTGTTCTCTTCTCACACTCACACAGTTGGGACACCTACAGAGGGACACTGAATGTGCTGTCCCTCCAACACAAAATGAAATGACACGTGCAGTGTTTCTGCCTAAGAAAGTCCATGTGGGACTCAGAGTTTAATAAACTGGAGCATGGCCAGCCACATACACATAAGCAGTCTCTATATATCCACAACTATTGAATTCTAGAATTTCAGAAATAAAGCTGATGTTCACCATGAATCACATTGTATAGTCTAGTCAGGTCAGTGTGGTAAAGCAATCTCATCAATTAATGATGGAGTAATCAGTACAAAAGCCAGGTTCCTAGATGTCAGCTGGTCCTTCTAAAGAGCTAGGCTTCCATGTTAATTCTTGGCTATACATATCCTGTAAAAAAAGAGCCTGGAGTTACTCATGAAAGCTAAGGTACATGTAAGCTGTTAAATGAGAAATGTAGAAGAGAAGGAATTCATGGCGTATAACCATGCTTACAAGTTTAACTACCTGTATAAAAGTAGTAATACATTGTTTCTAAAGTATGAGTTGATGCGGATATATAAAGCAGTATCATCTAAAGAATGAAATCTGTCAACTTTCTAACCCCTGAAAAATGAAAAAAAGACTGTAAGGTATAAACCATTTTTAAAGCCTGAAGGTGTTACAGGATATCAAATAATAGTGGCAAACTATAAAACATACAATATGGGAATGGAATATTTTTGTAAAAACAAGCAGAGAAAAAGGTCAGGAAAGTTAAGTTCAGTTTACCATAACTTCCATAACCATATAAATATACTCCCACTTTGTTGCTTCACAGTCTAGTTTTTTTTTAATTTAAATTATTTTATTGTTGTTCAGTTACAGTTGTCTGTATTTTCTCACCATCCCTTTCCCCCAACCCTCTCTACACTCACCTCCCTCCTCTGCTTCCACCCTCCCCTGTTTCCACCCTCTACCTTTGTTTTGTCCATGTGTCCTTTATAGCAGTTCCTGAAAACCCTTCTCCCCACTGTTCCTTCCCCCTCCCCTCTGGTGTTAGATTGTTCTTAATTGCAATGACTGGTTATATTTTGTTTGCTTTTTTTCTTTTGTTGATTATGTTCCAGTTAAAGGTGAGATCCTATGGTATTTGTCCCTCACTGCCTGGCTTATTTCACTTAGCATAATGCTCTCCAGTTCCATCCATGCTGTCACAAAGGGTATAAGCTCCTTCTTTCTCTCTGCTGCGTAGAATTCCATTGTGTAAATGGAACCACTAATTTTGAATACACAACAAAGGCTACAAAAAGTGACCTATCTATATTACTTTAAAAACTAAATATAGAAATTCCAGGTTGTGGAAATTCGCAAATTGTGTTTTGTAGGCTCAAAAATAATAATAATGGTATTTTAGCACTTTACTCTTACAGTAAAAATTTTATGCATTTTTGATCTTCTTGGTCACAGCATATTTTAGCATAAGTTTCAAGAATTTTACATGCTAAGAAATACACATATATCCAAGTTTATATCTATACTTATATCAATACCAACATTTGATTGTCTTGTTGCTGAGTTTTGCTAGAGATTTAAAAAGAAAGAGATGATTAACTGGTTTTCCTTTGATCCAGCACATTCACACTCACAACCACGTTTTCTTTGTCCTCACCTAAGTATATGTGTTTATTGATTTGAGAAAGAGAGAGAGAGAGAATGATCGGTTGACTCTCATAAGGGCCCCCACCAGGGATCAAACCCATAACCATTTTGGTGCTTGGGATGATGCTGCAACCAACTGAGCCACTTGGCCAGAGCCTAACAACCACTTTAATGGCACTACATATATGTACAAAGAGGTATAGGCAATAAAGTACATTGAGAAAACAGCTAGGGAATGTGGTGATAAGAGTGTCCCAACAAAGGTAATTGATTATATTGCCTTTGGCAGATTCCCCACCTATAGAATTGCAGAAGCCCTAGTCTCTTTCAAATAAATTCTGCATCAGAACATCCTCAGTGTATGTGTAAAATGGAACCCTAAGTATCATCCTGAAGGCAGACTAACACGCAACCATCTTCCATCACAGGGATAATTTCATGGTTACAGCTTTGATGTGCCTTTCCATGCAGTCCAGGAGCTTTGTGACTTCATCACCTCCTGCTAGGAGCCTCTGTCACTTCTGAAGGTGGTTCTTTCAAGATCAGCACACTCTGTTGACACCATTCCCTTCAGGTGGTAACTCCTGTTTCACACTCCCACTTGTATGTTTATTTCTGCTATAACACCAAACAAACTCCAGCAAATCTTAGTAATCTGAAAAAATTGAGTTAAAAATAACAATGTTTAATGAGAAAATGTGGTTGGCAGCTGAGCACTCAAAACCCAGGTAACTTTCTATCACAACATTCACAAAAGAAATAACAATTCTAGCAAAAATAATACAATGCTTTAAAACACATGCTAAAGTCTTAACATTAAAAATTACGTGTATAAAAAACTATACTGCACTCTTCCACAGCTAGCTGTGGAATATTAATGTGTTGAGAAAATTATACAATAAAATAATTATTTTATCTATTAATAGATGTGAACTAATTATTATAGGATTATGCATTAAGAGCAACTTCTAATTTGTGTTACATGTTATAATAAAATTTGTGTTTACAGCCCTGGCTGGTGTAGCTCAGTGGATTGAGCACGGGACTACGAACCAAGGGGTCACAGTTTGATTCCCAGTCAGGGCACATTCCTAGGTTGCAGGCCAGTTCCCAGTAGGGGACACATGAGAGGCAACCATACATGGATATTTCTCTCCCTCTCTCCTTCCCTTCCCCTCTAAAGATAAATAAATAAAATCTTTTAAAAAACCTGTTTACAGTACAATTAATTATATAACACATCATTCCTGAATTCTGTGCTTTGTTTTACTTTGACTCAAGCATAAGCTACAAAGACTGGACAAAAAGCCTGTCCAGGGACTGTGTTCAAGATCAACTCTTTCTGCAACCAGTTCTTGTTCCTTAACCAAGTTTTAGTCCTCAACCCTCTCTTCCATTAACAAGATAGTACTTAGTTCCTCAAATAAGTAAATCAGTTTCAAGTAAGTTGGACTAGCCCTCCAAATGAAGTCTGGGTGCATTTGAATTTATAGTAGTCACATAATAGACCTTCATTCTGAGATTTCTATATCACGTTCAAAATTATATAGTTCCATACCAATGTTGTTTGGCAAACTGTTATTAAGAACCTATGTTTACAAGTAACATGGATATCATTTAAGTTCACAAATACTCACCAGACACCTGCTATGGCCTTGACATTATAAATGCAACATTATATATACATTAGGTGATTTTCCAGCCAGCCCACCCAACTGTTTAAACCATAATGTAACTAAAATGTAGCACGGGCATTAATGCAGAACTTAACACCATGAATGTCGATTTCTGAGGGAAGACACATTCACTGCTCCAGATTAAAGTGACATACAGTCATTTTCTCTGTACCTACTCTCTAAAATAATGGTGTCCTTTCTTTTCTTTCTTTTTGTTTTGATCTGCCTACATTTCCCCTCATCTTATTTTTTTTATCTTTTTATTGAATTAATTGGGGTGACACTGCTTAATAAAATTATATTGTTTTCAGTTGTACAATTCTATAATACATCATCCATGACTTCACCAGCCCAAGTCAAGTCTCTTTTCATCACTATTTATTCCTTCTATACCCTCTTCTACCTTCCCTGATTGGGGAAGGTAGAAGATTACCTTTTCCCTCTGGTAATCACCATGCTGTTGTTTATGTCTATGAGATTTTTAAGGTCAAACGACTTGGTGAATTCTTGTTACTTGATAGTGGTCATATAGCAAGGCATGAGTGAGTGACAAGGTATGAGTGACAGAGTTGGAGGTCACAAAATGATTGAGAGAGAAGCTTTGGAGAATGAATCTAGGACCAACTTCAAAGACAGCCCTTCACTGGTTTTTCTGTATCAAAAGAAAAGACAAATAAAATCAGGTGTTATCATTTGTAATTTGAAACTTCGTAGAGATGATTGTAGGGCAAGATACAAAATAATGGATATTACAATCTGGAAATTTGACATTTTTCTTCACCTCATAAACTCACATATATCAGCATACCACTCATTATTCACTAGGTAATTTTTGTAATTAAAGTCTATTCAGTCTAAAGGTGGCCATGTCCCTGAGGCAAAATTAAAGTACAGGAAGGAGCACTTGTGCAATTATAATTCACCATGCACCCTTACTCAATATCCCTGTGCTCTGGGGACCGTCTACTCTCAGCAATAATATCCCATGGGACCTGCTTCTGCTGTTGTCTTAAATGTCTGACTTGTTAGTATGCTTTGCCTAGACCAGATGTTTGAATTTGGCCCTGCTCCAGGGATGCAGGCAACAGGTAGACTATCACATCACCAAATGTCCATCATATACAAGCATGATAATGAGAGAGCTGCTTAAAGATGCTAGCTTGATACCTGCCACAGTTCTCTGTCAACTACTGATTTCAGGCTGCCTAAGGCAGGGAAAGTCCTCTCCACCATCAGGTTTCACTTTCAAGTTGCTCTACAGTCTCTGTGGTTAGCCAACTGCAGGGTGATGGGTGGAGGGGGCGGTGATTTGGAAGAATAAGTGGGATTTAGGTCATGAGTGTATCTAATGAGACTTAAGGCTATTTCTCGGACTTCTTTTTATAGAGAAAGTACCTGGCTAGAGTCCAATCTTACACTTTAGTTCCAAACTTTTGCTGTGGTTTGGATGCAGAAATTGTAAGGATTATGTAGAGGATGAAAGTTCCTCACCAATGTTTAATTGAACCAAAAAAGGGTCCACAATGTTTACTAAGTTCTAGTTGATATTCTGATGTTTATTATTGCAAATATAATTTCCAATTGAGCATGGTATCTATTGAAAGGATATTTTTTATTGTTCTTTATAGCCTTCCAATCTTTCTCAAGCACACCATGATCCTTAACTATGCTTATTTTTTTCCAATTTCTTTACTTAATTATTTTTCAAGTACAGTTTTCTGTCTATTACTCCCATCCCATCCCATGCCTGTATTCCCCCCATTTCCACCCTTCTCAGTTGTTGTCCATGTATCCTTTATATAGGTTCCTCTAAATCCCTCCCTTATTTCCCCTGAAATTCCCTCCCCTCTCCCCTCCGGTCACTGTCAGCCTGTTCTCTATTTCAGTGTCTTTGGTTATATTTTGCTTGCTTGTTTGTTTTGTTGTTTAGCTTCCTGTTAAAGGTGAGATCATATGATATTTGTGCTTCAACACCTGGCTTATTTCACTCAGCATAATGCTTTCCAGTTCTATCTATGCTGTCCCAAAGGGTAGGAACTCCTTCTTTCTTTCTGCAGCATAGAATTCCATTTTGTATATGTACCATACTTTTTTGATCCATTCATTTACTGATGGGCACCTAGGCTGCTTCCAACTCTTGGCTATTGTAAGTTGTGCTGCTATGAACATTGGGGTGCAGAGGTTCTTTGGGATTGGTGTTTTAGGGTTCTTAGGATACAATCCTAGCAGTGGAATTGCTAGGTCAAAAGGCAAGTCCAATTTTAGCTTTCTGAGAAAATTCCATACTGTTTTCCATAATGGTTGTACCAGTCTGCAATCCCACCAACAGTGGACCAGAGTCCCCTTTCCTCCACACCCTCTCCAACATTTGTTGTTTATTGCTTTGTTTATGATAGCCATTCTCACCGGTGTAAAGTGGTATCTCATTGTAGTTTTAATTTGCATCTCTCTGATAGCTAGTGATATTGAGCATCTTTTCATGTGTCTCTGGATCCTCTGTATGTCCTCCTTGCAGAAGTGTCTGTTCAAGTCCTTTCCCCATTTTTTAATTGGGTTAGTTGTCTTCTTAGAGTGAAGTCGTGTGAGTTCTTTGTATATTTTGGAGATTAAACCTTTGTCTGAGGTATCATTGGCAAATATGTTTTCCCATACAGTTGGTTGTCTTTTTATTTTAATGCTGTTTTCTTTAGCTGCGCAGAAGCTTTTTATTTTGATGAGATCCCATTTGTTTATTCTTTCCTTTATAGTCCTTGCTCTAGGGGACATATCAGTAAAAATGTTGCTGCGTGAAATATCTGAGATTTTCCTGCCAATGTTCTCCTCTAGGACTTTAATGGTGTCATGGCTTATATTTAAGTCTTTTATCCACCTTGAATTTATTTTGGTGTATGATGTAAGTTGGTGCTCGAGTTTCATTTTTTTGCATGTAGCTGTCCAGTTCTCCCAACACCATTTGTTGAAGAGGCTATCTTTACCCCATTTTATGATACTGCCCCCTTTGTCGAATATTAATTGACTGTAGAGATTTGGGTTTATTTCTGGGTTCTCTATTCTGTTCCATTGGTCTATGTGCCTGTTTTTATGCCAGTACCAGGCTGTTTTGATTACAGTGGCCTTGTAATACAGTTTGATATCAGGTATTGTGATCCCTCCTACTTTGTTCTTCTTTCTTAACATTGCAGCTGCTATTCGGGGTCTTTTATGGTTCCATATAAATTTTTGAAGTGTTTGTTCTATGTCTGTGAAATATGCCATTGGTACTTTAATAGGTATTGCATTGAATCTGTAAATTGCTTTGGGTAGTATGGACATTTTGATGATGTTAATTCTTCCAATCCATGAACACGGTATACGTCTCCATTTGTTTGTGTCTTCCTTGATTTCTGTCTTCAGTGTTGTGTAATTTTCTGCATACAGGTCTTTAACCTCCTTGGTTAGATTTATTCCCAGATATTTTATTTTTCTTTTTGCTATATCGAATGGGATTTTTTTCTTGATTTCTGCTTCTGCTGATTCATTGTTAGTATACAGAAATGCCTTTGATTTCTGGATATTGACTTTGTATCCCGCTGTTTTGCCAAATTCATTTATTAGTTCCAGCAGTTTTTTGGTAGAGTCTATAGGATTTTCCATGTACACTATCATGTCATCTGCAAACAGTGACAGTTTTGTTTCCTCCTTTCCGATTTGGATGCCTTTTATTTCCTTTTCTTGTCTGATTGCTGTGGCTAGAACTTCCAATACTATATTAAATAGAAGTGGTGAAAGTGGACAACCTTGTCTTGTTCCTGATCTTAGTGGAAAAGCTTTCAGTTTTTGCCCATTCAGTATGATGTTGGCTGTAGGTCTTTCATATATGGCCTTTATTATATTGAGGAATGCTCCCTCTATTCCCACTTTGCTGAGTACCTTTATCATAAATGGGTGTTGTACCTTATCAAAAGCTTTTTCCGCGTCTATTGATATGACCATGTGGTTTTTGTCCTTGCTTTTGTTTATGTGGTGTATTACATTTACTGATTTGCGGATATTGAACCATCCTTGCATCCCTGGGATGAATCCCACTTGGTCATGGTGTATGATCTTTTTGATGTATTGTTGGATGCGATTTGCCAATATTTTGTTGAGGATTTTAGCATCTATGTTCATCAGTGATATTGGCCTAAAGTTTTCTTTCTTTGTTGTGTCTCTATCTGGTTTTGGAATTAGGATAATGCTCGCTTCATAAAAAGAGTTTGGGAGTTTCCCATCATTTTGGATTTTTTGGAATAGTCTGTGAAGAATAGGGGTTAGCTCTTCCTTAAACGCTTTGTAGAATTCTCCTGTGAAACCATCTGGTCCGGGGCTTTTGTGTGATGGGAGTTTTTTGATTACTGCTTCAATTTCATTTGCTGTTATTGGTCTGTTCAGGCTTTCTACTTCTTCTTCATTGAGTTTTGGAAGATTATATTTTTCTAGAAATTTGTCCATTTCACCTAGGTTTTCAAATTTCTTGGCATACAGTTCTTCATAGTAATTCCTTACAATCCCTTCTATTTCTGTGGTATCAGTTGTAATCTCTCCTCTTTCATTTCTGATTGTGTTTATTTGTGTCCTCTCTCTTCTTTTCTTAATGAGCCTACTTAAAGGCTTGTCTATTTTGTTTATCTTTTCAAAAAACCAACTCTTGGATTCATTGATCCTTATAATTGTGCTTTTGGTCTCTATGTCATTTAATTCTGCTCTGATCTTGGTTATTTCCTTCCTTGTACTTGCTCTGGGCTGTCTTTGTTGTTGTTCTTCGAGTTCTTGCAGGCGTCGGGTTAGGTTGTTTGTTTGAAATGTTTCTATTTTCTTTAGGTAAGCCTGTATTGCTATGAACTTCCCTCTCAGGACTGCCTTGGCCGTGTCCCATAAGTTTTGGGTTGTTGTGAGTTCATTTTCATTTGTTTCCAGAAACTTTTTGATTTCTTCCCTAATTTCAATCTTGACCCATTCGTTGTTTAATAGCATACCATTCAGTCTCCATGATTTTGGGTGTTTTGGGTTTTTTCCTTTGGGGTTGGTTTCTAATTTCAGTCCCTTGTGGTCAGAGAAAATGCTTGGTATGATTTCAATTTTCTTGAATTTGTTGAGGCTCGTTTTGTGTCCTATCATGTGGTCTATCTTTGAAAATGTTCCATGTGCATTTGAAAAGAATGTGTATTTAGCTTCTTTGGGATGAAGGGCTCTATATATATCAGTCAAGTCCATTTCATCTAGGGTGTTGTTTAGTGCAGCTATATCTTTGTTGATATTTTGTTTGGAAGATCTGTCCATTTTTGACAGTGAGGTGTTAAAATCCCCTACTATAATTGTGTTGCTGTCAATATCTTTCTTGAAGTCTTCTAGGATTTTTCTTATATATTTGGGTGCTCCTATGTTGGGTGCATATATATTTATGATGTTAATGTCTTCTTGGTGGATTCTTCCCTTGAGTATTATCAAGTGACCTTCTGGGTCTCTCTTTATGGCCCTTTTTTTGAAGTCTATTTTGTCTGATATTAGAATTGCTACCCTGGCTTTTTTTTCGTGACCATTTGCTTGGAAAATTTGTTTCCAGCCTTTCACTTTTAGTCTGTGATGGTTTTTTGTCCTGAGGTGGGTCTCTTGTAGGCAGCATATGTGTCGGTCATGTTTTCTTATCCATTCAGCTATTCTATGTCTTTTGATTGGATCATTTAATCCATTTACATTGAAGGTTATTATTGATAGGTACTTATTCATTGCCATTTTTGTACCTGTGTTCCTCTCTGTCTCTCTCTTTTCCTTCCTTTCCTTAAAGCAGTCCTTTTAGTATTTCTTGTAGAGCTGGTTTGGTGGAGGCATATTCTTTTAGACTTTTTTTTCTTGGAAGCTCTTTATTTGGCCTTCTATCTTGATTGAGAGCCTTGCTGGGTAAAGTAGCCTTGGTTGTAGGCCTGTGGTTCTCATTACTTGAAATATTTCTTGCCATTCTCTTCTTGCTTGGAGTGTTTCCATTGAGAAGTCAGTAGCTAACCTTATTGGGGCTCCCTTCCTTTTTCTTCCTTTTTCTATGTTACTTCCTTTTTCCTCCTTGCTGCCTTTAAGATTCTCTCTTTGTCTTGGAATTTTGCCATTTTAATGATGATGTGTGTTGAAGTAGGCCTCTTTGGGTTCCTCTTGAATGGGACTCTCTGTGATTCCTGGATTCATGTAACTTTTTCTCTCATCAAATTAGGAAAATTTTCCATCATTACTCTTTCAAATAGGTTTTCTATCCCTTGTTCTTCTTCTTCTCCTTTTTTTATTCCTGTTATTCCTATTATTTGGATATTATTACGTTTCCTATTATCGTGCATTTCTCTTAGTCCCTCTTCATTCTTTTTGAGCCTCTTTTCCCTTTCTTGCTCTTTCTGAGAGATTCTTTCTACTGTGTCCTCCAACTTGCTGATCCGGTCTTCTGCCTCATCCATCCTGCTTTTCAGTCCTTCTACTGGGTTCTTCAGTTCCGAAATTGTATTCTTCATTTCCTCTTGGCCTTTGCTGATAGTTTCTATTTCCTTTTTCATGTTGATATAGTTTGCGGATAGCTCATTGTAGCTCCCCTCTAGTTTCTGGTAGCTCCCCTCTAGTTTCTGGTAGCTCATTGTGAGCTCTTTGAATTTCCTGATAACTAGTGCTTTGAATTCAATATCTGATAGCTGACATGCCTCTCTTTCATTTGACATTATTTCTGAGACTTCCACCTTTTCTTTCATTTGGGCATTGTTTCTTTGTCTTCCCATTGCTTATGAGACTCTTCTTATTAGGTTCAGCTTCTTAAATTGATCTGTTCTGACTCCCTAGGTTTATGGTGTGAAATTGTGTGGTAGAATAGCTGTGAAATTCAGTGGTGCAATCTCCTGTAGGTATCTTGATGTTCTCTGTGTCCACCTACTTCTTTCTTTGTGTGTGTGTGTGATCAGCTGGAGGGGGAGGCAAAATGGTTTATGACAGCAGGAGAGTACTTTATGATATTTACAGTCACAGCCGGTAGAGAAGAGATAGAAGATCTTTAGGCTCTATATAGTGTTAGCTGTAATCTTCAACCCAATTTGCCCCTTTTAAGAAAGGATAGACCAAAGATAAGTATCTTGTTGGGGAGGGAAGGCTTGTGAGTTGTATCTAGAAAGCAATGAGGTTGCGGGTGGTCAGATTTTGAGGTAAGGTGAGAGTAAAGAATAGAAATAGATGTAACGTGTGAGCAAGTAGAGTTAATCACTATAGTAATAGAATTCAGGAACCTGTAAAGTGGGCTAAGATCCGAGAGATGTGTTGTCAAGTATTTACAGTGGTATAGAAAGCAACAAACAAACAAACAAACACACAAAAAAGGGCAAGAGAAGTGAGGAAAAAGCAATAAGTTTGGGGTGAAAGGAAGAAGGACTATAACAGGAAAAAATAAAAGAGAGGAACAGAGTACTGAAAGATACAGCAACAATAAAATTAGAAAAATATACGATTAGTGAAAAAAGTTTTAAAAAAGTTTAAAAAAAAACAATCAAACAAACAAAAACCCCTTCCTTGTTGGTTTCAAACTGTCCAATCAGGTTTTTCTGGTTTCGGCAGGACCCCTCTGTGGGCTGGGTTGTAGGCCCAGGCGCACACCCGCACGCCAGCCAGGGTACCAGACTGGATTGTGGGAACCCACCCACCCCACAGGTTGCCTGGGTCCCACGGGATGTGGTACTGGTCCTTCCCAGTCCTGTGGCTGGGTGAGAAGCAAGTCAAGCTGCCTTCACAGGAGAACACCTCAGTCCACTTTCTAGTAAAAACTTCTCTAGAAAGCGTGCCTCTCAGCCCAGCCCAATCCCCAACCTGACCGGTTAGGACAATGCTCCTCTCAAATTTCCTGGGCTGGCAGGCTGGTGGGCTGGTGACCACAGAGATCGCAACTGAACATGGTCCCCTGTCCTTGCCACCCTCCCTGCACACCTAGGCAGACAGGTCTCTGCCACCCAGCCCCGCCTAGATGGTGAGGGAGGGAGCCAGATCTTCCAAGGACCCCGCAGCCGGCCCAATGCTCCACTGAGTGCTGGGCTCCTTCTGAGTCCTCTGTTGCACTGGCTGCAGACAGAAGCCTCTACACCCCTAAGGCAGTGGCAGCGGTGGCTCCGAGGTGTTTTGGGCTGGCCCAGGGCAGCCGGCCCTGCCGCTGCCACTTTTGTCTTTACTCACAGGTGCAGGGGTCCCGATGAGTCCTCTGTGACAGACGCCCATGNTTGCGGGTGGTCAGATTTTGAGGTAAGGTGAGAGTAAAGAATAGAAATAGATGTAACGTGTGAGCAAGTAGAGTTAATCACTATAGTAATAGAATTCAGGAACCTGTAAAGTGGGCTAAGATCCGAGAGATGTGTTGTCAAGTATTTACAGTGGTATAGAAAGCAACAAACAAACAAACAAACACACAAAAAAGGGCAAGAGAAGTGAGGAAAAAGCAATACATTTGGGGTGAAAGGAAGAAAGACTATAACAGGAAAAAATAAAAGAGAGGAACAGAGTACTGAAAGATACAGCAACAATAAAATTAGAAAAATATACGATTAGTGAAAAAAGTTTTAAAAAAGTTTAAAAAAAACAATCAAACAAACAAAAACCCCTTCCTTGTTGGTTTCAAACTGTCCAATCAGGTTTTTCTGGTTTCGGCAGGACCCCTCTGTGGGCTGGGTTGTAGGCCCAGGTGCACACCCGCATGCCAGCCAGGGTACCAGACTGGATTGTGGGAACCCACCCACCCCACAGGTTGCCTGGGTCCCACGGGATCTGATACTGGTCCTTCCCAGTCCTGTGGCTGGGTGAGAAGCAAGTCAAGCTGCCTTCACAGGAGAACACCTCAGTCCACTTTCTAGTAAAAACTTCTCTAGAAAGCGTGCCTCTCAGCCCAGCCCCATCCCCAACCTGACCGGTTAGGACAATGCTCCTCTCAAATTTCCTGGGCTGGCAGGCTGGTGGGCTGGTGACCACAGAGATCGCAACTGAACATGGTCCCCTGTCCTTGCCACCCTCCCTGCACACCTAGGTAGACAGGTCTCTGCCACCCAGCCCCGCCTAGATGGTGAGGGAGGGAGCCAGATCTTCCAAGGACCCCGCAGCCGGCCCAATGCTCCACTGAGTGCGGGGCTCCTTATGAGTCCTCTGTTGCACTGGCTGCAGACAGAAGCCTCTACACCCCTAAGGCAGTGGCAGCGGTGGCTCCGAGGTGTTTTGGGCTGGCTCAGGGCAGCTGGCCCTGCCGCTGCCACTTTTGTCTTTACTCACAGGTGCAGGGGTCCCGATGAGTCCTCTGTGACAGACGCCCATGTCGCTGGGCGCAGGTGGAAGCCTCTGGGCCCCCACCAATGTGGCGGCCTCGGCTCCCTGGTCTTTATGCGCCAGCCAATGGCTGCCTTCCCACCACCACCACGACTGCCACCACCGCCGCCGCCGCCACTGCCCCTGACTTTACTCAGGGTTGCCGGGCTCCTGATGAGTTCTCCGTAGCAGACGCCCCTGTCGCTGGGCACAGACGGAAGGAAGCCTCTGGGCTCCGACCGCTGCGGCAGCCCCGGCTCCGAGGTCTTTACCCGCTGGCCAATGGCTGCCATCGGCCTGGCCGCCTCCGTCCTTACTTGCGTCCCTGAGACCCCAAAGACCTCTAGCTGTCTGGTTCATCACTATCTCTGGTCTCTTATTTTCTTAAATGCTGGGGAATTGTTGGTTGGGGAATTGATTGCGCTGTTCTTCTGTAAATCTGCCAGGATTTTCTCCCAGGGGTACGAGAACTGGAGTCGCTCCCTCCTACTCTGCCGCCATTTTCCTCGATCCCCTTAAGTATACTTAAAGAAATCCATACTTCCCTTGGTTACCCTTTGATACCTGGTAATTTCTAGATGACATAAAATCATGTTGACTGGATACATTATTTTGATAAACTCCCTTATTGTGGTATTAAAAATACTGTAATTGTGTGATTGAAAGGGAAGTCCTTAACCTATGTGTACGATAGCTTTGGGCTACTGTGAACATTTGATTTTAATGAAGCTTAAGGACTAATGGAGGAAGAATACAATGAACAAATTTAGCACCAAATTAAAACAGATTATTGAAAAAGTCAGTACTGTTTTCTTGGAAAAAGAAACACCTCTCTCTACCAGAGACAGATCCAGATTTTCTCAGGCCAGAAACACATCAGTTGTGAACCTCTATCATAAAATCATACACAGTTATAAAGCGACTTCAATGAGTTGGAGGTACTCTTAGAGATGGGAAGCCCTGATATTGTTTAATTAACTTATTTCTCTACTCTCTCCTCATCTTTGCCCTTATCTCTCAATTCTAGGGTTTCCTAGCACACACATTCTGCACTAGTTGTTAAGGGAGAATGCTACAATTTCTTTTGCTCTAGCATGCAGAATTATTCTTGCCTCCACGCTCCATTAAAACTAGCCCTTCCCTTTCATAAGACAAGGGTTTTCAAAAAACAAAGCCCCAACTACTCTAAAGGTACTTTTACATCTTCATCCACATACTTAAATCATAGAAAGTAGGTACACTCAATTTAATTAAATGCCATAAAAAGGTTAATGTGAAATCATTAGAAGTTTCTGCTATATAGTCCCTCATGAAAAACAATAAATGATGGTGATCACATTGGTGGTAGTTGTAACAGTAGGAGTAACAGTCACTAGTTAATATCAGTAGGAATTAGCATTATGCTTTCAGAACAAAGTTTTGTTTTATCTTTTTTCTTCTCTACACCTCTATTCCGGACCACAATAATATCTGCTCTTTTGAAGTTTTTATTGTTGGTCATAATGGGCCAACAGGAAGTAAATATGAGCTTTTGCAACCCCGATGAAGAAAAAGCCTTACTTTAAGTTACTCAAATCACTACAGTGGCAAATATAGACAGTTCAGAAATGCATCCAGTGTGAGATTTCTCTTGGGGTTTTGTTACATGAGTTGTTGTTGCAAGAAGGTCATGGTATCGGGGACATGGTCAGAATGGAGCCTCTTTTAGGAGGTGGAAGTAGAGTTTACCCCCACTCTTTGTAGTTGAAGAGAAAAATATAAGCTCAGAGTTCCATCTGCAGTCAGTAAGACACCTAGTTTGGTCTGTTTTACTACCGAGGGATACTTAATACTCAAGTTATAGAGTTAGTATTTTCTGTAGGATGTGGAGCTTGATGTATGATAACTATTGTATAAATATGAATAGGTGAAAATAGATTATTACAGGCAGAAATGACAAGAGCAGAGCAGGAATTAATAACAAAGTAGAGCTAACTCTAACTGGTGTCATAAATTGGGCAACTTTTAAATTTTTATTGAATTTATTGGGGTGACATTGGTTAATAAAATTATGTACGTTTCAGGTGTATGATTCTGTAATGCATCATCTGTATATAGCATTGTGTGCTCACCACTCACATTCCAATTTCCTTCTCTCAGTATTTATCCCCTTTTACCTCACCCATCCCCCTTTCCCTCCGGTGATTGCCATGCTGTTGTCTGTGTCCATGATGTTGCTTTCTTAATCCCTTCACCTTTTCCACCCAGTCCCTGAACATTTATGACCCAGCAATTCCACTTCTGAGAATATGTTTGAAGAAACTCAAAGCATTATGTTCCTTGCTGCATTATTTATGATACCCCAATTTGGAGGCAGCCCAAGTACCCATCACTAGATGAGTGGATATGAAAAGCTGTGGTATATTTACACAATGGAATACTGCTCGGCAGTAAAAAAATTAAAAAGAAATATTACCTTTTGTGACCACATGGATAGACCTGGAGGGTATTATGCTCAGTGAAATAAATTGGATATTGTCAAATAGGCTCTAAGTTTCCTCCTTCAGTCTCTTTCTGTGAGGATGCTGTGCTGTTATTTGTTGTGGTGGCTGCTTTAGCACTATAGCCTCAAGCCTGTCAGGGGTGCCCTTCCCCATGACAACATTTTGGGCTACACCACCTTCTGATTGAATAACATTTGCCTATTTGAATTTTAGCTTAAGCAAAATATAATTAGGAAGTAAATCTTCTTACAAATTAAAATACATGCCACAGCCAACTCTAAATGATTTTGGATCATTCAGTATTTAGGATTATCCACGCCACTATTTCCTTCCAATTACATGGCTAAACAAAGATAATTTAAAATACAATCTCTATAAATTGGGAATATTTAATAATTAAGTCAGGATCTCGGTTGAATTACCATTGACAAACAAAACTGATAATGTTGTTTAAACTAAAAATTTAATAAGATTAGTCAAGAATATTGCAAATACTGAAGGTATTTTAAAACATATTTGACTTCTTAAAATGATCTGTCTTGGTAGAAATCAGCACAATTCTACAACTCTACTTAGTCAATAAAAAATAATATATTTTCTGAAATGTCAATAAACGTTTGTTGATGGTAGTGCATTTTGCCTTTTTCTTCTATCACTGTGTGACCTCTGTCCATTTTTATTTTCCTCTTAGAACCTATAGGAACTATAGCTTTGGAAGGGGACATGCGGGAAGTGGCAGGAGAGGGTAGTAGGGTTTAATATTTGGTCTGGAATTATTCTTTAAGGTAAATGAGTCAGAGGAGATCTTTTACTTATGGTTTAAACATTGCCTTTTTCGAATGGATATCTTGAAATGGAAATTTTATATTTGGTTATGAATTCTTTTGAAATTCTTACACTTTTAAGCAAAATATTTATGCAATACTTATAGTCATTGATGCCTATTTAAAATAATAGTAAGTTTTTGAAATATTAAAAAGTTTAATAATTATCTTTATGATTCCAGGAATATCATGAGGAAGTAATTTTTATTATAATAGCTATATTTCAAAGTTCATTGATATTACAACCTATTACAATTAAGTTTAGTAGTGTGATAATTACAACCACAGACTTTGTATTTAGAAACATACATTAAATTATTCATTGTATGAATTTAGCTAATTAATTGACCTCTCAATTTCTTTGCCAATAAAGTGGGAATAATATTATTACTTAAGTAACAGCAGTTGCTGTTAAGATTAAAATAGGTAACACTTAAGAACAAATACTTTGCTTTCTGTAACTGTTCAACTAAGTTGAGATGCCGTTATTGTCACTTTTGTTATTTCTGAAGATACTGATGTGTTATCATTTTGACTAGAAAAATTACACTCCATAAAAATGCACATACATCAGTTAGCACAAACTTGGTGTACCGAAAGCACTCGATATTATTTACTTGCTGTGTTTGGTGTCATAAAATGTAAAATACTTAGTATTGTATGTGGTGAGTATTCAAGAAATGACAGTTTCCCTTTGTGTTTCCTTGCAACATATGGATATCTCTGGGGCTCCATGGATGGTTAAAGATCTCTCCTACCATCTCTCATGTAAACAGACCTAACTTTCTCTCACTCCTCTGCTAATCCCCGTCTATGTGACTTATACAATAATAATAACCAACATTTGAAGGAAACATTGTTAAAGACTCTGGAGTTGCCCAAATGGGTGTCTTAAGTTTTAAAAAAGAAGGATGTTCCTTAATCATGCCCTCCCTGTCAATGTCATTTTAATGGGCTTCTGCACCTGTCATTGTCTTGGAGCTATTTTGCAACAGGTACATTGTAACTAACTAAGGGCCATGCAAATGTTTGTTTTCCATAGACATGAAAAGACGCCTTGTTCTCACAAGGTGAGATATCCCTCCCTCCCTATGAAGTACATCATTTTTGCAACTATTTTTTTTTCGTATTATTATTTGTGTGTGGGGATTAGGTTGGGTAGGAGTTGCGGGGATGTGTTTGAATTCTCTAGGTAACAAGTTGTAATATCCCACTGGTTCTCTCCTTCATTAGTAATTTAAGAAAATTTTTTGACAAATGTGTATTTTATATCTGTAAAAGAGGTAGGGTTATATCATTATACTTGCTTCTAAAAGTTACCCTTTTACACACTCAATGCATTTTAGCCACTCTTACTGTCAGAACCGTTGTGAACATTTTTTTTTATGTTAACCTTAAAAGTCAGACATGCTACACTCTGGATGCATGATGTTCTTTTAAAGACTCTTAACAGATGTGCTCAATCCAGTGTGCCACAGAAGGCCAAGACTCTAAGTGTGGTTAAAATAAGTTTAGAATTTCTAGTTCTTCGACCATGGGCAAATCACTTATATTTTCTCTTCCAGGAAATGGAGATAATAACCTCTGACTCATAGAATTGTTGTTGAGATTGGTTGCAATAGAAGAGAAATGCAGTTAGCACAGCACCACGCCCCCAGTGAACATTAGTTCCCTTCATTATGGAAACTCAGTGTCTGACCAGGCTGTGGCTCTTGCTTCTCAATAGTTCTACTTAGCTGGTATTTATGACACAGAACTCTCATCCTACCTATTGCTGAACTTAAGTCCTTATTTGCTTTATTTTGTTCTTTTAATGTGTTTTGTTATTCTCCACATGACTATAATGCAAAAAAAAAACCTTAATACAAATGCTATGTTTATTGTGAGTATATTCTTCAAGCTAAATATCACCTCTTTATTCTATTTTAAAATGGCATGTTTCCCAGAATATTTACCTTCGTGGTTCTCCTATAGTTCGTAAAGGCCATCATCAATATTTTGGACTAGAACTCAATACCACATCCTAGCTGTGGTCTGACCTAAAAAGTAATGCTAGACCACCATCAATCAAGGCATATATTTTCAAGAATTTAATCCAAGAGTACTCTAGGTTTCTCAACTGTGCTATTACATTTTGGCTCCTTTTGACCCTATAGCCAACAAACACATTCAAGTCTTTTCCCACTTACTCTTTTACTTGCACATTTGACATTTTCAATCCAAAGTTAGACTTACCTGGATCACCTTTGATAATGGGATGGTCAATAGTACTATGTAACACACAACACAAAAAAGCAGCCCTCAAAGTTGGTATTCTTATGGACTCAGATCAAGCATATGAAACATGTATTATTTCTATTATTTCCTTTAGGCAAGTAGAAGGTACTGAATAAATAAAATGTTAGAAGTTTCCTTTGGCCATGGAGCACTTAACCTCTAATTTAATGCTTTCCCAATCATTGCCGTGGAAAATCCCACAAGAAGCCGGCCGAAGGGGCACCCTCATCTTCATTCAGCCAGCCGCAGCTGACCTATTGTGCCTGGAGAAAGAAAGTATCATTTATTCATCACACAACTACTAGATTTTTGTATCCAGTTGGAAAAGTATCAAGCTACATTTCCTCATCTGTAGTTTGCTTTCAGCCTGAATGCTAAAGGTCAATTTGCATTTAGTCACTTTAGCTATGTGGAACTTGCGAGTCCTGCTTCAGAATACTACTGTTTCTCTCAGTTAAACTTTTGAAAACACTTTTAAAAATAACAAACCCTTTTTAAAAGATATTGTATTTATTTATTCTCAGAGAGAGGGGAAGGGAGGGAGAAAGAGAGGATGAAAAACATCTATGTGAACATCAGTTGGTTGCCCTATGCCTGCCCCCAACCGGGAACCCCACCGCAACCCAGTCAGGAGCCCCTGGAACTGAACTAGCGACTCTGGTTTCTAGGGCGGTGCCCCACCCACTGAGACACACCAGCCAGGACAAACTTTTTTTGTTGTTGTTTTTTTGTTTGTTTGTTTTCTTCAAAGTCAATTAGAAGATCCTCCAGGATAATGAGGCATATAATTCTAGAAAAATATTAAGAAGGCATAATGTCCTTCTCCGAGGACAAGGTAAATAAAAATATCTGGGCGGGGGAGTGGCAAAAATTTCTCAAGAATTTTTAACTTCTGTACTAAATTGTGCTTTCCAAAAAAAAATCTGTCGAAGTTGTAATCTGCAAATGTGACCTCATTTGGAATGACAGTCTTTTCAGATGTATTTAAGGTTCTCAAATGAAATCCTCCTGAATTGAGAATGGGCTTTGAATCCAAAAATTGGTGCCATTATAAGATAAAGGGGAGGGAAATTTGATCACACAGGACAGAAGGCCATGCAGAGATGGAAGCAGACTTGTGTTATGCTGCTGTTGTGGAAACCGAGAAATGCCAGGAGCCACTATACCCTACAGGACGGAAGGAAGAAATTACTCATAGAGACTTCCAAAAGATTGTGGCCCTGCCAATACCATAATTTTTGACTACTAGACTCAAGAAATGTGAGAGAATAAATTTTTGTTTTAAAAGTCACCAAATTTGTGGTAATTTGTAATAGCAGCTGTAAAAAATGAATAGAGTAGATCCATACTCCATCTGTGGCTTTACTTTCCGTAATTTTAGTTACCTGCAGACTGCAGATAACTGTGTTCTGAAAACATTAAATGGAGAATTTTAGAATAAGCAATTCAAAGTTTTGAGTGATGCTGTGCTCTGAGCAGCATGGTGAAATTTTATCTATGCTTCTGCATCCCACCACCCATGAATCATCCCTTTGCCCAGCTCATCCACCGTCTCCACATTGCTGTTTCCACTCTCTGCCCGTTAGTCACTCAGCAGCTGTTTCTTTGGTTGGAGACCCACTGTTACGGGTGTCACAGTGCTTGTTTTCAAACAACTCCTATTTTACTTAATAATGGTCCTAAAGCACAGGAAATTTGGCTATGCCAAAGACAAAACCGGTAAGTGCTTCCTTTAAGTGAAAAGGTGAGAGTTCTTGACATAATAAGGAAAGAAAAAACAATGTATACTGAGGTCACTAAGATCTATGGCAAGAATCTTTGTCTATGAAACGTTAAAGAGAAGGAAACTTGTGCTAACCTATTAGGAGATGGCATTCACATAACACTTATTACAGAATATTCTTCTAGTTGCTTTATTTTATTATTGTTAATCTCTTACTGTGCCAAATTTATAAATTAAGTTTTATCATAGGAATGTATGCATAGGAAAAAACATAGTACATTTAGGATTCAATGTTATCTGAAGTGTTGGGCACTTGCTGGCAGCTTTGGAATGTACCACCTGCAGATAAGGGAACTACTGGACATTTATAGACATTCTTAGCCAACCCATATGGTAAAGGAATAGTATCAGTGTTCTGTCCAACTTCTCAGGTTCTACAGTTAACATTTGTAAGGAAGAGAGAGAAAGAAAGAGAGAGAAGGAGGGAGAGAGAAAAAGAGAGAGGGAGATGAAAAGAAAGAAAGAGAGAAAGAGGAAGGAAGGAAGGGAGGAAGGAAGGAAGGAAGGAAAGGAGGGAACGAAGGAGGGAGGGAGAGAGGGAGGGAGGGAAGAAAGGAGGTAATCTATCGTTGTAGGGTGATTTACCCTGTCTTCCAACCATACTGAAAAAGTTATTTATTTTTACATTTTATTCCTTCATTTCACAAAAATTTTTAAATATTTTATTTGTTTATTTTCAGAAAGAGGGGAAGGGAAGGAGAGAGGGAGAGAAATATCAATGTGTGGTTGCCTCTCATGTGTCTCCCATTGGGAACTGGCCTGCAACCCAGGCATGTGCCCTGACTGGGAATCGAACCGTGATCCTTTGCTTCACAGGCTCACACTCAATCCACTGAGCTACACCAGCCAGGGCTCGCAAAATTTTTTTGAGCACCTCAATACATTATAACACTCTGTTGAATAAGTTGGGAAACACACACAAAAATCCCTGCTTCAAGGGAGTTTATATTCCAGGCAAAGGTAAATGGAAAATAAGTTGTAAATTATAGAGCATAACTGGGAGAGTAGGTAAAAACAGGACTTCATGAAGGGATATGATTATGAATAAAATAGCATAGACTTGAATGAAATGATATTTGAAAAACATATACAAGGATATGCGTGTGTGCCACATGACTTTATATGAGGAGAAATGATTCTGGTCAGAGGGAACGGCCAGTGCAAGGGCTCTGAGTGGGAGGGTGATTAATGTGTTTGAGAAACCGGATCAGGCGGGGCTGGTGATAAAGATTCAAGGGCTATGGAGACTTCACACTGAGTGAGAATCACAGCCATTGGACGGTTCTCACGACAAGAGTGACATGACCTGATTCATGCTGAAAACAGGTGTTTTTAATCACTTTTGTGCCATGAATTCCTTTGGGGAATCATATGGGCTTTTCAGAAGAATGTTTTAATGTTCCTAACATTAAGTGCATAGTGGAGAATACAAAGCAAACCACATCACAACTATGTGATGGAATAAAATACATGTTTCAGAAAAACCTAGCAGTGTGTGCATTAGAGACTAATTTTAAAATTGTGATGGATGCAAATAATATTTCAAGATATCTGTGGCAACTTAAATATGATGTGAAAATACCTATAATTTCTTTTGGCCATCAAAACATAAATATTGTTAATACTACTGTGGCTTATTGCGTATATTCATAAGCAATGAATTGACTTCCTTAATTCTAACTAGGTTAATAACCATTGGTTAATATGTATGTTGTAGTGAATCAAAAATAGAAGCAGAGACGCCAGTGATCCATGTGTCATATAATTTAATGCAGACTTCATTTTGTTACTTAGAAATACAGAGGTATTTATGATAATGTTGCTATTTTTATATGTAACTGCAAACATGTGGTCTTTATGTGTAAACATACAACACAAAAAAAAGCAATTTGTTTGAGTTCATATTAAACTTTTGTCCCTCATGTTAAATCTGACAATTATACATATGTATATGGAGAAAGTAAGATTTAGTTTCTCAATAAGCGATAATATGAATATATCCATATCTGTCATTTCTAACCACTTTTTTCTGTATGTGTTGGATGTTTCAATGAACAACCAATTATTCCACATCTGAGGTAACATATGCCTCGATTTTACCCCAGAACATAATCATTTGGAGGATACACACACAAACACACACATACATTTAGTTCTCAGTTTATGATACACATTCTTTTCTCTTATATTTGAAGGGAATCTAGATAGAAAAAGTAACTAAATTTAACTATTGTCAATAACTCTGCTTTTGCTATACTATTCTAGTTATACTCGTAAATCTAGCCTAGCATGGTTAGTTTTCAAAAGGAAGTACACGCTTATACAAAGTTACACTGAATCTTTCTCCTTAAGTGGAAAAGAAAAAACAACTAATAAAATTTCAACAAATATTATTTAACTTTAAATACCTTAATCTCATTGCAGGTCTTATTTTAAGTTGAAGGTGAATGTAATCCTGTACCTTAAAACAAAGAAAGTTTGGGGTTAATTTCCAATGTCTTGGTCAAAATGTTAAAACACGAAGGGATCTACTTTTAAAATGTTATAATGTAACTAATAATCCAAAAATAATTTTAGTCACCTAATTACCTACAGGTAACATAATTTCGTAGACTTCATTCAAATGGTTCATTCTTTCAGAATATGCTAGAACACACTACCCTTTATTCTGTACATCAAAACCCTATACAATTTTGTAAGTATATACCTACATGTGTTCACAAAAAGTCTCTATTAAATATGTGGCATTAAACACATGAAAAGCGCATTTGCTTGACTCTGATTTGTGCACTTGAACTGTTGTGTGTGCTTAATCCTCATTTCAAAACACCCAGCGATACCGAAAGGAATGTAGCTCGTGGCTTTTCTTTTTCATCCACATATTTTGCTGCATTTGTAAAAGGTGACAACCTGAGACTTGTCCTTCCCATGGGCTGTGAAAGACAGTAACTTTGAAGGTGATTTTTTTTCACTCAATAAGGCATGGTCTGAGAAGGAAGTTAAAGACCCTTCTTCCTTTAAAAAAGTAAGAATCTTTCAAGTAGGGTTAAACACAGTCATAATAGCAGATGACTATATTCCTTAGCAACTTCTATATTAAATGTATTCTGTAGTCAATTATATATTCTATATTCTGTATCTTTCCATATTTCTCATGTTCTAAATAGAGTCTGAGATTTAAAAGTTTGAAACATAGTATATGAATCAGCTTAACATTTAAGAACATACATTATTAAAAAGGTGTTGTTAAAATGTCATATTGTATGAACTACATTAGCATTGTTTTAAAGGCTAGTTAAATTTACATGTGTCTTAAGGTTCTCAAGAATCTATAAAATGTATCTATGCATATGTGCATATTTCATATCTGAAAGCATATATATTTATATATACAAGCATATATATACCCATGTGCATGCACAAATTATATATGTGTATATACATATATACACATTTAGATTTGTTTATATGTATTAAATACATGTACATAGAGAGAGAGAAACACTATCACTTTATAATAGCAGAGAGGTATTGGTCTTGCCTAGATACTAAGTGGATAGAGTGAATGTAGTGATTTGGTAAATTGTCTTTACAGCCTAACAATGAAGAAAGTATAGGAAAGCTTTTCTGCTGCTTTGGCTGAAAGTGGTTCTTTGCTGGATCCCTAGCCTATTCTGGTGACCCTTAGGAGAGGGTGGCTCAGCTGTTCTTTGCTTTCATGTCTTATCTCATTTTATCCTAACAACTCTATAAAGGCACACATTATTCTCTCCAGGTTATGGGTGATAAAACCAAGGGATTGAATGACTTCTATAATGGCGCACCGCTATACTTTCCACCTTTAGAGTGCTTTGATTTCCACAGCATTTTCAGTGTTTATCAATGGAAAATGGGATTGAGTACTATCTGCATTAGAATCAAATCACTTGGGATCACTTGTTAAATAGCAGATTTCTGATAACTGCCTGCATCCTGTCAAGTCAGAATCTGTAAGAGTGGCAATGAAATTTGCATTTTGCACAAACCTATGCAATTCTTTTGTTTTGTAAAAGGCCAAGTTTATGGCTAACAGTAAATAAGCCCCAAATCTTAGCCTGCTGAGTCATTGCCTAGAGCCTTGCTTCTTAAAACTCGGTCCGTGCACCAACAGCATTGGCATAACCCAAAAGCCTGTTCAAGATGCAGAAAAGCAGGCCCCTTAGCTGGGTGCTGGCATGGTCTTTGGGTGAATGATGTGCGTATTAAAGTGTGAGAGGCGCTGCCTTAAGAATTTTTCATTATTCACTCCAGTGGGTGTTTTCCAAACTCTCCTTATAATAATAACCACCTGGGGGCACTTTGTCATCCCTATCTGTCCCCAGACTTCTGCCTAAATATTGTTGCTCTAGGAGTGGGGGATGTCTGGAATCTGTATGCATAAAAAGCCCCCCAGGTGATCATTATTGTTGGATAGTTTTGAAAAACACCTCTTTCATTATCTCTACTAAAATTCCCCGGTGCGTGTTCTCTGACTGTGGGAGTTTGGGGTTGGTGTGTTGGTTATCGATCTGCACTCGTGGCAAAGTATCGGAGTCCCTGCAGAGGCAGCATGGGGTGGGCCGGAGGAGCCCCGGGACACAGGAGCCAGGTGCTTGGTGGAGTTACTTCACACTGTGCCCTTTAGTTTGTGCCTTTGTAAAACGAGGGCAATGATTTTGTATGCATCAGGGGTTATTGTGAAGAATTAGTGAGTTTTTGTGAAAAACGCTGAAAACAGTACCGTTTACCTGCTGTTACCGATACCTAACCTCCCTGGCAAAGCCCCTGTATAACCCGGCCCTTCATTTTGTACTCCTGCATCTCCAAATCCTGCAGAGTGTCTCTTTGCAGTCTTTCCTTCCCAAGAGCAACATTTGATTTTTGAATTTAGGTCCCTAAGCTCTGAATTCATTTTCCTCTCTTCTCCTCCCATGTAGGCAAAAAGTGCATGTTTGAAATTTTGGATCTGAAAGTGGTTTTTAGGCCTGTAACCCAGAATCAATCGCGCCTGTTTCAATTCTATCCCAGGCCGGGTGTGTTTTGTAGTCCCCACCTTATAACTGGAAAAAAACTAAAAAACCAAAACCAGCGAGATAAGCAAAGATGCAGGGGAAGAATCAGCCAAATGTGAACAGCACTGACAGAAATGATTTTATTGACATCAATAGCCCAGTGAAGACATTTCATAGATAGTTTAACTGACAGAAAAATCGTATACATCCTCCAATGCCACACGGAGTAGGGGGCCCTGGTTCCAAAGCCAGTTCTATTAAGTACTTTTTCCGTTAAAGTTACATGTTCTCCATCTTTCAAAAAAGGAACTGAGGATGTATAGAGAACGATGTACTGCACAAAATAAAACATTTTAGAAAAAACGAGAAAGCTAATAAAGCAGTTGTTAATTTTATAACATTTTGAATGCTTACAGTGGCTCAGGCTTTATGGGTTTTACATGTATTAACTCGTCCAATCTCTGAAGTATGATTCATTATTATCATAGTCCTCATTCTGAAGATAATGAATTTGAGGACCCAGAATGTTAAGTGAGTAGCCCGAGGGTACACAGTAAGGGATGGTGGTGGCATTGGAAAGTTGGCAGCCAAAATCTAAGTCTGAGTTCTTAACCACTGCACCATGCAGCCTCCCCAGTTTGGAGTTCCTAAGTGCATTTTTAGCTTTAAGCAACCGGGCAAGTAAGGGCAAATAGGAATCTATTAGAAATTCAACTTTTGATTTTTTTTTTACCAAGAATATGTATATCAATTTATCTGCAGAAATATTTTTGTAGGGTTCCATTTAAGCAAGGATTTTTTATACCTTACAAATCATTCCTGCCCAATTTAATTCTGCTGCCTCCCACTACCACTCGTTTCCTCTAGATCTCCACAGGCCTAGAAAGTGGTGGCGGCATACCGTGATAGTACTGACAGTCTGGGGCTCATATTTTTTATAACAGTGAAGTAGATTTTTAATATTTAAACATTCTACGATACTTCAATTTCTGCAGGTTTCGTTTGAAGAAAGTAGGAGCTGGAACTAAAGGAACTTTGAGCATGTCACAAAAAGAGTCCCTCTACAACTCCCAAAAACTGCTGGCAAGGGCAGAACCATCCTTTCCAGTGTCTGGGCAGAATGAATCACCACTTTTGGCAAATGTCCCTTACACCTTCTTCCCAGTTTTAAAATAAACCATATGGCTTAGAAGAGGGCTAGCTCTAAGATACCAGAAAACAGATTTGTACTGGTTATACGTTGGTGGGGGGTTATTCTAAGAAACAGTGTGCACATTAGACCGTTCTAGGCAATTCAGGAAGAGGGAAGGAGGGAAGAGTCATTTGAGAGTCATTGTTCCGGTTCTTTGTAGTAACGGAATTATCTTCTGGCTCGTGAGAATATTGAAACCCAGCCCACTTGCATTTTGTTTAATTTTAGCTTTCCTGTTCCCCTACTTCGACTTTTATAATTTGGATCCAGCTAAATTAAGTTTATCTGAAAAGTCTGTTTCCTCCGCAATGTGGGCGGGGTTAATTATACCCTACTACGCAGCTAGGGTTTATCCTGACTGTGGAACAGTCAGTTGTGTATCTGTTCCTCTTTCTAAATTTGATATTCCTGGAAAACAGTTACTTTGATTTTTCTCCGCAACGACAACAAAAAATCTCCAATGCCAAATATTGGGCTTAACATAAACGTGATAACTATTAGTTGAACAACTACCTTATCAAATAAGTCTGAAAAAATAATACACCCATTATTTTCAGAAGGTAAACACACAGTATCTGCAACTGTTGAGCCCAAGATAAGAGATTAGGCTGCTGCAGCAAGCACATGCTCCACTTCAACTTGGGAACTCAGCTGTGACCTGTTGTTCCCTGGCTGTTCTGCTATTGGCTGCACAGACCAAGTTAAGCCCTCACAGCTGGTCATGCTGAAAAGGGAACTGGCTTGTCAATTTCAGAGACACCAAACGGTACTTGGGACAATCTGGCACGTTCCTGCCCTTCAGAGGTACCTATGTATTCATTGCTCTGTCCACCTTGTTTACTTACCATTGCTTTAACCCACAAGAGTCAAGCAAGCCTGTCCATAAAAATTGGGTAAGGAAAAGCACATCTGCTGGATTTAGAGCTGAAATGCAAAACTGATAGAAACAAAGGAAAAAATACTGCATCTAATCCGAGGCTACCATTTTCTCTACATACATGAGCTTTCTGAATTCTCGTGTTTCCATTTTATACATGAAAAATGAACGGAGAGAAACTAAATGACCTGCCCATGATAACAGCTAGGAAGTAGCAAGGATGAATATTTAATCACTAATATTTTTTATTCTAAATTCATCTGTGGAATGAATTGATCTTTTTATTATAACAAATTTGGAATGAAAAGTAGAAACCCAGCAAAATGCATCTTATTCAATTCTCAAAATACACCTAAGAAAGGAATGATAAGGGAGGATAAAAACTCAGAGGAATCACTGAAGTGAAGAATGGTCACAATAATAAAGTTGAGCCTTCTAGTGTTATGAAAAACCAATTTGAAAGTGAGCAGATTAAAATCACCATTTTTCTATGCATTGAAGTCTTCACACAATGCCATTTTCTTTTTTAAATGTATTTTATTGATTATGCTATTATGTTCTCCCATTTTTATTCCCTCTGCCCCCATCTTTCCGGCATCTGCTGCCACCCTTAGTTCACGTCCATGGATCGTACGTATAAGTTCTTTGGCTTCTCCATTTCCTATACTATTCTTAGCCTCTTCCTGTCTATTTTGTGCCTACCATTTATGCTTTTTATTCCCTGTACCTTTTCCCTCATCCTCCCCCAGCCCTCTCCAATGATAACCCTCCATATAATTTCCATTTCTGTGATTCTATTCCTGTTCTATCTGGGTTTTGTTTGTTTGTTTTTAGGTTCAGTTGTACATAGTTGTGAGTTTGTTGTCATTTTACTGTTCATAGTTTCGATCTTTTTCTTAGATAAGTCCCTTTATCATTTCATATACTAAGGGCTTGGTGATGATGAACGCCTTTAAATTGAGCTTCTCTGGGAAGCACTTCATCTTCCCTCCCATTCTAAATGACAACTTTGCTGGATAGAGTCATCTTAGATTTGGTCCTCGCCTTTCCTGAATTTGACTCTTCTTTCCAGCCCCTTCTTGCCTGCAAGGTTTCTTTGGAGAAATCAGTGGATAGTTTTATGGGAACTCCTTTGTAGGTAACTATCTCCTTTTGTCTTACAGCTTTTAAGATTCTATCCTTATCTTTAAGTACCCTTACAAAAATCTTAAAACATTGAGTCTTTCCATTTTACAGACAAGATAAAGAAGATACAAAAACATAAAAAGTGTGTGTAAGGCCATATGCAAAGTAAATAACTAGAATCCAGGACTTTTCTATGTATTGAGTCCAGGATGACACTTGATGGCCAAAATAGAAATTCTCACATATCAAAGGCAAAAATGAATAGCTTTATTCATTTGAAACATTTGGGTCTGTTTGAAAGATTTCACTAAAATTTTGGTTGTTAGTTTTATTACACATCAACCATATGGGAATTTACAAAATTATGTTTCCATGATAAAATTCTACTTATTCTTAAAGATAAGAACCAGTCACTATTTTCTAACTACTAGCACTTTTTCTCAGAATTTCCCATGAATCATCTCCATGTTAAGTAATTTGCTCTCATAAGTGTTTGCTAGTGATTACACAGGCCAATGCCCATTCAGTAGGCTTTTTTGACATTGATTAATGTGTAAATTGAGACAAAATTGCTCTTCTCCACACCTTCATTTAAAAAAAACTCAAGCAAGCAATCTTTCTTGTTTTTTTTCTTTCTCCTTTTATTTTCTTTTAAGATTCTCTCTTTTTTTGTCTCTCAGATTTATTTTTCCATTAATTAGGGATTTCACTGTGCTTTGTTTTTGTGGGGGTGTTTTCTCACCTGAGGGAGAGTGAAAGCCAGCTGCATTATACTAGAAAGCACACATATTTCAATAAGTCAAGTAGATACAAAACCATTGTGACACTGCTTCCTGGTCCTGCAATGTTGAACAAAAGGCTGAACCTCTCTGAGATACTTTTCTCATCCTACAGAATGACAATAATAATAATAACCCTGCAGGGTGATTGTGAGAAGTAAAATTTCAAGTTCTGTGCAAATTAAATATAGGAGGTACTTAATAGTTGGACTAAATGCTGTAGATGAAAAGAATTGCATGCTGATTTTTCAACTTTGAGTCAGTAAATACTTAACAGAGGGTTTGTGACAGGATGTTTTGACCCTTTTAAAGGGAAATGTAACCTGCCCTTAAGATGAAAAAAACTCGATGAATGACCCCATCTACATCATTCTTTAGCCAAAACACTAGCTATGTTGACATCATCTTTGAGGAAATAAATCTTTCTTCCATTTTGTTTTCTTTCAGGCATTAGTCATTGTCATATATCAGGAAAGCAACTGCAAGAATCCTAAGATTTTGACAGTTTGGGGCTGCTTGCTCTTGTTTTTTTTTTTTTATTCCTGTTACCATTATTCTTGAAAATAGTCTCCTTGCAACAATGAAAAAATATATATCCAATAGTTCTTTTTCCAG
The DNA here is from genome assembly GCF_014824575.4 of Sturnira hondurensis. NCBI lineage: Eukaryota > Metazoa > Chordata > Mammalia > Chiroptera > Phyllostomidae > Sturnira > Sturnira hondurensis. The sequence continues at coordinate 1,510,100 of NW_028091775.1, forward strand.
CTCCTGTTTTCCTCCATGTGTTTCATAAAAATGGACCTGGCTTTACCAACCACAAGAAAAATTGCCATAGAAATATTATCAGACACCTGTCACTCAACTGTTCATCAGGCATCTACAACAGTGGTGACCATATTCACTTAAATATGACTTGGGCCAAAGAAGATCATCATATCAGTAGTTAGATAGTCAGTACCTTAGTAGAAAAATCTGAACTAAGTTGCTAAGTAACATTTGTCCTGGCTTATGCTTTTCAAACTGATTAAGACTTTCCTTTTTAAATTTTACTTTGATTTTGATTTTGATTTAATTCCTGTTCAAGTACAGTTTTCTGTCTTATATTCCCAGCCCCGTCCCCCCAGTGTTCCCCACCTCCCTCCCATTTCCACCCCCCACCTTAGTTATGGTCCATGTGTCCTTTATACTTGTTCATGTGAGTCCCTCCCCTTTTCCCCTGTGATTCTCTCCCCTCTGGACCCTGTCAGCCTGTTCCAAATTTGAGTGTCATTGGTCATATTTCGCTTGCTTGTTTGTTTTGTTGTTTAGATTCCTGTTAATGGTGATATCATATGGTATTTGTCTTTCACTGCCTGGCTTATTTTGCTCAGCATAAAGCTTTCCAGTTCCATCCATGATGTTGCAAAAGGCAGGAGCTCCTTCTTCCTTTCTGCAGCATAGAATTCCATTGTGTAAATGTACCATAGTTTTTTGATCCATTCATTTACTGACGGGCACCTAGGTTGCTTCCAACTCTTGGCTATTGTAAATTGTGCTACTATGAACATTGGGGTGCAGAGGTTCTTTTGGATTGGTGCTTCAGGGTTCTTAGGATATACTCCTAATAGTGGAATTGCTGGGTCAAAAGGCACATTCATTTTTAGTTTTCTTAGAAAATTCCATACTGTTTTCCATAATGGTTGTATCAGTCTGCAATCCCACCAACAGTGAAATACAGTCCCCTTCTCCCCACAACTTCTCCAACATTTGTTGTTTGTTGTTTTGTTTGTGATAGCTATTGTGACTGGTGTAAAGTGGTATCTCATTGTGGTTTTAATTTGCATCTCTCTGATAGCTAGCGATACCGAGCATCTTTTCATGTGTCTCTGGATCCTCTGTATGTCCTCCTTGGAGAAGTGTCTGTTCAAGTCCTTTGCCCATTTTTTAGTTGGGTTGCTCATCTTCTATGAGTGGAGTTGAGTGAGTTCTTTGTATATTTTAGACTTTCTTCAGCAGGAATTTATTAAGACTAGTGGATAATTGGTAGAATATTTATTTAATGCCATGGGACTTGGTAATTACAATAACACATGTGATTTCATTTTATTTCTTACAACAAAAAAAGCTTGATGAATTTTATTAGGAAACATTATTTTGTCCCACCAAATATTTATTAGCCAGACAGTTTAACATTAACTATACCCTTATTTAGCATCAAATCAGTTCATGATTCTCACCTGTCATCTTTCTCCATCCCAGTGGGAATACTAGTCTTCTCTCAGTAACAATTTTTTAGAGGCAAGAAACAGTGCAATATCAGAAAGGAGTTGCTGCCCTGGCTGGTGTGGCTCAGTGGATTGAGCATGAGCCTGCAAACTAGAGGATTGCAGTTCGATTCCCAGTCAGGGCACATGCCTGGGTTGCAGGCCAGTTCCCAGCAGGGGACGCTTGAGAGGCAACCATACATTGATATTTCTCTCCTTCTCTCCTTTCCTTCCCCTCTAAAGATAAATAAATAAATAAATAAAAAGAAAGAAATAAAGGAGTTGCTTGTAGAAAAAAAAATTTTAGTCTCCTATTTAATTTCTTAAGGGATCAGTTTTTGATGTATCAGTCATCTCTAACTCATGAAAATGCAAATGCTATTCTAATCTTAGTGGTACTGGAGGTACTGAGATTTTTAAATTAGTGAATTTGGAAGGGTCCCGTCTACCAATTAGTTGACTATATTAGTCAGGATTGACTAAGTTATGTTGCAGTAACAACAACAGAAGGAAAAAAACTCATACTAGTTCAAATAACAAGGTTTATTTCTTGCTGGTGGTACATGTCCATGGGAGGTTGGTTTCACTCCAAGAACAAGTAAGATTGAACATTTACTAATGTCACTTTTTCTCATAAGTACAGTAACAAACTGTTTACATATGCTCTCTCAACCACAAGGGAGGAAAAAAGTGTAATTCTGCCACTGGCCTCAAAGCAGAGAGAAGCATTCCTAGTTAAATGATCTGATTGATGACTACCACACTAAGGAAGTTGTTAATGATTCCAGATATAAAAGGTAATGTTCATGAGTAGGGTGAACAAAGAAATCTGAAGTTATATGTAGGCAATGGAGAAAATGTCTCCAAGGAAAATCCAGAATGAACAATGAGTTTAATTATATTGCAGTTGGCATTTCTGACCCAATGTCTATCTTTTCTTAGTCCTTAATGCAACACAAGTTTACTGAACATGTACTCCAAGTAAGACATTTACCAGATACTGTGTAAGTGAATTAAAATTCTATGAGCCTACATTCATCTTACGTTCAGTAAATATTTACTGTATTAAGAATTGTGCCAGGTACTATTATGCACATTGCCTTATGTATTCTCACTGCAAGTAAAATAAAGTTGATGTCATCATTCTGTGAGACAGATGAGAACACTGGTTAAGAACAGAGCATAAATTACTCGGGTTTACATAGCCAGTAAGTGAGAGAGTTCATCAGTACTGGATAAACTGGATAATATTTTTTTCACTATTTCTATTTTAGACCAAGTCTATTTTTGGTCCCATTTTCCATTAACCTTAACAATTTAAGGTTAATTTATATATTCTTCCCCAAGACCTGTATTTTCCTATTTTTGTATTTTCATTATTCTTAAAAATATATTCTTTTTCCTTAGGTTCAACCACATCATCCCCTTTGATTTCTTCTTCTCCCACTGTCAAACAGTTAAAAGCTTATCCTTCACAATGGTTCTTGCAATTTTTCTTTTTTTTTAATATTTTATTTATTTATCTTTAGAGGGGAAGGGAAGGAGAGAGGAAGGAAACATCAATGTATGGTTGCTTCTCATGCATCCCCTGCCGGGAACTGGCCTGCAACCCAAGCATGTGCCCTGACTGGGAATTAAACCGTGATTGTCTGGTTCGCAGGTCCATACTCAATCCACTGAGCTACACCAGCCAGGGCTGGTTCTTGCAATTTTTCTTTATCTGTCAACATCACTATTAAAATTTTTTCTGTCATGTCATTATTTCCAAACTTTTGTTGTAACTTCCATTGTCCTTTCCCTTTCTGTATGTCATTTCCAACAGTTTTGGTTAAATGTATAGGCATTTTATATATTATAGCTGACATTCATATTTCTCTCTACCTGTCTTACTGCTCCTCATTCTGCTCATTTCCCACTATGTCTTAAAACAAAAACAATTTGCATTCTATTCCAAATGGTCCATTTTTTAAAATAAATGTACCTAACACTTTTTATCACTGTCTCTTGCTATTCTTATCACTGATCATGCTATTCTTTTTATCTGAATTGTTTTTTTTCATACTTTACTTATTCTGTTAGCCCAAGATAAAATCCAGTTTTTATTTTTAAAAATATTTTGTATCCCATTAACATCTCAGTAAATTATTGTGTGTGTGTGTTGCTGTACTTTTTTACTCTATGCACTAATAATCAGTAACCACACCTTATTATACCTGGGACCCACAACTTTTAGACCTTGTAGACTGACTTCTTGTACATAATACAATAGGCAGGCTATAAACATCAGCATGACCTAATTATTAAAATGATAACTTTCTGAAAGCCAAGTAAATAGCTGAAAAACTTTTGACAAATGTTTTAATGTGTATCATTTTTAACATCACTATATCACTTCAAGGTGACCTTAGAGACTGTGACCAATCTAATTTTCTGCATGAACTAGTGGTGAAGAAGAAGCTCTGTTAGAACATTGGTGGTCTATTAAAAAATTTATTGGAAATACCATATAATTTATTTAATATAATGGAATAATGTGCAAGGTTGAGGTTGGTGGAGGGGAACAGGTTACCAAAAAATGTGCTTTTATTTTTTAAAGAATATGTGTGGGGGTGACTTTGCCCACAAGTCCCCCTGTCCACCATGGATGAAAGTGAAACTACCAAGACATGATCTGCTTGGGGAGGAGAGGTGGCCAGTCTCTCAGAGGAGAAGGGCCAGGAGCCCCTTCCTCAATGGCTTTTATTGGGTTGTAATACACAGGAACACAGGCAGCAAGGATCAATGAGGCAGGAGGTTGAAACAGGAATGGGGTTCATGCTAAGGGCCAGTATATTAAACCTTTGTCTCGGACTTTGGATTATCCCACCTACACATTAGATTTAAAAAGTCTTTTGAAAAAATAATTCTGAATATTTTACTGTATTGACCTTTGACCATTTCAAAGAAATCTGAGGGCTTAGTCTGAGTCAGTGTCTTTCAGGAAAGGGGGTTGTAGAAACTTTGGGAGATATACTCATTCCTGCTCAGACCCTTAACATACGAATGAAAGCACTCTTGGCAAAGCACATTTCACAGGACTTTTAGGAATTCTTTCTTATCCCAGATTTATCCTGGATACCACTCTAGCAGGCAAGGGGCTGCACTGCCTCCCCTATCATAAATTTTCAGGCTTAAGTGGATTAGAGCCAGGAAGCACTTCTCCCAGAGGACATGGGGACTCGGGCTATGTCAGAATAGTCTGGGGTCGAGGGTCCGTCACTCCCTCTTTGTTGCAGCCCCCCGAGTCCTTTCATGATGGCCTCCCAAGTGATCATGTCTGGCTTAAGTTGCCCCTCATCTGAGGGATATTACCCATCTATGACTAACCGACCATGCATTGGGGGCAGGGGATGAAGCAGATACAAGCTTTGTCTCCTTAGGGGCTCGCATTCCAGAGGTCACTCACCCAGCCTTACTCGTGGGGGGCAGTTACAACTCCTGAAACCAGGAAGAGAGGTTCCCAACAAATATGTGGTAGAGGAAGATTCCTGTTTTGGGGGGGACACTCACCCCCATGTAGTCACGTGTGGCTCTGAGATTTGCTAATACCATGTGAGTGGTTGTGGTGTGTATCATTTCTATAAGATGGAGTGTAAGGATTTCTTTGCTCTCTTCTCCTGTTGGCAGGATTCCTTAAGACATTTGTTCACATGGTCATATCATAAATTAGTGGCACAACCATCAGATCAGGGCCATGAGTGACTACACTTTGCTTTTTGTTGTACTGTTTTTGTTATAAAATTATTGGCAAGTGTTTCTGGAGCTTCTCATGTAGGATAATAATTATGCAATTAACATGTCAGTAATTCAGATAACTTTTGATGTTGACAATGTAAAATTTTAGAAAATAGTACACTGGCCAAATGAAAGTTGTTCGAGTGAAAGGTGAGGAAATTACCAATTGTCAGAAACACAGAACTGCTAAGACTTTAAGGAGTCATCCAGATTAACTCCTTCATCGTGCAGATGAAGAAATGGAAAGCCACTCGCTGTGTGGATGAAAACGGACAGGGAAGACTCCTGTGTTCTTGTCTCCTAATCCCAGGTGGTGCTTGGTATATAACACTTCCACTGAAGGAATGACATGTCTCTCTTGATTTAGCTTTTGTCTAGCTGTCTTGATAATTTAATTAAAAGTTGTGTTGCAATCAACATCAAAGCAGTAGAGGGAAGTGGACTAGGTCATTAAGAGCATACTTCGATAACAGATACCAACTTTTACTTCATGATTATCATGTGGTTTTAAAATATCAGGCCATTGACTATCATTCTGTTGAAACTATTTAAGTGCCTAATGTGTACTTTGCCAATCATGAAGAAAAACACAAAATAAAGAATTGTACAAACCTTCATCCTCAAGGGATTCTCAGTCCAATGGAAAATAGAAGATGCTTCCATAAAATAAAACACTATATGTAGTGATAATTCACAGTATATGCCAAGCATCTGGGGACGCAGAAGGCAGGCTGGTACAGGAAAGATATTTCAAAGGAGGCACTAATTGAATTGAGCATGATTAAGAGTAGTTTTCTAGATACACAAGGGGAAGAAAATGTGTCCTGAATCCCCCAGGACTTCGTGACACAGCTGCCCAGGAATGAGTGTGGCTGGAATATGCTGCAGGAAATGAGGCAGGAGGTTGAAACAGGAACGGGGTTCATGCTAAGGGCCAGTATATTAAACCTTTGTCTCGGACTTTGGATGACCCCACCTACACATTGGATTTTAAAAGTCTTTTGAAAAAATAATTCTGAATATTTTACTGTATTGACCTTGAGTTATAAGATAGTGATTTGGGGGGTAAATAGACAAACCGGTGTATAAGGGTGTCAAATATTTTGTGATAAAATAAGTCTTGAATGATGTACATGAAAGTAGACCTTAAGTATTCTCACACACATCTAAAATGGTAATTACATTAGGTGGTGGATGTCCTGATTAACTTAATTGTGGTAATCATTTCAGAATGTATGCATGTATTAAATTATCATGCTGGACACTTTAAAAATCTTTTTGTGTAACCTGAATGTATTCTATAAAGTAAATAAATATAAATAGATAAGTGACATACATGAGAACAAAGGAAATATTAATAAAAATCACATTTCTGAAATTATACATTATAGACACAACTACTATGGCAAACTAATATCATTGCAGTTATCTTAATAATTTTGGCTATAATGAGTTGCACAGATGACATTGCATGAGATTTATAATTGTCACATGTCAGATAAAATTTATGAAATTTATTACAGCTCTTTATTGTGTGTGTGTGCAGTAAGCTAAAGTAGATCCTTTAAAAGCATTTGTCTTGACATTAAATTCCATAATTTCACTTTTATCTAAAGTCTTGAGAGCACCAAGCAAGAACATAGTAAGTTGCCGTGTGGAAGAAGGGTAGACCAGTCCTTACTCTGCTACAAGTAAGGACCAGCTTCCCTAGGACTCCAGAGCTCCATCTGGGGAAAGGAAGAACAAATCCATTAGAGCTCAGAGTATGTCGGAAGGGGTTGGAGACAGAAATCAAGGAAGGACAGTGAACCCTTAGACTGTCAACTTGAATATCTCAGAATGATGAATAAAACAAAAACACTACCATATAACTGGAGAGGACTTTAAGAGATTACATAGGGTAATTATCCTGTCTCTAATGAGGCACTGGGTAAATTGACTTTACTCCAGATATTTGGAATGAAGTTTTGATACTATTTTTGACTAACTAAACCATAGTACAAGGGTGCTTTTGTTCATTTATTTATTCCTAATCTATTCTCATTACAATGCTTCTGAAATATTTAAACATTATAATGCATCTGAAAGTAAACATCATAATCTAATGGCAATAATCTCAGAAATGTAGCAATCAGGCACTGTTTACATATTGATGAAGAAGCAATTCTAGCTTTAGTTACAATTAAAAGGACAAGCTATAAAAAGTATCAAAAATTATGTGCAGATATTAGTGCTGTGTAAGTGAAATTATTTGAAATCCGTTCAAAGATATCTGCTCCTTGTTCAGCCTTTTTCCTCTCCCTCAGCTATAATGAGTCTGTATATTCCCTCAGCACTTTCTAAACTTCTTATTATTACATTTACATTATTGAACTTTAATTTGTTGTTTAATTCCCTCCTAGAGGTCAGGTCAGGTGCTACTATTCTTGATATCTGACACAAAGTGAATGTTTTAATAAAAAGAGTCTTGAAGAAATGCATAAAGAAATGAATGTTTAATTATTATTAAATGGATGTAGAATGTTTGGAGTAAATTATTAGGAAAATTGATGACTTACTTTATGAGTTGTTTCTCCTTTATAAAGATTTGACTAGGATATAAGTATTAATTTTTTGATCTTTTATAGGTATAATTTTGAAAACTCTTTTTGTTACCAAATAGAAATTTTTATTTTATATTTCTTTTGAAACACTCAAAAAATAAAGAGAACATATGCCAAATTAAGCTGCTAATTATTAATAGATAATGTTACTGGAGATACCACCTATATCGCTTTGGAAAATACCAATGGGAACACCTGATCTGAGTATAAATTTATATATACAGGGTGGGGCAAAAGTGGGCTTACAGTTGTTCATATGGAAAATAATACAATGACTAAGCAATGAGAACACAAGAATAAACTCTGTTTCATGTATTCACAACTATAAGCCTATTTTGCCTCACCCTGAATGTTTTGGGTTTTATTTCTATTTTATTAATATTTTATTATTTAAATGTGTTATTACTATTAACAATTATGATAATAAACCAACAAAGAATGGTCGCTGTTGTGACCTGTTTTGTCTACCTGTTTAATAAGCACTATAACATTGACATTAATTCTAGGGCTTTTTTACTAGTAAAACCTTAATGTTCTTTTTATAACATTACCTTTCTAGAAATAACTTAAGGCTTTCTGTATCTGATTTTTGCTTACAATTGTTTTGGTTTTCTACTCATGAGAAATGTTTCATCAAATTCACTACCCCAGGCAGCAGAATATATTGAAGAGCCTATGACAAATTTTGATGAAATAAGTTGGTCCAGTGTGAATTTCAGAAAATAATGAGTATTGTAAAAATAAGAAAGGGAGAGACATTAACTGAGAATTTTATAAGGTATAGAAAGCAAACGTGTCATGTAATTAGGCTAGTGAAAACAATTGACTTAAAATGGCTGTAAAATATATTGTTATATGACGTCTATTTATTAAAACAGAACAGATAAAAATTCAATAAGTCTATGATTAATTATCACTGAGATGTAAATTACAAAGGTACTCCTTTTTAGCTAATCTGTAAAATGTAGCACGTGTACAGCCAGTTAAGTGATGTGGCTTGCCTGCCCTGGCAGCTAAGGTTTGGCAGTGCTTCTTAAAACATACATTTCCAAAAATGCCTCCTAGAGCAGCTCAAGCTATTCCCAGAATGGATTTGCAGTTGCATACAGATATACTGTGTAGTCTCTATACCGCAGCAGCGGCTAAGATTTATGACTTTATATAACACTTACCGAGTACACTTGAGGTCATTTTTTCTATTGCGCAATAAGTTTTCCAATATAAAATTAGCTTTTATTTTCATGTAGTTGCTTTCACCTTTAAAATATACCATATAGGAGGGAATAATCAGAAGCTGTGTAAAGCAGCTGTAGTAAGAAGCTCACTATATGCTCTGAAACAAAGGCAAGAAGGAGGTCTGTCGTGGAAGCTGGTGCTTCTATGGCTAAAGCCTTGGGTTCACCTCTTCGCATTAAGTTGGCTTCTTATGTCCAGGGACACTTCTAATGGTTGTTCAGGGTGTGCTCTGTTCAAAGGCATTTAGCAGAGGAGGAAAGCTGAGGGATACCACCCACACTCCCGATGCCAGGAAGTGCATCCTGGGATGCTGATGCCTCAGCTGTAGGAAAGGACTGTCATATTGCCATGTATCCCTCCAGATTGGGTGTCACTTTGAATTTTATCTGTTTAAGGAGTCTTTTTTAATGGAAATGTTTTTAACATTCCTGTTCTTTACTTTCAGCCATTACGGTTAGAAAATCTACTTGTACTTCCTTCGTAGACTGCTAACACTCTGCTTCTTAGGGGTTTTCTCACCCATGAGTCAGCCGTGGTCTCCTACGTACCTCACTTTCTCAGGCAAAGTTATGGAGGAAGATTTTCAACCAGTGTCATCTGAATTTAAAAGTCATCTTTTTTTCCACTTTATTATTTGACTTATGGGCCAGTTGTCTAATCATTTTAAGCCTCAATTTATTTTCTACAAAATGGCAGAAGAGTCCCTATCTTACAGAATTATGGAATAAAGTAAGATAATTCATACCAGTGAGAAATAGGCACATGCATTTAAGAGGTGCTCAATATAAATTTATTCATTTTCCCTCCTGATGACTACTCATATGGAGGGGAAATGTACTTGTACATATTTAATTTTTTTAAGTGTGTTTCTTACTAGGGTTAAAACTATAAAAGGTAAACAAAGGAGTCTTAGAGTTCTAAAAGCTCTATGGAATTCTCATTATGATTCTATACTCCATGCTTCCTGACTTCTTTATAGTAGCCAACAGTGGCTCTGAGATCATCCTCTTTAATTGTAGTACTAAATCTCTGATCCATCAGATCATTTCTTCTCTCACCACTTGTCTTCCCTACCTAAGGAAATGGTAGAGCTCGGAGTCCAAGAACATAGACTTCAGAGAGAGAGCGCCTAGGTTCAAATTCCACGTCTTACTAGCCATCTGACCATAGGATGAATATTTAAACTTTCTGTGTCTCAGTCTCTTTATCTGTGGATTAAGTATAATGATGGAACCTGCACTTTGATTTGTTACAAATATTAAGCAAATATCTTAGTAAAATGCAATGCACTAAGCAAATTCTCAATTTGTTGCTTTTTATTATTTTCTACCTCATTCCTCAGGAAAACCTATCTGCCCAATGATAACACTAAATCTAAACTCATTCCCCAAATCTGCCCAATGATAACACTAAATCTAAACTCATTCCCCAAATCTGCCCAGTGATAACACTAAATCTAAACTAAGAAATATTTCCCAAAATACATCCTTCAGAAGAGTAGTTACTAAACGTTGCACTGAAGTTTATAAACACATACCCACATACAATACACATACCATTTGGGAAAATTTGGCTTTAAAAAAGTTACACATGTTTGTATCCCAGATAAATTCTCAGAACCTTTACTGTGCTAGTGTGTGTTAGTAGATTACAGAGCACACATTGTGTCCTGGGCTAATTTACCCATGGTACCATTTTTTTCTTACAAATTAGTTCTGGTAACAAGTCCTCCAATCTCTCTTTTTAATCCTAATTACATGGAAAAAGTATTTCAACTCCACAATCTTTTATTACAAAAAAGAGAGAGCTTACTTGTTAAGAAAATCAAAGAACTCCAAGGACTGTGAACCTTGTAACTTGGCTGCCATTTTTGCTAACTCATTTGCTTATGCCAGCACTTCAAGAGGGTATTATAAGTAAGAAGAATTAAGTTATTCAAAGTTTTATTTCTTTTTAGGGAACACAAATAGTAACCTCAAATAATTGTAGTTAGTTGCAAATTTCACAAAATCAAAAATATCAATAGTAAATGTTTAAGTAGCATTTACTATATTGTAGGAGATTAATATATATTGTGATTTGATTACTACTAACCCTATTGGAGGATACTGTTTTATCCCCATTTTGCAGATGATAAAACTGAGGCACAGAGAAATTTGCTAAAGGTCAGTTTCATTTATATAGTTGCTCTGGAATTTGAACCCAGAAACTAAGTCTGATTTTGGATCCTGTGCTTTTAACAAATGTACTAATATTGCATTTCAATATATAGTCTTGAAATTAAAACTATAATGAAATGTACTGGCCTCAACAAACTATCTATGGAAATCAAGAACAAAAGCATTTGTCAAATAAAATGGCACTGATGCAATGCACTTACATAACCAAACGTGGAACCAATAGATCATAGGAAGAGAGAGCACCCTTTATCATAGCTTGGTGGCTTTTGCTGTGTATGGTATTTGGCTCCTTGACTTCCTGTTTTAACCTGAAAAAAAATAAGTAAGATCCTATAGAGTGAGTGCTGAAATAGTGAAATGGAGGATCACCGATCTTTAACCATGTGGCTAGAATTTAGATTTCATATCCCAGTAACAACAATTTATTGTCTGCATGTCTTTGCATAAGCTTTTTTTTTTTTGACTTTTGAAATGTGCAATTTTTCCTCTAATAGCATTGGAATAATAGCTCAGTTCTTGGATGCCCTGAGGGTCTACCCTGAAGGAGGAAAACTTCCTCAAGTGACCAGTGCCTTTTTCCTAGAGCAAAACTGTATTCTGCCCTTTCATTCTGCAACTAAGAAACACATGACACAGAAGTCTCTGCCCAACTTTTCTGTTGATGTGTGACGGTGCACACCCAGACAGAACAAGTACTTTTTGTAGAGAGCTTTTTCAGTCAATTAGAGAAAAAACGTATTGTGTAGAGAATGTTTCTCACCATTTTGGTTGCTTTATGAAAAAGAGATAGAGATGAAAGAAAATAATCAGATAATCCAAGTATCAATCTATGTATTCATAACTTTTCCTGTTGCCCTACGTGCCCGGTCAGTGCCCAATTCTAATACTGCAGCCTGTAAGTCAACATTATTGCCTGCATGATGTTTTCTCCATTGTTCAAGATGGTGTCTATGCTGTTATGTGTTCAGAATGGCCAAATAATAGTTCTACTGCATAAGCTTCTGCAATATCCATTGCAGTTTGAGGTCCCTTTGGTATAGATATGAGGGAAAGGGGTGTACAGAAGGCATACAAATGGGATAGATGAGATGACCCCGGGTGTGTCAACACTAAGCAGGAGAGACTGGGCGCATTGGGAAAATAACAGGAATTGTGCATGACATCTGTGCCTTAATATATTCAAAATCAGTGAGGACAGTGGCTATTAGAATTTGAGCCAGCAGTTGAATACACTTGTATTTATCGATGTGGGAGAAACATTTTGGTTATGTAAAAATAATTCCTTTATGATAATTCATGTGGACTGCTGACTAATTATAGGTAATTCATGCTGCACAAAATCACTGTAAATTTGCTTTTAAATGTTCTGGATTAACACTTTTATGTTTTGTGCATTAGACTAACAAAGTCTATGCATGCAAGCCAGTTTACGTTCTTACTCTAGTATGTTTGTTGTCAATGCAATTGTGTATGTAGCAATTTGGTAGACATCACTGGCTAGCTATACACATTGAAATGCATTGGGCAATAATGAGTAGTGAGAAGGGATAAGACTGCAAGTATCAGAAGAAACATCCAGATATGATGTGGATAAATTGTTCCTAGGTTCTGAAGTAAAATATGGGACATCATAGATTCCTGACAGATATTTTGAGACTACAGAATACAGTATTAAAATAGTGTATTATGCTCTATCTATGGGACACTACACACTTTCACCTAATATTTCACTGCATTTCGCAGATTTAGCACTGCAAAAAGAAAGGGGATATAGCAAGTTAAATCCATGACAGTGAAAGCATTCTTCTGCTATGTGAAGTGTCAGAATGAGACTTCACACATGATTTTGTTTAGAAACAGAAAAATGGCAGAATATCTCACCTACGCCTGTTTTCTCTTTGTAGATCGTGCATGGTTTTCTATTTTCTTCAGATTTTTATGCTGACACCAGAAGGCTCCCAACACTCCACCCTGAAGTTTATTATGATTGTAGTACATTTTGAACCAGTGTATGCAGCAGTTTGAAGTGTGAGGAGCCTTTATGTGAGAATGGAAACCAAATCAGTGATGCTAATATTCTTGCATTTGAAGAGGTCCGTGATTACAAATGCAGAAAAACCTGGCATTTAGTGTGAGAGTGAAATCAGGATGAAAGTTTTTCACTGTTGGTTGTCAAAACAATTTTTGAAATTCTCAAGCCTGAAAAATTAGCTTACTGTCATCACAGCAGTCTTTTGCCATGAGAGCCATTATTTTAATTTCTTACTGCAATTCCTGTTGAGAAGTCAAGCCCTGAAGCCTCTTATTTTACATAAACCAAACATGATTATAGATATGGTGTGTCTCCCTGTGACAGAAGTGACTCACATCAGGAACAGAAAATGAGATAGCATGATTCCCTGGACAATTATCTTGCCCTGTTTTGGAAAAAATAAACAGTATTATTTATTTTTGCTAGTAACTTTATTTTTGCCAAGTTCTCTTAGATGGATTGGTCTAAGTCATAAATGATCATCTACAAAAGAGAAAGGACAAGATTGATTTTCAATGCCTCAACTTGAAGTGGTTCTAATAATTGGAATATGTATGTTAAGGATTTTCTTCTGTTCTCATTCAATATTCAATGACTCTGCTTTAACTTTACATTAAAACCATCACAATAGGTCTCTTAGGGGATGAATCTACCAAGAATATTGGTGTATAAGGAAAAAAATGAAAAAAATTAAATAAGAATGCAGTACTAGTAAAATATTAAAACAAAGTTGCCAGACCCCACAATTTTGGAAGGTCTAGAGAAATACACTTAAAATAAAACTTTAAAATTTGCATTTTTAGAGGACACCTTTTGATAAATAAAATGCATTTAAATCACAGATTAAAGGTAACTTTGACAATAATATTACATGACTTAAACCAGAAAATCACTACAATGATGCTTTCAAGTAAGTGTTTTGGGGTGGTTATGGAATTAATAGATTGGTCTACAATTCCCTACCTAGTAGAAGACCTTAGCTACCTTTACCTTTTCTGAGTTCCAAGGCTGCCTGAGCAGTGTCTAAAATTTACTCAACAATAATGGAAACACACCAACAATTTATGTATCATTATAGACATTTTATGCAGACATACATGCTGGGTTTTTGCTTGATGCCAGCAAACCAGTGCTTGCGAATGATAATGTTTTACATGAAACACAGGTGGATGGTAGACATGGCTATTTTCTAAGCTCCACTCTCATGTTCTTTACCACTTTGCAAGGAACTCTGACAGTATACACATTAGACAGTTGGTTCCTTCAGCATTTCTCCATGGACAAGAGTCAAGTATAAACCAAAATGTATGAACTCATTACATACCCCAGGTAATGTAGACTCATGCAAACTCTATGCTATAATATCATTCCAAGGCCAAGGTAATCAGGAGTGACCGGTTAATATTTCTGGGGGGGATAAAAGGGGTAGGCTCTGCTAATCAACTTCTTTTGAAATTGTCCCTTAATGATACTGCTACTTTTGAATAAGCTAGATGTTTTGCCTGCTTCTCTAGGAAAAGAAGATATATATTCTCTTTTATCAAGCGGATTTGGATTTATAATCATAATCTGTAGTGGTCTTAATAATATATGACCCTGCTTTCTAGTCATTCCTAGAAAGTCTACAAATCACTTATTTTAATAAAGTCATTATTTTGGTATACATCTTCTGTCTTTTTATTGACATATGGTTGACTATTCCAAATCACAATTATTTTGAGTGAACCTGAAAATATTTGATGTCTATTTCAGGAAGAAATATTTACAGTCTAATTTGGAAGCTCTGCCTTTCATCTCTTGCTTATAACTCTGTTTGCCATTCTTTTCAGAACAATTTCAAAGTCAGTTGGTAGCACTAGACATTTCAGTACTCAATTGGTCAATAGGAGGGTACATTTTAAATATAGCAACTAAAATAATTAACTCTCCTCAATGAAACTTTCTAATAACTTTCCTTTTACTTCTGGGACATCTCAGTTCTCCCAGCAAGACAAAAATAATTACTGTGTTTTTTTTAAGAGAAAAATTAAAAGATTCTCTCAATCTATACAGTAATTAATAATAGCACTTAAATACCTTCTATAAATCCTAAACTCCAGTCTATTCTTATACAATTTTACATTCTATGCATTTACCATTGGTCAATGAGTTTTTCTCACTGGGAAATCAAATTTTCCTATCTCTTATTTTGTATATGCTAAACATGATAATAAAAACAATATAGGATAGCAGTTACTAATGTCAGACATGAAAATGGATAACATTTTCCTCTGGACAATTAGTTACCCTGCACTGTTTTGGAAAAAATGTATTTGTTTCTAATGATTTTACTTTTGTGTAGATTTATGAAAAAACTAAATTATTGTTTAGGATAGAAAATGCTGATTATATGATGAAACAATGTTTTTATTTTACTAAGGAAGACCAACACAATCAATCAAAATATGTCATTGATTGTAAAATGCAAACCTATTTCAGAGTTGTTAACATGTAAGAAAACTTTGCATCATAGAATGAATTAAATGCAATATTATAAAGCCTGCTTTCTAAAATTTTTGGCAATTATTTCATCTAATGTAGTTTTTGTGGCTGTTTTCATGTACATATATATTTTAATCTTTGGGCTGCTTGTGAATATTTTGGTACTTTCCATAATATAATTTTTTTGTAGTGAATGCTAAGAGATGACTAAAAGCAATCAAAATAAATGTTTTAGTATCCGTTTCATGGCTTCATTTCCCCTAACTGTTAAAAGGTTTACCATTGCAGATTTTGCCCTGAATGACTTAGGTACCTTGTGAATATGCTGTTCTAATTAATTCAAGCCTTCTTAAGTTATTGTTACTAGAATGAATAAGGACTAAATTATATATCAACATCCTAAAATTTTCCAAATTTGTAAACTAAGAAGCAGTTTTTAAAGTGCGAAGTAACAGATACTGAGCTTGAAATCTCTACTGTATTAGGTGTATATTCTTAGTTTTAGTCAGAAGTGTGGTTTTGAACTGTCCTTGAATTCCCGAATAAGACAGCTGAGCAATTTCTTTTACAGTTTTGTGGCTATTGTCCTTCACTCTCAGCATGTGTTGCCATACCTTGTCATGTGAAAAAAGGGATCTAAATAATAGTCTATTTCATCAATCACTTTTAATTTGAAATATTTTTGCAACATCTTTTGGCTTGCTTTTTAGTTTTGAAGTAGAAGGTCAGTAGCTCACAGTCAAAAGTGTGAGGATTTTGCCCTTGAAGTATTATACTTTACTGAATTTCCCCCCTTCTAGTCCACACTTCATGTGGTAGACTGGAAAAGAGGTCTTTTTATTTTCCTTCAAAGTTAGAAAGATATTAAAGACATTCAGCCTCCTTCATCTAATGTCCAAATGTAATCATGTGCCTGGGAGACACAGATGAAAACACTTCCATGGATTTTCTTTTCTTGTAATGCTTTGGCTTCAATTAAAGTTCTTTTTTTAATGAAGAGTAACCTGACAGAAAAAAATACAAAGAATGACCTCTGTAACCTCTGTATCAGTCACGGGGCACTGTGCTCCCACAGACTTTGGACAGAAAGCATAAAACTTGGTTCTAGTCTTCCATATTCTGCTGGTGTATAGCACACAAACTGTACTCAATAAGTATTCATATAGTTTTTTTAAAGATTTTATTTATCTTTAGAGGGAAGGAAAGGAGAGAGGGAGAGAAATATCAATGTATGATTGCTTCTCGTGTGTCCCCTAGTGGGAACTGGCCTGCAACTCAGACATGTGCCCTGACTGGGAATTGAACTGCGATCCTCTGGTTTGCAGGCCCGCGCTCAATCCACTGGGCTATACCAGCCAGGGCTCATATAGTTTTTGAGGTATTTGAGTTAAATAACAACTAACATAGCAACAAGCACATCAAGCTCTGGTCTCATGTTGCTCACAATGTGGTTGCGGGGGACTCCTTTAGAACATAGAGTGATTGGACAGGAACTGGAAAAATGAATGTAGGACAGAGATGGGAAAATAGTTAGCGTTTACCCAATGCATCTCAAGAAGCATGCAAGTAATAATCTCATTTGACAATAACAAAAAGGAAGCATAATAAACTCATCTACTGTACCCAAGATCATTTGTTTAATACAGTAATGTGCCTCATAATGATATTTCACTTAATGACAGACTGCATGCATGATAGTGGTCCCACAAGATTATTATAAAACTAAAAATTTTCATCACCTAGTGACATCATAGTTCTTGCTTTAAAGGTTTTGCCAACGATGAGGAGAGCATAGAAGTCAAAAAGGCTGTGGTTGAGATGGCAAACAACTTTAACCTGGGTGTGAATGAAGCGGATTTCCAGGAGCTCCCAGGGGTGTCCCTGAGGACCTGACTAATGAGGAGATGCTGGGACTGGAACTGGAACATAGCTGAAGAAGAGGCCAGGAAAAAGGAAACTGCCGAAGAATAAAAAGAACCCCAGCAAAGCACAGTGAAGCAGTCAGCAGAAGCTTTTGCACACCTCAACAAACCTTTTAAAAAGCTTGGCATTGTGGACCTCTGCACGGTTTTCCTTAATAAAAAGGAATGTTCCGGGTACATTGCATATAAGCAAATCTATTATGAAAAAAAAAAGAAACCAAGTAAAGCACCATGGACACCTTACTGAAAAGAGTGACACCTTCTCAAGAAGAGCCTTAGGCAGGTGCTTCAGGACATGTTCCAGAAGAAAGCATTAGTGTCAATGACGGCTCCCTGCATGTCACTGCCCCTGAAGAGTGCCCAGTGGGACAGGAAGGGAAGTGGAAGACGTGGTATTAACGACCCTAACCAGTGTGGGCCTCAGCTCATGTTTGTGTTTGTGTCTTGTTTCATCCTTTTTTACCTTTAAACTTTTTTAAAAATACTAAAAAAAACTATGGAATAAGGATATAAAGAAAGAAAATATTTTTTTAGGGTTGTACTATGTTTTTGTGTTTTAAGCTAAGTATTATTACAAGAGTTGAAACGTTTTAAAAAATTAAAGTTTATAAAGTAAAAATGTTAGAGTGAGCTAAGCTGGTTAATTTATTATTTAAAAAAGAAAAAATATTTTTCTAAACTTAGTGTAGCCTAAGCAAACAGTGTTCACAAAGTCAACAATAGTGTACACAAATGTGCAGAGCCTTCACACCCACTCCCGCTCACTCACTGACTCACCCAGAACAGCTTTCCGTGCAGAAAGCTCCGTTCATGGAAGCGCCTATGCAGGTGTACCGTCTTTATTGGTGCCTTTTCTGTATTCTGGTATGTCTGGATACAGAGATACTTACCACAATGTTACAATGTATACGGTATTCAGCACAGTAATGCCGTGTACATGTTTGTCGCCTAGGGGCAGTAGGGGCACTAGCAAATAGCCTAGGGCTGAAGTGGACTAGACCATGTAGGTTTCTGCGAGTATGCTTGATGACATTTACACAACAACAGAATCACTTAAGGACACATTTCTTAGAACCTATCACTGCCACGAAGAGGCACGTGACTGTATATGTACAGTTAGAATTTGGCTCTGTTAAAATCTGAATTCAGAGTAATGGGGATGACTGAAACACTCCCTTTGTAGTGCCCACTCCGCTAGTAATGACTCAACTGGATAGGATGCTAGGCCATGTGCACCTTTATACTCTTCAGTACTGCCCACTTTTAGGCAAATGTAGGTTATTTACCATAAGCATGACGACTCAGCAATTGTTTTTAACTTATTGACTTCATCATCTTTGATCACTTCATTTTTCTAACCCTTCTGGTTTCTTATTCCACCCACCATGATATGTTACAACTAAAAGTCACTGTATAACTAGTGTGTCAAAGTGTGTTTTATGGACTCGCGTGCCATCCTATTTCAAGACAAAAAAAGCAAAATGTATTTATTCTATGCACAAAATAATGTATATTATAATGCATATAAGCACGGCTCACATTTGTTTTTATAGAGATATAATTCACATCAGATATCACATAAAGTAAAATTCATCATCTTAAGGTATTCAGTTCAGTGCTTCTTAGCATATTCACAAAGTTGAGCGACCATCACCGCTGTCCTATCCCGAACATTTCCATCACCCCCAAAAGAAATACTCTTCCCATTCATAGCTACACTTCAATGAGTTTGTTCTGTGATTAACCTCTGTGAGGAATGCTTTATGTATCATGTTTTATTTAATACTGACAACAGTCCAAAAGGTAGATAGGTACATTATTCTATTTTATAAATGAGGAAACTAAATTTAAGAAAGGTTGATTAGTTGTACTCATTGTCAGAAATACTTCACTACCGTTCCCACCTTGCCAACTTGTGTTCAGTAACACTACTTTTTCCCTTCCTGAATATGAAATTGATCTAAAGAGTTACCTTGTTTATACAGAAATAAAGGAACCAAATAAGCTATGAGAACTATATCTCCTTTTCTCCCTCTTTATAATTCAAGCTTGAAAAATATATGTTATGTTAAATTTTCTAGGAGGATTCTGACTTCAAATCTCTTGTTCTATTGTCCACTCATAAGTCCGAGGGTATGTACTTGATGTTCATGAAAGTCTTATATATTTTAGAATTACTTCTGTTAAAAGCAAAGTCATTTTTTTTGCACCACAGCTAATGATTCCAATTACATTTTCTCATGGAAAACCATGGTGTATAAATTGTCCTACTGGGACAATGCGCTACAGCACGTATAAAGTTCATCTTGTGGATTGTCATGAGGATACAATCTTGCATAGCACTGTTTCTATAAAAAAAAAATCACTGTTCCACAGGGTAAGTTTGAAAGTCATTTTTCCCTTAGTACTTGCTAGTTACTTAATAAATATCAGTTGAATAAGATAAGCAATAACTAGGTTAATATACAAATCATAATTCGGGAATTGTCTATAGTGCCTTAAAGAAATTCATCCAAAAGTGTTTCAAGCATATTATGATATATCGAAGTATATTTGTACCTTGGGAAGAATGTATACATTTCAAAAGAAGTAAAGTATATTTGTAATCTGTAAAACATCCCACTTATGAGAAGTTATATTAAAATCTTAAATTTATAAACTTTTATATACACTTCAGAAAACCTACCGTGATGCTTCCGATGTTCCTAAGCAGTAAATGCTTGTTTGTTTTTCCAGCAGCACCAAATGCTTATCTCATAATAATTGCTGCAATGCTAAGCAGTCATTTTCTACTAGCGCATTCAGTTATAAAAGAGTGAATCACTCATTTCTACCTACAAAGCAAGATGAGCACTTAATTTCCTCTGGGTGTTCTGGGAAGGGATATTTTGGAGCATTCTCATGGCACTTGGGATAATCAGTTATTATAATATTAGTTTTTTAGTGACACTAGATTTCTTCCCCATCCCTTCGCTGCCTAACAACCCTCTGCCCAGGTTTGATCGGAGCCGGTAGTTATAACGATATAATGATATACTGAATAAAGTGCACTCAAAAGGATCAATGCTGAGAACACATTTTGCCCACATCTGTAATAGATGCTGTAAAAAAAAGGGGGAGGTGGCATAATTGGAGCCTCTAGTAATAATACTTGTAGGTACTACTTTTATGTAAATTCAAAATTTTAGAGCACTAAAATGCAGTTCTAATTGTATCTTTGAGCCACAGAGAAGATGAACATTTCCATTTGGGATAAGGATTTAAACATAAAAGGAGTGTAATAGCTATATATATGTGTGTATAAAGTTTACTTTTTAAAAAAAGTATAACTTTTTGCTAATGCTTATTGTGTACATTACATTATTCTTTGGTTTCTAAGTAAAAATAAGTCTAAAACATTTTCACAAACATCATTTATACTTTTGCTCATAGCTTTGTTTGTTGATTAAACCTATTTTCCCATTAATTTTAAAAATCTTACAGAAGATTAGTTCACATGTCAGCAAAATCTTACTCTCCCCCCAAAGGGGAAACTTCTATAAGCTTTTATGTGTATTAACATATTTCATGTCACAATAAGGCCTATTTTACTGATGGATAAATTTATGCATAAAAGGCCACTTAAATTATAAAGAATAGATCTGAAACTTGAACTCAGACAACCTCCTGAACTGAAACCACGTTTTTCAAAGGAACAGTTGGAACAAAGCTGTGTTTATTTTTGTTTATTTCTTTTATTTATCCTAAAGAAGATCTGTAAAAATGGAGTTCTTTGAAGGGTTGCAGTTGAGCACTTCAACAGCATGTGTATAGGAAGATATTGGATCTGCACTCTTAAAAAACTGCACCTCAATCCTCACAATCAGCAAGAAGCTCTTTATCTAAGATGAGGGCCAGAGCCTCAGAAGTACTTGTCCAAGTTTTGTCCTTGGAAAGCAAACAATGTGGAGCCAAGTACAGATCTCTCTGATCTGAAATGGTTTCATTTTCCTTCATGGAGACAGGCAATAGGTTGAACAGCCCTTAAAGAACTGACCTCCAGACTATGGAGTTTCCTTCAGGAGTCATCAGAATGACTGACAAGGAGGGGATGTTCGTCATCTTCCACTGCTGGTGACTTCAGACACGCTGTGGGAAACAAACCCCAGTCCTGCAGCACTGATGTTGGATCAGTCATGTACTATTTTTATACAGTTACCAAATGTTATCTGAAATTGCAAACGAGGCTACAGCATCCTCTTACACAAATGATATAGTTAGGCTTTTGAGTATTAAACTTCTCGTCACAGTGAAATTCCATTTCTAGCCCTTATTAAATTTCAAAACATTTGTAAATTGTTTTTCAATGATCCTAGCAACCGGTTTTTGTATATTGAGTTGAATCGATCACAGAGGTATAGAATTAGACTACAATTGGTTGTTTAACATGCTTCTAGGATTTTTGATTTTTCATCCTGTATCCTAGAAACGTTGTGTTCATAGTAACCAGATGGGTGGATGATGGAAAGCAGAGCTGGAGACTATTTAGCCACATCTCATTTTAGATTTCAGGAAGCAGATGCTTTCATAGCGTAGAAGTTGGCAATTCATCAGGTTGTTCTGAAATACGCTGGAGAACATTCCAAAATTAACGCCCTCCAAAGAAACTGATAAAATATCATTTGTTTACCTAAAATTTGAGGGCAAGATAATGGCTACACCTAAGCATTTCCCACCTGGGAAGCTGTTGCTAAGCACACACAGCACGACTCCACGTGGGGTGCATGTGTGACTTATCAGTCATTATCCAACTTCCCCAGCTTTCTGCTCCGTCCCTTGCTTCCTGGGCTTTTAGCTCAAGATCGGCATCCTGTCCCCATTTCTGCTTGGGTCTCTGATGACATTTTTTGCCACGTGGAGTCTTTTATTTCTCAGCAAGAAAATATTGAATGATCAAAAGAAACACTGGCTTCTGTTGCAGATCTTTGTCTTTTAGCCTAAAATAGGCTCCTAAGCACCTATTTTAGCATGTGTAAAAATATTGCCAGTAGTTATAAATAAATCCCACTGCCTCCCATGTGAGGACATTTTACCATTCAAAATATGTTGACTCGACTCACGATGAGGTGAATATTCTTTATAATTTTTCTATCATTCTTATTAATCAGAAACTTCAAATTAATTGGTTACCTAGACTCTGTTGACTCCCAATGTTTTTTAATCTCTTGTCACATAAGTTGAAAAAGTGTGTTTTGTTAAAATGTGTGTATGTGTATATATACATTTGTGTGTATATATAGTTGTAAATTACATAATGTAATGCACATCAGACTGCATTAAACACTGTGATACATACACAAATGAATGAAAAAGGTCTAATGTTTTATAACTAAACTTAATAAATGGTCATATACCAGCCCACCTAACCAAACACCCAGATGATATATCTCTTACTTTGAAAGGTACTGGCATTAATTTTTCCAGACTATTCCAAATCATGACTTTAGTTCAGATCTGTGTGTTTTCATGCCCTTGTCCTCTGATTTCATCCAGAAGAGCTGAGGTTTTTATTGTGCATTAAAGTTTCTGTGAGTTTTACCTACTGTGTTGTAAGGATATTGTAATTAATTAAGCAATGGTCACCAAATTGCAGTCCCTGGACCAAATCTATTTTACCACTGAATTCTGTAAATAAAGTTTTATTGTAACACGACCATACCTATCTGTCACGTAATGTCTGTGGCTATTTTTACACTGCAGGGAGGAACTGAATAGTCGTAACAAACTGTGTAGCTTACAAAATTTAAAATATTTATTACCTAACCCTTTACACAAAATGTATACTGACCACTGAACTAAATGGTCAAGTATTGTGTTTAGCTAATAATACCGACAAAGGGACTGATATCAGAATATAAGAATATTAGTAACTATTGCTATTCCCTTTAACGTAAAATTCCTGTAGGAATGGATTATAACTCTGGTTTAATGCTAAATGAATACATGATAAATAAAAATAGGTTTAATCATGGACTTACATTTTTCCCTACATAGTTCTATTTATATTATATATTTCTATATTTTCTTCAGTCCCTATTACAGTATAACAGAGGTATAATTTGGTTTTGCTTATTATTTTGTTGAAAGTGTAGTTGTAGAGTTCCTAGTAAAGCATCTAGCATTCTACTAGGCACTGAAAAAACAGAGCTTTAAAAAAATGTATTTTCTGCAGTTTAAGCAGGGTAAAGCCGGGCTGATATAATCATTGAGCAAATTTTTTCTAAGTATCACCAAAAAAATAAAAACTATGGAACATTATGATTTATAAGTACTTTTACATTATGTTACTTGGTACTTACAGCTTCAAGAGATAGGTAATGTGCCTGTCATTATTCATGTTTTGCTATCTAGAGGCCAAAGGCTTAAGAAATTTAAATAACTCATCGAAAGTCACATGAATTTTGGTCACATTAAGTGACCAACTATGATCTTGAGTCCAGTTCTCCAGATGACTATAGATCAGAATCACCCTAGTGTTGCCTGTTTATGAGGGCTTTTTGATAAAATTATCTCCCATGGTTAATTAATTTGTATTTTTATGTACATTTTAAGTTTCCATTGAAGCTCTACACTGTTATTACAGTATGCTGCATAAACTACAATTTGCTGAAAAGAATTGGCTCCCTGAAGAGAATTTGGCTCAGATTCGAGAAGCAAATGGTTCGGAAGCATAATCTATTCCTACTTCTACAGATGTTAGGTGTTGTATGATGTCCTTTTCAAACAGCCACGAGTGGGGAATCTGATTTGTGTGTGTGACAGTCTACACAGGCATGAGGGGCAGCTAAGAAATATAAGATTAGACACCTGCCTGTAAGAGACTTCTAATCTGATTGGAGACCAAATCTAATCTGATAAAAAATCCAAACTGTTATTATAAAGTGACATGTATAAGTGGATTAGACAGAAGATTTATATAAAGATTCAGCAGAGAACAATTTCTGGGTCAGGGGAGACTTTACAGCTAGTACACAATTTGTATGGTAAAGAATATTGTCATTGGTAAAGAGGTTGAAAGTAGAGGGAAACTGTGTTTCAAGTGTGGGATTTATTTATATAAGTTCATTACTTTAAATAAGAAAGAATAAGGTGGGAGGTTAAAGTGATATTTAAAATCTAAATCCAAGAGTCTTTGTGTTACTGGGTTTTCCCCCAAAGAAGGGCAGTCACCGCTTAGTTTCCCTCTGAAGAATCACTAACATGACTAAGTATTGAAATTTTACCACAGACAATCAAAAGTATGTGGATGTGGGTGTGTGTGCATGGGGGTGCGCACACTTTTGTTTGGAGTAAGAAGAGGTAGGCTTTGCTTTCTACTGCAGATCCCTGGCTTGCATTCATCAAACCCTCTCATAGTTAAATAAGCATATTCTGTCAATCAGCCAATCAGTTTTGTCCACCGTACTTAAGCATCTAGCCTGGCTAGGTCTCAGGAATCATCTCTGATGTACTTGGGGCCCTATGATCTCTCAAGTGGTCAAACTTAACATGCATATGAAATTTATTTTTGTTAGACATTTATATAACTTAGGATGTGGTCCCCTGATAAGTCTAATGCCCACCTGACACCATACTTAGTTACTACTGAGCATTGACTGAATTCCCTGGTCTGCACATCCTCGTAGCTATTTTGTAACTGCCAGTTTGTACTCCTTCACACCTTCGGTTTTCCCCCAATCCCCCCAGTGCCCACCCGGCAGCCATCAGTTTGTGCTCTTTGTCAATTAGTCTGTTTCTGTTTTGCTTATTCATTTAGTTTGCTTGTTAGAGTCCACCTGTGAGTGAAATCATATGGCATTTGTCTTCGTCTGACTTATTTCACTTAGCATTATACCATGAAGGTCTACCCATGTTGTCACAAATGATACAATTTTAAAATTGTATTTTTTTTACAGCTGAGTGGTATTGCATTGTATATATGTACCACATCTTTCTTTTAACCCCATCATCAGTCAATGTCCATTAGTTTGCTTCCATATCTTGGTTGTATAACTGTCTCCCTCCCTCCCCCTCCATCCCTCTCTCTCTGCAATCTGGAATTCACAGTAATTGCTGGAAAACTTGACAGTAAATTTTCAGTTGAAGAGATTATTTACTGTCAAGTCCCTGTAGCCACAGAAATCAGCAGATCTGCAACAAAGCTGGTGTGTGCACCTTGTCAACTTTAAAGCAATAACTCATGCAGAGGATCAGGGTCCATATCATAAACTTCACATCTACATATGTGCTACATATATGCTGCAGACTACATATGGGCTGTCCCCTGTGACACATCAAGCTTGGCAATTCATTCAGTAAATACGAAGATGATGAGAAAGGTTTCTAAACCTGTATAAATAATCAATCAAATACAATGTTTGCATCCTTTAATAGACATTATTCTGACTTAGTTAAGTAATTCATTCCAGAAAAGGACACTCATAAAAATTTCTTAGAAGACTGATGAAATTATGAAGTGTTGGTTAACTAATGAAGCAGTTTGTTTTGTGGGGAGCCACCACATTTGCAAATGCCAAACCAAGTCAGCCACATTGATTTATTGTCGTTTGGTATTTCAGATGATACAAACCTCACATTTGGCCCAATTAGACTCGGATTTTATCTAAATCCCTGTGTGACCAAAGTGTCAATTTTTCTAGTTATTACAAAACACTGGTTATGCTTGTATTGTAGCCTAAAATACTCCGTAGGAGGTTGGATTAATTAACAAGTACTCAGCTATTTTCACAAATAAGGAAAAAGCTGCATAGAAATTGCTGTTTTGGAAACTATGCAAAACTTTTAAAAGGAAAACCAGTAGTCACATGGGATTACAGGAAAGGATATATAAATTAAAATTAAAGGTCTAGCCAATGGCATTTCCTTATAACAAAAATACTAGGGCTACCATTTTCTTGTCTTTTATAATAGATTTAAATCTTTAAAGAAAAATCATTTTGTATCTATGGGCAAATTTATTTAATGACATGTATTAAAATCATAAATAAGTGTATTACAGTAGTGTTATTTACAGGTTTGAGTTTGTAATATTTAAAACATTTTTTAGAAATCTAAGAATTAATATTGCTTTTAAAGGAAGACCCAGAATCATACATATTTATCGTTATACTCTAACCATAACTAAAAGATGGAAATAGCATATTTTAAACAGAAAGGCACAGAAAGATTTTTAATGCTTATATGAGTATTCTAGTTTAAGAAATATTTTACTCCCTTAAAGTAAAAGTTGATAGTTGCTAGTTTAAAAAGAGTGATGAATTGTCATCATTTATTTCAATTATTAGTATATCCATTCATTCCAGTATTTTTATAGTGTTTTGAGAAAAGTCATGCCAATAACAGTATGTTTAGATCACCAGGAAATTAATTTTCAAGATGTTAGTTTTATAATTTTCTAGAGTATAAAATGGTTAATTTTTTAAAGATTTTATTTATTTATTTTTAGAGAGAGGAAAGGAGGGGAAAGAAAGGGAAAGAAACATTGATGTGTTGTTGCTTCTCACTTACCCCTTAGTGGGGACTTGGACCACAACCCAGGCATGTCCCCTGACTGGGAATCGAACCAGCCACCCTTTGGTTCACAGGCCAGTGCTCAATCCACTGAGCCACACCAACCAGGCCTAAAATGGTTAATTTTATCTTTTGTCTTTGCCTCCTTTGTTAAGGAAGAAGAGCCTATAAAAAAAAAGAAGTGGTATAATTATTACTTTTAAAAAATATCTGTAATGTGTGTGATAATGGATTTCATTTATCATTCTGCATTGAAATAGAGCAAAGCCCTTTACATTAGCTAGTCTGTTATTTGAATGTAAAACCAGTCTCCTCAGTGGTTCCAGGAGGGTAACTGTGAGTGTTCTGTGAGGGAAGGGTAGGAGTTCAAGCAGTTTAAGCTTGTCATCTTTACATTCCCTATTCTTGCTGTTTCTTCTCATATGTCCCTAATTTCTCTGCTTCTCCCTTTTGTGCCATGATTGGATTAAAGTGTGACTGTGACAAGTGATTTGAATACCAATACTGTATCTCATGTACTCTGCATACAGAGTGTTAACATCCAGGTTTAGTGTAATAAAGGAGACACAGCATTTTGTCCTCTGGTAAAATGTCATTGTTTCTATTTCCATTTGGGACATTCCTGCTCCTGCCTGATTTTCTTTGAACCATTTTGGTAGTCTGTGCCACCAGCTTTAATGGTGATGATTTGTAACTTTTTTTAAAGAGGATATACTGTCAGGCAGTTACAGAAAGCTTCCTTAACTTAACATTTAAATGTATGCTGTTCCCTTTGCACTTGGGTTTTACATACATCATTCCTGGTGTTTTCTCTTTCTCTATTTGTGTTTGCTGGCTCCTAATGATTGCTCTGTTCTGCCACACAACTCCTTGTTTGCCCTGCCCACACAATTGAGCAGTGTCATCTGTCAGGTTAGGATTGTGCACATCAAGCAAGAGAAGAAAAAAAATGGAGGATTGAATTATCTTCTATGCTCTGAAATGTATTCATATATTCCACAACAGGTATTCTTAGCAAATGCCTAACTGTGTGCACTTGCCCTTTGGGGATCGGCACAGATACACCCATTTAGCAGTTGGCTTCAGAATGATTTTGCACTTGCCGAGTACACATCCCCTAATGTGAGGAAAACCAAGCTAAATTTAATCAAGACAGATTCACAAAATGATTAAGGCAGGCACAGAGATTTGTAGCTGGAAGGGATTTTGAGTGTCACAGATAAAACAATTGAGGGCAAGCGAGAGTGAGGTTGGTGGCAGGGTACTATAATTAATCTAAAGTCACACAATTAGCAGCAAGGCCAGAATTAAAATTTAAATCTCCAGCTTGATGTGTGCCCTCACACAGTGTGGCCATGGAGTAGCCTGGTGGGAAAGGGTGACGTGCAAAACCAGGGCTCTTGATTCTGAATTGCCTCCCGCCTGGAGGATCTGAAAAATAAATAAGCAAATAAAAAGCCTCAGGTTGGCCTCCGAATCTCATCCCTGCCAATCAACATTTGGATTTAGAGGACTATTAGCCTGTGTTACCATATCCTTTAGTGCAGCCCCTGCGTGTGTGGCCAAGAGCAAACTCGCCATCTGGAAGAGTGAAGCCATGAGAAGAGGTGCAATGGCATGGCGACCTAGATCAGATCAATCCCCGTCAGAGAGTCAGGCACAACCTGAAGCTGGAGACCAGAGTTCAGAAGCTTTGCCAGTGCCCTGTTTTCTTTCCAGAATTAGCATGTGGAATGGGTTTGGAGGGAACAGTAGCAGTAAAATAGGTTATTTCTTAAGAGAACCTTTTAAGATTTGAAACACAAGCCCGGCTACAAAGGACAAGGATCTGAAAGTAGTCTGCGTATGTTTGAATTTCAACTGCAGCAACAACAACAAAAAACCCACTCATACTGGTGATTGGAAGTAGATTTAAGCTGGATAACTTCAACCAGAAAAAGTTCAAAAAAAAATCAGCCAGATGGTGAGGACTCTCAGAATCTTGTCTTATATTTAATGTTGTTAGAAGAAGAAGTATAGGGGAAAATACTAAAGCCATCTCTAAAATATTTTTTTAAAATATCAACTGAAGGAGGAAGCAGATGTTGTACAAAAGAAAGGGAAAAATACTGGATATAGATTCTTCAGAGACAAGTGTTGACAAAGAAACCAGAAGGTATTATGAAAGTTAGAGCTAACTGTTGTATAGACTATTTTAAGAAGTAGTTAAATAACAATTAGCTCATCATCCGAAGAGTTAAAAGGAGACTAGATGGCCAATAATCTGATTCAGACTTTAACTGATGTTCTACAAACTATAGAATTATGTGGAAAGGTTCTTCCAAAGATCCTATAACTCTATACAAATACTAGTATAAGTATTAGTATAAGATATTTATATTAGTATAAGATATTTGGTTATGTTTAGATTTATCCTTTATGTTTTAGATGTTTAGGGCTTTTTCTCTATTATTCTAGATTCATTTACTAAGGGATTTTTCTAATATGTCTCACTCCTTTTTAATTATCTGATACTCAGGTATATTTCTGTGGATAATTGATTCTCATAAAAATTGAGAACTTGCAATATGTCACGTATTCTGTGGCAGGTATTGTGAAGATACAAAACAAAAGAGATTTGAATTCTGTTTACAAATTGCTTGGTGCCTAGAGTGATTCTCAGATTGTACTGTGTTTAACTTTCAGCTATGCCCCTTTGAATTGTTTTTGTGGGGGAGGGAAATGAAGTTGAAGTCTGGTTGCACGTAGCACGTGCCAGGCTGGATTCCCAGGCAGTGAGAGAGCCACTGAGGCCACAGCATTTACCCTCTGGCAGTAGTCTTGGTACCAAATTGTCACCCGTATTGTGTACAGCACAACAAACAATACCCTGCACCAGGTTTATTTCACTTAGAGGGAGGGCATAGAATGGGAAAGAGAATATTCATCACATAATATTTTCTCCAAGTTCATACACTAATCCATCCAGGTACTGCTTTCCAACTGTCATGAGGGAAATGCTCAGTTTTAAGGGTTGAGACCACCCAGTTGGGTGCTGGCCACCTCAGATAGGCCAGCCTCATGTGCCAGGGCCTGTGAGCGTGTCCAATTGGCCTGCTGAAGGGCCATGCTTTTTACAGGAGACCTTGTGTATGGAGGCCAAGGTTTTTATTTTCTAGCAAGTGTTTGTACTTTTGGGGGGCTCTGTATGTTCATTCAGGGTCCCAGTAACACATGTAGTTCCCCAGAGTTAATAAACAATGAAGTCTGCTAACACAGTTCCCTGTTTAAGTATTTTCAAATAAACAGCAAAGAGGAAGGTACACCTGAGACCACCTTCCAAAAGACAAAAGGTGTAGCCCGCTGTTAATCCTTTCTCCCAAGATGGTCAGTGAGCAGAAGACGGTTATAATGAGCAGTTATAAACTGTGTTTCAAGCAGATTACCTTGAAGCAGATTTAAATGGAGGTATTGGCAGTGAAACTGGTTGGGGAGGGGGGTGGGCAGAGCTAGTGAGCAGAGCCGGGAGTATCATAGACACTCAGTGTGCGCAAAGTGATGAAAGGACCACTGTGGTAGGTTAAGTGAAAAATAATGAGGATATATGAAAAATATGTTGGAAATGAACATGGCAAGAGGGACAGATCAGATCACTGTGCTGCAGGTATTGAGGCCAGAAATTAAACTTTGGTCAGGAACCTATAACACATCATTAGTTAGTTAATGTGGCTCTGAGACTCAAAGTGAGTAGAGAGTGAATGAGGAGTTTCATTTTATATAGAAAGAAAACATGAATATGATGATTTTAAAGCACATAGGCAGAAGAAAATAAATTAACAATATACAGTTTATTAAGGACCATATAGACACCCGGATAGATGCTAGAAATAGTCATCTCCCTTTCATTAAATAAATATAATTAAAGTTTAACATAGATTCCTAAACTTGAATTTTACATAGATCCTGAAATCAGTATGTCTTATAAGATACCATACCTTTATCTTAAATACCACCCCCTTACTAAGTGAAACAGAGATAAAAGAAATCATTTATTTACTCAGTAAATTATTTATTGAGTGACTCCTATGCACCAAGCACTGTCCAGGCACTTGTGAACTTCAATGAAAAATAAAATAAAATCAGTGGAAAACCCATTATGATAACAATAAATAAATGCATATAGTGTTATAAGGTGGAAAGTGCTATGGGAAATACATGAATATGTAATAAAATCCAAATTAATAAGTTGTTTTACTGTGGGCTTAGATTTGTTTATAGTCTTCTTAAAAATAAATACTCTTATTCTATAGAATTTTAAAAAGAAAAAAAGGATAGTTCAAATTATTTACTGAATTTTTTGGTTTATAGTAAGTAATTATTATGTAACTTCAAAGACCCTGTTTTTTAACATACACATTTTCAGTAATAAGAAGTAAATAAAGATTATTGCAAGTATTCAAAAAGGAACCAAATCTTGTTTTGCTCTATTTTTTCCTGATAAAATTAATATGTACTAGAATCACTGGAAATCATAATGTTATTTCCATATCAAAATTTGCATCAATAGCTTATTACTTCATTAAACCTCCTGAGTATATGTCCAGAGAATGAATTTATACGTTTTGAATTTATTCCAATTTCTTCCTTTCTCTTCCTTCACCCATTATCTTGTTTATAAAAAAGAATAGAAGGGAAGCAAGTTATTTGACTATGAAAAATTTCTCAGAAATTCCTGAGGAAAATAAAAGTGTTCCACAAAGTGACGAGGGAGAGAGGGCTCCCAGCAGCATCGGAGGTCCTACATGGCATCTCGATCACGGCATTTTGGATGACTTCAGACTGATGCTATATATACTGTGCGTGCTTTCAGCCAGGCTTATCAAACCTCTCCCACTACTGCAGTTCATAAGTGTAAACTGAATTCACATGGTATGTAGAGAACTCACAGAAGCCCACTCTTTCCTCTCAACTAGAGCCAGTACAGAAGGATTTCTGAATAACCTCGAAGACTGGCGACTTTAACTTGGCATCCACAGATTTGGTAGGATCAGAGAAAACATCATGAGATTGAATGGAAATGTAGTGTGTCTGTGCATTCTTTTTTTTTTTCCTGAAAAAAGCATCCAAACATTCATCAGATTATCTCAAAAGTTTCCACAACTTTAAGTACTATTCCTCTGTCAGTTTTAGATGTTCCAGAAATCCAGACCGAGTCGATAGCACCTTTAGTGGACAGGCACAAAAAGAAGGCTTAGAATTGAGCCACATTCTTTGATTTTTCTTTCACTAATTTTTTTCTGGCTGTGACCCTGGCTTTGGGCTTGGACAGAAAATGCCCATACTGTTTTGTATTGCTGTGGGTATTACGGTTATCTAAATGTTCGCAGGCCACCATAGGAACCTGCAAAGATGAGCAAGAAGCCAACTGGCCCATGGTGTTAAACAGTGAATAAGCAGGCTCATGAGAGAAGCCAAGTACTTTCTGATGCCACAAGTCAGTCCAGTAAACGTAGTGCAGAATGGAATAGGCCATTGGAATACCTGTGATTGTGGTGGATATCTGAAATACCTACTCTGGCTCCTCAACACATACTGGCAAACTCTGTGATAATTCACTCAAGGGAAAGTTTTACTCTGGGAGGTAATTCATAATTATAAAGAGGATTATGAGCATCACGATATTTAATGTACACTTTACCCTTTATTTACAATAATTGAAAATTCTTTGTCTCATTTTAAAGCTCTGCCACTTCTAAAAAAAGAGTCAATCTATTAAATTTTTTAAAAAATAATACATATTTTGATAAAATCAGTCCCTTGAAAAAATCTTTCAGTGTGCCTGAATGTAGTATAGGGTTTCACTTCTACCTTATTCTAAAAACCCAACACAGACATGAGTGGAGGACAGACCTAATTGGATCCTGTTGAAAAATCTGACTCTTGCCAATAAGAAATTTTTTGGTGCTTCAGCTCCTGGCAGCTGTGGCTGGCTCTTCTCTGCAAGTGGAAGGGGCTCTGGCCTTGAAGTTGGCTTATCTGTTCTCCACCAAGTGCACGGCCACTTTCCTGTTTAAGGACTTGGCAAATCACTTAAATATTTTTAACCTGATCTTTTTGACTACAGTGAACACTTATTTGGATCTCTTTATATTTTAGTTTCTTCTGTCTGTCCCATAAATCCATCTAGAATTCCACATTTGGTTGTCACGTCTCCCAGACTGTGACAGTTTGTCAGAGTTTGTGTTTAATGTCTTTTATAGTTTTAAGAAATACTGATTAAGTATTTTGTAAAATGTTCCTCAGTGGCTGTCTGTCTCATGGTTAGACTGGGGTTATGGATTCGAGGAGAAAGATTGCAGAAGTAAAGTGCCGTTTTGATTAAATCATATCAAGGTACACGCTATCAACATGAATTGCAACTGTTGATGTTAATCTTACTCACCTGGCTGAGGGAGCGTTTCTCAGGCTTCCACACTCTAAAGTTAGTCCATTTTAATAGGTATTTAGGAATAGCTTACTGTTGTTGTAATTTGCATTCCCAAAAGGGAAAAATGACCATGTTGGTTTTGATTCTATGCATCTCTACTTTGGTAAATTACCTGTTCAGAACTTTTGCCAGTGTTGTGAATCTTTTTTTATTGTTGAGTTTCAAGATTTCTTTGTATATTTTGGATACAAATCCTTTTTTATATGCATTTGGCAAATATTTTCTTCCAGTGTGTGGTTAATTTTTTAAAAATTTCTTTACAGTATCGTTCACAAGCATAGTGATCTAGTTTTAATAAAGTACCAACTGCCATCTTTTCCCCATAGATTGTGTTTTTGACATTATATCTAAAACTTCATCACCAAATTGAAAGCTACATCAACTCCCCCCTGTTTTCTTCTAGAAGTTCTGCAGTTATATTTAGGACTACAACCCTCTCTGTGTTCATTGTGTTCATTTTTGTGAAAGTTTTGAGCTTTGTGTCTAGCGTCTTTTTTTTTTTTTGCATACGGACATCAAATTTTTCCGGAATCATTTGTTGAAAATACTCTTTACTCCATTGAAGTACCTTTACTGTCAAAATAGGGCTTTTTCTTCTGTCCTATTGATATGTGTCTATACTTTCATTAATACCACATTTTCAAGATTGCCATAGCTTAACAGTACATCTTGAAATCAGGCAGGGTGAAGCAGTCCTCTTTGCTCTTCTCCAGCATTGTGGTGGCAGTTCTACATCTCTTTTGACTGTCCTTACAAATCTTAGAATCAGATCGTTGACATATGCAAAATAGCTTGATGAGATTTTGATGGAACCGCATTAAATCTACAGTACTGAGTATTCTAATTCATGCATGTGGAACATCTCTCCATGTACTTACATTTTCTTTATTTATTTTATTAGAGTATTATACATCTTCACATACATATTCTGTACATCTTTGGTTACATTTATGTACGGTATGTCATTTTTAGTGCATGTATAAATGTTAATATTTTCACATTTGAAGTTCTAAATATCCATTCCTTGAATGTAGGATGGCAGCTGATTTTTTGCGTATTTATCATCTATCCTGCAACTTCTGTACTTACTGTGAGTTCCAGGAGTTTGTTGTAGACTCATGACTCTTTATTTTACTCCATAAGGAAAGAGTAACAATTTCCACCTGATACTCTAACTTAAAAATTAACTAACATACCATACATGACTGGCCAACACAAAATTTCAGACACAGTAAGAACTTACTAGTAAGTATAATTTTAATTTCAACAAAATAAAACTTTGTTTAGACTTATGTATAGACTTTTCTCATAATTTCTTTGAAAAATCCTAAGTAAAATTTTTTCTTTCCCTATTTGTGTTGTTAATTTAAAATAGTTAAAGAAGCATATAGTGTGTGATTCTATGTTCTCTGTAACTAAATGTCCTTTTATTTTGTAAATTTAAGACATAGATGATATTATTAACGCATGTGTTTTAAATTATTTTTGATGGTCTTTTCTTTTTTCTTTTTTTGCATCATCTCAGAGTTTTCCTTTACTTTTTTATTGTTGTCTGAAGAAAGTCATTTAAAAATAAAATATTTCATACTCATATATAGACATGTTATTATACTAGATTGTATTTATAATACTATACAGATGCTGAATCCAACCCAAAGAATTACAATCTTTAACTTTATTGATCAGGAAATACTCAGAAGTTTAGAAAATCTTTGTAATTCTTTCTTGACCTTTCTTTAAAGTGCAATGTAATCAATTAAAGTAGTAATCAGGGAATAAAAAGCTTTACAAACTATATGGGACAGAAATAGTACAAGAGACAAAAGTGTTGGAAGAGATGGATTGGAACAAAGAGGCAATGAGACGCTAGAGCCCAAAGGCCCAACATATTGTTTTCAATATTAATTGGGCAAAAGAACCTTTTTTGTTGCTATTAATATTTCACATTCTCAAGCTTTACACAAAAACTTCTTGATTTCTTAAAGCACAAAATTACCAGTTGAATAAATTGGAAGATCTATTTGGCTTTCTGGGACAATTCGTCAATCAGGAAAGCTCCCATCTGGCAAGTAGAGAGGAGACCCAAGGAGCTGTACAACGTGGACCGTATGGAAGGCTCTTATAGGTGGAAACTGGGTGCACAAGGACATTGTCAGCAAAAGCAAAGAAACTCTCACTTTGACCCATGTTACTTCCCCGCGTGGAAGGCAGGTGTGCTATCAGGCAGATTGCCTCCACTTCCTCAGCGGGTAGAGAGAGTTCAGGGGACAGATTACCTCACTGGAACTGACCAGAAAATTCCAGACTGACCAATTAAGATGATCTTCCTGGGGAATATTAAAATGTAATTAGGTAAAATATGAAGTCTAGGTTTATTGCCATGAGCTTTACCACAAGTGACTCCATTTGGGGTCTGTGGTTTTCTCTTCAACAGATTCAATGTCTTGATTTCAGTCCAGGTATCTGCATTTGAACAATATCAGGGTAGTCTGTGGGAGGTATTTTGAGAAATATTTAATATGTACTGAATCTTGTCCCCCTCAAATCATATGTTAACCCTAACCCCCAATGTAACAGACCATACAGGGGGCCTTCAAGGAGGCAGTTAAGGTTAAATGGGGTTATAACAGTAGTGACATTATTCAATAGACCTTGTGTCCCTTCTTAGAAGAGGAAGAGATGCCTGGGGTGCACGTCACAGAGAAAAGGCCTTGTAAGAACACAGCGAGAAGGCAACTACCTACAAGCTAAGGAGAGAGGTTGCAGGAGAAACCAAACCTCCTAACGCCTTGAGCTTAACTTCCTACCTCCAGATCTATGGTAAAATGAACTTCTGTATTTTAAGTCACCCAGGCCGTGGTATTTTGTTAAGTCAGCCCTCACAAAATAATACAGTTTTCTAGAACATCATTTGTGCTACATGGCTACTATATGGTAGGTATTTTTATATAAGTGTGCTGAGTACTAAATGCACAGGATTTCTTCCTTTACAGTACACATAATTTAATGGATATCAATCATTTAAAAATAGGAAAAAAATTTAAGCCAACAAGATCAAGATACAGAAACACAGCCCTGGCTGGTGTGGCTCAGTGGATTGAGCATCGGCCAGGGAACCAAAGGGTCACTGGTTCAACTCCCAGTCAGGGCACATGTCTGGGTTGTGGGTCTGGTCCCTGGTGAGGGGCACAGGAGAGGAAACCGCACATTGACGTTTCTTCTCTCCCTCTCTCTCCCCCTCCTTTCCCCTCTGTCTAAAAATAAATAAATAAAATATTTTTTAAAAAATACAGAAACATCACAACTTGTGGTGTTTCTGATATTTCTCTGATATTTCTCAAAAGATGTCATAACTGTCAAGGGGTATTTTTTCAAGAAATTAGAGTTTTATTGGGAAAGTAATACATGAACACAAATACATATAGGAGCAGAACAAATAAATGGACACTGAGACTTGTAAAACCTTACTTACAGTTCTAATTATACCCATATTAGTTTATATTTTTACATCAATATTATTCTGTTAGTTTCGGATGTACTGCATAGTAGTTAAACAATCATGTACTTGACAGAGTACAAGATTCAAATAACAACCTGGCCCCATCCACGGTTGTTATGGTATTATTGACTGTATTGCCAACAATGTAATGTATATCTTTGTGTGTATTCTGTAACTGCCAATATGCACCACTTCATCCCTTCACCAGTTCCCCCCCGTCTCAGGCCTGACTCCCCTCTGTCAACCATCAGGCTGCCCCTCTGTATCTGTGAGTCTGTTTCCATTTTGTTTGTTTATTTTGTTCTTTAGAATCCATGTATAAGTGGAATCATATGGTATCCGTTTTCCTCTGCTTTATTTCACTTAGCATAATATTGTACAAGGAGTATAGCTTTTGATTCCTGATTGTCCCTTTATTTAATCCCCCTGAAACAGAAAGTGGAATCAATTGCTCTTGGAAATATCACTACTTTAAAAAAAAATTTAGTTGGGAACTTGGAATCTTCTTTTCTTGTGGCCAAAAGCAAAGTCCTGGTGGATGATTCCTTTGAGTGCTAACCCAGCCACCTAGTCAAATGCCAGACTTGCACACTGTAAGTCTGAATATCTGCATCTGGTGTTTTGAGAGAAGAGAAGACATCAGTCTCTCAAGAGATACCCTGGGAGCAGCTCTACTAGGGCAGATCTGCTATTCGCAACTGACAAAATGGTCAGGGAGTCTGGAATTCGTATGTGGAGGAGAAAGTCCAACTCCAATACAAAGTCTGGCAAAATATCTCATCACAAACCAGGAAGGAGCTAATGTTCACAGCATGATTCCTGCAGGTGCTCACACTTGTAGAACTGTAACTGAGTATCAAAAAGGGACTGTCTTTTGTTTGCTCTCTTGGTGACAAGCCCCACAGACCCCACTGCCTCTGCAGGTTGGTCTGGGGTGCTTCCAACTGCGTTACCATCTCCAACCTGCCTGTAGTCAGAAGGTTGGGGCAGATGCCCGGCCTCCCTTTTCTGTCAGATAAAGGGGAGTTGCACAGCATCCAAAGGGCTAGGCAGAAAACAGTGAAAACCGGTTTTGGAAGAGATGAAAGGTGTAAACCAGGGACAACAGCTCCCGAACTATTGGCCAAACCAAGCTGCCAAACCGTAATGGCTGCATGGGTACTAGCAGACAAAACAGGACCAAAAAAAAAAAACAAGTTTGCTGATGAGCAGAGATTCTACTGATAAACAAACTGGTTAATATAGTGGAAATATGATGAACCTGAAAGAAGACTGAAGGTTGACTACAAATGCTCAGGACATATTCTTTAAGGGAATTCTGGGGATATTTAAAGGACCCAAATGCAGAAGCAGCATGCATGTTGAAGAAAAGTATGCAAAAGGGAGAGCATGTTTTCGTGCTCATTCTTCTTGGCAATCCATGCTGTCTGCACCATTAGTTCTTTTCCTTCCTGCTTCGACTTGGTAATAGAAAGGCTGTTCAATCCTAGTGGACATAATATGCACAATGTTAGAAAGTGCATTATCTGCTCAGGTGATTACATTTCTTTCTAAGCACTGGCCTAGAGAAGCTGAAAGATACAAAGGGACGTGGCTTTGGTGGTTGAGCACGTAGTCACTGCTATTGTGTTCTTTATATCTATGGAGTCTGCATCGCTTCTGATATAACCATTATTATGTAGATAAATTAAATAGTTGGTATGTGAAAGGGCGTGACAGACCAACCCAATGGGATAAAGAAATTGTTAACCTCATTACGCTCTATCTAGGGGTGTCCAGCCTCTTGGCACCTCTGCGCCACACCGGACGAAGAATGGTCTTGGGCCACATATTAAATACATTGCAACACATATCACATACCAAAAAGTCTCATAATGTTTTGAGTAAATTTACAATTTTGTGCAGAGGTGCGTTCATAGGCATCCTGGGCTGCCTGAGGCCCGTGGGCACAGGTTGGCCAGGCCTGCTTTGTTTGGATAATCTTTTTTTAATTATTATTATTTTTTAAATATTTTTATTTATTTTCAGAGAGAGGGGAAGGGAAGGAGAGAGGGAGAGAAATATCAATGTGTGGTTGCCTCTCATGCGTCCCCCACTGGGAACTGGCCTGCAACCCAGGCATGTGCCCTGACTGGGAATCCAACCGCGATTGTCTGGTTCACAGGCCCGAGCTCAATCCATTGAGCTACACCAGCCAGGGCTGGATAATCTTTTATGTTACTCATCTAGAAGGCAATTAAGATAGGGGTAATTATTCCCTTTGTCATGATCATAAAGCCAAGGCTCTTAAAGGTAAGTATTTTTCCCTACCTTGCCCGCATTTAGCCACCAGCAACTGGCAGATTTGGAACTTAAACTGGATTGTTACTCCCTGCTGGTGTGCCCTCCTGTATCTGATTGTCTTTCTCGTAAAGCAGAAACAGCTCTACAAATGGATAGTGTTCCCGGAAAGAGTTGCTAATTTCAATGGCCCAGTTGAATCCACTACTAGGCTTGAAGACCTAGAACAAAGAGACCGACAATTATATCAGAAGGATCAATGGAAAGAGCTTGCAATGGATCCAGTTTGTGTAGAAGTCAGCTAGCACCAACTCACAAGCGCTAACTGTCAGCGTCTCTTCACGATTCCATGTTCAGTAGCTTGACACCAGTAGCTTAAAATTGGTGGGAGTATTGACATCAGAGAAATAAGCAAATGCTATGAACATTCAGAGATTTTTTTCCTCTAGACAGACAGTTAAATATTTATTAGCACATTGGGGAAGGAAATACATTATGAGTAATGCATACTAGAAAAACCATGGTCTTAAGATTAAAAAAAATGGTTTGATTCAGACAGTAGAGTAAATTTTGGCAGCATTGCTTATTTTCTCTGAATCTCCTTTCTTTTAAGAATAAGCAGCTCATCACCTCCTTGCAGAATTGTAGCATTAATGATCCTGTGTGTAAGTGGTGACATACAAAAAGCAGTCAGTTTTAGGGGTTACCATTAGAATTATTAGAACCTCACTGCTTTTTCCTTTTGTCACAAGTTTCCACATGAGTAAAGTTAAAATCATGGTAGTGCTCTGTGGAAGACATATGACACTGGAGGAAAGAGTTTCAAAAATGGATATAAATGATAAAATCTGTTAGGCTCTTTAGAAACAGGTAGCATTATAATTCTAGCTATTTACTGTTACAGCAAAATACAACACAGTAAAAAATCCAGCTAAGAGAGAGCTACTTTTGCCAAATTGAAATAACGGGAGGTAAATGGCACTGCTCTCCTCCAAAGGATCTGTGGGTTTGTAAATTGGTTGGTTGGAAGCATAGGGTTTTGGTTATTTTGTTTTATATGATTCACAGCACCAAGCACTGCAGTCCTAATTTTATCCTGGGGCATCCATTCAATACTTGCTTGGAGAGAATAGTACCACCAACTGCGTCCTCATAAGCACAGCCAAATATCCAAGTTTCTTTTTCCTGTTTGGAGAAGAATACACGCTAAAGAGCATCTATGAAGCCTAAGCTTATTTTTTTTTTCCGGGTGCGACCCAACTCTTGTATCAAAGCAATAGTTTAGATTAGCAGTGAGTTTCCATGAAAAGCATTTTACTCCGACACTCAGGAACTCAGAGAACACAAGACAGTACAAATATTGTCAAGAATATACCAGGGTGTAAACAAAGAAGCCTCAAACCAGCAACAGCCCAGAAGCAAAAAACAAGCACACAACGATGATAAAACAATGAAAACCTGCTGCTGTTTAGTGGAAATGCCAAGGAGCTCCACTGCTCTGGGTGTCTCTGACCCAGGGAAATCAATGCCCTTTGGCCCTTCAGGAACACTGCATGGAGGGGACACAAAACAAACTGCAGCGCACACTAATGCCCTGCACAACAAGCCAGTCAGTAGGAAGTCCTCCAGGGGGGCATGATTTCATGCTGAAAATAACAGCTTTCGAACTACCTCATTTTCGGCTTATTCTATGAAAAGAGAGCTGTTAAATATCAAGCAGTCACCATGAGTCATATACATGATCATGTGTATATTTTTTGAAACCTGGTAATGAAGTATGATTAATGGCTTTGGTTAATAAGGTACTCAAAAGGGTCTCCGCTCCAGAGAAAGTGAAATACAGAAGGGTGGTTATGGGTCAGGAGGCCTTTGAAATGGGTGTGAAATTTGCCACTGCTTTTTTGTATTCAAATGTGTAAACACATCTACAGAGCTAAGGTTTAGGTTCTGAAATGTGGAGTTATAATGGTAACAAAGTATGTTTTGTTGTCTCCTTTTTAAACCCAAATGGTTGGCTGAC
Source organism: Sturnira hondurensis (assembly GCF_014824575.4). NCBI lineage: Eukaryota > Metazoa > Chordata > Mammalia > Chiroptera > Phyllostomidae > Sturnira > Sturnira hondurensis. The sequence goes on from NW_028091775.1 coordinate 1,551,620, forward strand.
TTTCAGAAGGAAAAATAGATTAAAGAGCTGGCAAAATGACCAATAGTTAACTCGATATACCATTCCTATTACAGGGAACAAATATTTCACTTTATGTTCCAAGAGGAATGAGACTTTGTTAGGAGATACTAGCATCGGGAAACAAATAGTTTTGGATGAGGAAATGCAGTCACTTATGTGCAATCTCCAAAATAATACCTACAGAATTTTGCACTGGTTTATTTGCTTCCTGATACCAATAGCAACAAAGTGCTGCTAATAAATAGAAATTGATCTGAAATACAGACCAGTCTTCCCAAGCCCCAGAATGGAATTGGTCATGATGGATTTTCCTTATTCTCTTTATCATTGACAAGTGCTCTTGCCTTCCCAGCTTTTCAGGGAAACCATTAAAAAAATTACAAGCTTACTTCATTGTTTCATATCTTGGTTGGCTTTTGCAATACTTCTTCCTACAACTCTCAGTTTCTCCGGGTATCAGCAGGTATTTAAGGTTGGCCTTCATAACCGCAGCAATCTATAAATTCCTTTAAAGGATATTTTGTCTCAGGAACTAGGGGACTCAAATGTATCAGACCAAAAATTTGATTTTACTTGTAGTGAAAATAGTTGAGCACTATAACAAAAATCAAATGGCCCAGTGGTGCAAACAAATAAAATAGGCCCTCTGCCAGGAAAAAGCCTGATGGAGTTCTCGCTTCAAGCCTGAAAAGTAAGGCCACCTGACCGTGACAAAGAGGCATGGTATTTTGTTTTTTATTGAAAATTCTGGCTGTTATAGGGCCAGTGGCCAGTGACAGAAAGCAGCCATGGATCCGCTGACTAGCGCTTCACAACTCTGCACCAGTTATTTTGGATGAGAGTTGTGTTCTCAGGCAATAAATATGTGCAAACTGGAAATGATGAGTTTCTGGATCCCTGCAAAGCGTCTCTTTTTTTTTTTTAAATCCAATCACAGCAGCATATTAGGCAGAAGAATTCATTTGAAAATGTACAGAGACAGCACTGCATTCTAGGGAAGGCACATTATTGTGTAGATTTGGAAACATCTTTTGATACCTAATTGGATTTCTGTGGTTCTTAATTAAATGTTACAATTCACGTCAGCTATTGGCTGCACAAGCTCTAAGTTTGAGGGAAGTAATTGTGGAGCTGTAATTTCAGTTAGCATTCATCTTTAGTATGTGGGACACTGGCCTAGAACTTGAAATAGCAGATCAAGCTTTTTGCTTCCTAGTTTTTGTGAACTAACGGCTTAATGCCTTTGAAGCTTATTTCTTCTTTTATAAGAGAGAGAATCTTCAGAAGAATAATGAGGCCAAAATTACTCTGAGCTCCTTGGACAGAGTCAAGCTTATAGGGTTCCTGATGATGGCGTTATTTAAAAAAAGGATTATTAACCATGACCTTCCACTGAAATGAGTTTAAATTCACTGAAACAAACACACAGATCTCTAGGATAAACACATTTTCAGAGGCAAACGAGAACAGGAAGATGCTCCCACTTGCTCACTCAGTGCACAAGCTCTCACTCTCTATTTAATAATAATATTATCATAGTTCTTGTTATTTTGAGGTTAGCTAAGCTTTATAATACCCATTATTTAAATTCAGTAAACATTTATTGTACAGCTAATTAAGGTTCAAGTACTCAATTTGGCACAGAAGTAATTTAGTACAGTATGGTCCCTCCTTTCAAAAGGCTCACAATAGTCAGTAATAAATAGTTAAACTGCTCATTGTTCTACAAGACAACATTAAATAAAAACCATCTGAAGTATAAAGTTTTTAACATAAAAAAGATTAATTCTGATGAGGATAAGCAGTAGACAAAGAAAGCTTCCAAAAAAAATGTCTTTTAAGTTATGAAGACTGAAAAAAGATCTTGCTAAGTGAAAAATAAGGGAAGCTCATTTTCTACAAGCCGAGAAAAATCTCTTGAGAAATATCCAGAAAACTCATGAAGATTTAGGGAGCACTTTTATTGTGTTTTTATTATTTTCTTTATTAACAGCTATGAAGGGATGTTTTTGTTGTAAGATTGGCTAATAAAGGAACTCTGTGAGCCTTTCTGGTTGAAGACTATTCGCTGGAAGCTGGAGATTCTGAAGATTTCTTTTTTTTAATAGTCTGCTACCTATGATAGATATTATTAGCAGTCCAATTTCCTCTCAACTAGGTGGTATTGCTAGCTTGCAAAAAAATGAAATCTTTTTCCAGCTACTTTCATATCTTAGGTTCAATATCTAAAGTTATCGTGCTTTTCTACCCTAATTTGCCAGATTTCATATATTTATAATCAAGTGTACTGGGTTTTAGAACATTCTACACTCAAATACAGAAATACAGGACTATTGAGATATTCAGTGGTTTAAACTAAAGGCCTTTGAGAAAGGGTAGGTGCAGGAAGGACTGACTCTGACCTCCCACATCTCCCCTGAAAAAGGTCATAAGAGGTGCCTTCTGTGTGCCCCACGGGAAGGAGCATCCTTGTCTGTGGAGACAGAAGGATGCCATTAAGAAGCTCAATGGACAGGCCTTTCAGCCAGTGTACCACCCTTGACTAATACTATCAGGTCCTATAGCATTTTCCTATGATTTATCATTCTTCATTAAGCCTAATAGCAAAAAGGTTAGGTATAACTGTTTCTTAGGGTCTTCATTTTTTTAGAAAAGGCTCCAGTATCATAAAAACTTACATATAGCAAATATGTATGCCTTTGTTTATGATGTTGTCTTTTGTTAGTCCAGTTTACAGGCCTCAGTGGGAGAACATGGGAAAATAGCAGAAGTAATTCCTCCCTCCCCTACACGTGCTTGTGATGTTCACTTGTTGGTGTTAAAACTAATCATTGTTTTACTAAGTATGTAGTATTCTGCCCTACAGTACGTGATTCCTCAGTTCAAAGGAAAGTTAAAGGAAGTTAAATGTTTTGTCAAAGTTTAACCGAATAGCTGGTAGTAGACCTGGATCTAAATGCTGCAAATTTCTATTTTGTCTTTTATAACTCATCTATTTCTATTGTTGGGGGAAAATAATTTTTCTTCTACCCTCCTAAGTTATTGGCTACAATTCCTTCTGTAATAATCATGCTAAAAAGTATTAACAGGAGAAAATAAACAGAAGTTTAATAACATGTATGCCTCTTGTGTACATGAGAGATATCTAAGAAACTGAGGACCTTCTAAAAAACGGCCCCGAGGAGACACCTTCAATATCTCCAGCTAAACACAAAAGAAGGTGTATAGGATCTGGAAAGGCAGTTGGAGAGGTTGTCAGGCCAGAGTAAAGGAGGGTGTGGTTGTTATGCAGATTTCCCCACTGGTGGTAGTTTCTAGGTACAGAGGAAGACATCATTACAAATAGAGATGTTCCTTACAAATGGAAATTTCTCTTACAATGAAAGGCCAACTTCTACTGTATTTTTAGGCCTTTTACTTTGTTGGCTATCTCTTAAAAATAACCAGTCTGAAATAATCTATATACTGGGGTGGCAAATTCTGTTCCCTCTCACAGCTATACTGTACTACATTTTCCTCTACAATAGATGCTTTAAGGACATAATTAAGGCCAATTTGTTATTGACAACTAATGCAACATTAGTACATGCAACATTTATTTCCTAAGAAAACTAAAAACTACTTATTTTCTCTGCAGTTGACAGGTTCAGTTTTATAATTTGAGTACCTATGTCAGTATGGATTGTTTAAAATTTTGACAGAAGTGGAGCAGTTGAATTTTGCTGAATTTATACAATTCTTCTTTTCAGTCCTTGACCTTATTACATGCAATAACATACCAGGATACTTGCTTTTTTTTCCCCTTGCCTGATTGCCTTTACATAGTAAATTCTTACTGCCCATTTACCAGAAGTTCTCTTCTGCCCTACAGATAATCTGCAAATGATTAACTGAGTTGTATCTACCAAAATATGTTTTGGAATACAATAAAAAGATTAAAGCATTTGTTTGAGCTAAAGACACTGCAGCCTAGGGACAGATTCAGGTAGCAACACAAATTGTGTTCCACTGAGACAAAGGGGAAGCCACCTTTTATACCAGAAGTTTCCACCTAGGTTATCAATTAGGTCCATTTTATGCAAATAAACTATCCAAATTGTGCAGTTCTGATTGGACAGGACAGCTCTCAGACGATGAGTAGAAAGGTAAAACCAGGGTTTCCCTGACCTTGTTGACTCAGATGGTGTAAACAGGAAGGGCATATGGTGCAGAAAGCCAAGAGTTCTCTCAATTTCTTCCCAGTGGAGAGATTTCATGAGAAGCCCCGGTCAGCAAATGGCCTCCAGGGTCTTTTCTAAAACTCGGGCCCCCATTTGAGCATGAGGAGTCCAGCCCAACAGATAAATTTCACATTAAATGAATCTGTTTTTCTCTGGGTCCATAGTTGCTACACTAAAATTTCAGAATACTGCATGGGATTCTATTTCCACAGTTGTTTCTCAACATATTTATTCTTAGGACATTAAAATGTTCACATGATACCTACAAAGAAGGCATCATTTATTTAGTCTTTTTCCCTTCTCAGACTCTCAGAATTAAGTGATTAATAGATGTTAGCTGGGAGAAGATCTGAGCCAAGGATGGGCATGAAAATAGGCATTTTGAGTTGGGATGAGTCAAAAATCCAAAAATAAAAGATATTTAAACATGTGTAGTGTAAGAAGAAAATATGTGGACTAAAATCTCAGGTAATATATATGTATAAAAGACTTTGGAAATGAACAAAAAAATACTAGGTGTCTTTACTGGGGTTAGGGTACCTTTCCCTAAGTGAGTAGGACCACTTTACCCCCCTGTTAGAGCAAACTGGCTGTGGAAAACCATGGCAACCTAAATACCTTGCAGGCAATAACAGGAAAAAATGTTTATTTGGGATTGAAGGATGGGTGGCACAAATTCAGAAGTGAGTCCCAACAGTGCCACCTTCCCCACTGGCAGAAGAGGGGCTTTGAGGGTTTTAAAAGAAAAAAAGGGGGGTAAACAAGGGAGGAAGCTGCAGTAAGTTGAACGAGAGAATGTATTGGTGCTTGGTGGTGTACACTTGGATTTGCACCTCCCAGATCCATTGGAAACTCAGGCATCAGACAGAAGGATAGATTTGTACCACGTCGTTTGGTTAGCAATTTGGCCATCAGCAAAGTCCATTTTCATTAGCCCTTTCACACAGGATATTCTCGTTTTCACTAACTTCTGGAAATGTGGGCAGTTTGGTGCAGTTCGGAACGTGAAGAAAAGAAGACGTGCAGGGCAGCTCCTCTGAAATAATGCCTTCAGTTTTATTTTAATGCGACTCCACTTACGTTAGACTTCACACCAACAGTCCTACCAAGGATCCTTAGAATGGACTGTGCTTGATGGAATGCGATTGACTATTGCCCAGGAGTCAGTCTTACATCATTTGTAAATTCATTTCAGCATTTATTATCACCTAGATAGTAGTTACTTGAATTCTCCTTTTAGCAGGTTGTAATATCTTACCACTCTTCTAATTGATAACTTAAAGAAATCGACACATGGTTATTTAAAACTGTATGAGATTCATGACTTCTTTATTTTTTCAAAAATGCTTTAACGGCAAACTCATTGGTTCTAAATTCTGGTGGGCACTGCAATCTGTTGGGGGTGGGGAGGCACTTGTTCTGACACAGACCACTGGACCCTCTTTCCAGAGGTTCTGAATCAGCGTTCCTGGGTGTGGCCCAAGAATTGGCATTTCAGCAAATGCCAGGGGATACAGACGGTGCTGGGCAGAGATTACACTGTCAGAACCACTGGTGTGAACCATAGTCACCTTTGCCAATGACTACAACCCTAAGAAGCCTTCATTTTACCTAAGCAGAAAGATATTCATTCGGAAACCTTATTTGCAGCTATAAACTATTTTCAGATCCCTATGTGAAAAGAATGTTTCTAGTCCTCTCATTCCACCCCCCCCATTGCTGGATAAATCAGCCTCTTAAATCTCCTGATTTGAGCATTAGAAATAGTGGCAGTTTCTATTAAGTGAAGTGATGGGGAATAGGAAGGTATGAGAGAAGACAATATAAGATTCACTCTAGAGCAATTATGTAGTTAATTACCCTAGTGTGTGAACTTAGCCTTCAAAGCAATCTCATTCAGGCTGAGCAAAAAGCTACTACAGACAATTATGGAATGTGTGTGACATTAGAAAAGGAAGACAGAGCCCTTGTTAGAAGAATAGTACAAATGCTGAGCAGTGTAACTTGAAATAGACACAAGTGGAACCGTTTTCCCTGAGCTGTAGTCTTCCTTGTATAATAGGTCCTTTCCATTCTAATTTCCATGATTCATTTGCTTATTCAGATGTTACGTAATTCTCCTGTTTCCCTTTTCCTGTTGCAAGATATGCATCATCTTTCCCTTTTGTGACTATAGAATTCTATATGTATTACCATTGTCAGACATGAGGGTAGTGATGGAGAATAATGTAAATGAGCAAACTTTTCCCCCTGTTTGAATGCAAAGGAAAACCTGATACTCTTGAGTGAACACCACACACCTGGCTTAAAGATATGACCATTATTTCCTTTGTATTCTCATATTCCATAAGAAAGATGAAAGAAAGCCCTGTCATAGGTACGCTGATAATGTCAAAAGTATGGGTGGAACTTTCAAATAGTTGAACATGGCTATCTAAAAGAGCCTTTTGTGAACCTCTAAAAAGTAAGGTAAATTAAATCTAATATGCATGCAATTTGTCATGTATTTAGAGGTTGGTGGTAATTAAGAATTATGGTTTACTTTTTAACACTGTATTTCTCTTTTATATAACTTAAAATGCATCAACACATTTCCGGTATATTCATGGTGCACTCTAGTGGACAAACTGAAAACTCAAAAGTATACATGAAATTTCTGTGAGGTTTTCAGAATTTTATATACGTGCATTTAGTTCAAATAGAAACTTAGCAATTGTACTTTGCATAGGTAGAAAACAATGCATTATTTTAGGGGGAGGGACTATCGTGGATGGGAAAATGTTTTTGAGTCAATTTGGGTTTAGAAGGAGGTTTCTTTCCCCACCCTGCATTCCTTTCTGTTCCTTCTCCTTTTCATTTTCTTCTAACCAGTAAACCCTAAAATTATAAGCATTCAACATAATAAAGCAAATGCAAAGTCGGGCCTTAAGCGGAGGATACAAATGAAATGTGTTATCATTATCAATTTTATGGTCATTTTAGTTTTTCACTTTTATGAAAAGCTATTTTAGTAAAGATATGATGTAATGGTAGCTCTTCAGAGTCTTTGAATGTCAGCTGTCAGACAAAAACAGTGTCAGAAGCATCTAATATAAAAATTCATAAACACTTTTTAACTGGTTGATATTCAACCCTAATATTAGAAGGAATAAAAGTTGGGTTTTATTTTCCTAAATGCAGTGATATTTTGAGTAATATATAATATTTTAACATTAAAATATTGCCTTTCTTATTCTGTTATCTAGTAATGGTGTATATGCTTCAATGTGAGTCTTCTAAAGTAATGTTCACATTACTTATACTCTTTAAAAATATCCACAGTAAAGTTATTTTTTTAAATTTCTAACATTATATTCATTAACAGATAAGGTTCTTTTCTATTTATGTTACATACATATACACATAATTTACAAGGCAGTAATTTATCACCATATGTAATGTCGTACCCATAGCTAAAATATTAAAAGGAGAAACAGAGGAAAAAATGAAGACAAAGGTGCAATCAGTTCAAATTCTAAGTATCTAAACTCTCTAATTCAAAGATCATACTTCTATGACTAAAACCATTTATTTCTTGAACCTTTATCAATTAAGAGAGCTATCAAATAAAAGGTTAACAGTCAGTAAGAGCTATCCAAGAAACATACCCCACCCCAGTGACTTTGTGTATAGTGCAGGGGATGGTTAGTATTAGCAACTTACCCGATACAATGGAGCGGCCTGGGAGCTGCCTGCAGCTGTAATGAGTCTTCTAGGAATACATGCCACATGTTTCTCTCTCTCTTTTTAAAAATGTATTGAATTATTGTTCAAGTACAGTTTTCTGTCCTTTACTCCCATCCCAGCTCACCGCCCCCCCTGCTCCCCACCTCCCCCCCATTTCCACCCCTGTTAGTTTTTGTCCATGTGTCCTTTATACTAGTTCCTGTGAATCCTTCCCCTTTTTCCCTGAAATTCCCTCCCCTCTCCCCTCTGGTCACTGTCTGCCTGTTCTATATTTCAGTGTCTTTGGTTATATTTTGCCTGCTTCTTTGTTTTGTTGTTTAGCTTCCTGTTAAAGGTGAGATCATATGGTATTTGTCTTTCACTGCCTGGCTTATTTCACTCAGCATAATGCTTTCCAGTTCTATCCATGCTGTTGCAAAGGGCAGGAGCTCCTTCTTTCTTTCTGCTGCATAGAATTATATTGTGTAGATGTACCATAGTTTGTTGATCCATTTATTTACTGATGGACACCTAGGTTGCTTCCAACACTTGGCTATTGTAAATTGTGCTGCTATGAACATTGGGGTGTATAGGATCATTTGGATTGGTGTTTCAGGATTCTTAGGATATAATCCTAGCAGTGAAATTGCTGGGTCAAAAGGCATATTCATTTTTAGTTTTCTTAGAAAATTCCATACTGCTTTCCATAGTGGTTGTACCAATCTGCAATCCCACCAACAGTGAACTAGGGTCCCCTTTTCCCCACAACTTCTCCAACATTTGTTGTTTGTTGCTTTTTTATGATAGCCATTCTGACCGGTGTAAAGTGGTATCTCATTGTGGTTTTAATTTGTATCTCTGTCCAAGGAAGACATACAGAGGACCCAGAGACATAGGAAAAGGCTCAATATTGCTAGCTATCAGAGAGATGCTTCTCTTAAACTTACCCCATGGCTGGTATGCAAATCCTTGAGAAGCCCCACGAACATTCATCAATGTGGAAGTTACGCATATTAACAGGCTGCTGAACATGAGTGAGTGAAGAACATTTTAAATCTACTCTCATACTCCAGTTCTGCTTCATTCATGAGACTCAGCTGACCCTTAAAATAATTTTAAATTTGGACTTACTGCTTCAAGACAATATATAATGCTATTGGCAAGATAAATGAGGCTAAAAAAGGTGCCTCTATTCATCCTCTCTGATCCACTTAGAACTTTGTTAAATTCAATTGAGCATGTACCTACCTGTCAAAGTTAATCAACTTATTTTACTTTATGTATTTTTTAAACCTTTTGTCTTTAAAGTACGTCTAGTGCTGAAACAGAAAAAAAAAAAAAAACACTGCCTATTTCGAAACAGGGCCAACACTGTGCGAGGTACCGTCTCAAGCTCTTTTCATTTCAAACAACAACAGATATAGCAACAAAAACTCTGTACATCTAAAACCAAAATGAGATGGATACTGGAGAGGCTCACGAGCCAAGAGAAGGAGGTGCACAGGCAACACCTGAGAACTACAGGTGTTGCCCATGTGCATGAGAAACCAGTATTAGGGATGTGTGGCCATTCTTCCCAGGGCTCCATCAGAGCATGGGAATATTTAATCTACGGAAAATTGTAAATTCCCAAAGGAATGCATCTCATTGTCCCATATTTGGTCAAACACTAATCCTTTATTCAAATCCCTCTGACTCAGTTCATAGCAGGAATTGTGATATTTAGCTTCATGGGAATCTCTTAGGAAAATTAATTCAAAGGGGATGCTGTTAGCAGGAAGAGATGAGGGGTGCTGATTAGTCCAAACCCTCGTTACATTCTGACCCCGGTCTTCTCAGAACTACTCACACACCCATACTCTAAAATGCCATGAGTATAGTCTTTTAACAAAATGCAATTATCTTACGTGTAACCCAAATAAACGTATCCTTTCCCCCTGGGAAACAGACTGAAGTCATGCTCATTTTACATCCATATTGCTTTTGATACAGAGACAGAGAGACACCTAGAGCTGTAAATAGATAGAGGGGAAAGACAACCATCTCCCAGCTAAAAAACACCTGAGCCTACCAGAACTAAGAGGCCTGAAACAGATCATTCCTTGTGTCTTCAGAGGGAGCCTGACCCTACCTATGCCTTAATTTTGGACTCTGGCCTCCAGAAATGTGCTACAGTAAGTTTCTACTGTGTTAAGCCATCCAGTTTCGGTATTTGTTATGGTGACCCTAAGAATTAATACTGGTGTGTGTTCTGATTCGGGCTCTGGGGCCATTCCCCTACAATTCTTTTGACTCTTCCATCTTTGGTGTAGCAGCTTTGATTTTAGCCTAGCTATATCATGAATTCATATGAGAATTCCTGCAGGATTTGGGCCTTTTCATCCTCAGAAATACCAGGAGAGGGAAAATTTCTCAATTATGAGGAAAAAAACTTGTTTGATTTGGCTGATCCTATGTCACTTTTGGACTCATACAATGGTTTGGAGATGCCAGATGTTGATTCAATTTAGCCTCAGTTTCTGAATCAATAATCTGCCAAGGGTGCAGACAGGAACGGGGCTACTATACATATCTGTGTCACACTGTAACTCTGTGTGGACGGAAAGGGGCCGCAGACGGAAACTGACAGGCCCGGGGAGACCTGTGAGGCAGCCTTACAAACTCAGAGACTTAAAAGAAACCACAAAGGATGATCTGAAATTAAAACTTACTGACTAAAAGCAGGTCATGGTAGGCTAGAATTTTCTGTGACAAAAAGTCATTCTTTGCCTTAATGGAGCCTGTGGTTATTTTGCATCTACGAGAATACACATTTGAGAGGTCAGGTGACCTCCCTTTCGCCCCTGTTCCTGGGGCACAATCTCCAACCCAAGCAGTGACCACTGGAGCTCCTCACTGTTCCCTTGTCCTCCTGCATGCCACCTCCACGTGCTGTAGATGTTCATTGCTAACCACCGTCCGCCCACCAGTGTAAAAGAAGTGTGTGCCTTTCCATTTCACTTTTTATCCAGTCCCAGAGATTTTCCAGCTTTGCTTTCTCGTGCCTCCCTCATCTGTCACCAGTGGATTTCATGTGACCCCTTTATGTCTCCTCCTTTGACTGTAATGTATAAAAGGAAGTGTTTTAACTGCCATTCTTTGGACCCTGTCTCAGTTTCTTGAGATTTTGCTTCCCGACAATTATCATCAGTTTGGCTCAAATAAACTCACAGAAATTCTCTACAGGTTTGAATGTCTCTTACGTTGATATCTGGAATTGGCATTAGCATCCTGCATTATATAACTTTTATGGGAAGTGTCTACCTGAAAAGTCCAGTGTTCTTTTAGGAAGAAACACAGAAGACATTTCCATGGTTCTCTTGTGCCCCCATCTTGCTGGCATGGAATAGCTGGAAACTATGATACAAAGCCTTGTCTTCTGTTCAATTAGATATACATTTTTATGGGCTGTAGGATCTCTTTTATATGTCTTTTAGAAAATTTCATCACTACATTCTTAATAAGTCTTTTACCAATTCTCCAACCTTGTTCGCTGCCAGTCTCTGGCCATGTGTTAATCTTTGTCACTGTCCAGGAGTCAATCTAGATCCTGACTTTGGAACAAATCTCTTTCCAAACAAAGTGGAACATAACACGCATTGTTTAAATAATGTCTTTTGGGAAGGTTTTTTCCCCTTTAATTTCCTTAGGACCACACAAGAGGTGATGTGATCATTAGAAGTTCACTACAGCTGATGCTGATATAAAACAGTTAATGCTCTTACTAACGCCTTATCTGCCTTCCATTCTTTGGTTGGCCTTTCACCTTTTTAACCATTTTGTAAGTATCTCCTGCATTTAAGGTCCTCTATTAAACCACCTGTCATGCTCTCTGGGTCCCTGACTAGACCCAGACTTGTATAACAGTGACCAGTTACTTATCATATTTGTAGATAATGTCTGATGCCCATGTAAATATGCAGGTTCTTTATAATTATTGTAGGACCTTTGAGGTCTTTCTGATTAAACCACAGCATCTGAGAAGTATGGTGACTAAATTCAAGAACATTTAACATGCTCACCAAGTAATATATCTGAAGATGGAGATGGAGCTAGGAACCAGCTCTCCTGACTTCCTCTTGAGTGTCTTTTGAACTTTACAGTACCTTATATTTTATAAATATTTATGCTTATGCTTACAATTCTCCATCTGATACAAATTTACCAATTTTTATGACCTGAAACATTAATCCAAAAGTGAACAGCTAGGCAACATTTTCAAAGTTCAACAATTTATAAATTTTAAGACAGGTCGTCTTCAAAGCATTGCTTCAGTGCACTAAGTAATACTCAAGTGGCTCGAAAGAGTTAACTCAGCTTGCAAAAGAGCTTAATTCAGTCCTGAGACATAGCCCGTACACAGGGAGAATGCAGCTCATTAAATCCCTTTCAAAGACTCCCTTTAGAGAAGTGTGTTTTGGGATCAATATTATGTTCCTGTGGACTTAACTGAATCACAATTACTCTTGGGAGGAAGCTAGCTTTTCCTTTTGGGTATGGGACTTTTCAAAGATGGGTGTTATATCTATGGTTATTTATAATTTTGTTTGAAAAGCAAACTGAGTTACTATTTTTAAAAGAATACTAATAGTCAGGTAATTCTTGAGTCAATGTTTTTTTCTTCCCAGCAGCTAATAAAATAGGTCACCCTTCTGTAGGTGTTTTGTTTTGTTGGTGCTTTTTGCACCTGCAACTTCACCTTATGAGATTCTCTAGTAAAACATCATTTTTCATGACATATTCCTAAAAAGTACTTTTCGGAGGTCAGAAACAGCAGCATAAGAACAAGTTTCCTTCATTAGGTGATTTCCCCTCCCCCCAAGGTATATGTATATGCACTATGACATCTGATTAATATGATGACAAAGTAAAATGGTGTCTATATGATGGTGGACAGTTGGATAAAATCTCAGACATTTTGATAGCTCCCCCATATAACACGGTGAAGTGATGACGAGTAAGGAGCTTGCAATCAGTTTCCTGTATTTCAGTCCCAGCTCCAACTATGTACTAGTTTGGGGGCCTCATGCATTTTACTTCAGGTCTCCAAGTGTCAGTCTCCTCATCTTTACACTCAGTAAAAAAAGTATCTCTCTCCTTAGAATATAGATGATGGGACTAAATTAATGAAAGAGTATATGTGAAAGTCTGGTATTATAGCTATAATTATTACATGATTATCCGTAAATATATGTTATTTTTAAACATTCAAGCAGGAGTTAAAAGTATAGTTGGCAACTGTTATCATAATAAGCTCATTTTTAAAGACTAATCTTTCATAACTTACAGATCGTGGAACAGAGACACATACAGTGTCTCTGCCAGCCTCTGTTGACTGTGTGTACCAGTTATAGAGATTATAAATATTACCTATAGATTACAAAGCACAACATCATTCATAGGATCACTACATATCTATCAAATATTTTTCTCTCACTGGTAGCTAAGCGAATTTCTGGTATAGTTCTCCTGACTGGTTTTGGATGGAGTGGACTGAGGACAGGCTTATACTTCCGAAGAGTTTAATAAACCAAAGAAATTCACATCTAAATTATTTTTAACTGTATGAAATTTGTCCTGTGTCTAGTATAAAGGCAGAAATAATAACACAGCATTTCATTATGTCTTCTGGGTCCTCTGGTAAAATGTGTAAAGTGTACCATGTAGACTAAAAGGTATGAGACAATACCTAAAAAAACCCTCAGTGAGCAATGAAAAAAGTTGCTAATGCTGAATCCCTATGATCTGTACAATGTACACAAGCAACTTTTCTCTCTATATTCACCCACTGAGACTATCCATGATTATACCCTCCTTTGATTATAGTGCATCACTGTCACCATAAGATATTCAAAAACCTGATCAGCAGCTTCAATTCTTTCAGTTTTTCCACTTCTGAAAAACCACTGAGAAGTAAGCCTGAGATATAGCCTGAGAAGGAAGAACAGCCCCGTAAAGACTGAAGGAAAATGATGGGAGAAGTAAGACACTGGGCTGCCTTGTTCCCTCACCTGTGCAGCTAAAACATTGAATGTCAAACCCTTTTAAGGCTTGTTGTACATTTGAAAGTTATTTCAGCTATGGTTTATTAAAAACAAATCATTCATTTGAACCATGCATAAGTCATTAGTTAATCTTTTTTTGAGTTTTATATAGCTTGTTTCTTTATATTTTGCTTAATCATCTTAAGAGTTAAACAATACTTGCTTTATCTATTTCCCCCATGAGAAATTTGTTCATGTACTATATATTTTCACTCGTTAAGCACATTTTATGTTGGTATGAAATTTGGATAGTTATGTAGAAGTTATCTGTAAAGTATGGTTAACATGTAGTATTAAAAGCAAAGTATACCCTTCAAAGTTTGTAACATAATTTATTATTTCAGGTATCTCACATAGTAACTGGTACAGGGCAAATGCTTAGTGTGTTTATTAAAAGAGGGAAGAGAAGGAGAGAGGCTCAGAAGGGGGAAGGAAGGGTGAGTGAATGTCTCTATCCAAAAGATAGCTGGATTAGGAGGAAAAGAAGTATTTGGATGGAAAGAAGAAAGTTCATGGTATTTAAATAGGAAAAACCTAGACTTGGAGTGAGAAATATTTGCTCTAGAGCCTGGATCCTTTCAGCTTTGTGACCTTAGCTTTATTTTCACATTTGTAAAAACAAGGTGGGGGGGAGATGGGGGAGGTCTGTGAATACGTAACTATTTCTTACACTTTGAGAATCAAATCCAATAATGTGTGAGAAATGCTTGCTTTTAAAATACCTGAAATATAATAGGTGCTCCATAAATGTCAGTTTCTTCTCTTTTGCATCACTTGGCCTGATTTTACCTTAACGGCAGGTTTTTCAGTGTTTTCAAGTTAGAGTTGAACAGATGATTTGAAGGTGGGGAATGACGCCGTTCCAACTCTCGGCACATCTCCCTCCTGTGCTACTTCTTTTGGGAGTTTGCCACTAAGCAGGCTCTGTTTTTAGCCTCATCTGTTTGAGTGAGCTCATCTTTAAAGAAAGTTTCCTTCTTGTACTCCACTTTATTCCATCAATAGGAGCTATTGATTTGGAAGGCCAGGTGGAGTGGCCTTGAAGCTTAGGATGATGCTATCTGCAGATTGCATTGCAATGGAAATAATCACAGAAAAAAACCTAAATAATTAACTAAGTAAAATGTGTGCTTATAGTGGTCTCTCTTTAGGTTACACATGAATTTGAAATGTAAAATCTTTTTAGCATTTCTTGTGTGAAGATAAAGAGAATTCAAACAAATAATATTTGAAAGGGGAGACAAAGTGAATGTGTTCATTATGGATGAAAGATTATTCTTCTGACCAGAGAAAAAGAGTGTAGAATGCCTGGCATAGAAGAAACAAAACAGTGTCCCTTAACATAGGAAAAGGAAGGTTATAATGCCACTGATGTTATGGAGCAAGAATCACATTATGACTGAAAACAGGAGGAGATGAATTAAAATGTACCAGCTGGGAGTAGGTTCACAGTGGGAGATTGATGAATGCTGGTTAAGATTTCTTATACTTTAAGGGGACTGGTACCAACAGCAATAACCAAATTATAACTATAACTAAGCCACATTTTCCTGAAACTAGTCTCTTTTCTTTAAAACTATAAATATTCTTCTCTTTTCCTTCCCTAACATATAACATGAAGTCTTTGCTTAAAAATACAAATGACTTCATACCATGCTTGTAGGGAGTAATATACTAGGTACACCACATTCAGTGGCTTTGGCATTTTTTCTTTTTTATGTGGCTGTCAAGTCTGTGAGAATATAACAAATTTCATTATGCCTGAGGTACATTTATATAGCATGTGATGATTTACATTGGTAGGAAGTTTTAATATTAATGTAAAATAAGCATTACATATGCTTACCCTTTTCATAGAGTTGAAACAGGAAAGTGAATCAACATTTGACTTTATTGAATTTTCCAACAAGTAGTTATGGCAGTTTCCAGGGTTCAGTATGCATGATAAACCACAACCCCCAAATATTAAATAGAAAGTTTAGGGTTAAGACTGAGAGAAAAACTAAAATAAAATAAGACATGAATATACATTTGAGAGGATTCCATAGAGATTTAATTGTTGGTTTATTAGGTAGCTATTCACAGAAAACATAATTTTCCTTATCCAGAACATTTCTGCAAGGTTTTCCAGGTTTATTGTACCAAGCAAGGCAAGTTAATTTTTATATTGACGTAAGTGATAGTTTCTTTAATGTCACTGCAACAACCGGTAAATGTGGCCAAGAAGAACCCCACCTCTTACCCACACAGTGTCACCTGCCTTGTTTGCTTCTCTTCTTATGGGCCATCTCGGTTCTTGTGGACCCAGCTCAGACCTCATGCTATAGCCTTTCTGAACCCTCGTGAGTCCTCTCATTGAACAGATATTTATTTGGAACCTATTATTCCAGGTGCTCGGGAAAAGGACAGGACTTGACAGATGTCTGTAGGTCTTCACAGAACCTTATTTACTTTACTTCACAGAAAAGTAAATAAGTATATAGACAGGAGTTTATGATAGGTGATGTACTTTGATTGTGGTAAGTGCCAGAATAATTCACCTGATTCTGAGGTGAATTATTCTACCATGAAGCCGTTGGTTCACTTAAAAGTCTTTGTCAGCTGTAAACATTGTGCTATTTTAGGTAAATGCATAGACTTGTTCGACCAGCCTTTCTACTCTTCTATAATAAAGCTGAGATAGGTTATTTGCATGTGCTGCTATAAAAATATTTTGTTTAAAACTTACCCTCCCTGCTATATACTGTACCTTTTCCTTATTAAGAGTATCTGGGTCAAGTCAAAGAACAGGTATAAAGGACCAAGGACAAGGACAACAGAGTGGGGATTGACTGTGGGAGTGGAAAGAAGGGGCGGGCAGGGCAGAGGGGAGCAATGGGGGAACTATTGGAACAACTGTAACTGAACAACAGGAAAACGTTTTTTTTTTAAAAAGAGTAACTGGGGATCCACACAAAACTGCAGAAAACTAATGTTGGAAAACTGTGAGTACCCCTCACGTACATAGTGACTTGACTTCCTCTTCAAATGATTTCCCTGGTATCTCTGATTGCCGATATATGACCCACACATAAACTGTGGCAGCATTGCATCACTTGATAGAAAAAAGGGAAGCTAGCTGAAAGTGGAAAAGGGGACAGATGGCAAAGTATATTCCACACACATACACACACACAGAGGTTTTTAGGTTGTTTTTTTTTTGTCATGGAAGCTGCTTCTCCTCTTAATTCAGTTCAGTGTGTTCCAAGGCAGCTCCTATTTCTGAAAGCATTGAACATGCAGGCAAAAGTTTCTAAGTGGAAACTCCCAAAAGGCAGGAAGGAAATGACGTATGATAAACGTCCTGGAAAAATGAGGAGGCCACAGTAGATGGTTGCAAAAATCCCTTCCGGCTTGGAGACCCTGTGATTCTGTCTTCTTCAAAGGCCACAGGGAAGTGGTACCAGAGCCTGTGACAGCTTGCAGTGAACATCCCTGTAATGGGTCGCTTTTCTCATTCCTTTTTGCCACTTATATTTTATGCACTGGAACCTGCTTATCAAACCTCATCCGCTTCCTCTTCAAGGTCTGCAGCTCTCTCTTGCTCTTGCACTAACCCAATAACAGATCTCCTCCCTAATGACTGAAATGGCTTCCGTCTTCAGTGTGATTCATGACATCCTAATCCTAAGCAGCCATGCTGTGCCCACCTTTTTGCTTCCTGCTTAATGAACTTCACTCTTAAAGCTTAGACATTTTTGAAGGTTTACCATTTAATATAAGTTGTTCATATTTTAGTGAAACAAACACTTGAGAATACGATTTAGGGAGTAGAAGTGGGGATTTTAATGGTGGCTTTTCATTCCCTGGGTGCCAAGTTCCTATTTAGCTAAGAGGGTTAAATATAAGAACTGATGGTTACGTGAAACTCCTTTACTCACCTTTATAAATGCTGATTGTCCTAGATCAGCATTTCATAGGTTTCCCCTCACTGATTTCCAAAGTAGTTATATGTAGTAAAATTCTTCATTAAATTAGGACTATATAAAAAAAGAATCAATCAATGGTAGAGCAAGGATTTAAGATACGCAGTGAAACTGGAAGCCAAAACAAAACAGTGGATGCAAAGACAGAAAGACAGCTGGGGTAATTCCAAATGGCAGGGTCGGGCCAGAAGCACAGGTCAAAGAATGTACAAGAAGCCTGAGCCCAGAGTACACACAACAATCGAAGGCCAGCGCGAGGCCAGGTATATAAAGTCGATGAGGAATCAGTCAGCAGTCCTGGGGTACTGAAGACCAGAGGATCTTGAGGGCTTGTGGAACAGATGAAACAGGGGTTGTAATAATTTAAGAGGCCAAGGGTGGCAAGCCAGGAAAAGGAGCAGCACCAAGGAGACGAGGGCTGAGGGTAAGGAGAGCCGTACAACAAAGCAGAAGGTCAAGAAGGTAGCAGACACTGGCAGATAAAAAACATGGCAAAGTGGCAAACATCTGTCTCACATAGGAAACTTTTTTATCTATTTCCTAATTGTAGCAAGAAAAGGATCGATTTGGCAGGGCTAACACACAACCTAGAGGCAGCTAATGATTTTGTTGGGAAAGTAGGACATCCACTTGGTTGTAATGGGGGCTCTTAGAAAGGAGGATTATTTCACAATCTTGCTGAGAAAACACAAGAATAAATAGGATAAGGTAGGTAGCTGGAGAAGCTAATATTTCTGTGCTAGGTTTTTTACCTGTATTAGTGCATTTAACCTTTCTTGCAACAATGTTGAGAAAGTGGTGGTCATTTTTGATCAATGAAATAACTGAGCACAGTTAAATGAATTGTTTACGGTCAACCAACTGATCAAGTACTCAGAAAAAATATACGATTTGATACTACAGAGTAAGTCCTAATTGTCCAGTGTTATCCTGTTTTACATAAAAGTAGTATGCTACTCAAAGATAAAATGCCAATGTTTTTATACTTGCAGGGTTGAAATAAGATTTTGGCAGTGGTGCAAATGTGGGAGCCCAATAGTGGGGAAAAATCACAGGGGCAGTGTTCAAACAAAAGTCTAGAGATGCTCAATTGCAAACATAAGGAGGATACTTTCCTTGGGTACATTTCATAAAATCAGATTTGCATTGGGGAATTTTATTTCTTCAAATGAAGAAAGTGAAATTAATAATAGTAATGAATAGCCAATAATCACTGTGTATACGGTTAATGCTCAGTCAGTTGCTTACAAGCATAATCATAGTCTATATATAAGTTTTATAGGAACCCTGTAAGGTAGTTATTCTTATTATCTTCATTTTTTTTTACAGAGGAGAAAACTGAGACACAAAAAGTACACAGAGCCTCAGGCCATGTGCTTATTAAAATTTCGAAGCAAGGATTCACATTCAAGTGCCATTCTTCCATGTTTGTCGTCTTCAGACATTCTAATTTTATGTTCACAAAGCAATGTATTAATTTACATGTGTTATAGGTGGCTATATGAAAAGTATAGGTGTGCTATCGTGGCATTGTTATCTTCCTAAAAATTAAATGTTCTTTTTTATACAACAACATAGCAAATGATGTTTGAGTAGTAAAGCCTCCACGGCAACAAAATGCCCGTGGCCTTTAATACCGAGTTACCAATTTTCATGAATATTTGATTGTCTTATCGACTATAAAATATTCTAGTTTAGTTTTCATCCAATGTTCAAAACAGATTTCTTTGCTTTTACTATTGAGTTTATTGGGGTTATTGGAGTTTATTGGGGCTTCACAAAACCACACGGGTTTCAAGCATACAACTCCCTGAAACAACTTCTATCTGCAGCCTGCGACGGACGTCCACAGCCTGAAGCGAGGTCACTTTCCGTCCTTCCTACTCTGGGGCTGGGGGTGGGGGGGTTGTTTGGAAAGTACCACAGTTTTTGTGGCATTTCCATTTTAAACAAGGTGGGTGTTTAGTTAAACTGTCTTGCTTTCAGTATAGAAACATTATCCATAATAACAGCCTATCCTTGTTCATCTTCATTAATTGAGTAGGGAATATTAATTGTTCTCTAAATGTAATCATCCATCATATCTTTTCAGATAAATGATGCGTGTTTGATTGAATATGTTTTTCTCTGATATAAACCATTGCAGAGTTACAAGTAAACAATATCTATATTTAGATCTACTTTGTTTGCTGAGAAACATCGACACATTCTGTGACAACTTCTGACGACCTTTCTCATTTTGATTTTCAAACTGTCATGTACTTAGACAAATCAATTTAGAGCATTTTGAAACAGTATTTAGTAAAGGTACAAAGAGTTTACAATATTGCTTTTAGTTTAAAATGTCATTTGCTCCCAATCGTGAGACAATTTTGAGTGTTGGAACTGTAATTTAACAGTTTGTCAAATTTCTCAGTGAAGTATAAGAAACATGTTGAAGGTAAAATGTTAAAAATGCAAAGATATAATTGTGCTTTAACAAGCGAGCCTAAAAACATTTATGGATAACTGAGAAAACAATGACATAAAACAGAATAAAATATGAAAATATCACTAATGTATATTTAATGTATATTTATCTGAAATCACTAATGAGGCTATCTAGAAAGTTATTTGTGATGGTTTGTAATATGCGCAGGCAAATTACTTGATCATTAGTAAAATCCAGCTGCTAGAATATTTTTTGTATCATACATCAAATTAAAGGAAGCCATTATTTTGTAGCATAGTGTATACATCATATGACCTAAATTATCAATATGTTAATATTTAAAATATTGTGTCCTTGAATTTAGAAAGGAGAAACTATTGATAGATTTATATCATTTTAATAAAATATTTCCCCAATATTGACTTATCATGTATATATTACAGAAAACTGCAAGTATAAACCTAAGACATGATAGTTGTGTTTCTTTTTTTTATTTTAATTGTTGTTCAAGTACAATTTTCTGTCTTTTACTCCCATCCCAACCCACCCACCCAGCCCACTGCCCTCCCTCCCATTTCCACCCCCCCTAGTGTTTGTTCATGTGTCCTTTATACTTGTTCCTGTAAACCCTTCCCCTTTTCCCCTGAAATTCCCTCCCCTGTCCCCTCTGGACACTGTCAGCCTGTTCTCTATTTCGGTGTCTTTGGTTATCTTTTGCTTGTTTGATTGTTTTGTTGTTTAGGTTCCTGTTAAAGGTGAGATCATGTGGTATTTGTCTTTTACCACCTGGTTTATTTCACTTAGCATAATGCTTTCCAGTTCCATTCATGCTGTCTCAAAAGGGTAAGCTAGTCGTGCTTCTTACCACACAAAAAAAGGGGACTAGCTTCTTTTAGAAATAATTTCTTATACAACAGCGCAGACTAGTGGCCATGGCTTTAAAGCAAATTTTGCCTTATTCTGGGACTTGTTATTTGAGGTAGTCATATATGTATATCATGAAATCTCATTAAATAAACTGTTTATTTAAACAGCAATTATAATACAGTATAGTTTAATGGATCTTAGGAGTATATTATCTAAATCTATTTTAATTATTCTATTTTGCATTTATTTTAAATTGCCTAGACATTTTTCTTAAAAATAATAGATGAAAAAAATAGACACTTAAATGGTCTCAGAAATAAGAAATCTAAATAATACAATTTTTTTTTAGAATACGAGTTATTGAAATGGATATTTTTATGATCTCTATTTTTTGTTTTAAGCTTACAATATAACTAATCCTTTATAAGCAAGGGTGTTTTCATTGAGGATATTGGCCTTAATACTATTGTAGTCACTTTTTATAAATGCCAACTGGTCCCAAGACTCTCAATTTGTATGAATTAATTTAATAACATGATGTTCATCTACTATGTAAACCTTATTTCCTAAATTGTGTTTTGCAGTTATTAAAATGTTATACTAGATTCCCAGTCAGGGCACATGCCTGGGTTGCAGGCCAGTTCCCGACAGGGGACACACCAGAGGCAACTATACATTGATATTTCTCTCCCTCTCTCCTTCCCTTCCCCTCTAAAGAAAAATAAATAAAATCTTTAAAAAAATAAAATAAAATGTTATTCTAAATTATACTTTTTTTACTTCAAAAAATGCTTAACAAATTTGTCTATAGGAAAATAAAGGGATTCTTCTTGGGCCAAAGAAAAGTAAGGCACTTTCTGAACCATCTCTTAATAATGTGAGGACAATAAAAGCATGAGAAAAATTATTTCAAAAGCCTCATTTTGATATCTAAATCTTGAATAGATTTACTTTCCTAAAATACACACTTAGACCTTCAATTGATTGTATCCACCATCTGGAATGGCAAAGAATGAGATAGAAAACTTCACACTGAGATAAGCAGGAGGTTTTGGAAACATAATTATTAGTAGACTGTTTCTGAAATGACTCATACTGATAGCAAAAGGGGGGGTGGGTGGGTAGAATACTGAACAGCTCCAAATAATAGGAACAGTGGATAATAAGCCAGGAATAATTTAAAATTGTGTCTATTCCCATAAAGGCATAAAATCTACCCTAAAACATCTGAAAGGTTTACATTGGCCTGTGATTTAAAATAATGATCATTTTCATTTGGATTCCAGTCTCAGCTCTATTATTTAGTAGCTCTGCAAATTTTGAGAAAATTTGTCAGTTTCCATGAGCTTTAATTTTCTAATCTATAATTGAGTATACTGTTAATGATCTAACAGAGTGGCAAACAAATGAGATAATATTTCTGAACACTGAGAAATGCAAAATAACTGGATTTTTCAGTCTACACTTGTAGCTATTTTGTCTGTTTATTCCTTCATACAACAACTTTTAAAAATCACTCTTTAATTTTCTTTTATGTGGAAAGATCATAACTATTAACCAAGTGTCACTATACTTTTATATCTAAAAACATATTCTCCTCAAAAGTAGAGATAACAGAGTAAGTTAAGAGTAAGACAAAGTAAATGAAAATAGGGACTTTATAGGTGTACTTTTTGTTTTTAAATATGAAGACAGCATTTAGTAGCATAATTTATTTTTTCTTAAGTTTGATCATCATCTATTATGTCTTCTTTATTATTAATCACAAAGAATTATTTTAAGGAAACACTCTTTGGCACTGTTCATTGGTCCTGTTACAATTCACTGCAAAGTTACAGGGAGAATATTCATTCCATAGGGTCGCAATTCTGATGCATTATAAATACTTTGAACAGTAGATGGAAGGTTGTTGAGTGAGAAAGAGGGTCCCCTAGCATTGGCCATGACTTTTCCGAGGATGACCTTTGTTTAATACAAAAGACTCTCTCTGAAGGGAAGATGGTAGCTTAAACATTTATTGTAATTCTGAATCTGTGTCCCTTTGTTACAAAGCATAAGGAATAACCAGTCATCAAAATGGGAGGACTAATTTAAGTCACAATGGTTATAGCTTATGATCAGAGTATTTGATTTAGAACTGCAATCCATTATACACCCTCACTCAACTGAATGTATACCCTACTAGTAAAGACCAAGTAGCCTTTGGTATTTTGCCCATGTGAGTGGGTAGATCCCATGGCCCTTCCCTAGACTATCTCCTCGGAAGCCTTACAATTTGTCTTGTCTCTTTATGCCGTGTTGATCTGGAGGTGAGAACCATCTGCTCACCTTATTTTTGCATCATCAACTAATTTGAATTGCAGATCTAAGCTATGAAACATCTCAGGAAAATGTACATATGCACTTCACACACTATTTTACAGATACTTTTTAGGAAGAACACGGGAACCCTGAAGTTAATCCTCACACTCCATAGAAATTCATGGAGAGGGATTAAAATCCCAATCCCAGTTAGCAATTGGGATTGCTAACATAGCTTGGCTATGTTTTCTGCAATATTTTCCATGGCTAAACAAGCTCTTTGAAAGAAAGGATTTTAAAGCCCTGGCTGGTGTAGCTCAGTGGATTGAGCATGAGCCTGTGAACTAGGTGGTCACTGGTTCGATTCCCAGTCAGGGCACATGCCTGGGTTGCAGGCCAGTTCCCGGCAGGGCACACACCAGAGGCAACCATACATTGATATTTCTCTCCCTCTCTCCTTCCCTTCCCCTCTAAAGATAAATAAATAAAATCTTTTTTTAAAAAAGAAAGAAAGGATTTTATGGGTGAAATGTAAGCATTGCTCTCCTTCCTAAACATAACCTGTGTCTCTAGATAAAGTAAATCCCAACTGGTTTGAGTCACTGGCTGTGTGAATAGCATGTGTTAGTTTTACATGTAAGTGACAGGTTATTACACAGAAAGAATCTGATGTCCATTCCTAATGAACAGTAGAAAAATACTCATTTTCCTTAATCCACAACCAGAAAATATTTCATTTTGTTCAGTCTTGTGTTTAGAGTTCTGTGATATCTTGGATATCTCCTGCCTTGTTTTGTGTAGATGAGAAAGTAACTGAAACCCAGAAATATTTAAGAAACATCCACATTTGGTATGTGCCAAAACAGATAAGAATTAAAATATTTTCGGTTCAAAGTCAGTGATTTTTTTCTTTCCTGACTCTTAGACTGAACTCTACAACTGTTCACTTGTTTCGGGGATTGAAAGACTGAAAGACGGTATTGGGACTACATTCGTATTAGGTGAAACAATGAACTCTTGGAAATGTTATGTTTCTTGTTTGCAGTAAGCTATTATGAATATTTTAAAAATGCTGGGTGGTAACCCGTTCTTTAGATTTACTTGAATGAGGTGGGGTGGTGAGAGGGACGGTGTAGACAGGGTGGGTGCCCAGGTGAGCACCCCCGGGCAGCCCTCTACCTTCCTGTTCTCAGATTCTCCCTTGTCTTAGTTGTTCTCTACTGCCTCTCAGTTCTTGGCATTTTAACTTTTACAAACAGTACCAGCATTGCCAGGTCCTTCATCAATGCTGATATTTCAGTAGTGCTGCTCATAACCCCTCCTGTTAGCTTTCCTAAGGCCAACAGCCTCTTGTGAAGGAGGCCTGCAGAAGGCCGCAGGTGGAGGTGCTGAGGGTGGGATTCTACCCTGGGGCAGGCCTTGTCACATTTTGGGTTCTCAGAAGACGGTCTGGATAAATGGCTTCCTCTTCCGCGGCTTTATCTGGCTACTTTTAACTAAGTCGGCAATCTGTGGTGTTTTAATAGATGACATTTAATGGATTGATCTACTTTGGGGATTAATCTCTGAGTATTCTATCTCCCCTAGCCCTTTATGCTGATGCTTCGGAACTGTGTCAGGCAGAAATGGAACAAACTTTAACTCACATATAGAGACATGACCCCTGTGGCAGCTGAACAGGTGAAAGGGGGGTTAAATTCACTCTGTCTTTTATATGCCTTCAGGGCCTTATTTGCTGGTGTTTAAATCTCTGAGAAACAGCAGTCAGAAGTTTCAGCATTTTGCTGCCTCTGCTGCCGCATTCCCATGGGGGCAGTGCCCTATTTTTTCACCATTATTCATGGTCGTTCTGCTTCTAAGCAGCAATACTTTTGAGGATGATTGTGCAGCACTGCGGAAGCTGCTTTGCTTGAGCTAGGAAGACATTCCAAAATGCTGTCGCCGAAGATGTGCTTCAAAGAAGGATGTTGTTTTGCCACGAGCAGATGAGATCATACATTCTATTTAGGATTCACAGGGAAGGCAACTGCTAATGGGTTGTAGCCTGGATCTAACCTTTATATTAATTGTTCTCTAAATGTTACATCTTCACGTTACATCATAGTAAGAAACAACTCTTCTTTTTTGTACGTGATAAAAATTTTTAAAGTGCATTTGTTCATGCAAAAAAAGTATAATGTTTGATAAAATTATACCAATTAGTGGCGTTTTCATATCAGTGATACTCAGATTGCTGAGATTTTTAAAGCAATGATTCATGCTCATATGGAATCCTTAGTCCTAGAGAGCCTCCAATATAACGAGACCTTTGAGAATGGTTTTGCCCCTTCCTAACCCCTCAATAGTATACAGTATTAAATAATGGGCTTGAAATAGTTGCTATAAAACATATTATGTTTATTTTCATAGACCTGTCTTATTTTAGGTCCCTAAAAAGTGGATTATTGCGCTACTGAGAAAACTATTTTCTATTGATAAGATCTAAAAGTCTAGTTCTTTTAAGTTTGACTTTCCTAGAATTCAATTCTATTGAATTTCACATTTCAATTTATTTTATTTCTAGCATATTCAATGTTAAACTTAAAAACTCTTCAATGATGTAGTGTCAGTCATTCACATAATTTTAAATTGTCTCAGGATATAATAATTTGTCTTAAAGATTTTAGTTAGTTATTTTTAGAGAGAGGGAGAGAAACATCAATGTGGTTTCCTTCCATGTGGCCCCAACTGGGGACCTGGCCAGCAACCCAGGCCTGTGCCCTGACTGGGAATCAAGCCAGGGACCCTTTGGTTCTGAGGCTGGTGCTCAATCTATTGAGCCACACCAGTCAGGGCTAATAATTTCCTAAATTATAAATTTGTGTTTGTGGGCATTAAAAATTAAATATAATTTAAAATAGTTACTTTTAAAAGCTATGTGCTTTCACTAGTGGTATAATGTGTTTTCGCTAGTTGTTTAAATATATTTTTCTTCTAGAGAAAGCATGAGCTTTTTAATGAAAACACTATATATTTTTATATTCTTGTTTTTCAAAAACACTGAAACACATTTACTTGAAGAAAGAAGAAAAACATTCTTAAATGCTACCCTTTCTTTGAAACAACAGATAGAAGTGGTGAAAGAAAAACAGTCTCGCCCACATTACAGTAAATTTGGTTAGCAGGAAGGCGGAGTTTTACAGTAATAGCTTTTAAGCAGATTATCTAATTTTAAAATAGTGCATATTGCACTCTGTGTGAAACTGAGATGGAAGGATACATTTCAATTTGTGTAAATGCCTTGAACAGTGAGGTTTATGAGTGCTCAATTTAATCTTGCATTTAATTGCTAAATTATTTCTTCCCTTTTTCTTCATCTTATTTTTTAATCTAATTTTTAAAAGAACCTTTCCTTGCTAGCGAAGAAAACGTTTAAGTCATTTGGTCTACAGCCATAGATTCAGAAAGAAGTTCACTGTGTGAGGCCCATAAACAAGTCTGCAGAAACCAGTTCGTAGACTCTGGTTGCTAAGCAGTTTGCTGCTGGTTCTCTCAACAGCCCTGGACAATTGCTAAATTGAGACGCTCACTAATGCTTATTTGGGAAAAACAAGGGTGGGTAAGCAGTGATTGCATCCCACATCCAGAGTAGTGGCAATTAGGTTGTAGTGATTTGGCTGCCTGGATAATTGGAATTCTCAGGAGTGGTTTGGACAGAAGCACATCTGTTCCTGGGATTCTCTATTGCATGTATCTAAAGTGTTTTGACCAATTGTTGAAAGTGTGGGATGGCTCTTTCCTGCATGCATAAAAACCATGCATGTGTTTCTAATTCAATGACACCAGACTTGCAACAAAACGGGAGTAAATCTAGGTACTTCGATCAGAAACATCCCATCAATGCATTTGTTTTTACCAATTCTTTGAAGCAAATATGTTTCCCATCTCACCTTTTTCTCTATTTTGAGCTTATTTTTCTGGATAGAATTTTTCTAATCGAGGTTGCTGTTTTCACTCACTATTTCTATTCCGATTATATCCTCAATTTGAAACAAAGCCATTAACTACTGAAAACAATGTACACACTCTTCATGATTCTGGTGTAGTACACATTATCTAAAAGCAAAATTTCCCATAGAAGTTAAAATAATTCAAATTGTGAAGCTCACATTTTAAAACACGCATGTCTCTCATATTCTTTCTTCTTCAGGCATAATATTTTGTTGATTGTTCACATTTTGTCCCCTCTCTAAT
The DNA here is from genome assembly GCF_014824575.4 of Sturnira hondurensis. Lineage (NCBI taxonomy): Eukaryota > Metazoa > Chordata > Mammalia > Chiroptera > Phyllostomidae > Sturnira > Sturnira hondurensis. The sequence goes on from NW_028091775.1 coordinate 1,579,446, forward strand.
TCACGCAATGATACCAAAGCAATTTTATTCAACTGAGAAGTTTGCCCTAATTAGAAAGGTGGAGCAGAAGAAGATCTTAAAATTCATGTAGTACAATCTACCCCCACTCTTTTTTGCCCCAGATAAGAAAAATGAAGCCATAGAAGCTTAATGACTTTCCTTGGGTGTTGGGAACCACTCTGCCTGGTTTCAGGAGTTGTAACTGCCTCCCATGGCTAAGGCTGAGTGAGCGACCCCCAGGACGTGAGCCACTAAGGAGACAAAGCTTGTCTCTGGCAGCAGCACTGCTTTTGCTTCATCCCCTGTAACCAGCACTTGGTTGGTTAGTCAATGACAGGTATGGCCCCTCAGAGGAGGGGCAACCTAAGCAGACATGATCACTTGGGAGGCCATCAAGGAAGGACTTGGGGGGCTGCAGCAAAGAGGAGGTGATGGACCCTCACCCCCCTAGCTATTCTGACATAGCCTGAGTCCCCATTTCCATCTTGGAGAAGTGCTTCTGGGCTCTAATCCACTTAAGCCTAAAAACCTATGATGAGGTAGGTGGTGCAGCCCTTTGCCAGCTAGAGCAGGTTCCGGGGTGATGGGCATAAGAAATAATTCCTAAAGTCCTGTGAAGCCTGCTTTGCTAAGAGTGCTTCATTCATATGTTAAGGGTCCGAGCAGCAAATGAGTATGTCTCCCAAAGTTTTTGCAACCCCCTTACCCAACAGACAGTGACTCAGATTAAGCCCTCAGATTTCTCTGAAATGTTATCTATTGTTTGATCCTTGCCACCTGACATTGATTGATGAGCTTTACCTGTATTCTTGTGTGTTACAAAACTAATAAAAGCCCTTGAGGAAGGGGCTCTTAGTACTTCTCCTGTGAGAGATTGACCACCTTTCCTCCCCAAGCAGATCATGTCTTGGTAGTTTCTTTTCTTTTTTTTTTTTAAAGATTTTTATTTATTTATTTACCTTTAGAGGGGAAAGAGAGAGGGAGAGAAACATCAATGTATGGTTGCCTCTCGTGCATCCCCTGCTGGGAGTTGGCCTGCAGGGAACTGGCCTGCAACCCAGGTATGTGCCCTGACTGGGAATCAAACCATGACCGTGTGGTTCTCAGGCAGGCGCTCAATCCACTGAGCTACACCAGCCAGGGCCTATTTTCATCTGTGGTGCACAGGAGGACTTGTGGGCAAAATTGCCCCCACACTTGGGACATCATAAAAATATGACATTTTAACTCAAGAGTGTAGTCTTTATGTTCTTTATGTGAGAACTTTTTTTTCAGTTAAAAATTGAAATGGAATATTCTTGAATTCATGACAAAAATATGGCTTACTTGTGCAACTTTTTTCAATTTTTAAAGGCCATTTCAATTTAATTTCAATATAGCCCTGAACAGTGTGGCTCAGTTGGTTGGGTATTGCCCAACAAAGCAAAAGGTCGCCAGTTGGATCTGGTTAGATCCCTGGTCAGAACACATGCCTGGGCTGTGGGGTTTGAACCCATGTTGGGGGACATATGAGAAGCAGCTTATCCATGTTTCTCTCTCACATCAATATTTCGCTCCCTCTCCCTCCTTTTCACTCTTTCTAAAAACAAATAATAAAATATTTTAAAAGCTCAGTATAAACACATGTATGCAGATTCTTGTAAAGGCTACATATTTAGAGCCAAAATTCAAATAGACCCTTATTCCCCATAATTAATGGGAAGTGCTGGTTGTGGGGACATGGATAATCTGCATGTTTTGGACTTTACATGAGAGAAAAATTATGTGTTTTTTTTTATTTATTTTCTGTGAATTCAAATGATACCTTTGTGTTGTCAGTGTATCAATAGAGTGGTGATCTTATTTCATAGTTTTTATAGATTTTCAATTTTAGACAATTCTATTATACTTTTAATGACACAGACAGTTTTCCCCTTATCTTAGGAAACTGGGCTTTGAGGGCTTTGAGGATAGGAGGAGTTCTGTGCTCATCAAACCTGCGCATGTGCCTTTGTTCTTACATGAGCCCATTGAAAACCAAAGTGGTGTTTCTGCCAGTCTTTTATACAGTCCTAGATTCTCCCCCTATCTACATGGACTAATCTTCAACAACAGCAGAATACCATGTTTGGACTCAAGACCAGAGATAAAGCTTATTGTTGCTTATTGTCTATGTTGGAGCCAATGTAAAGAACCATAGTTATTAAAATAATCAAGGTGAGAATTAAAATCTAAATTAAAGTCAGAGACCTAAGGATAAAGAGGAGGCAATGGATACAATAAATACTGTGTCCCCGCAATCCAGAGAAGTTCTTTGAGGTGAATAAAAGAGGAATGCAGACTGACTCTGGAGAGTCTAACAAGTGCAGCTGGACAAATACCTTCCAAGGAGTGATGGTTAACTGGCTGTGCCATCTGTTCAGATCCCAGCCCCAGTATGTACTATATTGTGTGAACTGAGGCCGGTAGCTTTACCTTTTGGTGTATTATCCTCAAAATAGTGATGATATTACTACTTACCGTAGGAAGTTGTAAGGTGCTTAAATAACACATTACAAGTGTCAGGTTCAGAGTAAATGTTGAATGAATATTATGTATTGGTATTATTCAGTGAGATAGAGAATGCAGGGACAGATTAATGGGAGAAAGGCGATTGAATATTTTCACGAGTTGAACTGGGGTGTCTTTGGAACACTCATTATACAATAATAGTGAGTGTGATATACTGATTTGAGTTGTATGCATGTGGCACTTATCAATAATTAATTATTTTTGAAACTATGGCTTTGTATGAAGCCATTGTGACAGATGCTACAGAATGAAATGGGCAAAGTGACAGCGATAAAGATAAAGTCCATGAGATACATATGCTCAATTAATTAAGAAGGAGTAACCAGAGTGATTGAAAAACAACTAGAGAAAAACAATGACATGGAAGTCGGAAGAGAAGTTTTATAGGTAACATAGTCAACAGAACCAAACGTTAAGTAAGACAGGTGAAATAACTGAAATTTAAATTTGTATTCTCCAAAATGTGCATAGTTTAGGGAACAGAGCTGGTTTAGAGAAATGCAAAGTTTACAGATATAAAAGTTCAAAAGTATAATCAGTTCTTACAGATGCTGCATTTGTTAGTGGTAATACAAAAATGCATGAGGTGTTCAAGAATAGAGTCAAAGGTATGTAGCAAATTTAAAAGTATTTTAAACCTTACTTAAAATTAAATCCTACAATTTAAATTCCAATGTATTATAGATGTTTGATTATGTTGAATGCCCACATAAACAATCTAGAAAAAATGATTTTTCTTTTTAAACTCTGGCATATAATCCTGTATCTAGATGATGGTTTTGTAACTTTTGGCTCATTTAAATGAAAAACTTGGTTCTGAGGCTGCCTAGGGCTATCAGAAAAGGGGTGTGAAGAGTAGAATCCCTTAGGAATTGGTATCGGCTTTTTTAAAAAACGCAAGTTACAGATTTAACAGTTTGTGAAATCTTTCTCATTCCTTCTTACTACACTCTCTTCCCCTTTATCAAGTGTATGTGATTTGTAGCCATGGGTAGCATATTATTGTAGTTATAGAATGAAAGGCTCTGAGTCAGATTGCCTGCCTTTAAATCCCTCTATCATTTACTGAGTAGGAGGCTATGGGGAAGTAACTCAATTTTTTTTTGCCTCAATTCCTCATCTGAGAAAAATGGAAATCAGCAGTGGTTTCTTCCTCATTAGTTTGAATTTAATCATAAAAAAAGTGAGCAGCATAATGTATATAAGGCATTTGGCATATAATAACTACTCAGTGAATGTTATTTTGCTTAGGTTCCACAGAACGTGAGTTCTTTGCCAGTTCAGCAGAAAGTTATAGCAATACCTTGTAAGATTTTAACAGTATTTAATAAAGGAGTATAGAAGAAAGTAGTTCTTATGTGATTTTTCTATTAGCCCTGAGCAAGAACCATTTTAGACAGAATAACAATTCCTTCTTTTTAAAACCAAAGTCAATTTCTTATAGATTTTGACATTCAGCATTTCAGAAATAGTGTGTAATACCAAACTCTCCATTTAACTAATGTGTGTGTGTGTGTGTCCAGAAAAAGTCTAGCTATTGTTAATATAACAAGAACAGTTTGTGCAACATCAACATAATCTGGCAGCTAAGAAGAAAGAACTAGAATGTGCATGTGTGAACAATGATGACTTCACTATACTAGTCAGTGGGGGTGGTACATGCTGGTGAGTAAGCGCATGTACTGTGTGGATGTCACATTTAAAATAACTGAGTTAGTGGAGTGACAAATCTACATCAAATTTTGCGTTAAGCTTGAACATTCCTCTGCAGAAACTATTTGGATGACTCAAAGGCTTTGGGGACGATGCAATGAGTGCACTGCAAATGAAAGTGTGGCACAAATGCTTCAGAGATAGTCAAGAATCTGTCGAAGGTGATCCATATTCTAGAAGCCCTGCAACAAAGAGAACACCTGAAAATATTGAACACGTATGGGCTGCCATGAACGAAGATTGCCTGCTAACAGTACAAGAATTAGAAGCTAATCTGGGGATTCTAAAAACGACTGCATATGAGATTTTGAGGCAGGATATTGGCATGAAACACTTCGTGGCAAAATTTATTCCACAGCTTCTGCTACCAAAGTGGAAGGAACATCCTGCAGTTGCTAATGACTTGATCCAAACTGCTACCAATGAACTAGATTTGGTACCCTGCGACTTCTGGATTTTCCCCAAACCAAAATCATCTTAGAAAGGGAAGAGATTTCAGACTGTCAGTGAGATTCAGGCAAGTATAATGGGGTAGCTGATGGAGATTCCAACAAAGGATTTTGCGGAGTGTTTTGAACAATAGAAGAGACACTGGGAGAACTGTGTGAAGTTCCAAGGTTCCTACTTTGAAAAGGACTGTAGCATCATTGTCCTACGTGTGATGTTGCTTGTATCTCTTATCTTCTTCAGTAAGTGTATCTATTTTTCATATGACAGGGATGGATTATATATATATAATTTCTTCCCTGCTAAGCAGTCAAAATTCTACTGAATACAGAATTTCTGAATACACACAGAACTATAAGCTTGGTTTCTGTTACAAAGAGCTAAACATTTAGTTGACAAAATATGACACATAAGAAATATGTATGATAAATAGAACTATCCTATGACCCAGCGATTCCATTTATGGCTATTTATCTTATGGCAACAAAAACAATTTTTTGAAAAGATACACACCCCTCCCTATGTTCATTGCAACATTATTTGTAATAGCCAAGATTTGGAAGGAACCTGGATGTTCATCGTTAGAGGGATGAATAAAGCAGCTGTGGCATGCACATGTATATTATATATGTACACCATATCTGCTTTATTTATATTCCACATTGTCCATAATATACAATATTCCACATTATATATCATATTCCATATATAATATTTCATAGGTACAATATGGGAAATTACTTAACTGTAAAAAAGAATGGAATATTGCCTAGAGGGTATTATGGAAGTCAAGTCAGACAGAGAAAGACAAATACCATGTGATTTCACTTATATGTAAAATCTAGAAAATAAAACTATTGAACCAACAGCACAAAATAGAAACAGACTCAAAGATACCAAGGACTAACTGATGGGGAGCGGTTGGGGGAAGGGCAAAAAAGATGAAAGAAATTGAGAGGTACAAACTTCTAGTTATAAAATTAATAAATCAAGGGATGAAATGGACAGCATAGGAAATATAGTCAATAATATAATAATAGTTTTATAGGTTCAGATGGTTACTAGACATTGTAGTGATCACACTGTAAGGTAATAGATGTTGAATCCATATGTTGTATACCTGAAACTAATATAGTATTGTATGTCAACTATACTTTAATAATGATAAAGAGATAATGGACTATGCATATTAGAATAAGCCTATGAATGCAACAGAAATCTGTTGGGGTTACTTTGCCCTCAAGTCCCCCCATCCGCCATGGATGAAACTAAATACTACCAAAACATGATCTGCTTGGGGAGGAGAGGTGGCCAGTTTCTCAGAGGAAGAAGGCCTGGAGCCCCTTCCTCCAGGGGCTTTTATTGGGTTGCAATACACAGAAATACAGACAGCAAGGATCAAACAGTAGATAACATTTCAAAGAAATCTGAGGGCTTAGTCTGAGTCAGTGTCTGTCAGGAAAGAGGGTTGCAGAAACTTTGGGAGACACACTCATTTCCTGCTTGGACCCTTAACATATAAATGAAAGCATTTTTAGCAAAGGAAGTTTCACAGGATTTTTAGGAATTCTTTCTTATGCCAGATTTATCCCAGATACTGCTCTAGCAAGGTAAGTAGCTGCACCCCCCTCCCCATCAGGTTTTCAGGCTTAAGTGGATTAGAGCCAGGAAGTGCTTCTCCCAGAGGACATAGAGACTCAAGCTCTGTCACATGGGGGGGGGGGCAGGCAAGGGTCTATTGCTTCCTCTTTGTTGCAGGCCCCCTGAGTCCTTCCATGAAGGCCTCCCAAGCAATCAAGTCTGGCTTAGGTTGCCCCTTGATATGAGGAGTCTTACCAATTATCAACATGGACCATGCTTTGGGGACAGGGGAGTAAGCTGAAGAAGCATTTGCTACCAGAGACAAGCTTTTGTCTCCTGTGGCTCACATTCCGGAGGTTGATCACTCATCCTTAGCCATGGGGGGTAGTTACAATTCCTGAAACCTGGCAGAGCGGTTCCCAATGGAAATCCATAAGTAATTATGGCATTGTAGATTAGGTGTCTTTAAAGTTTGGTTTAGAAATAATGAATAATGTTTAATAGTTAGCCGGGCGTGTTCTAAGAAAAGGGAAATATAAAAGCTTGTCTGTTTGTGAAAGGGGGCATTTGGGTCAGATGTGGGGAATCATGAGGAATCATAAATGCCTGCTCTTCTGGTCAGTAAGTGGCAGAAATTTTGCATATGTATCTTTGGGCCTTGGGAGTAAATGGTTGTTAAACATTTGATGAGTCTACTTGAGCATTGTCACCAATTCAACTTCATGCCATACAATGTATGATTTTCAATGAAACATTTAATTAGATATGATTTTTAGATGAGCTGTGTTTATTTAGTAAATATTCAGGTATTGATTTGCAAATGAGTATTCTCTGTCCTGGTACATTGAAGGTTCTAATGTTCAGTGTTTATTATAGTTATGGTCTCAGATATTTTCTGTTTAGTACTGTGCTGTTCCTTTGGAAGTCATGGACTGTTTTAGAGGATAGCAGTCACCTGGATGTGGGATGAGGGCTCTATAGATAGTAAGTATAATGTAATAGGCAATGCTCTCTGAACCTGTGAGAAACATCTGGAGAATGAGTTATATAACATTAGAAAAATGTGAGTGGTTCATTATTTCATGCAACACCAAATAACAAAAACAGATTTAAGCATCTTATACTTGAAATGCAAATTATGTTTTAATAAAGTAAATTATCATTTGAGAAAAAATGGGTTTTGGGTTAATCACCATTATTAATATCCCATAGGACAAACTTCTATGTCAGAGAAAATAATGAAGAATTATATTTATTCTTTAAATATTATTGGTTATGGTATTTTATATCAAAGAATTCATGTAAAGGCCCTTTTGATGGTATTATTTCTTAGAATTAATGAGTCAGTTTTAGTAATTAATAAAGTATAAATTAAAAATAAAAGTATAAATTATCGCTCTCTTTCTTCACCTCATCAGTTGCTGTAGATATAGCATCACAAATCCAGGAAAACATGTGAATTCAAAACGTGTTTCTCATTTTTTTCTTTCAGGGAAATCTTGAGGGGTTTTGTGCTTTTCATCCTCCAGCCATCAATCATTTAGTGGAGGAAGGCTATACACTGGTAAGTCTTGCTTATTCTAATTGTACTGTTTGAAGGTCAGTTTAATAAATTCTGTGACTTGATTGTAATATGGAATAAGCAGTCTTAAAGGCATGTCAACCTCATTGATTTGGTAGTTGAAGAATGACATTTAGCAAACAAAATTAATATCTTCATGATTTTTTTGTTTTAATTACTCTATTAATAAGAGTGCAATTAAAATCCATAGATATAAAATTTAAATGATGAGTCGCACCTGGTTGGTGTGGCTCAGTGGATTGAGAGCCAGCCTATGGACTTTGAAGTTGCTGGTTCAGTTGCCAGGTAGGGCACAGGACTGGGTTACAGGCCAGGTCCCTGGTTGGGGGCCTGCAAGAGGCAGCCAGGCAGTGTTCCTCTCTCACATCAAGTTTCTCTCCCTCTCTTTCTCCCTTCTTTCCCCTCTCTCTAAAAATAAATAAAGCCTTTAAAAAAGATATATTATTCATTGACACCATGGCCCCCAAGCAATAGTTGAATGAACATCCATAAAGATGTCTGAAGCTTCAATCAAATAAAAGCCAATGAATTCTATTAGCTCTGGGAATATATACCACTTATTCTGTATATCTAAATTTAATGGTAGGCAATCCTTATGCATTTTTATGGTATAAAATCAAATGCATGCTTTTCCCTTCAGCTTTGTTTCCTCTGTGTTATCTGTAAATAGCATTAGTGTTTCCTGGTACCGTGTTAATGAGTAACACTTCTCTGTCTCTGTCTCTGCCTCTATGTCTCTCTCTCCCTCACACACATACCATTACTCATTCATTTAGCACATTCAGGTCACCTTTAGTTCATTTGAATTTCGCAAAACTGTAACTTCTGAGTCACTTCTCACATGTTTTAATGCTATGATACCCATGTTTTTGATGAACTACTTCACCATTTAAAAATTAATATGCACTCAAATACATCTACATTATTAATAAATTATATGAATCTACTGTTTTATAGATAGAAAGATAACTGTTAAATATTTGAAAAGATACAGTAACTAGATGTATATAATTATTGTATTTTTTTGTAAAATTTCATCAGAATATATGTGTGTGTGTGTGTATATATGTGTATATATTTCTGGTGAAACTATATTCATATGTTCTGGTGGAACTTGGGGAACCATAGTCCTAAAAATCCTCTACTTTGAGTATATTGGACACTGAACAACCCTTAAGAAAACTCTTTTTAAGCATTAGATTGAATAGATATACTTAACTGCATGTACAAGTTAGCAAGTGTGCTTATACACACATTTACATACACAAATGTGTGTGTGTGCATGCAGGTAATGTGGATGGGATTGACTGGATCAAGAGTATAAGTGACTTAGAATGGCACTCAGTGATATTACCTGAGTATCCCCCTCCGGAAAGCATGAGGAGTGAAATCTCTCAGTGGTGTTGTTGTAGGCAACCAAGAAGCCAAATTGTTAGAAGGAACACTTTGTGTCACATGGAATACCTACAAATATATCTTGCCAAGTTCATATCTTAGCAAAAGTAAATTTACACCACCTTGTAAATTCTGTCGTCGCTGTGAAGTAGTATTCCCTAGTCATGCATACACTTGCCAGTGTTTTTCTTCATGGGATCCTCAGTAGCAGGCCACAGGGTATTGTACTATGAGGAGAAGAGAGAAAGATTGAATATAGTAAAAATTATTTAGCCCAAATTATTTCTGCCTGTGTGAACCAATAATCCTGTAAGAATTGTTTTTCAGTGTTTTGGATAACTTCCTTTGAATATTGAGTATAAACAAAAGCTTCCCGCCCCTGTGTCATACTATAGAAGCTTCACATTTAACTGGAATAAAGCCTCAGTTGAAATCTGAGGCCAGACAGGGAGGTGGTGAGGTGGTTAGTTGTTAAATGACAAATTTAGGACTCTCCAGACAAGCCCACCTTTATTAAATCTTTACTGTAAAGGCTTTTGCAATTGCTGATTCCACTTACGTGTGCCCTTCTCTAATTCAATAACCCAATACTCACTGCCAAACCAGTTAGGAATCAATTTAAATGCTCTGTTATCCAGGAATAAATTCTCCATCTCTTGTCTTCGGAAATCTCATGTCAGATACCTTGCTGAAATACAGATATAGTATACCTACACCATCCCTTTAATCTTTCAAACTACTAAACTATCAATTTTTTTTAAATAAGTAGAATAAAGTGATGCTTACCTGGCACAGCTCAGTGAGTACTTAATGACTCATTTATTATGGCTTTCTCTATAGCCAGCTGATAATTAATTAAATTTAAGGATATTATGGGGATCAGTTTCTACTTTACCAAGTCATAACACACATAATCTAGCTTGTCTAAACAAAAATAAAAGGAAAAAGAATATTACCTGGCATACCTACCATTAATTTCTCCATGCTTGGGCCCTAGAACATGCCCATGACTTTGCTCTAGGGAAAGAAAAAGACAAGCAGAGCAATGACTTTTGCTGTTTCTTTCTGGAAACAATATTTTCTTCTCTGTGTTTTGTAGAACCAACCATTTCAAAAATTTTCTGTTGTTTGCTTTAGCAAAAAAATTTAAAAAAATAGTTTGGTATCTTTACAGAACACAGATGGAGATTTAAGAAGCTTTGCATTTAAAGTTGCTGGTGAGAAATCTCAAACCATAGAATGAAAAGGTGAAGATGAGGCGAGGCAGGTGCAGGTATAACAAGTTGGTTGGTTTGTCTCTTCATGGGATGGACCAAGTGCCATGTTAAGACATAGAGACCCACTGTTTATAGTTTCAAGATTGTTCTCCATTGGAGTTTCTTTTATTGGATGAGATTAACCATGGGAACACTCTTCCTTAAACACCACCAAGATATTAATATATTTACCTCTTTTCTTTGGTCTGTCTTCCCTTTTCCCAGATATCCCTTGAGTTAATATTAGCCCAATAACCTCTATGTAGAAAGAGAACAATATCTTTTTAGTCCACAGTTTTCATGGTTGAATTCATCTATTCTTGTAGCTTCAAAGATGATTTTATCTGATGACATTCAATTCTATATGTCCTCTTAGGATCCCATTCCTGAGAATCAAATCAGCATATCTAACTGATAACACATTAACCTATCAATTTCCAATGCATTAAACTTGAACTCAAAGTAATTTCCCACAAAACTGCTTTTTTCTTCCCCAATCCATTGAATAGAAGTACCATCTATCTAGTTCTCAAAAAAAATCTGGGAAATATGTTGGATTCCTTTCTTACCTTCTCACCTCTCTTACTATATCACTCATGAAGTCTTGTCAATTCTACCTCTGGACAGATGGGAAATGTTACACGGAGTAAAAATGATTATGTGTACACACACACACATGCATATTATGTCATTTCCCAATAACCCTGGCAAAGTTAATGTTTCAAATTTTTTTTTATGTGATAATGTCAGTGAGAAAAAAAATCCTTTACCACATATGGACACAACAAATGCTTATTATACATGTAGTAATCAAATATATATATTCTTCTGTAATTCTATTAAATTTAATAGGACATATGGCATACATTTGAATATTTATGCATGTTTTAATATTCTTGTACAAAAACTCAGAACAGTCAAAATGTTTGAGGGATGCACATGTACATCTCTCCATGTTACTGGGCCACATTTTTTAACTACGTAAATGTTATTGTCCTAACAAGGTGCAGAGGACACATTTCATCTCTTTCTACCCCCAAATTTAGTGCTTATATTTTTTATCTCAACTATTTTGAATATCATAAAAAAGATTCCATCCACTTGCTCAATTTATTTTATTACTGGAAGAAAACAATTTTATTGACCCAAGGATATATATAATAAAATGTATCATTTATATAGTGTTCCAACTTCTATTTAGTTAAATAGGCTTTTCCCCCAAGTGTAAGATTTTCAGGAATCTGACTCTATATTCCTATCAATGACCAGAGTGAACTAAATTAATAGAAGGAGTTGCCCCTTTTTATTTATTCGACCAAGGCCAAGTCTCCAGAGAAATGCTTCATTGCTGCAGACAAAACATTCTCGGGGTTGCTGGCTGGCCTTAATGGGATGTTAAAATCGATTGGCGCAATTTCTCTGTCACCTAAGAAGCACGGTAGGTTTTGTGGTGCATTGCAATTTTACATCCTTCTCATGTCTTTTTAAAATTTTTACATCACTAAACCAGCGTCTTCCTTTGCTTCTGAGACCACAGCTTCCTTTTTCTGAGGAAACAATTCTTGTAAATGTGTACTATACCTGGAATCCAGGCAGACCCCCCACAGTGGTTTTGTCAAAGCCATGACAGATACGATTACATATGGTAAGAGCCGTATTGAAATTGTGAGGAGGCTAAGACAGCATTTGCAATTAACAAAAGTGCTGCTATATTGAGAAAACAGTGCCCTCTTGTGAAGGCGGCCCATACTTGTGAATACTGTTCCAATGTTTAAGCCCAGGTGGTGAGGTAAGCTAAAGCAACTTTATTTTCGTTGACTATTGTCTATTTTGATCACTGCTAGAATTATTTCCCCTGGCCTTTAGAAACTCAGGTAGGCTCTCCAACTTTCTGGTAACTCTATGATGGCAAAACAGTCTACAACTACCTCACAACTTTAAAACACAGTGTCAATTCACTTCCAGCTGCAGCAATTAATGATCTTTTCTCCTTGGTCATTTGGGCCCTTTTGAGGACTGTTAGTTCAGGAAGTATGAACTGTATGGAGTGATCAGCTTCTTACTCTTTCTTCAAACCCTGTGCATCCCTCCTCCTCTAGTTTGCCAAAGGCAGTTTCTAAATGCTCAGCTTTGGGGCATGGTGAGAGAGAACAGGTGTGGTGATCAGTCAGGTTCTTAGCTAGACAATAGTGGCTTGCACTAGTAAATATCTGAAGCTGCTTTTATCTTGTTACCTCCAATAATCTATTCATGCCCTCCGGTCTCCTGTCTGTTAGATCTTTATCCCATCCTTCATACTTTTCAAGCAGGGAAGTTGAATTCCCAAACTGTAGCACAGGTATTTTAAGCCCCAAATTGTTTCTTTAGAGTTACTCTCTTGCTTTGGGATTAGTAGGATTAGAAATTCCTGAAAAGTTAGTGGGGGAATCTCAAAGAACAGCTCTCTCCAAGGAAATCCTCTTTACATATCATCCAATTCCTTATTTTCCCAATGTGGGTGAGGGATTTAAAGGACACCTAAATTACAAGTCACCTAAAATTTATCTAAATTTTGCATTATTTGGATATGCTCAGCCAAGCATGTGTTTGAATCTTCCGTTTCAAGTGCAAAGAAAGTCTAAAAGAAATACAAATTCTCCCACGGTCAGTGTTGACTCTTGAGAAAAATCTAGGAAGCCAGTTCAAATCTGGCTGTTCAATAGTTTGCATTATGGTTATAGTCAAATATACATACTTTCACACCTATTCTCACGTGAAATTGCTCAATAATTATAATATTTCTGTAAGGAATGGCAAAAAAGTGGAAATCTGTAAGTGGATCAGAAATGAAACACCTAGAACTAGTGAACTGGGACATCTGGTTGAAGTGCTGAATATAATACAACATTTTATAATTCCTTTGAAGTATTGCATTATGAGAGTTAACTATGCAGTTACTATAAATGTGTTGTGGGTTTGTAGGCCTAGGTCTATATTCTAGGGGCTGTTATTCTCTCAAGGCATCAGGCAGTCACATGGAGTGATCAAAAAACAAATAGAACTTTTCAGGGGAGAACTCCTGTCCTGATTTGGAAACAGAATATATAAACTTCTCTTTATAAAATCTTGCATTATTTAAACACAAATATTAATACATTAAACAGTGATGACAGATGCTTATCACAATTTAATTACATGTTACTAAAATAGCTTTAATCAATTGTGTCTCATAACAGTGACAGTGCAAATGTTACTTTCACAAAACCTTTGACAATTTATTTTAGATGGTCAAACATGCATCAAGTTTTTAATATAAAATTAAAAGAAGTGTACATGATTGAAAAACATGCATTTTAGCTAAAACTAAATAAGTAGAGCATACAAGTTGAAGCCCTCATTATGAAAAAAATGTATACTTGAAACAATCCCCCCCCACTATTTTGTAATATTACTTTGTAGCATAAAAACTAAACAATATTTTGCTGCGGGATGAACATGGGCATTACTAACCCTCCAACCCCCTTATTAGGACTTAAGTACATCTTAAGCATTTTTACTTAGGTCATAGCTTGCAATACAATATAATAATTCTGTGGCAGTGGCTAATAAAACAACCTTAGGTCTTAAACAATAAGAATAAGAATATCACTTTTAGATAATTCTCTAATGACTTTCAGGAAAACCAAAGTGTTCAGTTTGAGGTCTGACAGTATAACACATGAGGGATCTTTTGAACAGGATGCAAGAAAGAACTGCAATGAGTCCTGGCTGGTGTAGCTCAGAGGATTGAGTGCGGGCATGCGAACCACAGGATCGCAGTTCAGTTCCCAGTCAGGGCATATGCCTGGGTTGCAGGCCAGTTCCCAGCAGGGGACTTATGAGAGGCAACCATACATTGATATTTCTCTCTTTCTCTCCTCCCCTTCCTCTCTAAAGATAAATAAATAAAATCTTTTAAAAAATAAATAAAACTGCAATAAATATGACAGGTTGTAAAATATTTAAAGGTAAACACAAAGAAGTTAGATTTGCTTAGAGAAAACAGGTAGTGCTTTTCTTTCTTCACCTGCATGGTAGAAATTCCGTGCCGATTTGACTTTGTTTCCACTGAGAATGAACAAGACCCTTTGTTTTTAAACACGTAATGCCCCTTGCACAGGTGTCTGTGGCAGGGCTGTGGGTCCCAGGCTTCCTCCCCAGTGAAAGCCCAGGAGTCTCCTTGGCTGGACAAATCTGTAGGAAGACTGGGATGTAGTGAAACATGGCTTTTTTTTCTACATGGAAAGCAAGAGATGAACTGACTGAGGATCCTCTTTTTTTATGGGATCAGTATATGTATTGACTTCTGTAATGAAACAAAAATTTTAAGGTAAGAAAGAACTTTTGAAACATTGTGATGTCTGATCTCTGAAGAAATTTTTGGAACTGTGTATATTATTGGCTATATATCTTAAATGATTATTTCTAATTAGATTAGTTATAACAGTAATGCATTTACATATATTTAGTGATTTAGAAAAATATAATTGAGGTTTCTTTTAGATTAATGTCAAACTTTAATGTGGGTATTTCCCTTGGAAATAAATAGGCTAAATATTATTTTCATATTATTTTAACTTTTAAATCTTAGACAAAGTATATAGTTCAAGTAAAATATTATTTCCTAATACAAAACATTCTTCCATCCAAAAAGAGCTTTATATAAAGCCAGTATCAGATTTGGGGAGAGGGGATAAAAAATACTGAGGCGCATAAAACCTGTTAAAGGAACAACCTAATTACAACCAGCATAGATCAATGGACTTTCTGCTTTATAACAGTGAATTATTGTGAACAGGAAAGCAATTAATGGACGAATTAACTTCTAAAATAGGAATTTGGTATTTGCCTCTAGTTTATTGTATTTTATTCATTCCAGTGGCTAAAATAAAGCTTAGTCAATATAAACCTTAACTGCTGTGCAATCTATATAAACTGCAATAAATTAGTTTAATGATTTTAACAGTTTAAATGAAATACCCAGTGTGCAATACTTACTTGGAGTGGTTTTAATTTGTGCAGTACAGGTGCCTGTGGCCTCATTCCCTCCCAGTTATTATGTAAAGTAGGTAGCAATATTCTTGCCAGGCAACATTCAAACGAGAAAGAGAAAATAATTCTCTAATGTTTTCATTCAACAAACATGTATTCATTGTCCACTACTTATGTCAATAAATTAGAATGCCATATGTGAGAATATCATATCAGAACCAAGTAAGAGACCATGAGACCAAAATTGCCTCAGGCAGTAGGAGTTTATCATCACACACACACACACAGCAACAAGTAAGGAGATACCCATTTCGAAGTTTGTTTAATTCTGAGGCACATGTCATGGAAGATTCAGAAATGTACCTTCTTCTAGCTCTGCTTTCTTGTCCACTGGCTTTCATTCTCAAGTTCATTCTTTCAAGGACATACATTGACTTCTCTGTGCATGTCTGAGCCCTTCCTTAGAAACCTCCCTGTAGAGTCTCAAGTGCCACTGACCACCCTTGGCAGGCAGCATTGTAAGATCAAGTATCTCACTTTTTCGTATACTACAATGCAGATGAATCTATCAGAACACGTGTGTGTGGGGGGGAGACCAGTGGCTGTTAGATAGACCATGTGTTCTATCAGAACACATATGGGGGAGACCAGTGGCTGTTAGATAAGCAACCAGAACATTTGATACAAGAAGCACAAAGTGCTGTGGTTTCCAGAATGTGTAAGAACCATGTTGGTGTGTATAAGTCTAGTAAAACTTCACAGAGGGAATATAACACTTGTGACAAAGGATGACTAAGTGTTCAGATAAAACAAAGGATTCATAGTGATGGCAAAAACGATAGGCTTCTGTGGTTAGATTGATATCTAGTGACTAGCATCTATTTCTCGGCATATTATTGTGGCATTTTCAATGTGAAAATATTATGGATATTTCTAAGCCAGAAGGATTAGGCCAAAATCAATGTTTTATTTCAAGCAGAGAAAAAGAAACCCCAAATAAAGCAGAAACACTAAAAAAATATTTAATTATAAATGCTTCTTCTTCTGGAGCAAAAAGTATTTAATCTTATTACTGGTAAGTTGTTAACTTTTGCAGATCACGAAATTAAGGTGATTATAAACTGAGCCTTTATGTTCAACATCTGAAGCTGAATTCAATATAAAACATTAAAATTATTGTGCCAAGCATTGTTAAAACCCCTTTTTAAATGCATTAAACTTTATATGAATTAATTCATGATGATGCTAAGAAGGTACTATTGGCACTGGCTGGTATAGCTCAGTGGATTGAGTATGGGCTGTGACCCAAAGGGTCGCTGGTTCGATTCCCAGTCAAGTCTCATGTCCAGGTTGCAGGCCAGTCCCCAGTAGGGGGCATGTAAGAGGCAATGACACATTGGTATTTCTCTCCCTCTTTTTCTCCCTCCCTTCACCTCTCCCTAAAAATAAATTAATTAATTTTAAAAAAATCTAAGAAACCTGACAACCAGACTTTGAAAAAAAATTGAGAAAAAAAAAGAAAGTACTATTGTTTTTCCAATCTACTGGTTAGAAATTGGAAGTACAAAACAAGACCTATCAGAAATTTGGCACTTTCAAATATTTACTTTCTCATTTAAATCATACCCCTTTAGAAATTTATACTGAGAGATTCTTCTGATTTGGAATAAAACCAGCCTTACAGTCTTAATGATTTCAAATAGTATTCTCTAAAGTTCCCTTTAGAGAACTTATTGATATTTTTAAAAACTTGTGTAAAACCAATTTTTTTTTGTAGAAACAATGCCCCTAACACCATCGTGATTGCCAAAGGGAAAGTGGGGTCACAGGGCATGGAAGGGGGCAGAAGGGGATAAGTGGTGGGTGGTGGTAAGAGACTTTGCTTCGGGTGCCCAGCACACAACACCACATGCAGGTGATGTGTTATAAGGTTATACACTGGAAACCTGAGTGGTTTTACTGGCCAGTGACATCCCAATAGATTCAGTACAAAATTTCAAATAAAAATCATAGTAATGGCTCCAAAGGGTTCTACATATTAACCATGTATATCCTGGAAATACAATTTTTAAAAGTTATTTTCTCAAACTAGCAGCAATCATAGTAATAAACATTTTCAAAAACTTAGAAATGTAAGCACTTAACTGATATGTTAGTCATATCAGCAACAGAAACTCTCATCCGTTGCTGGTGAGAATGAAAAATGATACTAGCCTCTTGGCATGACAGTTTGGCATTTTCTTACAAAAATAATCATACTCTTACATTATCCTTGATATTTGCCCAAAGAAGTTGAAAACTTAAGCCAATGACATATCTACACAAAAACCTGCATGTGGATGTTTAAAGCAACTTTATTCATAATGCCCACAACTTGAAAACACCTAATGTCAATTTGTGGTGAATGAATAAATAAACTGTGGTACATGCAGAGAATAGAATATGTTTCAGCACACAAAATAAACCTATTAAGCCATGAAAAGGCACTTGGAAACTTGAATTCATATGACTAAGGGAAGGAAGCCAGTCTGAAAAGGCTATATGTTATATGATTTCAACTACACAATATTCCAGAAAAGACAGAACAATGGGGCAGTCAAAAGATCGGCGGTTGTCCTGGCTGGCGTAGCTCAGTGGATTGAGCGCAGACCTGCGAACCAGACGATCGGGGTTCGATTCCCAGTGAGGGCACATGTTGCGGGCCGGTTCCTTGCAGGCTAACTACCAGCAGGGGACGCACAAAAGGCAACCATACATTGATGTTTCTCCCCCTCTCTCCTTCCCCTCTAAAGATAAATAATCTTAAAAAAAAAAAAAAAAAGATCGGTGGTTGCCAGGGGTTAGGAAGGAGGGAGGGAGGGATGGGTGAGTTGAGAACACGTGACTTCTAGGGCAATGCAAATGCTCTTTTTGATCATGGCAGCTGCTGCTGGCTCTCCTTCCACCTCTCCTCTCCTTCTTCTCACCTGTCCTTGCCTCCTTTTTTTCTCCTATTACTCCTCCTGTTGAATAATAATTTTAGCAGATGCTTCATATAAGTCACGTAGTGCTTCAGACACTGTACTATGTGCTTTCAGGTATTATTTAATTTTGTTGATGTAAGAAATGTCTAAACCTGTAGCTAATTTTTATGAGTTTATTTGAGCCAAATTGATGACACATACCAGGGAGCAAGATCTTAAATGCTCTGGATAATATCAGGTTTACAGTTTCATTTATTCATTTGATATTAAGGAGGGAATGTAAGAAAGATAATGTGGAGCTAAGAGAGAGCAAGGAGGGTGGTTATGGCTTATTCCAAAAGTGTGCTAACCTAGATGCACAGAAACAATGGACGGGTCTTGTTCAAGGCAAAGATAAACCTTTTACTAAAGAAGTTATATGCCTGGGCCATGACTACCCAGTTCGGAATTTAGCATCAGATCACACTATGAGGTTACTTTTCCTAGAACCTAATTTTTCATCCACAATTTAATGCTTAAAATAATTTTTAAAGATACATATGACTTTCACCATTTTATAATCAAGAACAATTGAAATTTTAAAAAGATTAAATAACCTTGCTGAAATCTGAAAAAAATATTACCTTCCATTAATTTATTACATCAATACTAACCACATGTCACTTTGATCTCAAAGATCTATCATTTCCCAAATCAGAGCTAATAGATTCTTTTTGGCTTTTTAAGGCATTTTGTCCACTGGGATTTCCTTATTTCTCCAGTGTTCTCTCCTACATCTTACTTCAAACTTTCCTAATTTCTGTCTTGTTCCCTCTCTTATAAGTACAATACGCTTACCCCTTCCTCCAAATCTATCACCATACACTCTTTAACTATATATAATACTGATTTCTCCACCTGCCTGTCCAAATAGTGTCTTCCCTTTATATCAAGCTTTTTGGCACTTCTTCTGTGGATGCTTCCTTTTTCTTCAAGAAAACCTCCTCTTCTGAAAACTTTTATCACTAAATATTGGTAGAAAAGAAAAGAAAGTCAAAAGCATACAATTATTGAAAATTTGTCATTATTTTAGTGTTATACTTAATTATGATGTCTGGCTCCAGAATCGAATTCTTGAGGCAAACACACAAGCAAACAAGCAGAAGATTCCTCTACTTACTGTCAGTGAGAACTTGAGCAATAACCTACCTTTCCTTTCCTCAGTTTCTCCTCTGCAAAATGGACTAATAGTGTTACACACCTCATAGAATTTTCTGAGTGTTAAAAGACATAATATGTAAAATACCTGGCATTACAATGTGCAGAAATTATATAGTGATCCTCTTTTTAGGGTGGTGGCTAGGATTTACTTTACTTCTTTATTGTGTATACATAAAAAAAATTCTAATTTTCTTTGTATCTCTACTGTGTCCTGTGACATCTCAGAGTTCGATTGTCAGTTGATTGCTATTTTGTTTTTAATAGCTCCCATAGGGTTTCTTTCATGAAGAAGCATGATTAACTTGAGCATGAAATATTTTTACTCAGACACATTGACTTTGTGTTACTGTGCATGACTTTGTCCTCTTGTCATTGTGTTCTTAACTACTTACATATCTATCCAACATAATAACAATAATTATAAAATGTAAGTCAACAGTTGTTAGAACCCATATTTTTGTTTCTGACAAATGCAATTAGAGGCATTGTTAGTTAAACCAACCAAAAAGCAGGTAACTCTGAAAGGTCAATTCTAAATTATTGTTACTCATAAGCATGTCACAAGACATTAAGCTTATAAAATCTAATTGAAACTGAAAGCCATAAAAGTAAAGAAAAGCTGCAAAAGTAGGTTCTAAGAGTTCCATACATGTGAACAAGACACTTGTCTACAGAAAGTACTTCCTCTGGATCACCCACAATAGGACCGTTCCAGTGACCATTAGGTAGCCATCATCATTTATAGGTCACGCCTCACAGTACCATTTTAGTTAATCAGCCACAAACAATCCAGTGAGGTAAAGTGCTAACTAAAGCAGTTTTTCAAATGCACCCATAACATGGGTAGCAAGTCACTTGAATTATAAGGGGAAAATAATACTGTTAAATATAGAAATAATTTTACATTTAATCACATCAGATGCCTTCTGTTGTGATTGAGATGGATGTGAAAATTCAATCAATAATTAGAAAATAAGTCCGAATTCTATAATTCTGATGGACAATTAAAAACATAAGTATAGTCCACATTAAAGTTTTCCTGTCATTTTTCGTTCCAACATTTATCAGTTTACTTCATGTCTTATTTCTCATCTGTAAAGCTGAATTCCTCTTGTCATTTATGCTTTGTTGAGACTGTCCCTTTCTTAAGTGAAATATACTGAAATAATATAGATAATATGTAAATAAAATTTGATATTGTAATCAATGAATTATTTACTAGAGCAAATGATGTTTTCTTATTGCACTCCTAAGTGTTTAGAAAACCAAGGTCTAAATACATCAGTAACTCTGAAAGTCAAGCCTGATATAGAATGATGGATGGCCATTGGATTGAGTATGTGGAATTAACAGTTTGCATACAGAAGTGTGATAAGTGAGTGCCAAGTTCTTTTCTGGAAAGATAATGGAGAAGTAAAAAGAAGATGGGATTTGAGATCTAAACAGTTGAACTGGGATTTCAATTTTCATTGATTACTTAGCCTCTCTGAGTTTTAATTTCCTTATCTGTGATGTAAGAACACCATTTTATAATGATGAAGAGATAAATTCTTTAGCAACTATATAGCAACTATAAAATATATGCACCTAATAACAGAATACCAAAATACATAAGGCAATCACTGATAAAATTACAGGAAAAATAAATATTTCAATATTAATAATTAAAGATGTCAATACCCTATTTTCAATAACCAATTAGACAACTGGGAAAAAATCAACAAGGGTATAGAATAATTAAATAACAATATAAGCCAACTAACCTAACAACTATACAAAAACTACATTTAATAATAGTAAAATAGAAGCAGGTAATATTTCATAGGATGAATCAGTTAAATAGCAAAGGCAAGCTTTAAGTATTGGGTTGTGACCCATGTATGAGAAGAACATTTCAAAATAAAATGCAAACAAATTAGATTTTAAATAATTGTCAGTAATTTTTTAATTACCAAAAGTAGTATTTGGTCACCTTAGAAAATTTTAAACCATCAAATACCTTAAAGAAGAAAATAGACATCACACATAATATAATGTTAAGGATCTATGTATTTTTGATACATACTTTTCTATTATATTTTTTCTTTAAAGATTGGACATACTTTTAGAAAATCAGTTCATCCTTAGAACATGGTAGATGATTTCCACATAATTAAATATATTTCTATAGCAAATTTTCATTACTTAATAGTATTTTATCAATAATCCATTGTTTAACCATTGTTTAAACATATGTAAGTTGTTCTCACAATTACATATTATATTTCCTTGCTTGTTGTCTTTTAATTAATTAAAATGATTCAATATAATTTTCACATTATTGTAAAAGTGCTTAAAATCCAAATTCCTAATTAAAAGATGATAGAACAACACTTTAAATAAAGGAGAAAAGTTAAGAGAATCATGCATGTCTTGGTAAGTTGAGAAATTATACGGTGAAAATATTGCTTCATGGAATATCGGGGATTTCCCTGCCTATGTTCTCCTGAAGAATTTTTATGGTGTCACAACTTGTATTTAAATATTTCATCCACCTTGAATTTACTTTTGTGTGGGGGGTAAGTTGGTGACCAAGTTTCTTTTTTTTTTTTCTTTGCATGTATCTGTCTAGCTCTCCCAACACCGTTTGTTGAAGAGACTGCTTTTGCTCCATTTTATGCTGCTCCCCGCTTTGTTGAATATTAATTGACAATAGAGTCTTGGATTTATTTCTGGGCTCTCTATTCTGTTTCATTGGTCCATTTGTCTATTCTAATGTCAGTATCAGGCTGTTTTGATTACAGTGGCCTTGTAATACAGTATCAGGTACTTTGATATCAGGTACTGTGATCCCTCCTACTTTGTTCTTCTTTCTCAGAATTGCTGTAGTTATTCAGGGTTGTTTAAGGTTCCATATAAAATTTTCAGGTATATTTTCTATATCTGTGAAATATGCCATTGGTACTTTAAAAGGTATTGCATTGAATCTATAAATTTCTTTGGGTAGTATGGACATTTTGATGATGTTAATTCTTCCAATCCATGAATACGGTATATGTTTCCATTTGTTTGTGTCTCACTTGGTTTCTTTTTTCAGTGTTGTGTAGTGTTCTGAGTACAGGTCTTTTACCTCATTGGTTAGGCTTATTCCTAGATATTTTATTTTTATTGTTGCTATATCAAATGGGATTATTTTCCTGATTTCTCTTCCTGAAATTTCATTGTTGGTGTACAAAAACACCTTTAATTTCTGAGAATCGACTTTGTATCCCACTGTTTTGCCAAATTCATTTATTATATCGAGTAATTTGTTGGTGGAGTCTACAGGATTTTCTTCTTTTTTTTTAAATTTTATTTTAATTGTTGTTCAAATAGAGGTTTCTGTCTTTTACTCCCCTCTCAGCCCACCCACCCATCCCTCCCCACCTCCCTCTTGTTTTCACACCCCTAGTTTTTGTCCATGTGTCCTTTATACTTGTTCCTATAAACCCTACCCTTTTTCCCCTGCAATTCCCTCCCCTGTACCCTCCGGTAATTGCCAATTTGTTCTCTATTTTAGTGTCTTTGGTTAAATTTTGCTAGTTTGTTTGTTTTGTTGTTTAGGTTCCCGTTAAAGGTGAGATCATGTGGTATTTGTCTTTCACCACCTAGATTATTTCAATTAGCATAATGCTCCCCTGTTACATCCATGCTGTTGCAAAGGGTAGGAGCTACTTCTTTCTTTCTCCTGCATAGAATTCCAATGTGTAAATGTACCATGGTTTCTTGATCCATTCATTTACTGTTGGACTTAGGTTGCTTCCAGCACTTGTCTATTGTAAATTGTGATGCTATGAACATTGGGATGCATAGATTCTTTTGGATTGGTGTTTCAGGGTTCTTAGGATATACTCCTAGCAGTGGACTTGCTGGGTCAAAAGGAAGATCCATTTTTTGTTTTCTGAGAAAATTCCATACTGTTTTCCATAGTGATTGTACCAGTCTGCAATCCCACCAACAGTGAACTAGGGTTCCCTTTTCTCCACATCCTCTCCAACACTTATTGTTTGTTGCTTTGTTTATGATGGTCATTCTGACCAGTGTAAAGTAGTATATCATTGTGGTTTTAATTTGCACATCACTAATAGCTAGCAATATTGAGCATCTTTTCATGTGTCTCTGGATCCTCTGTATCTGGATCCTCTGGATCTCTGTCCTCCTTGGAGAAGTGTCTGTTCAAGTCCTTTGCCCATTTGTTTAATTGGGTTGCTTGTCTTCTTGGAGTGGAGTCGTGTAAGTTCTTTATATATTTTGGAGATTAAATCCTTGTCTAAGGTATCATTAGCAAATATGTTTTCCCATAGAGTTGGTTCTCTTTTTATTTTAATAATGTTTTCTTCAGCCATGCAGAAGCTTTTTAGTTTGATGTAGTCCCCTTTGTTTATTCTTTCCTTTATGTCCCTTGCTATAGGGGACATATCAGTAAAAATGTTGCTGCATGAAATATTTGATATTTTCCTGCCCATATTCTCCTCTAGGACTTTAATGATATCATAATTTGTACCTATATCTTTTATCCACCTTGAATTCATTTTTGTCTATGGTGTAAATTAGTGCTTGAGTTTCATTTTTTTGCACATAGTAGTCCAGTTCTCCCAACACCATCCATTGAAGACGGTATTTTTACTTCATTTTATGTTGCTGCTGCCTTTTCCAAATATTAATTGACTATAGAGACTTGGGTTTATTTCTGGGCTCTCTGTTCTTTTCAATGGTTCATGTGCCTGTTTTTATGCCAGTCCCAGACTATTTTGATTATAGTGGCCTTTTAATACAGTTTGGTATC
Organism: Sturnira hondurensis; assembly: GCF_014824575.4. Taxonomy (NCBI): domain Eukaryota; kingdom Metazoa; phylum Chordata; class Mammalia; order Chiroptera; family Phyllostomidae; genus Sturnira; species Sturnira hondurensis. The sequence continues at coordinate 1,603,947 of NW_028091775.1, forward strand.
AGGTATTGTGGTCCCTCCTACTTTGCTCTTCTTTCTCAAAATTGCAGCAGCTATTCGGGGTCATTTATGGTTCCATATAAATTTTTGAAGTGTTTGTTCTATGTCTGTGAAATATGCCATTGGTGCTTTAATAGGTATTGCATTGAATCTGTTAATTGCTTTGGGTAGTATGGGCATTTTGATGATGTTAATTCTTCTGATCCATGAACACATTATTTGTTTCCATTCGTTTGTGTCTTCCTTGATTTCTTTCTTCAGTGTTGTGTAGTTTTCTGGATATAGGTCTTTTACCTCCTTGGTTAGGTTTATTCCCAGATATTTTATTTTTGTTCTTGCTATATCAAATGGGATTCTTTTCTTGATTTCTGTTTCTGCTGATTCATTGTTAGTATATAAAAATGCCTTTGATTTCTAAATATTGACTTTGTATTCCACTGTTTTGCCAAATTCATTTATTAGGTCAAGCAGTTTTTGGGTAGAGTCTATAGGATTTTCCATGTACACTATCATGTCATCTGCAAACAATGACAGTTTTGTTTCCTCCTTTCCGATTTGGAAGCCTTTTATTTCCTTTTCTTGTCTGATTGCTGTGGCGAAAACTTCTAATAGTATATTGATTAGAAGTGGTGAAAGTGGACAACCTTGTCTTGTTCCTGATCTTAGTGGAAAAGATTATAGTTTTTGCTCATTGAGTATGATGTTGGCTGTAGGTCTCTCATATATGGCCTTTATTATATTGAAGAATGCTCTGTCTATTCCCACTTTGCTGAGTGTTTTTATCATAAATGGGTGTTATACCTTATCAAAAGCTTTTTCCGAATCTATTGATATGACCATGTGGTTTTTGTCTTTGCTTTTGTTTATGTGATGTATTACATTTACTGCTTAGCGAATATTGAACCATCCTTGCATCCCTGGGATGAATCCCACTTGCTTATGGTGTATGATCTTTTTAATGTATTGTTGGATGCGATTCACCAATATTTTGTTGAGGATTTTAGCGTCTATGTTCATCAGTGATATTGGCCTGAAGTTTTCTTTCTTTGTTGTGTCTCTATCTGGTTTTGGAATTAGGATGATGCTGGCTTCACAAAAAGAGTTTGGGAGTCTTCCATCGTTTTGGATTTTTTGGAATAGTCTGTGAAGGATAGGAGTTAGCTCTTCCTTAAATGCTTTGTAGAATTCTCCTGTGAAACCATCTGGTCCGGGGCTTTTGTGTGATGGAAGTTTTTTGATTACTGCTTCAATTTCATCTGCTGTTATTGGCCTGTTCAGGTTTTCTGCTTCTTCTTCAATGAATTTTGGAAGATTATATTTTTCTAGAAATTTGTCTTTCACCTAGGTTTTCAAATTTCTTGGTATACAGTTCTTCACAGTAATTTCTTACAATCCTTTGTATTTCTGTGGTGTCAGTTGTAATCTGTCCTCTTTCATTTCTGATTGTATTTATTTGGTCCTCTCTTTTTTTTCTTAAAGAGCCTGCTTAAAGTCTTGTAGATTTTGTTTATGTTTTCAAAGAACCAGCTCCTGCATTCATTGATCCTTAGAATTGTGCTTTTAGTCCCCATGTCATTTAATTTTGCTCTGATCTTGATTATTTCCTTCCTTCTACTTGCTCTGGGCTGTCTTTGTTGTTGTTCCTCAAATTCTTGTAAGTGTAGGGTTAGGTTGTTTGTTTGAAATGTTTCTATATTTTTTAGGTAGGACTGTATTGCTATGAACTTGCCTCTCAGGACTGCCTTAACTGTGTCTCACACGTTTTGGGTTGCTGTGAGTCAGTTTTCATTTGTTTCCAGAAACTTTTTGATTTCTTCCCTAATTTCATTCTTGACCTATTCATTGTTTAGTACCATGCTATTCAATCTTCATGATTTTGAGTGTTTTGGGTTTTGTTCCTTGAGGTTTTTTTCTAGTTTCAGTCCCTTGTTATCTGAGAAAATGCTTGGTATGATTTTAGTTTTCTTGAATTTGTTGAGGCTAGTTTTATGTCATATCATGTGGTCTATTTTTGAAAATATTCCATGTGCATTTGAAAACAATGTGTATTTAGCTTCTTTGGGATGTAGGGCTTTATATATATCAGTTAAGTCCATTCATCTCAGGCATTGTTCAATGCCACAATATTTTTGTTGATATTTTGTTTGGAAAATCTGTCCATTTTTGACAGTGGGGTGTTAAAACCCCCAACTATAATTGTGTTGCTCTCAATGTCTTTCCTGAAGTCCTCTAAGACTTTCTTCATGTATTTGGGTGCTCCTACATTGGGTACATATATATTTACAATGTTTACATCTTCTTGGTGGATTCTTTCCTTGAGTATCATGAAGTGACCTTCTAGGTCTCTCTTTATGGCCCTTTTTTCAAGCCTATTTTGTCTAATATGAGTATTGCTACCCTGGCTTTTTTTCCCCTGTCCATTTGCTTGGAAAATTTGTTTCTAGCCTTTCACTTTTGGTCTGTGTAGGTCCTTTGTTCTAAGGTGTGTTTCTTGTAGGCAGCATAGGTGTGGGCCATGCTTTCTTATCAATTCAGCTATTCAATGTGTTTTTTAAAAGATTTTATTTATTTATATTTAGAGGGGAAGGGAAAGAGAGAGGGAGAGAAACATCAATGGATGGTTGCCTCTCGTGCATTCCCTGATGGGAACTGGCCAGCAACCCAGGCATGTGCCCTGGCTGGGACTCGAACCGAGATACTATAGTTTGCAGACCTGTGCTCAATCCACTGAGCTACACCAGCCAGGGCCAATTCAGCTATTCAATGTCTTTTGATTAGAGCATTTAATACATTTACATTTAGGGTTATTATTGACAGGTACTTATTCATTGCCATTTTCGTACCTATGTTCTTCTCTCTCTCTCTCTTTTTCTTTAAATCTGCCCCTGTAATATCTCTTGCAGAGCTGTATTGGTGGAGGTATATTCTTTTAGACTTCTTTTGTCTTGGAAGCTCCTCATTCGGCTCTCTGTTTTTATTGAGAGCTTTGCTGGGTAAAGTAGACTTGGTTGCAGGCCTCTGGTTCCCATTACTTGGAATATTTCTTGCCATTCTCTTCTGGCTTGAAGTGTTTCCATTGAGAAGTCAGCTGCTAACCTTTTTGAGGCTTCCTCATATGTTACTTCCTGTTTCTCCCTTGCTGCCTTTAAGATTTTCTCTTTGTCTTGAAATTTTGCCATTTTTATTATGATGTGTCTTGAGGTGAGACTCTTTGGGTTCCTCTTAATTGGGACTTTCTGTGTTTCCTGGATTTGTGTGACTCTTTTTCTCATCAAATCAGGGAAGTTTTCCATCATTACTTTTTCAAATAGGTTTTTTAACCATTCCTCTTCTTCTTCTTCTCCTTCTGTTATCCCTATTATATGGATATTATTACATTGCATATCATCTTGCATTTTTCTTAATCTCTCTTCATTCTTTCTGAGCCTCTTTTCCTTTTCTTTCTCTTTCTGGATGTTGTTTTTTTCTACTTTGTCCTCCAACTCACTAATCTGGTTTTCTGCTTCATCGGTCCTGCTTTTGATTTCTTCTGCAGTGTTCTTCAGTTCAGATATTGTATTCCTCATTTCCTCTAGCCCCTTGTTGATAGTTTATATTTCCTTTTTCATGTTGATGTAGCTTGCAGTGAGTTCATGGTAGTTTCCCTACAGTCTCTGGTAATTCACTGTGAGGTCATGGAGCTTCCTGATAACCATTGCTTTAAACTCAATATCTGATAGTTGAGTTGTCTCTATTTTATTTAGCATTCTTATGAGTCTTCTTCCTTTCCCTTAATTTGGGGATTATTTCTTTGTCTTCCCATTGTTTGTGAGACTCTTCTTGTTAGCTTCAGCTTCTTAAAATGATCTCTTCCAGCTCCCTGAGTTTATGGTGTGTACTTCTGTGGTAGAATACCTGTGAAATTCAGTGGGTATTCTGGTGTTCACAGCTTCTAACTATTCTTTTTTTTGTGATCAGTTGGAAGAGTAAGGCAAAATGGCTTGAGACAGCAAGAGAATATTCTATGATATTTACAGTATCAGCCAGTAGAGAAGAGATAGATCATTTCAGTATGTATAATGTTAAACATGATAGTCCACCCAACGAGCCACTTTTTAGAAAGGATGGAAAGAACATAAGACTCTTGTTGGGAAGGGATGGATTGTGAGTTGGATCTAGAAAGCAGTGAGGTTGTGGGAGGTCAGATTCTGAGGTAAAGTGAGAGTAAAGGATACAGTGTGTGAGAGAATAGAGTTAACCACTATAGTAATAGATTTCAGGAAACCATGAAGTGGGTTAAGATCTGGGAGGGGTATTTGTGCAATATTTACAATTATATGAAATAGCTATTATTTACAATAATATTTGAAGAACAATCATATGACAAAATCTATGAAATGTAGATCACAAGAATAGGGAGTATAAGCCCTTGAGTAGTGTGCTAATGGAACACAAGTGAAGTGAAGGACAGTAAATTAGCAATACACTATGAAAGAGAAAACAGGGGAAAGCTGTCAAATGCTACAATATAACCAGCCAAGCAAAGAAGACTAAACAGAAAAGAGAGTAATTCAAAAATACTATTACAATAAAAGATGTAAGAATAATGAAAATGATAATAATACATGTATGCAATAACTTGCAGGTTCTCTGTAATAGCAAAGTGAAATTTGTCTCAATGTCTCAGCTGTTGGGATGCCCCCTCTTTGGGTCAACTCTGGTGTTTTCACAGTTCCAGCTTTGTCTCATTTGTGGATTAAAAAAAAAGAAGCAGTAGAAAAAAAGAAGGAAGCATAGATAAAATTGGAAAGCAAGGAAGAAGGAATAAAACAAGAAATAAGGAGAGAAAAGCAAAAGGAAGTGAAAGATAAAAAAATAACAAAATTAAAAAATTACTTAAAAAATCAAACAAACAAAGAAAACCTGCTTGCTGGTTTCAAACTGGCCAAACCAGTTTTTCTTGTCTTGCTGGATGCAGGAGGCTGAGGGATGATTGGTTTAGCTTTCTTCCCTTCCTGTTCAGCACTCAGTCAGCCTCATGTGTATTCTCCCCAGGGCTAGCCTGGCGCCTCTCTGTAGGGCCCTGGGTGTGGGGTCCAGGCCGTCCCAAGCTCGTGCTCACCCTGGAGTTTACAGTTGTGGGCTCTGGGTGTTCCACAAAGCACACTCACCTGGGGTTGCCGGCATAGGTGCACGTCCAGGCCACCTCTGGTCACATAGGTTCGGGTAGGTACACACTCTTTCCAGGGCTATATGTGGGTGCTCAAAGACCTCCTGTGTTTGTCACTTAGTCCTTATTCCCCTCTCTGTGACTTCAAGTAATCAGGCCTCTTCCGATGCTGCTCAAACCTTGTTTGGCTGGGGAGGGAGCAGTTGACTCAGCTCTCTCCCAAGAGCCCTGTGGCCGTTCCAGCAGGTGCCAGGCCAGGGGCTACAGCCTCCCTGGTCCCTGTGCTGATCCCTGGGCCCTTGTTGTCCTGAAGCACTCTCCTTACCATCTGGGTTTTCAATGTCCGATACAATTTTTGATCTCCTATTTTCATTTATGCTGTGGTGCTGTTGGCTGTTTGCTCTGTTCCTCCATAGATCAGCTAGGTTTTTCTCCCATGTGTAGGGGGAAGTCAAATCCCCCTCCTACCATGACGCCATCTTCCCAAGTCAGGATTTTCTATGTGCACTATCATGTCATCTGCAAACAATGGCAGTTTTGTTTTCTCTTTTCCAATTGGGATGCCTTTTATTTTCTTTTTTTATCTGATTTTTATGGCTAGAACTTTCCATACTATGTTGAATAGAAGTGGTGAAAGTGGACAGCCTTGTCTTGTTCTTGATCTTAGTGGGAAAGTTTTTAGTTTTTGCCCATTGAGTATAATGTTGACTGTAGGTCTCTCATATGTGGCTTTTATTAGGTTAAGGAATGCTCCCTCTATTCTCACTTTGCTGAGTGTTTTAATCATAAATGGGTACTGTACCTTATCAGATGGTTTCTCCACATCTACTGATTTGATCATGTGATTTTTTTCTTTGCTTTTGCTTATGTGATGTATTATGTTTATTGACTTGTGAATTTTGTACCATCCTTGTATCCCTGAGATGAATCCCACTTGGTCATGGTGTATAATCTTTTTAATGTATTGTTGGATACAGTTTGCCAATATTTTGTTGAGGACTTTAGCTGATATGTCCCCTAGAGCAAGGAACATAAAGGAAAGAATAAACAAATGGGATCTCATCAAAATAAAAAAGCTTCTGCATGGCTAAAGAAAACAGTATTAAAATGAAAAGAGAACCAACCATATAGGAAAACATATTTGCCATTGATACCTCAGACTAGGGTTTGACCTCCAAAATATATAAAGAACTCACATGACCTCACTCTAAGAAGACAAACCCAATTAAAAAATAGGCAAAGGGCTTGAACAGACACTTCTCCAAGGAGGACATGCAGAGAGTCCAGAGACATGAAAAGATACTCAGTATCACTAGCCATCAGAGAGATGCAAATTAAAACCACAATGAGATACCACTTCACACTGGTGAGAATGGCCATCATAAATGAAGCAACAAACAACAAATTTTGGAGAGGTTGTGGAGAAAAGGGAACCCTTTTCTGTGTACCATGTACTGTTGGTAGGATTGCAGACTCGTGTAGCCACTTTGAAAAACAGTGTGGAATTTCCTCAGAAAACTAAAAATGGATTTGCCTTTTGACCCAGCAATTCTACTGCTGGGATTATACCCTAAGAACCCTGAAAAACCAATCCAAAAGAACCTATGTACCCCAATGTTCATAACATCAAAATTTGCAATATCCAAGTGCTGGAATCAACCTAAGTGTCCATCAATAAATAAATAGGTAAAAAAACTATGGTACATTTACACAATGGAATTCTACACAGCAGAAAGGATAAAAGGAGCTCCTACCCTTTACGATAGCATGGATGGAACTGGAGAGCATTATGCTAAGTGACATAAGCCAGGGGGTAAAAGACAAATATCATACAATCTCACCTTTAAGTGGAACCTAATCAACAAAACAAACTAGCAAAATATAACCAAAGACATTGAAATTAAGAACAAACTGATAGTAACCAGAGGAGAGGTGGGAGGGAATAATGGGGGAAAAGTGTGAAGGGTTTACAGGAACAACTATAAAAGACACATGGGCAAAAATAAAGCAGGGGTGGAAGTAGGGGAGGAAGATGGGGATGGCTGGGGTAGTGGGGAATGGTGGGGGGGAAACGCAGAAAACTGTACTTAAACAATAAAATTAAAAAATATTAAAAAATAAAAAATAAAACAAACAAAAAATAACTATACAGACTTGGGAAATTTCTGTTATACATTCATAAAATTTCCATTTATTGAATCATTAATTCAAAAATGTTGAGACTTTTTATGTATAAGACAATTGGGTAGATGTCATCAGTGTATGAAAATGAAGACCTGCTAGTCCTCAAGGAAGAAAAGGATAGAGATAAAATGTATATTTTAGCCAAGAGATTTATTAATCATGCAGAGAAGAAACTAGGTAATGGGGAAAAGCAATTCTCAAAAACAGAATAGTATTTGGATGCCAGTGAAATGAGTTTTGGAAGTACAAGTGAAATCACAATTGACAAGAAACCTGGCTCATCTCCTTGGCTGTGTGGGTGTTGGCCTCCTCTAATCTCAAATAAGGCCTATGTCCCTCTTCCTCAGGAGCTGATTTCCTCAGTTGTAAGAGCCTGGGGTTGGCATTCATGGCCAGAGAGGATTCCTTCAGCTTGAAATGACACATAACATTCACAGTAGAATTATTTTTTATTTACTTAACATTGGAGATTATAATTGCAGAAAATAATAGCTAAGCCTACCCGAACAAATGTTGTTTTTTTCTTTTCCAAGTGTTTTAAGATGACCAACTTTGATGGGCAAAGCTTTACATGTACTTCATAGCTTTTCATGGTTTGTTTTTAAAAGTATAGTTTTGGGAAATGAACCTCTGAATTTAAGGCATCTCTGTATTAGAAAATTACTTAATCTAAGCCATCTTCTCATCAACTGAAAAACATGAATAATAACAATCAATGTCCCTAGTAGAATTATTGAAAAGTTAAAATGAGGTGTATTTCACACCTCTAACTTTGTGCTGGCACATAGTAGGTCATAGTAAACCACACGTAAGCAGGATGATTCTTCTTTTCACTCCTCCCTAATCTTCCCTCTAAACCAAACACAGATTTTTTTAAATGAATTATTTATTTTACTTTACCAAATAGTGTACCATAAATTCTACATGAACAACTTCACTTTTTGACTTATTATATATTTGTCAATTAAATTATAGATTTTTAAAAAGCTATATCACTAAATTAGTTCAAATATAATTCTTTAAAATTTCCAGGGACACTACTGGGAAAATTTGGTTTCCTTAAAAATTTTTAAATCTTTTATTACTTTTGAAACAGTAGAAACCATAGACAGTGTTTGACATACACTAAAGAAGTACATAAAAGGCTAAAAAATCTTTGATGGGACCACCCCCTGTACCTCACACTGTGTGTAATGTAGTATTGTGATTTATTATGATTAGAAATTAGCAGTTATATAGTGTTTCGTTTGACTGCTTAATTACAATGAGAAATGTAGCTAAATTTTTGAAATATCAGAATGAGAAGTCCTCTGATGATCCACTTTTACTACTAGGTAACTGATTTGTCTAAAACCAAGTAACCAATTTCCTGAAAACTTATCAGAGGCATATGTGATCTTTTATTACTCAGGACAGTAAAATAATGAAGAAATTGAATTTAATATGCAGCCTATGTAACTGTGAAATCTTACTGTCTTCTCCCTGGTAGAGTTAATACATAAAACTAAATGCATCTGCACAATATATATTTGGGCACAATGGTCTGAAGTTTTTTAATCCTCTCTGTTTACATCTGAAATTTTATAACACCTATTTTTGGTATAATATACAAACATATTGTTTGTATAATTTATTAACAATCTCTTACATGTTCTCTAATATAGGTAACAAACCATGTATTTATACCCGGTTAGTAAAAATTTGGTATCTACTATATTCTAAATGTTGGTGATAGTAAGATGTAAAGACCTAAGCTTTTCTCTCTAAGAACTCAAAATCTAATGGTCAACTGACAAAAACAGATTCTGCAATGCAATTACTTGAGTGCTATAAGAGACTTATAAGATAATGAAGAAATAAAGATTTCTTAAAAAATGTATTTCCTGCATTAATAGCAAAGCATTATAAAACCTTAGAGTGTACAGCAGAAAGTGTTTAAAATGCAATTGAAAACAGATGAGAAAAATTGTTATTACATATACATGTTTACCACTGTACCTCCCATAATTCATAGCAAAGTGTCTCATTGGATGGTATACATTCAATAGTTATGTATTCTTTGATTGATTGTCAGTGATTTGGCTTGTGTTCTTGCATTTGAGGCTGAATTTCTATGTAACTTTGAGCAAACAACTTCAATCATTTACACATAATTTTCTAGTTGGCAACTTAAAATGGGTAATAAAAAGTGACTTGTGTGAAGATGTAATCACTCAGAAACTCTGAATACCTTGGAAATAATTTCAGACTGGAGACTAAAATAATACACAGTTAGAATTATACTTTTGTCCTTTTTTCTTTCCATGTTATTAAGCAGAAAGGTACAAAATCTGACTTTTGAGAGTTTTACCCAAATCAAAAAACCTACTAAAACACCTGTGAGATTACTGTGCATACTGGACAAAAATATTAAACCTAGAACATTACAATGTGAATCAAAATATAATATGGAAGCAGCATTTTAAAATATAAAAAGTCACATATGTCTTTCATTGACATGAAAAATAATTCTGTAGTTAAGTCATCAACATTTCTACTTGTGTTTTTAGTACAAATCCAATAAAGTGTTTCATCCATGTGCATATAGTGTTTGTAGAATTGATTGCACTTTTAGTAGTAATTGTTATCAAATATTTTGTCTGTGGTGATTTTTTAAACTATTCTGTTTTGCCTGAAAAGGTGAAGGATTTTTTGCCATCCATGTAGACTTTACTTCTAAGACTAGTTGACCAGACATGTTTAAGGAGAATTTTTCTGCCCTGCCCCCTGGGGACCGTGTGTCACAGAAGAAAAGGGGGCTACTATGGGTCTGAAGGAATTGAAATCATTTTAAACAACACAAACCAGGACTAATTATTATGTTTATAAAATGAATATTCATAGTTGACTTTATATTCTTTTAAAAAAATTTTTTAAATTTATTTATTTATCTTTACAGGGGAAGGGGAGAGGGAGAGAAACGTCAATGTATGGTTGCCTTTTGTGTGTCCCCTGCTGGGAGTTGGCCTGCAGGGAACCGGCCTGCAACCCAGGCATGTGCCCTGACTGGGAATTGAACCACGATCCTCTGGTTCGCAGGCCTGTGCTCAATCCACTGAGCTACACCAGCCAGGGCTGACTTTATATTCTTAATATGAATTTAATTTTATTCTCTGGTTTCTGTGAATATAGTCTTTTGCCAGAACCATCACAGTGAAGTGCTGTGAACCAGAGGTCAGGGTCCTGACATACCCTCTGGGCTGTCCCAGTACTTGCAATACAATACCTATCTAGGCAGGTTGGTCCTGGAAACTTTTAGAGTTTTCTTTTTATTTTCATTAAGCAGTTGCTGTTGGGAACTTCTCTGCCAGGTTTCAGGAATTGTAACTACCCCTCATGGCTAAGGATGAGTGAGCAACCTCCGGAATGGGAGCCACAGGAGACAAAAGCTTGTCTCTGGTAGCAAACGCTGCCTCCGCTTACTCCCCTGTCCCCAAAGCATGATTGATGTTGATGATTGGTAAGACTCCTCACATCAAGGGGCAACCTAAGCCATACTCGATCACTTGGGAGGCCCTCATGGAAGGACTCGGGGGGCTGCAACAAAGAGGGAGCAATGGGCCCTTGCCCCCTGGCTATTCTGACATAGCCCGAGTGCCCCTGTCCTCTGGGAGAAGTGTTTCCTGGCTCTAATTCACTTAAGCCTGAAAACCTGATGGAGGGGGTGCAGCTCCTTGCCTTGCTAGAGCAGTATCTGGGATAAATCTGGCATAAGAAAGAATTCCTAAAAGTCCTGTGAAACCTGCTTTGCTAAGAGTGCTTTCATTTATATGTTAAGGGTCCAAGCAGGAAATGAGTGTGTCTCCCAAAGTTTCTGCAACCCCCTTTCCTGACAGACACTGACTCAGACTAAGCCCTCAGATTTCTTTGAAATGTTATCTACTGTTTGGTCCTTGCCACCCTCTATTTCTGTGTATTACAACCCAATAAAAGCCCCTGGAGGAAGAGGCTCTAGGCCTTTTTCCTCTGAGAAACTGGCCACCTCTCCTCCCCAAGCAGATCATGTCTTGGTAGTATTTACTTTCATCCATGGCAGACGGGGGGACTTGAGGGCAAAGTTGCCCCCACAAGTTGCCCCAAATGTTGAACATTTGGTGTTCCTATCATGGGTCTACAAACCTTATACTGAGGAATTCTCCTGTGGGAACAACAGTGCTAACATTGAGACATGAAATAGTGAGTGAAAGCTGATATCACTGCAGTAATGAAACTTACAGTCTGGTAGAGGAGGTGGACATTAATAATGATTTTTAAAATCATCTTTCACATAAATATAAAGTTGTCATTGTGATAGCGTAACCCAACACAACAGAGGTTTGGTTGACTGCCACCACAGAAAGCCAAACTCGACAGGCAAGTGCTGGTAGAAAAGAAAAGAGGTTTTATTCAGGTGCCCCACAGCTTGGGAGAAGGGTGGATTCCCTTCTCGAAGACCATCTCTTCTTCCTCCTCAAGTCTGCAGTTCTTATGGAAACAAGGAAGGGAGGGCTTTTTTCCCATCCAATTATCATGCTGGCCTTGGAGCACTCAGGGTCCTATGCTTTCATCTTACTGGCCTTGGGAGGGAAGCTGCCTGTAAGAACCTCCTCCCGCTGCCCTGCCTGCTGGAGGGAGACTCCCTGGAGCTCTGTTTACAGTAACAATAGTGCCGGAAGGGCCCAATGGAAACATGATGATTCTTCACACCTGCTGCTGCTACAATATTTTTTTCTTTAGTCTGAATCTTCTATCCCTTTTTTTAATCTCTGTGTTTATTTTATAATTAATTTCATTTTGTTTTTGCCATTTTGGAGATATTTCATAGTTCCTCAAAATTAGTACATAAAGTTTTGTTTTTATATCTTTTAGAGTATGTAAAAACTTTGATTAGGTAAATAAATATTAAAAAAATTTATTTAAGGAATGACTAGATATTTATATACTTTTAGAAAATAATAATTATCTATAGGTTACTTGTCAGTATCAATATTTACATTGACTGGGGCTCCCAGACTTAATTCCAACATGGTGGGGTGTTGCCCTCAGGACAATAAACAATTTTGGACACCAGACATTAATGGAACTCACTCTATGAATGTTTGCCCCTGCTTTCTCTCTGTGTTTACCTCCAATTTGGAATACTGATCACTGATAAAATAGATTTTAGGAGATGATTTGTAAGATGTGAGGACTACTTCTAAAGATTCGAAATAATGTTTTAACAGAAAATTAGTAGTACTGAAAGTCTCTGACACTCTTTTCATACTTTTAATTATAAATGACCATTGCAACTGCCTGAATCCTCAGAATCCAATGTGCAACATGGTGCATCTTTTGGAGGAATAAGCACATCCATTCCTAAAAAGTATTTTTTAAAATGCAGATAATATCTACATCAGCCTTGTGCTGGGTACGTATGAACAGTAAGGCTCTATGCTTTGACCCAGCCTGTTCATTGTTGCACTTTGACTATCTAAATAAAATGGAGCAATTAATGAAAACTAAGAAATCTATGTATTACAAGTTTGTAAGTGAAAAATACATTAGAGAAGCTCATTCATTCATTCATTCATTCACTCATTCATTTTTGTTAAATTCCAAATTCCAAAATGCCAGGGAAGTGCTAACTTCTTGCTATCTCTTCAGACAACAGGTTACCAACTTACCAAAGAACAGAAAAGTGGGTGGAAATCAACTAAATTCAGTCAACCAGTCAATGTTTTACAATTACAGCAACCCCCCTTTATCTGCTTCCCATGCTTTTGGTTACACGTGGTCAACGAAGGTCCAAAAAGTTTAAATGAAAAATATCAGAAACAAATTCATAAATTTTAAAGTTTGAGTGTTGTGATGTTGTCTTGTGCCATCCTGCTCTGTCTGGACCAGGATGTGAATCGGCCCTTTGCCCAGCAAATCCCTACTGTCTGAATATGCTGTGTACCTGTAGTCACTTAGTGGCATTCTTGGTTGTCAGACCAGCTGTCATAGTACCGAAATGGTTGTGTTCAAGTAACCCTTATTTTACTTAATAAGGCCACATTCATATAACTTTTATTACAGTATATTATTACAATTATTCTCTATGATGATTGCAGTTTTTGTTAATGGTTTACTGTGTCTAATTTGTAAATTAAACTTAATCATGGGTGTGTGTGTGTGTAGGAAAAAATGAACAATCTACAAGGTTTGGTACTATTCAAAGTTTCAGCATCCACTGGGGGTCTTGGAAGGTGTCTCCCCTGGGGAAAGGGGGACAACTGAAATGCTCCTCTAGTGAGAGGAGTTTCAGGTTTTAACGTGTGAAATAAAAGTAAACAGCCTGGATCATTGACAACGGTCTGCTAAAACTTTTTTCAATCCAGGAAATACAACTCAATCTGTGTGATTTCTTTCTTTTAAAAATAATTGCTTTCTACAGTTATAAGGGACTGGTGGAAGAATTGAGCATAGTTTTCTCTTATTGCAAGGGTTTATTAATTCATTCATTTATTATTTTTAAAATAAAATCTTTGTAGAATTTTCCATGTATTCCATGTACTAACCAAATGAGATGTTTTATTATTATTTTCTTATATCTATAATTGCCCTGGTAAATCTAGAGCATTAAAAATGCAACCTTTGTTAGATAGAATTTTATTTTGATTAGAACAATCATTATGTTGGTTTTAATGTAATGACATATGTAATATCTCTTAAATGTGAAAATGTTAGTGCTATATTAGTTTTTTATTAAGTTTATTGAGGTGACATTGGTAAATAAGATCTTATAGGTTTCAAGTGTAATTTTAATGCAGAAGTTTTACAGAGTTCTCTGTGATCTTGTTACTGAACCAAAGTGGGGGTTTGGCTGCCTGTGTCACCAATTGGCAAATTCTAGAGGCAGAGGTTGATGAGAAAAGAAAGAGGTCTTTATTCAAATGCTATGCAATCTGCGAGAATAGCTTTCCTCTTTCAAAATCCATCTCCTCTAGGAAACAGAGTGGAAAACCCAGTCGACCTCAGCCAGACCAAAACCAAATGCAAAGCAAAGAGTTCCTTTTCTGCCCTGGCTGGCATAGCTCAGTGGATTGAGAGTGGGCCTGTGAACCAGAGGATCTCGGTTTGATTCCCAGTCAGGGCACATGCCTGGGTTGCAGGCCAGTTCCCAGCAGGGGACTCATGAGAGGCAACCATGCATTGATATTTCTTTCCTTCTCTCTTTCCCTTCCCCTCTAAAGATAAATGAATAAATCTTTAGGGAAAAAAAAGAGTTCCTTTTCCCATTTAAAATGCCATCCCTTGGGGAGCTCAGGCTGCCATGGGGTGGTCATCCAGGAAGCTCAGCTTTTCTCTCCAGCACCGGCAGTCCTCAAGCCGGGTGTTTGGAACCCAAATGTGGGCCTGACACCACCATGGGCCATGTGGATTCCAGGGCCAAAAAGTCCAGTGAATGCACTGGCTGCTACCTTCACAAGGTGTATAAAGAGAGCTAGAGAGCTTCCCTTCCTTTTCTTAGGGTTCTATGAATTTGGGATGTGGGAGGGGCCAGGTGCTTTCTCAAAATGCCCGAAAAACCTTCCAAACTTCTGGCTCCAGGTGGATCCATCCTCTGACCAATCATTTTTTTACTCGCAGGCTAAACTGACAGATTTCTCCATCTGGCACCTCCCCCCTGACATCATTCTGACCCCTGTGGCCCATGTGCCTGCCTTCCCTTAGTCTCACTCCCAATCAGGTACCAGAAAGGGTTAAGAGGGCTTTTCCTCACAACGAATTATCTTGCCTTTCTTGTGCATTCTCAGTGCAAGGCTTCCTCTTGCTGCCACTTGCTGAGGGCTAGGGGATCTGTTGCTCAGGGCGATTGTTGGCAAGGTGCCAGCTTGGTTACCTGGACAACATGGTCAGCCCACTGTCTCCAGGGTTCAGTTCCCTCTATCAGCCTCTCCATCCCCCATGGTCTGGCCAGACTGTCAGGGTCAGTCTCCCCATAATAATGATGACCTAGATGAGAATGTCAGTTTTCTGTTCCATTGCTTTCCCAATATTTCCACATTATTTATGTGGGCGTGCGTGGGAGGGCAGTGGCTGGTACTTGTTGATCACGTCTGGCTGGGAAATCCAGTCACCAGCATATGAATTGCCTTAGAGTCTTGTGCATGCGAGCCAAGTAGTAAACCACAAGGAGCCAGGTGTGGAACTCATCGCTCCCCTTACTCTCCACCATAATACCCATAAACAAGCAGCTCTAAACTTTCACACAAGCCATGAAGAGTCACCACTGCAGATTTGAGAGGCAAAGTGGGCATTATGTAAACATATTAGAGTAGTGATAGGCATGCCATCTCTGTATATGTTTAATAAAATTACTAGGTAAAAATGTTGCATAGTGTTTGGAGACTCATGGACCATAGCTCAAATGCTGTCTCTTCCAACTTCTGGTTGGGTGAATGTGGATGAGTAAATATTTCTTAATTTGGATTTCTTAATGTAAAATGAGGGTAATAGTATGAACTCATTAATTTATTCCAAAGATTGAAGAAATAGCATATTTCAAGTTCCAAGCTAAAGGTTTAAGAATCCAAAGGCCCTCAAGGTTAATAGAACTGCATTTATTTAATTTTGTATGCTATCAGATAATTGATCTTTTCAAAGTGAACTTTCACTAAATAAATATAAAGCAATTATTTATGCTTCATTATTGGAGAACAAGTTTGGTTTGTGAATCAGTAATTGAAGAAGAAAGCATAAAATTTAAATCCAACTCTTCATTATCTCGCACTGACTAAATTGATTGTTAAGTATTGTTATTTATTACGAGTAGAGAGTTTATTCACATACTTGTTTTCAACCACAGGATTTTTTTTTTATTAGGAGCATGAGTCATCTTCATTTTGGTCTTTCTTGAATTTTTCATACAGAATTACTGGTTAATTGAAAGTGATCTTTTATCAAATTGCTAATTCCCTCCTCCCCCAGATTTGTGGTATTACAATAAGTGTGTTTTTCATAGCTAATTTACTACTTTCCTTATAGACTTACTAGGATTTGTGAACCTTAGATAGAACCAAATATACAAATATTATGAGAAAACAAATACATATTTTTAACATGGCATTAACCTTAAAATATCAACCAAATTTTGGTAAATACAGGCTGACAAATAAATGTTGACTATAATGCACAGATTGTGTACAGATTTTATTTTTAATGATTTTTTAATCTGGACAAAGAGCTAAGATCATAAATATCAAAAACTATAATGAAAATCTTTATAGCTTTATTTAATATTTTAGCCCAAACATTTTTTTATGTGAATGGCCAGTTAGATGGCTCACTAAGAAAATTCTGACTGTGTGTTACATCTCTTGAAAAAGCAACTTCAACATGGGAGAAATGGATGCCACTGGAATGGAGTCCTATGATCGAAAGCAAGTCATGTGGTCATATGATTCATCTTTAATGCAATATAAACTAATGCCCAAACTGTCCAAAGAGATGGCCTTCTCTTCTATCTACCTGGTCACCAAGGAAAAGTAATTCAGACATCTCTCGGTAACCTGGTCTCACTGTTATAATTAGAAAATTGTTTATTCATTTTCAATACTGCTTGTTCTAATTTAAGACATTTTTTCTATGAGGTTATCTTCCATAGATATAGAGAAAAATCCATCAATCATTGTTTATATATTAAAAGCATAATCTATGTCCTTTTTCTATTATCCTTGTATTTTTCCAAGAAAATATGATAAAAAAATAAGAATAGTATAAATAGAGTAAGCTGATGTACTTCATGTCCATGAATTAAAAATTTATATATTTGGGGGTGGAAATATGTATTTTGGGGACAGAAAAACCTGTGCTTGAGTCCTGGGCCAGATCATGTCTCTAAGTTCTCAAATAAATTAAACTCTTTGAATGTCAATATCTAAAAAAACAAAACAAAACAAAACCAGAAACAATTACCTTTATCTTAGAATGACACTGAGGTGATCAAAAACAAGATGATGTTACCATCACAATGACTGGTGTACTGCAGGTATTTGTTATATTAAAATTGTTGCTATTTTAACATGTATCAGCAATAATATTATTATTTTAAAAATAATTTAGAAATAAACAATGACTACTAAAAATTAAAATGTAACCTATGACAACGAACAATGTATAAATAAATACCCTTTTTCACTTCCTGTATGACAATTTGACCAGTCAGTAGAATAGGAGCACACTGTCCAAAGAGTGTGTCTTGATTGTAGCAGGTCTTTAAGAAGTCTGGTCTGCTCTTTGGGGGACTGGATGGAGCTATCCTGGATGGATGGTAGAAAATAGAGAAGAGTTTCTACTTAACTCAGTAAAAATATTGCTCTATTAGTTCCATGAAAGGGGAAATCAATAGTGCCAGACAGAGGGACCTACCCTTTTCAATTATTTGAATGAGATGTTAATTTTACTGTAACCATAATCATGCATAGCACAAAGCTGGAGAACTGCTATGACATTGGATTTAATAAAACAGAAACACGATCCAAATATAGCTCATTTTAACACTGGAGAGTTGTTTTGGACTGGATCATAAAGAATGAGTATCAGTTTGAGGAGCTATAGATGAAAAGATAATTTTAAGGAACAAGAATCAGCATAGTGCTTTATATTCAGATTGGGTGTATCATGAGTTAAATTGGTGAAAAAATGGTAATAGTGAGACTACAGCAATAAGTAATAGTCACATTGTCAAAGCTTTCATATATAATGCTAAGTAAAGAATTTTTATACTAAAGACAGTAAGGAAGCACTACAAATTATTAAATAAAGGACTAAATGATTAAAATTTCATTATTATTTCCCAAGTTTTTTCATTTATATTTTTAAAATATTTAACTTAGAAATTTGAAATCTAAGAATCAAGAGTATCAGGACATTGTTAAGTAAAATATTTATTGTTTTATTGTTTTCTTACCTTGTCTTTAATATAATGACATTATTATACATTTAGATATGCATATATATGTTATATTATACACTACACATATACATATATTATACAAATTGTAAATAACATATACATATCTTATATGTAACATATATAGTTTAAGTACAATATTTATATTTTCTTACCTTATTTTAATATGATTGCACTATATAATATACTTAGATATGTATGTATGTGAGGTATATATACACATGAGTATATGTATGTATATATATATATGTGTGTGTACATATATAATTTTATTCCCTGTATTTTTTCTTTATGTTACATGATAAGAATTTTGATGCCTTTAAAAATTCTTAGAATTTTAAGTTTATTAGCTCTATAATAAATTCTTTCTTATTTGTTACTTAAATATACATTTATCATATTTTTAAGATTTTAGTAAATGTTTGTTTTTATAAAAACACAATGAATACTTTTAGTTTATTTGTGTGCATTTTAAATTATTACACAAAGATAATATAAGATTATACAAAGGCTCTAAGGATAATAATATGGTCAAAATCTATTGCTATTTTAACTTGTCAATAATTACTACCAGATAGCTTTCTAGAAAGTTTTATATTGTCCTACCAGATAAATCAACATAAGAGGGAGAACATGTGCTTTAGTAATGAAGGGCACATTCCCACCTGCTTATTTGTTTTTTTACCCCTCCAGATGCTTTTGTTATTTTTTAAGTATATTTTATTGATTATGCTATTACAGTTTTCCCAATTTTCCCCCTTTTATACCTCCTCAGCCCCTCACCCTCCCACCCTTCAGCATTCATGACCATGGGTTTTACATATAAGTTATTTGAATTCTCTGTTTCCTATACCATTTTTGACCTCTCCCTGTTATTTTATGCCTACTAATTATGCTTTTTCTTCCCTGTACCTTTTTCCCCTTATTCCTCCGTTCCCCCTGCGCACTGAAAATACTCCATGCGATGTCCATTTCTCTGATTCTGTTCCTGTTCTAGTTGTTTGCTTAGCTTTTGTTTTCATTGTTTTTCTTTTTTTAGGTTCATTTGTTGATAGTTGTGAGTTTGTTGTCATTTTACTGTTCATAGTTTTTATTTTCTTCAATTTCTTAGGTATATCCCTTTAACATTTCATATAGTAAGGGCTTGTGATGAAGAACTGTTTTAAAAAATTTTGACCTTATCTGGAAAACACTTTATCTGCCCTTCCATTCTAAATGAAAACTTTACTGGATAGAGTAATCTTGGATGTGGGTCCTTGTCTTTCATGACTTCAAATATTTCTTTCCAGCCCTTTCTTGCCTACAAGGTTTCTTTTGAGAAATCTGCTGATAGCCTTAGGGACACTGCTTTGTAGGTAGCTCTTTCCTTTCCTCTTGCTGCTTTTAAGATGATCTCTTTATCTTTAACCTTGGGTAACTTAATGATGATGTGCCTTGGTATGTTACTTTTTGGGTCCAACTTCTTTGGGACTCTCTGGGCTTCCTAGACTTCCTGGAAGTCTATTTCTTTCTCCAGACTGGGGAAGTTTTCCTTCATTATTTGTTCAAATAAGTTTTCAATTTCTTGTTCTTCTCCTTCTGGCACCCCTATAATTCAGATACTGAAATGTTTAAAGTTGTCTCATGGGCTCCGAAGTTTCTCTTCATCTTCTTGAGTTCTTGTTTCTTCATTCTGTTCTGACTGAATGTTTATTTCTTCCTTTTGTTCCAAATCATTGATTCGAGTCCTGGTTTCCTTCCTGTCACTGTTGGTTCCCTGAATATTTTTCTTTATTTAATTTTGGGTATCTTTCATTTGTTCTTTCATTTTTCAACCAAGCTCAATCAGTTCTGTGAGCATTTTGATTATCAAGGCTTTAAACTCTCCATCAGATAGGTTGGCTATTTCCTCATCACTTAACTCTCTCTCTGGAGTTTTGCTCTGTCCTTTCATTTGGGCCCTATTTCTTTGTCTTGGCACACCTGTTAAGTTGCAAGGGGCGGGGCCCTAAGTATTCACCAGGGCAGGGCACCCCTCCTTGCTGCACTGCGGTGCTGTCTGTAGGGAGAGGGTCCCAAGAGGTAACAATGCAGCTGGCCGGCTGGGCTCTAGCACCACCTTCCCCCACTCATGTGAGACTGGGAGTTTCTCCTACCACAGTAACCCCCACTGTAGTCTGCAGTCAGCGCTGAGTCTCAATTTCCCACTCAGCCAGCCCCACCCACTAGGTTTGCCACCTTGCAGCAGCCGGGCCTGCCCCCACAGTCCACCATCTTGCCTTGAGTTCTCTTCACCTGCCCATCCTATGGGTCTGGTTGGTCTGGTTGAGTGTTTCTTTAATTCCTTGGTGGTCCGAGTTCCATGCAGTTTGATTTTCTGGCACTTTTGGTTGCGTATTGGTTTTAGATCGGTCGTTATCCTCTTTTTGGTTGTGCAGGAAGTTCAGGGTTACTACCTATGCCTTCATCTTGGCTGGAACTCCTTTCATTATTTCTTTAGTAAGAGATAGAAAAGGAGGAGATAGGGCAAAGCTTCAAATTGTTACCATGCTGATAATTATTTTGGAGTTACCTAAAACAGAATAAAAAAGCAAAAAATAAAAAGATAAAGACCAGTTTTTGATGCTTGGCCAGACATCTTGCCAAGGAGTGAGGGAACTAGCATTTGGCCAGCAATCATGGTATCACGTGTTGGCTTCCTACCTGAAGGCCATCATGATATAGGAATAAAGCCTGGTATCATAGTTATAAAATAATAGAAAGTTCTAGTGTCTCACTTTAAAGGCTAGTGTTTGGGTCCTTTTGAAATGCCACTGTTAGTTAGCCATATGCTCCATCTGCTGTCCGTGACAGCAGCAGGTAGTCACGTGTGAGTTACAAAACAGACTTTTATGAGCCAAAAATAAAAGGCAGAAAAAATTCTGTGAGAAATGTTTGTCATATTTTACATTTACTTATATTTAGCTTTTTTAATCACCCAAGAAAACATAAGCTGAGAATAGTAAAGCCTTTCCACTAATATAAAATATGGCAACCTAGCATTACATTTGACCTACTTTTTAAATTAGTTAAGAATTAAAGTATATCCCAAAAAACCCCAAAGAAACAAATAGCACTGACTTGCTTTTTAATTCCAGTTACTTCATGTTTTGGCCAAATATTATTAATGATTATGTACTAGGAGGGGGAAAATTAGGACAGACGGCATATGTTTACTCAACTTTAGCTGAAACTGTCAAAGTTCCTAACCATGACCCATGTACAAAAGGTCACACTGGCATTTAATTGTCATTTTAGCTTCTACTGACTGATGTGCTGGATCACATTATTTTTCTGTTCCATCTAATTTTTATTATAACTTTTTGTGTTCATTATATTTAATTTTAGCAGCTTTATTGAGATATAATTTATGTAGCATAAAGTTCACCCATTTTACATACAATTCAGTGGTTTTTGGTATATCCACAAGTCATGCATCATTGTTATTATATAATTCTAAATATTCTATAACCTCCAAAATAAAATCCTTACCCATTAGCAGCCATACCCCTCATGCTCCCCATACTCTAAGCCCTGGAAAATTACTAATTTACCTCCTGACTCTACAGATTGTCCTACAGGATATTTTATAATGAGATCATATATTATGTGGTCTCTTCTGATTTGTTCCACTTAAAATAATGTTTGGGGGTTCATCATGTATCAGTGCTTCATTCCTTTTTATTACTGATTATTATTTCATTGAATGGATATGCCACTCTTTTATGTCAATGGCTATTAGGAATTCCATGTGTGTGTATGTGTGAAGTGCTGTTGAAGCCCTTGCGCATTTGGTTTTGGTGTCATCTGACTTTGGGTGTTGATCATGGAAGTTCTTTGTAGACTCTGAATATGTAACCTTTGCTTGTTCTATGCATTGCATATATCATTTCTCTCTCTGTGGTTTACCCTGACACTGTTTTACTGAACATTGATGAGGAGGATTTCTTAATTTTAATGTCTGGTTCTTAGTGTTCTCTGTTTTCATTAGTGCTTCCTGTTTTTTGTTTTGTTTTTCTGTTTTTTGATTTCCTAAGGACATTTTTTTTCATTACTTTTAGAAAGAGAGGAAGCAGAGTGGGGTGGGGTGGAGAGAGAGAGAAAAAAAACATCAATGTAACAGAAAAACATCAGTTTGTCGTTTTTTGGAGGCTCCTAGGCTGGAGATTGAACCTGCAGGATTTCAGTGCATAGTACAATGCTCCAACCAGCTGAGACATACCAGCCAGGGCTATTGTGTTTTTTTAAATTATATTTTATTGATTATGCTATTTCAATTGTCCTGATTTTCTTCCCTTTGCTCCACTCCACCCAGCACCCCCTACTCCCTCAGGCAATCCTCCCAACATTGTTCACGTCTATGGATCATGCATATAAGTTCTTCGGCTACTCCATATCCTATGCTGTATTTACATCCCAATGGCTATTCCCAATGGCTATTTGTGCTTCTTAATCCCCTCACTTCTTCACCCATTCTCCCGATACCCTCTCCCATCAGGTAACCATGTTATAACTAACTTCTCTTGCTGCTTTAAAGAATTTAATGTTTGGCCTTTTAATTATGATGTGTCTTAGAGTGGACCCTTTGCATCCATCATAATTGGGGTTCTCTGTGCTTTCTGGACTTGAATATCTATTTCCTTCACCAAATTGGGGAAGTTTTCTTTCACTATTTTTTTTTCAGATTGATTTCCAATTTCTCACTCATTCTCTTCTCCTTCTGGGACCACATGATGTGAATGTTGGACCTCTTGAAGTTGTCCCAAAGACTATTTATTTATATTATCCTTATTTTTTGGATTCTTTTTTTCTTATTCTTATTCTGAGTGGTTGATTTTGCTTCCTTATGTTCCAAATCATTGATTTGATTCTCAGCCTCATTCCACTCCAATGTTGTTTCCTTTTAAGTTGTTCTTTATTTCTTTATTAGTCTATTCTGTTTCTGACTGGATATTTTTTACACAGCTGATGTCCTCACTAAGTTCCTAGAGCCTCCTTATGACCACTGTTTTGAGCCCTGCATCTGATAGATTATCTCCATTTTATTTAGTTCTCTGGAGTTTCGATCTGTTCTTTCATTTGGTCCATGTTTTTTTTCCTCCTCATTTTGGCAGCCTCCCTGTGTTTGTTTCTGTGTATTTGGTAGAGCTGCTTTGACTCCATGTCTTGGTAGTGTGCCCTAATGTAGTACATGTCTTGTAGGGTCCAATAACACAGCCTCCCCTTTTACCCAAGCTGGGCACTCAAGGTATGCCCCTTTGTGTGGGCTAAGTACACCCTCCTCTTGCAGTTGAACCTTGGTTGCTATTGACAGATGAATGGGAGGTATTTACCCAGGCCAATCAGCTGCAAGAATTGGCTGTGACCACTGGCTAGCTGTGCAGGGGCAGGTTGGTGGTGATCTGAGTTGGTCTGTAGCTGTCCACTGAGTGTGCTGACCCTGGGGTTTCCTGGGTGGTGTATGTAGGGCAAGGTTGGCCCACACCTGTGTTTTGCCTGGAGCACCCTGCCTGAACTGTAAAGCAATCTGAGGTGGCTGCCGCTACTATTGCTGGCCTTGGAGATTCCCAAGAGAAGCAAAGATGTGAATCTAATCTGGCTGCTGCTTGGGCTCAGGGAGGTCAGCTGTTGCATGTTCTATTGAATTTAGGAGCCAAAGCCAGCTATTCTTGAGGAAAAACAGCTTGGGTGGGCCTGTAATTCGGTGGGGCAGAGCCTCTGGGGATCTCCAAGGCAGATCAAATACTGTTAGCCAGATTGATGGAGTCTCAGATATAGTACTAGCTTGTCAGCATTGTGGGGGGATGGTTTAGCAAAGGGACAAATGGCTTCTATTCACCTTGACACCAGACACTTCAGTTTCTCCCTGTGTACAATACATTTCTCCTGAGGGTCCTCATGAAGTAGACAATATCGACTGTGGTGGCATGTCCTTTAGAGTAACATGGTACAATAGTGCCCCCCGTTCTGTGAGGGATACATTCCAAGACCCCCCAATGGATGTCTAAAACTGCAGATAGCACAGTACCCTATATATACTATATTTTTCTACA
Source organism: Sturnira hondurensis (assembly GCF_014824575.4). Classification (NCBI taxonomy): domain Eukaryota; kingdom Metazoa; phylum Chordata; class Mammalia; order Chiroptera; family Phyllostomidae; genus Sturnira; species Sturnira hondurensis. Next base: position 1,628,305 of record NW_028091775.1, read on the forward strand.
CATAAGTGCCTATGATAAAGCTTAATTTATAAATCAGGTGTAGTAAGAGATTAACAACAATAATAAACTATAACAATTCTAATGATATACTATAATAAAGTTATATAAATGGTTTAGTTGTCATTATGAAGTAAAATACGGGTTATTTCAGGACAGTATTGAGCTACCTCAACAGTCAATCTGATCACTGAGACAGCTTCTGGGTAATGAATAGGTGGGCAGCATACAAGGCGTAGAGATGGGACCAAGGGATGATTCATGTCTTGAGTGAACAGAGCAGAGCTGCATGAGATTTCATCACACTACTCAAAATGGTGCACAAGGTAAAACTCATGAATTATTTTGGGAATTTTCTGCTTAATATTTTTATATGGTGGTTGGCCACAGCTAACTGAAACCACAGAAAGCATAACCCGGACTAAGGGGGATGGGACTGCTGTCATAGGTTTAATGGAGATATTTGTGGTAGCACTTCATGTAAGCAGATGCCATGTGACTAAGGTGAACTCTAACAAAAGCAATGTTTTAGGGATGAGTTGACGGGCACCTCACACCAGACACCCATTCCAGCTCTGGGCTAAACAATATTCCAAGCACAAATCTGAAGTTCTATGCCTCAGAGTTCTCACAATATCAAAATGGTGATACACCACATTCATCATTCTACAGATATACAGTTTTGTGTTCAGAATTGTTATAGTTGACTTGGCAATTGAAATGGCTCCGTGGCAAACATTACTCTAGAAGAAATCTAAAACATATGTTCAAAGGTAATTTTTACTTACTTACACACATAAGATTATGCAAACATTAACCTTTAAAAATGCCAATTCCTTTTATTTCTCATCTTGTTTTTATATGTTTTTTGAGTTTGAGCTCCATAGCTGTTTGATCCTCATACCAGTTCCTCTGCATCTAGGGTATGCAAGCCAGTAAATGGCAGAAGCACATTATCTAGCTCAGCTTGTAGTAGAGGAGAAATTCTACGATGTTTAATAATAGAAAACTCTTCTGGATCCTCTTATAAGAAATAAATCCAAAACAATGACCTGAAGACACAATTAGCAATGAACAGTATTATTTGAAACAATTACCAGAGATAGAAATTACAAATATAAATATATATATATATATATATATCATATATATTTAACATATAATACATATATATGTACATATAACCCATATATATTTATATATAAAGTATATACAAGTATACCCACATATTCATATATAAATATAAACCCATATGTATTTCTGTATATGTTTCAAATAATGTTCGTCACTAAAGCACAGTTGCTTTAACTATAGATGTAAATATGACCTTGGTGTATAATTCCATTCAGAATATAGTTTCTTTATTTTTCCCTATATTAACCATGTAGTCCATACACTGAAATGTCAAAGTAATAGGAGTGAAAATGTAGGATCTGCAACTGAACTTTTAAATTTTGGCAGAGGACGTAGCTACGAGCTAGAACATCTCCTCAGGTGTAGCTGTGTGGGGTTATTTATTGCCAGCAAAACTAAGGAAGCAACAGCTTGGGCTCCATAAGTGCATTTAGAGTGACATTTACTGAAAGGAGACCATCCTTACGTATGGGAGGGAGAACACTGACAGCACCTTTATGGTATAGGTATTAGTGCAGAAAATAATTGGCCTTTTTTGGTTTTCTCTTTATTTCCCTAAATTTCAAAGAGCAATCTTTCTTTTTCTCCTTATTGAAAATAGATTAAGAGGTTTTTCTCCTTTTTTATGTAAGGAAGATGCCCCTTATTTAATTCCTGACTATAAAGAAGAAAGTAAAACCTGTTCTTTTAAATCTGAGACAATGAATCTGTGTATCTTAAAAGTATCTTAAGCATGTATTTTAAAGTTTTAATAAACTCAGCTTTACTACTTCTAGGTATGTGAAGTAACAGTTCTTATTATTAAAAATCACCCTGACATTATTTAATAAGAAAAAAACTTCAATGCCATTAGGGCTACAATACATTACTAGACAGAGAGAAAAAAATGTATGTTTTAAGAAATAGGCACACACGTGAAGCTATATTTGTGATAGACACTTTAAGACTGAGGTTTTCTATGTTATGAAAATCAAATCCTAAAAAAGCAGATACTATATCTAATATAATAGAAAATAATTGCCATTAGTTGACTTATGGAAATCAGTTTGATATGAATGTTTAAAGGTCAGGAAACTCTTAAACTAATCAATTTACTTAAGACTGGAAAGTTGGGATTTATAATATACACAGTTGCCAGGTCTTAGCTTCTGAGACAGCAAGTGAAAAATTAAATAAAAGATTATGAGAAATCAAAATATAACGAACATTATTTCTTAAAATATAATTTTTCTGAAATATGGATCAACATGTACAGTACATTCTAAAGCAAATTTGCCTTTTCACCTTGGTGCTCAATAGATGACTGTCTTTTTTGCTAGCAGAACTTAATCATCCTGTTTGTATGATCAATAAAGGCAATTTACGTTTGGAATAAGATTAGTGATATATTTAGCTAAAATCACCACAATTTTTTTTTTATATTTAGACACCTGCTTCCAAAGCAGGTGACTGTCTAGATGCCTCGTGATTGACATCTCTCGGAAGAAGTGTAGACAATGATTGTGATGAAACTGCTGTTGCTGCAGATCTGTCAGTTTCATGTTACTCTAGGTGCAGCTGTGGGATTTCATTACCGATTACAGTAAATATCATTTCTCTGGTGAAAATGTGAAAAATGAGTTTCAGTGGATTTGCTGTCTTTTTCCAGGGTGATATCAGTGTACTGAAAATGAAATCCTACATGAGAGGTAAAGTTTATTCCATGCATTACTATACTGCTAGGCAGGCTGAAGATGAAAAAAAATATGAGGAGGTCTGTCCAGAAAAAGTGCAGCCATTGTTAATGTAATGAGAACAGTTTGTATGACTTTGATGCGACCTGGCAGCAAAGGAGAGTGACCTGGAATGCGCATGCATGAACAATGATGACTTCACTGTACTAGTCAGTGGGGGTGGTAGACACCATTGACTGATTATGTGCACTCTGTAGCCATCATGTTCAAAATGACTGAGCAAGTTGCCCTGGCTGGTGTAGCTCAGTGGATTGAGCGCAGGCCTGCAAACCACATGATCGTGGTTTGATTCCCAGTCAGGGCACATGCCTGGGTTGCAGGCCAGTTCCAGGAAGGGGACACACGAGAGGCAACCATACATTGATATTTCTCTCCCTCTCTCCTTCCCTTCCCCTCTAAAATAAATAAATAAATATCTTAAAAAAAACCAAAATGACTGAGCAAGTAGAGCAATGAATCTGCAATAAATTTTGCATTTAGCTTTTGAACATTCCTCCATGGAAACTATTCAGATGGTTCAGACGGCTGCTGCGATGAGCAGCTAGTGACTGCAGCTTCATCACAATAGTACACCCATTCATGCACCATATCTTGCACAGAATTTTTTGGCAAAACATCAAATCACCCAGGTAACTCAATTTCCTTACAGCTCAGATTTGGTGCCCTGTGACTTCTGGCTTTTCTCAAAACTAAATCACCTCTGAAAGGGAAGAGGTTTCAGATGGTTGATTGGATTCAGGGAAATACAACAGGAAAGCTGATAGTGATTGGGAGAACTGTGTGAGGTCCCAAGGGGCCTATTTTGAAGGGGACTGAGGCATCATTGTTCTATGTACACTGTTTCTTGTATTTTGCATCTTCTTCAATAAATGCCTCTATTTTTTGTAATGCATGGCTGGATACTTTATGGACATTCATTTGCATTTCATGAAATATATGGAATACCAAACCTTAAAAAAACTGGATAAGTTACATTTGTGAATTAATCTTTATAAAGAAATGATATGTGTAATAGGTTTAAAATTATAAAATCTGATCTATGGAGTTATTTACTTGATGTTAATACCCTATATTAATCATATATTAAAGGGTGGGTTGGAGGTTCACTATAGTTATGATTCTTACTTTTATTTAGACTACTCAGAGGAAGGATTGTTCATCTGAGTAAAGAGTACAGAGGTGTCTTGAATTCATAACTTTCTCCCAAGCCCCCTCACTTATCTATCTATATATATATCTACACAGATATAGATCTATATCTATACCCATGCATTTTCCCTCTCTTTTTCCTAAATTACTCTCCTGGATTAAAATCTCCAAACCCATTTCACATATAAGACATTCCTGTTAAAAAATGGGGGCACAGGTAACCATTTCAGAACTCTAAGGAATATTTTCATGATGAAAACACATAAAATACAATATATTATGTTAACAATCTGAATGCACAGCACAGCGACATTAACTGCATGTGCGTCGTTGTACAACAGATCCCTGGGGTATGTCCATCCTGCGTGACTGAAAATCTCTACCCATGGTACAGTGAGTCTAGGAAGCATTTTAATCGCAAAGCAGAAATGATGATTTTTCTAATTAGTAAAGATTTAAAATAACTGTGGTAACTCATGTGTGTCAATGTTTTCTTCCTTAACATAAAGTTGTTCTTTTTGTTTTTTTAAATAAAAGTAACACATGTCAATTCAACAATTTAGATAATATAAACACACATTAAGAAGATAAGAAAAGACTGTCATAGCTCCACCAGTAGTAGACAGTTGTTAATCATTTTGAGATTATACTTTTAGGGTTTTTGTTTGTTACCTGCATACATTTTCTTTATAGAAATAAGATTACATTATCATTCCAGTTTTCATGCTTATAGTATATCATGGGCAACTATTCATACCAAAATCATTGTTCTGCAACATCAGTTTAATGGGCCTATCATATGCCGTTATATCAGTGACCTGTGATTTCTTCTGTTTCCTACTGATTGGCATTTAGTCTATATCCATGTATCACTGTTGCACTGACAATACAATGTAAAAGTTGATGTTTATACCTTTTCACAATGGTCCACTTATTCTCTGGATGCAAAATTTATGATTCAGAAAATAGATCCAATTTTAAAGCATTGATATTCTGCAAAATGCTCTAGCATATTTGGCACTGATTTGTATTTCTCAGCAATTTAAGAGAGGGGCTGTTTTCCTTAGAAGAGGCTAACTGGATATCTCTTTCTTCATAATCTCTGTGTAATGAAGAAATTTTGAGTTCGTAAAAAGCTTGCCATATATATATACATATATATATATATATATAGTTATATATATAAGCTATATATATAACTATAGGAATATATAGTATATATATTCCTCACCCAATGATATGTTCATTAATTTGGGGGAGAGAGACAGAGAGACAGAGAGACAGAGAGAGACAAAGATATCAATAGGCTGCCTCCAGTACGTGCCCTGACTGGTGATCCGATCTGCAAGCCAGGTGTGTGCCCTGACCCTGACTGTGAATCAACCAGATGATGCTCCAAACGACTGAGCCACCTGGCCAGGGCTGGCAATATTATTTTTGAATTAAAAAATGTGTGGGTTCCTATAGCTGTCCTCCCAACCTTCCAATCCAAATTAGTCTTCTAAGAAGTAACATAAATTTTTAGTTATTGTCAGACTTTTTGGTGTTTGCTCTTAAACTCTACCCACATATTATTTTTCATTATGACAAACAATTATATAGCTTGCTCTGTACCCACTCCAGGACATAGGAAAGGGGAAAAAGGGTGTGAATTGTAAAATATTACAATATTTTTCCAAATATAATATACCATTAACTAATTAAAAAATCAGTTTTATGTGTTTCTTGTAATCAAAAATTGTTATAATGAATAATATATTGTTATTTTTCAGATCATTAATATATTTATACCATGCAGACATAATGTTTTTTAAGTAATTTAACTTTTTCAGTATTTTGGGAAGAAAATTGCATCCCCCTGTAGCAAACATGAGTATTTGAACTAAGAACTGAGAGTCCATATTGTTAATATGACTCAGTTGCTTGTTCCTAGGAAATCTTTACTCAGGAAAAATAAAACTATAAACTAATAAATAACATCACTGCTTGTTTCAGAAAACATATGCAAAAAAATGTATGAGGCAACTGCTCAAGAGGTAGTTCAAGATCTTCACTTTGGTATGTCTGCCAATCTGGAGGTAATATATCACAGATGTTTTGCAATTTTAATTAGTCTCCTGACTCAAAAGGCTTACATTAAGGCACTTGTGCCAAGACCCAGATAGTGTGAATATCCCACTTCTGACTTATACCTTCCGAATCATTGCTAAGTTCTTGCTTGCTAAGGTGGTATTTTCCCTTACTGCAGTGACTTCTAGTAAATGAAACTTTCCTTTATTAGCAAGTTGTCCGGTGATACTGGGCGAAGTTCACCAAGCTTAGGGAACTTCCGGAGAATCCCACTGAGATCAATTAAGTCTCTGTCACTGCCTTCGTTCCAAAGCCTTGGTGCAGAAGTAGTGAGCTCCAATGGGTGAGGAGCGCCTCTCTCAGCCCCTTTGAACCTACCTGATGGTGGGGTTGGTCACACAGTAGAGACAGACACACAGATTTCTTTCCTTTGAGCTTCACGTGTTAAGATTATTTTGCATCCCAGAAAATAAGATGCCTTAAAGAAATCTTGGTTTTCTGAGCAGATTTGAAATCTCTTATTCTCTGGTGAAATTTATCTTGTGACTACAAGTACTACAGGGTTTTTTTTTTTTTTTTTTGGTCAGTCCTTGACAGTTTGTATTGCAAATCTCAGAGAAAGGTTCTGCAGAAATGGGGTGGGCATAAACTCAGTAATTCCGCCCTCCAAATGAGTTCTGCAGGTCTCTTTAGGGACCCCTTGGGCACACATTTTCAAAACTAATAAGGACTTTCCTCAATTGGGTTTGTATCTTATCTCTTTGGTCAAATCTATCTGTATTTGAGAAATTTGCAGTGCCCTTGATTGCTGGTAGAAAATCTGTTGGCTAATTTCTTAGGACACATTTTCATATGGTCACCGATCTTTATGACTTTTTCAATTGTGATGTGCCATTCACATTTAGGTCTTTAATACATAGAACTTATTTTTATGGTTTTTTTTAATGTAGAGTGTGAAGTAAGTACTTAATTTCATTATTCTTCCATAGGTATACAAAGTTTCCCAGAAACTTTATAGAAAACTGTCTTTTCTCACTGATTTGCAATGCCATTTCTGCCATATTATCATGTCCAGATATGTGGGGGTCAGTTTCTCTTTTATGTTTATTTTTTCCTGTTTGTCTAGGCCAGGGTGATCACCACACTATCCCAACTGGTACATTTTTATAATAAGCCTTGATATGTGTTAATATAATTCTCCCCACTTTGTTTTTATTTATAAATGTCTTAATTATTCAGACTCCTTTCATTATTTTATACATTAAAGAATAAGCTTGTCAAATCTGACCAAAAAAGTGAGAAATTTTATTTGGATGGCCATGAATCATAAAATAATATGGGGAGAGTTGGTATTTTTGCCATATTGGGTATTCCTTTTATGAACTTGCTACATCGGTTTATTAATGTCCCTCAATTGAATTTTACAATGTCCTTTTTCCTTTCATTTATTATCTATAGCAGAGCCCCGTGTTTTGGGTGAACGTGATGATGCATCACCATCACAATTTACAGACTGTTCTGTAAAATCACCAAAGATGAGGCAGTTATTGGGTCTCCCTTTCTTTCCAAGATTACTCACTTAAATAAAGTTTCCCTGATCTTAAATCAGCTATTTGATTGTGAACAAGCCTTTACATATAGTTCTCATTGTTTCCACCAGTATCTCTATTGCTGTCACATCATTTATTTACATATTCCGATACTTCTTGTAAAAGCAGTTTTCCAGAAAGAGATTATGGGAGATAATCACACAATGGTGTTAACAGAAGAGTAAAACAGGCTGCCTAGCAGGGTGCTAATGGCTATAGATCAGTGTAAGCAAAAGAATCTACCCAAGTCATAGCTATTTGGGTATTGCTAGTTATTAATGATTGCCTCTCAGTCCTACCTTAGCCCCTGCTGTATATGCTTGGCGATAATAAAATTTCTTTGAGCGTCCCTCCTTTACAATGAGACAAGTTAAGCTTTCTCAATAGGGGACACTGGAGACATTGCAGGAGGAAGGGGCTCTCCTGTGGTTTCTGGGTGATGCAGGGTGAGCCCGCATCATGGGTGCGAGGACATCCGGGGACACTCTGCCTGGCCAAGCATACAAAACTATCCCTCTTGTCATGGATGTCAGGCACTCCATGTCTCCTGCCTCACCTGGGCTCTGACCGATTCTCTCCCGTCAGTCTTTCACCTACCACACAAGGTCGTCTCCCACGGTCTCCCAACACTGTGGTCCTCACAACAGAGAGGTTTCATGCTCCAGTCCTCCTGTTAGGTCCTTTTCCCATTCTCCTTGAATGCCTATGTGTCCAGACATAAGCTACAGCTTGCCTGACTCCACCCGTGCCCAGAGGGCGGCAACTGGTGCCCCTAATCCCTCTGCACACCCACACACTTGGCTACATGTGATGGCTCGCTCGCACTGCAGAGGATTGCTTTCTGCTTCTCCCGTGCATGCAGACCACCAGACAACATCTCTGGCAACCAGTGAATTTTAGCTGTATCTTCTCCCAGGAGGTCTGAACTCCAAGCTTGAGGAGAGGAGTCCCATTCTACGTTAATCCTTCCTGGGGTTGTATAACTCAAATATCCTGGTTTTCACTAATGTTATTAGTATGTTTAAATTCTGCATGCTCTTTCAATTTCAGATCACTTAGTGTGTTATCGTTTTACGCTGCTGTTGTTAAACAGTTGAATGAAAGAATAGTAAGGATAACAAGTATTTGATGATATTTTTGTTTTCAGTGTGTATATACATAGACACACACAGGGTGTGTGTGTTTGGGTTCCAGTGTGAAACAAACTTAAATGACCCCCCGTAGTATGGGGCTTCCTGTCCAGCAAGCACCAAATGCTTTACTTATATTTTATTATGGGCTACAATAAAAAGTTAACAATGTTAATTTTCAAGATTTAACTTTCCATAGTTTTACTAGTCTATGCTTTTATCCTGTTTTTTCCAACAAATGAGGTGCAGGAATAAATTTTTTATTTGTGACACATTAAAATGATTTAATTTACACAGATCAAAATATGGAACATTCAGTAGGTTTTGAGCAGTCCTGAATGAGCGCTGTCTACAATGCCCCTGCTCTCCTACTCACACAGATTTACTTAGCCCCAACAACCATACTGATGTCCTTTGTGCTAGAACAACACAGAGGACATCATTTAGTGCATGCATGACTCATCACTAACTTGATTTGTGAGGAATCTCAATGCAAACAAGAAAAGCATCGTAAGGAAAAAGCTACTATCAATAAATGAAATATATATCCTCCTTGGCGTATTAAGGATCATTTTAAGAATCCTCTGTGATCCTAACAAATATATATCACAAGTCACAAAACAAAAACAAACAAAAAAACTTTCAGTAGAAAGGCCTAGATGTAGTTTTGGATTATCATTTAACTGTCCAAAACACGTGATACAAATGTGAGTGCTCCCTGGCTGATGTGGCTCAGTGGACTGAGTGCCGGCCTGTGAACCAAAGGGTTGCTGGTTCAATTCCCAGTTGGGGCACATGCGTGGGTTGCAGGCCATGTCCCCAGTAGAGGGCCTTGAGAGGTACCCACACATTGATATTTCTCTCCCTCTCTTTCTCCTTCCCTTCCCTTGTATCTAAAACTAAATAAATAAAATATTTAAAAAACTGTGAGTGCTGATTCTTACCTTAGGGAAAAGACTTACCTAAAATGCCACTTTTCTATGATGTTAATGAATTAAAAGTATTTCATGCTTTTATTCATATTTATCAGGGGTGTGCAAAAGTAGGTTAATAGTAATAAATTATATAATAATTAATATATAAATAATAATGTAAGAATAAACTCTGTTTTGTGTACTCATAACTGTAAACTTGCTTTTGCCCACCCTTTATATAGATATGAGAGTGATTTTACTCATTTATTGGCCAAGAATGTATATAGCTTCTGTATCTAGCACCATGAATCATATGTCACCAAAAAGTGCTATTTTAGCATGAGGACGATGTGTTGCAAGGTGATAATTGGAGGTTGTTTGGACTATATCATCCTAGTCAGCGATATGGCCAAAGATGATTATAATGGCTCCTGGCTAGTATTTTCAAAAGCCTTGTCAAGCTTAGGAAGCCAGAATTTTCCTGGCAGAAATCCGCATTTTGGCAACTCACTCTGGATCATAGGAAACATAAGGGCCATGCTTCACCATATGTTCATCTCAGGAAGCTGTCCACCAAGGGGAGGCCTGCTATTTCAACTGAGCAGGCACAGAATAAATGATTCGCTAAAGCAAATTATGATCATTAATGTATTGATAATGCAGCAAATAAGTTTTAGCATCTCCTGTGTGTCAAGCATTGTTGTATTTTAAAATGTATTAGTGTTTGAGATACCTTGGACAAAAAAAATCTGTCTTTATGGACCTTATATTCTGGCATGAAATACACAGTTTAAATAATAATCAAAATAAGTAAATTAAATATTATATTAGTGAGTGAGAGTCATTATGAAAATAGAGGATAGGGTATGAAAAGATCCTCTAATTTTTCCTCAAGTTATCCCAGATTCTAAGTTTCCTTTTCTCCACTAGCATAGATTTTAATATTCATGTACCCATGTAAATAATGTAGTATTGTTTTACGTGCTTATGTGTTTTTAATTCACCTAACTGTTGTTGGGCCTAATTTTAGTTTACCTCCCCATGGTTTTAAAATTAAATGTGTTTGAATTTTATACATCTTGCTATATGTATATTCATTTATTTGTTTCTGATTGCTGCATAGATTTCAAAAGCATGCATACATTGCATTTTTATGTGTACATTTCTCTCGTTCCAATTCCCAGTTCCACAAATAACAATATGATGTAGGTCCATTTGCCAACTTCCTAAGAAGTTCTTTAGGATATAACTCTAGGAATAACATGCTAGACATAGAGATATTCAATTTTTGTAAATAGAATAAGATTGCTTTTCAGATGGCTATGTAGGTGCATACTATTACCAGTAGTACTTTAAATATCTTTCCCTATACTGTATTTGCCTTATATTTGCTGTTATGCTCTCCCTAACTTGCCACTTCGATGGATATAAAATTGTTTTTAATTACCATTTTTTGATTTTGAGTTTCAACTTTCAGAATGTTTCCATGAGTTTCCTATTAATATATTTTGCATCATCCTCTATTGGTTTTCTTGCTGTTTTTTCTTTTGTTGATTTAAGAAAATTCTTTGTATATTCTATAATCGGTATTTTTTTTCATTACCACTCCTCCTAAAGAGCTTTTTTAGATGTATTTATTCTAATAGCTTTCACCCATGAAATTTTAGTAACACAGATGTATTTTGTATGTTTATGTACTGCAATATATCTGTGCTTTACAGATTAAACATTACAATTTCATCATGCATAAAATAATATTTTTACCACTTTGCAGACAGTATGGTGTCTGTTGAGAATGGGTATGATAATTAACCACTTAGTTTTTCTTTTAAAAAATATTTTGGTTATATAATCTGAGGTAATTTTTATTGATCAGAAGAGCTGATTTTTTATTTAAGAATAAACTTAACCAAGGAAGTAAAAGACCTATACTCAGAAAACTACAGAACACTGAAGAAAAAAAATAAGGTACACACAAATCAATGAGAGCATATATCATGTTCATGGACTGGAAGAAATAACATCATTAAAATGTCCATACCTAAAGAAATCTATAGATTCATATGCAATCTTTATCAAAATACTAATGATATTTTTATTTCACAGATATAAAACAAATATTTCAAAAATGTATATGGAATCATAAATGATCCCAAATAGTCTTAGCAATTTTGAGAACAAAGTAGGAGGGATCACAATACCTTATATAAAACTACATTATAAGGCCATTATAATCAAAACAGTCTGGTTCTGGCACAACAACAGATTCATAGGCCAATGGAATAGAATAGAAATGCCCAGAAACGAAGCCATGCCAATACAGTCAGTTAATATTTGACAAAGGAAGCAGGAGCACAAAATGGGGTAAAAAAGCCTCTTCAGTAAATAATGTTAGAAGATCTGGACAAGTACCAGCAAAAAAATGAAACTAGGCCAACAATTTATACCATACACCAGACTAAAGTCAAGATGGATAAAAGACTTAAATATAAATTGTCACATCATTAAAGTCCTAGAGGAAAACATATGCAGGAACATTTCAATTATCCCATGCAGCAATTTTTACTGATACATTCCCTAGGACAAGGGATATAAAGGAAAGAATAAACAAATGGGATCTCATCAAAATAAAAAGCTTCTGCACGGCTAGAGAAAACATCAACAAAATGGAAAAGGAACCACCCATATGAGAAAATGTATTTGCCAATGATACTTCGGACAAGAGTTTGATTTCTAAAATATATCAAGAACTTACATGACTCCACACCAGGAAGACAACCCAGTTAAAAAATGGGCAAAGGACCCGAACAGGAACAGACACTTCTTCAAGGAGGACAGAGGGCTCAGAGACATATGAAAGGATGCTCAGCATCACTAACCATAAAAAAGATGCAAATTAAAACCACAGTGAGATACCTACCACCTCATACTGTATCTCAGAATGGCCATGAAAACCAAATCAACAAACAATAAATGCTAGTGAGGTTGTGGAGAAAAGCGAACCGTACTGCACTGTTGGTGGGAATGCAGACTGGGGTAGCCACTGTGGAAAACAGCATGGCGTATGCTCAAAAAACTAAAGATAGAACTACCTTTTGACCCAGCAATTCCAATGCTGGGATTATACTCTAAGAATCCTGAATTACCAATTCCGAAGAACCTATGCAGCCCTATGTTTATAGCAGCATTATTTATGATAGCCAAGTGCTGGAAGCAGCCTAAGTGCCCATCAGTAAATAAGTGGATCAAAAAACTGTGGTGCATTTACCCAATGGAATACTACGCAGCAGAAAGAAAGGATTCCCTGCCCTTCATGACAGCATGGGTGGACCTGGAGAGCATTATGCTAAGTGAAATAAGCCAGGTGGTGGAGTACACACTCCATATGATCTCACCTATAAGAGGCACCTAATCAGCAAAACAAACAAATGAGCAAAATAGAACCAGAGACTTGGAAATAAAGAGCAAACTGACAGTGACCAGAGGGGATGGGGAAGAGGGATAACAGGGGAAAGGAGGGGAAGGGAAACGCAAAGGAGCAGGAATAGAGGAATGGGCATGATTGATACTGAGCATGGACAATGGAGGAGGGGGATTGACTGTGGGAGTTAGGGGGCAGGGCAGGGGAGAGCGATGGGGAAAAGCCAGGACAACTGTAACTGAACAAGAGTAAAAAAGTAGAATAGCTAATTTTTTAAATGTTCTGCTATTATTTTTTGAATGGAATGCTTAATTTTGAAATACTGATTTTTTAACCTTATGACTTACTCCTTTTTAATTTTATTTAATATATTTTTACAATTTATTTTTATATTTGCCCTTCTATTTGATATATGTTAAATTCTTTCACATTTAGACTGTTAATACAACCAGAGTATATTATGCTCAGGTTACACTTTTACTTTTCTTAATACCATAGGCAAATCTCCTCAGTACCATTTATCAAGCAGCCTATTTTTTGTCCAGCCTTTTATTTTATACATATGTGTATATATATGATAATTTTATTACATATAATATGTATTTAATATATCAATATATTCCATATAAATATACTTATTTAATATTTACTTATTAAATAAATATGTTATATATAATTTCATTATATATAAATAATTTTCATATGTATAACAATGTATTTCTGAGTTATCCGAGGGTTTGAACCCCATTACCCTATATTCTTTTAAATACTATTGTTTGTAGCAGATCTTATAATCCGTTTGGGTAAACACCCACTCTTAGTCAGTCTGTTTAGTTATTCATAGTATATAAATTATTGCATGGTTATGTTTTTGGGTTCTTAAAAAGACCAGGTAAAATTTTGATGCAGGTAGCTTTGAATTTGCAGATTGATTTGGGATAATTTTTCTACTTATGATTGCAACCTTGAATTTTATATATTATTTTATTTGTATTTTAATTATTTGTTTTTATTTTTTTCTAAATAAAAAATATTTCAACAAAATTCAAAAGGAAAAGAAAAAGTATATTCACTTAAAAATGTCCTTATTTTTTAAATCTATGCAACTTCAGTGTATTTTTCCAAAGGATATATGCTTCATTTGTTAGATGCCATTGATGAGGACACCGGCCCACAGTGTCCGTGTCATTATGGGTGAAATGACACATTCACATAGACTACCAAGTCCGGTGGAGGAAAAGGGACAGCATGGCTTTCCTTTCAAGGGAAGCAAAAGCCACAGCTTCCACCATGACAGACCTTTATTGGGCTTCTCTGGACATTACATGATGGTCCTCATTTCCTATGCCCAGGTTGCTTTAGGTGGTTACCTTTTACAGAAATCAAAGGAGCCAGTGCTTCGAATCACATCACAGAAGAGGGATATTTGCACATGCAAAGGGAAAAGTGGTTGAACCCATTACACTCCGTATTGGGGAGGTTTAGCATAGACTTTAGGAAGTTACACCAGGAATTTTCTGCCTCAATTCAGGGTGAGGTAGCTTTAGCAAAAAGCAAGCCTCAAAGCAGCCTAGTTACATTGCAGGCTTGATTCTCCATGGGAGGACTTATCTGTGGTCATGGGTCCTGTGCATCTCTGAGTGGGAGCTGGGCCCATGCCATGCAGAATGGTCTCCTACATGCCATACTATTTTTAATGGCATACTACTTTTATTGCTGGGTTTGCTTTTATTGCTGGGTTTGTGTGCCATCTACAGATTAATATTTGGAGACTCACATCTATCATTGTGAGTTTTTGATCCTGTGGCACAGCATGTGTGTTTCCTTTTGTTTAAGTCTTCCGAGTTTTTTTGTCTTTAACAAACTTTGTACATCTTAAGTTTGTTTCTAGGTATAATTGTTTCTCTATCTATTGTAAAAGGGTTGTTTCCTTCCATTATCTCTTCAAATACAAGGTTAGCGAATTTCTTCTCTGTAAAGAGCCACACAGTAGATATTTTAGGCTTTGCAAACCAGACAGCCTCTGTTGCCCTTGCATTGGCAAAACAGCCATAGACTCATCTTAGAGGAGCAGGTGTGGGTGTGCTCTGATACAACTTTACTTAACAAACAGAACAGTGTGCCAGATTTGGACCTCAAGCCACAGTTTTTCCACTCATGTTATGATGGGTTATTGTTTGAATATAAGAAAGATATTGATTTCTGAATATCAGTTTTATTCTTGGTCATCTCACTGAATTCTTCCATTGTTGATAATACATTTTTTTCATTCCCTGTTTGCCAACTACATAGTTATGTGATAGACAATTAATGATAATCCTTATATACTGTTTTTTTTATTTTATCTATTTGCAGTGGTTGATACCTGCAAAATATCTGAAAAATATAATGTTTACTTTGAGCAGTCTTGCCTTATACCCTTTCATATTGGGACTACTTCTGCTATTTACAGTAATTGTGATGTTGGTTTTGAAAATGAAATACATGTTCATCTTTGGAAGTTTATATCTCTTCTTATTTTCTTAGGCATATTAATGAAGAAGAAAGGAAGTAAAATTTGGCAAATGTCCTTTTAGGATCCATGCAGATAACATATATTTAAATCTTGTAATATGATTAATTATAATAATAAATCCCCTCCTGTTGATTCATCCTTGCAGTCTTGGAATAAATCTCTTTTTGGAAGAGGTTATTTTCCTTTAATAGTAGCTGGATACTTTTTACTAATTTATTTATGATTTTCACACTCATAGTTGCAAATGATCTGTAATTCATCTGGTGTTTTGTCATAAAATTATATTCAAATTATATTCAAATTATAAAAAATGGAAACTCTTCTTCATTGTATCTAGAGAATGTTTTAAATAGTTTTTTGAGATGATCTGTTCTTTAAAGATTTACTATAATTACTCTCAGAAAGAATTGCCACACGGTAATATATGGACATATTCTTTATTTTGCTTTAGTTTTTGTTTGTAACAGTCTTGAAGATTCTTCATTATATTTACAAGTAATTCATATACTTATTGTTGCATTATAAATCATATTTACATGCATATATATTCATTATCTATTGCTGTAAAGCTAAGTGCTCCAAAACTCCGTATCTTAATATGACAACAAACATTCATTTTTTGTATTATTTCTTCATGTCAAGAATCTAGGGGTGGCTTAGCAGGGTGGTTTTGGCTTGGAGTCTCCAAAGAAGTCATCAAGATGTCAACCAGGGCTGCGGCATCTGAAGTCTTGACTGGGGCTGGCGGATGCACTGCCAAGGGTGCTTGTTCTCATGGCTGGCAAGTTGGTGACCAGTGTTGGCAGGAGGCTAACTCCTCCCCACATGGACTGCTTCACAGGATGCTTGGTGTCCTCCAAACACGGCAACTGGATTCTTCCAGAGTGGCTACATGAGAGAACTCTGTGGGAGCTATTATTTTTTACAATTTGGCCTCAGAAGTCAAATAACAGCTCCTCCATCATAGTCTATTCATTAGAAGTAAATTACTAATCCTGGCATGCATTCAAGGGGAAAAAATTAGTCTTTACTTTCTAAGCGGGGGGGGGGGGTAATGTAGGCATATATAAAACTGTTACAACGTATCCTCTGTTCTATAATTCCCTCAGTTTGTGTTGCTATGGAGCAAAGCTATTTTATAAATTTATCTTGTATTTCATCTTATGTTAATGATTTTAATAATTTGGTGAGTCCTTCAGTCCTTTATGAGCTAATTATAAAAACTGGAAAAATGGCAGCTTACCCTTTTGCAATCAATTCTTACCTCACATTCCTTTTTTATTACTTTCTAAAGTGAGCCAGAACTTGGAATTTCATATTACATAATAGGGTAATAGCGAGGATAGTGTTGACGTATCATTGTTTGTGTGCTTGTTTATTGCNCAATGTAGGCATATATAAAACTGTTACAACGTATCCTCTGTTCTATAATTCCCTCAGTTTGTGTTGCTATGGAGCAAAGCTATTGTATAAATTTATCTTGTATTTCATCTTATGTTAATGATTTTAATAATTTGATGAGTCCTTCAGTCCTTTATGAGCTAATTATAAAAACTGGAAAAATGGCGGCTTACCCTTTTGCAATCAATTCTTACCTCACATTCCTTTTTTATTACTTTCTAAAGTGAGCCAGAACTTGGAATTTTATATTACATAATAGGGTAATAGTGAGGATAGTGTTGACGTATCATTGTTTGTGTGCTTGTTTATTGCAGTGTTTAGAAAAGCTTTCTGGAAAATTTCAAAGACCAAATTAGTCCTAAAAGCCAAAATTATGATGACATTGATGTTTCGGGCAATTTCAGGACACATTCTCAGTAATAGGAGACAGATCTGCAAGACAAGTAGTAATACAAAAACAAAATGTTCATCTATAAACAGGTTTATAAAAATACTCAGTGCAATTGGAAATAATGGGAAAAGTTGTAAAGTACAATTGTAGATCATCCACTATAGAAACAATTATATACATATAAATTAGATATCGTCTGCTGCCATGATTTTTCTTTATTTACTGTCCCATGGAAGAAAAAGAAAAGAGTCAAAGCTAGTAGTTCACATTTTTATTAAAATGTTGCATGCAAGAACCGTTCTGACAGGAGCACATGAAGCGAGCAGGGAACATAGATACTGTAGGCGCGGGGGACCAGGGCAGCCAGCCCGGGCTGTGAGCCCTCGGCTGTCATTTGAACAGTTTTCTTCCAGCAAGAGTGGTGGGGAACAGTCAGAGGCTAAAGTCTTGAAAATACGAGTGAAAATATTTAATCATTCATGGCTTTTCACATACCTCACCCTCTTGCATATCCCTAGAACGTGATCACTAGCTGGGGATAACCAATGTCACCGCAATAGATTCAATTAAAAATTAAAAAATTTTAAAAAGAATTCATTTTAAATAATTTTTTCACTTAGGATAAAATATGGGATGACACTTTTACTTTCTTCCTGAAATGTAAAGATGTCAGATGTTATTCTGAAATAACAATTTTAGTGATATCCTAAGGAGAAAAAAGTAATTGTAAAGTACTTTATGTCAAATAAAAATTACACAACTTATTCAAAAAGCAAGTATAAATTATTTTCAATTATGCATATTTACTTCGAGTATTTCGCAATAGAAGCCTATGTAGTTGTATAAGTTTATATAGGTTTAACTTAGATCAGGAGTGTCAAACTCATTTTCATCATTGGGGGCCACAGCAGCCTGGCAGTTGCCTTCAAAGGGCTAAATGTAATTTTAGAATTGTATAAATGCAACTACTTCTTAACCAGGGGCAAGGAGCTTGGCATTGCCGCCAGGTAGAAGCAAGGTGCCAGCTGGATAGAACAAGTTGGAGGGCTGGATTCAGCCCACGGGCCCTGTGTTTGCCACCTATGGGTTAGATTAAACAAATCATGAACCTGTAATATATCACCTACATAGTAAAATATATTTAATTTTCTGTGAAGTGTTTACATTAATATAACTGTTTTATTTAGTCAATTTTATTGACTTAAAGAGAGTAAGATATAACTCAATATAGAAATATTGAAAATAATTACCTTCAAGTATTTTAAGCGCAACACTTTTTCTCCTCCCCATCACACACACAGGCACACAATTTGTAAAACCTATTTCTTATGCACTTTCTCTTTTTATAATATAATCCATCCCCATGGCTTTAAATTTTATTTCTGATTTAGATTAACATTTGTACGTTAATAAAGACCATTTTCTGAGCTCCAAAACAGTCAATATACCCACATGTCTGACTCATGGAGGTCTCACAGTCGTTCAAGCTTTATCTCCTCTGACCACTCAGTATGCAGATCTCTTCATTCCTTTATGCTCTGTCGCCTTACTTACTTACCTTCTACCATTGCTGACCATTTCCATTTTATTTATATAGTTATTATACTTGTCTTCTGTCTTCTTTAGTAAAATGTAAGCTTTATGAGAATAGGTATCATATTCACATTATCATTGCATTTTAATCACCTGGCACAATAGTTATCCATTAGATGATTATTTAACAGTTAAACAATGGTGGAACTAATTTAGTTGTTTTAAAGAAATGGGGCACAAAGCTCAGAGCCCCGTTGTCCCACCTCTGAGGAAGAAGGCTACTGAGTTACTTTTATGGAAACACGAGGGTTCTCTAAAATACACTTTGAAAAAAATAGAATAGTAAATGCGTGAAATTTCATTTAAAAAGATTGCCAAAATAATCCATAATTTTTAGAATGACTAAAAATAATAAACTGCTTTTGTATGTCATTTTTTACCACTTCTGACACTATCTCTCTGTGTAAATACAAATTTGTGTCTCATATTGACTCTGCCTGAAGGATGTCCCTCACGTTCCCCAAGGGAGCGTGCAATGAACAAGCTTATCTGACACCCATATCATCTTATAACCAATGTCACCCCAGTAGATTCAATTAAAAATTAAAAAATTTAAAAAAGAACTCATTTAAAATAATTTTTCCACTTAGGATAAAATATGGGATGACAATATTACTTTCTTCCTGAAATGTAAAGATGTCAATGCATGTCTTTTTGTTCTTCTAGCTTGCATAGTTTCTGACAAGACTATTGCTGTAATTTTTGTTTCATTTATTATTTTTACCTGTGTATGTAGTGTGTCTTTTTTCACCAGATGTCTTAAAATATATTTGTTTTACTTTCATTAGTATGATTGAGATGTACCTTGGTGTGTACATGTGTTTTCCTGTTTGCTTTACTCTTAGTATTTATTCTTCTTAGTGTCCTCAGAGCCTCTTGGTTCATTAATCTCAGAAAATTCTCACCCATTACATATTGATCTATTACTATATATTTCCCCCTGTTCTCTATCGTTTCTCTTTGTGGGACTGATTACATATTGTCCCACAACTTTTGATGATCTATTCTTTTTTTTAATTTAATTTTACCTTTTGTAGTCTTTTTATTTGTTTATGTTTATGGATAATATTTTTCTTAGTGTGGATAGTTTCTACTGATGTTTCATTGATTCTCTCCCTAACTGCATCAATTGAAGGTAATCTTCAGTTCTTATAATATCATATTTTTATTTTTAGCATTTGAGTTTTATAGCTTTCATCTCTCTGCTAAAATTTCTCATGCATTGAAAGAAATTCTTTACATTTTCTACTAATCTTGTAATAGATTTTACAATTATTTTAAAGTCCTCACCCAGTAAGTTTAACATTTAGGTCATCTAGAGCATGGGGCAAAAGTAGATTTGCAGTTGTTCATGTGGAAAATAATACAATAATACAACACAATTATTGTATTATCATAAATAATATCATGTATTATTTATGATAATTAACAATAAATTCTTTATTATCATAAATAATAATTCAAGAATAAAGTCTTTTTTGTGTGCTCACAACTGTAAACCTACTTTTGTCCTACCCTGTATGAATTTCCTTTCACTGATTATCTCATTGCTTGACCATGATTTTTCCTTTTTTCAATGTTTTCTAATTTTCTTTTGAATTACAGACATGAATATGTAGAAGAGCAGAGGCCACAGAAACTAGAGTTTATTCTGAAAATGGACTTTCCTATTATTTTGACAGGCTGTAGGTATGAAGGATTGAGATAAGTGAGTCTAGAATGAAGCTAACAGGTCCTTCCACACTTGATCTTCCAGATGTCATTATTCTTCTAGCCCCAGGCAGGATCGCAATCCCTGTCTTCTATGCTTGTGTCTTTTGGAATTTGATATTATAAATGTATTAGGATAGCAATGCACACCTTGAGGTGAGAGCATACACCACATGCTCTTTCCCATGTTCTTCATTTATTAACCCCAGATAAGCATTTGGGACGTCTGCCTGAAACTCCCTGTGCATTACAGAGCCTCGTAAATGTACCAGACAGGGAACTGAGCCCATCTATCAAGGTTCTGAGCTAACATCACTTCAGAGAGTAATATGCAAACTTCAGAGAACTTGAAAAACTATGTCGTGTCCATCCATTCTTATGTTGACATCTTAATTTTACTTTTCACTTTTTAATAATCTTTAAGAGTACTGTATATTTTTGTGCTTGAAATATATTTGTCAAAACCTTTTACCTTAAGGCATAGCTCATTCAATTTATGGAAAAATATTCTAATTAAGTGGCACAACTAATTCTCATTCCCAAACCAATTACCAAATCAAATTTACTGTCAGAAAAGACTGATTTCATTTTTCAATTTCAATAAACTTGTTAATATTCATCGCACGTGTAGACCTCTATGTGCTCAGTCAAGTGTGAACTCTTCTGATACGGGTAGGCGATGGCTAGCCGGAAACAGGGCGCAGTCTTGCTGCTGGTAGTTTATTACCTAGATGATGCAGGTAAAGTGCCTTGGGCCCACAAAGTTGTTTTTGCGTGTTTTTACATCCAGGGCAATGTACGGAGTAAAATTTAAAATGGCTGAGACTTAGGTTTTGATTTTGTTAATTGGAGGGAGAACCTTGTGAAGGGCATGTTGAGAAAAAATAAAAAGGAGAGGCAAAGCTCAGACATTACTGCAGGCATAAACAGATTTTAATTTTAGATAAATTATAAATGGGTGCATATGGATGCTGAGGATCAGAAAATGTGTTCTGCTTGAAGCTAATGGTTTCTCAGTTCCATCTGGCATGCCTTTTATTAACTTTAGGAGTTAGTTACTCTAATGGAAGACTACTGTGTCTTTTTTCTTTCTTTCTTTTTTTTTTTTCAGTTTACTCCAAGGCTGAGAATGACCTGAAAGAATGCCTTCCATTAGTTTGCACATCCAAGTTTACTTAATACTAGTGACAATAATGCATTTCACCAAGGGCTTACTCTGTGTCAAACAATATTATATTGCTCAAGGCAGCCTTATGAATTTAGTATTTTCATTATATCCATTTCAGTTATAGAAACCTGAAGTTTAGGCATAATTGGTGTTATGCAAAGAGCTGAGGTCCAAGAAAACATCAGCATATTGTTTGCAGATTTCAAAGAAATAATCCAGAGGACAAGCTGTGAGAGACGTGGGCTTATTAGGATTTGCATGTGCAACGGTGGTGGCCAGCTGATATTCGCTGCAATTCAAACTTTTCCAGTGCAGGGTTATATAGAGTCCAGAAAACAAAGCAAACGGGGCACACAGGATGGCTGTGTGAAATCCAGATGCAAGCTGTTTCCCTGTAGTTGTTTGCAGTCTGGGCTCACAGTCAGAAGCAGTTTCTCCCTTGACTGAGAAGCTGGCCAGGCTCCAAGGTCTTATAGCTCCTCACAGATGGCCTTCACTGAATTCCCGCAGGATGGGAGGGAAGGAGTTGGAGTTTGGGAAGGGGCCCTGTTCCTGTATACCATACAAGTGTGATCAAGGTAACACACCTAATTTGTGTTGGAAACCAGATGCCCACAGGCTATAATGCCTCCCTGAAGGGCCTTTTCTGATTATGTGGTCAATGGAGTTATCTCCATTGCATTGTGTTTTAGTAGGCTGATAACGGTGGTAGAGAGTTAGAACCTTTAATGCTTGCGTGGATCACATAAAGAATTTTGTTACAATGCAGACTTCTTTTTTCAGGAGGTTTTCTGCAAGGTGTGAGATTCTGCATGTCTGAGAATTCCAGCAGAGGCAGTGTTGCTGGTCCTAGGTCCCTGCTCTGAGTTGCTCTGTGATTCTCAATCCGAAACGCACAGAAATATCGCTTAATGTTTCGTCCACTTTTGAAATTTGGGGGTGAAGCAAAAGCAACTGAATTTTGTGAAGCTGTCACAGATTATTCTGGATAATACAGTGAGGAACCACAATTACATTTTTATGTCTGATTTTAAAAACTTTTATTATACTTCAACTTACTAAAGGCCTTGGAAGAATCAGATTTTTAAACATGAGGGGTGGATTAGAAGGAGGAAGCTAGAAGATTTTCCTTAAAATTTATCTGGGGAGATAGGGAAAAAATGGAGGAGAGTCGATGGATGTGGTAAGACTTAACTCCTCATAACGACTCTGCCAATGGGGTGCGACTCTGAGCTGCAGAGAGAACAGCCGTGCACTCTGTCCGTGGGAGTGTGGATGTGGGAGGTGGAGCAAAAGACGGTGTTAATGGGAGAGGGGTTAGGAAGAAAACGTGCAGTTCCCAGCGATCTGCCCAGGTGATTCTGACCTAACCTCCTGATCCTTGAGAAGCACAGGTGCAAAGCATGGATTATTATTTCTTCTCAGTTGTATGTGACGTTTTGAGATATTTCTTCAGTTTTGCTTCTCTTCACCCCCAAATAAACTATAAACATCTCAAAAATATGGCTAGGAAAATCTTCTCACCTCTTCTGACCCAGTGAAGAAATTCCACAAAGACTCGTTGTGTGCGACATTTATTAATTTGCTCACTCAGAAAATATTTACTGGGCCAACAAATATTTTTATGTCAAACAATATGATAGAAAATTAAAGGTGTAAGGCATGGTCCCTAACCTGAGAGAGCTCACAATCTAGTTAGGGGAGATCGGGAGGTAAGCATACACTTTCTCTAAGACCGTATGGAAGTGTTCCAAAGAGGTTTTGAAAGAATGTCAGAGACTCAAGAGGAAAGCACCCAGCTTAGCAAATTTACCCTGAAATTAATGGAGTAAGTAGATCTAGGTTCAGAGACAAAGTGTAGGTTCATTTAAAGGGTTCACTTTCAAACAGCAATTGAAAAAAACAAAAACAAATTAATTTCTCCAAGCCTAGCAACCCTGCTGGCCCAAGAGAAGTGGAGCTATAAGTCAAAAGACCCATATTAAACATTATTTGTTAAGTGAATTTTATTCACTGTTCACATGAACCTAAAAGGCAGCTTTTTTAATAGCAAAGGAAAAAATATTTTTGTAAACATTTTGGCATCATTCATTATAGGCCACCTGTGCATACTTCTGTAGAAAAATAAAATGCTTTTAATTGGTCATTTTATATTTAAACACCTTTGGAGGCCTAAATGGTTTAAAAATACATTAAGTCTATATAGTCAGTACACATGTGCTATAGATCACTCAAAGTAACACAAGACAAAAAAATCTGATACACAGAAGAGATAATAAGGGTGCCTTCTCCGTTTTCTCTGCAAGTTAAAGATGGTGGGCAAGCCAACTTGTTCTAGCTACCTGTAGTGAAAACTGCCTCATAATATAATCAGAAGTAAGTTGTGCCAGGGGTAGCTGCTTCTCAATTCTTCTCATGTAGAAAAACCTGTTCCTGGAACATCAGGATGTGTGCTCTCCCTCTCTACAAATATCAACGCAGTTTCAGAGGGATGGGAACCTGTGGTTCCCTCTAAAAATTTGGTGGACTCCTTTAAGTCTTAATTATATTAAAGCATATTTGCATTGAATGATTAACTAGACAATTGCCAAATTTGAGACAAAAAAATGCAAAAGCCCCTTGTACCTGGGAACTTTTTTACGTCAATATATCCTCTCTTAAATCAAGGTGAGAAGCTTACACGTGCGATGCATAACTGCCACAGACCGTACCTGACCTCTGACTCACCTTTCTGTGCCCCCGGCACTGAGTCCATCGCAGCTTCTTCCTTTGTGGGCCAGGAAGTTGGGTCTGCAATGACAAAAGTGAATGAGGAGCTGAGGCAACTTTCTGATTAATTCAGACCAAGTCAGTATGTCTCCAATTGTCATCAAAATACCTAGCAATGTTTAACTTACTGTTGAATAATTTCAACCATGTGTGTATACTGTCTTCCCTTCTAATAAGGGTAACTATGTGCTGGTCTTACTAGAATTTTCTAAGTTACTCCCTAATATCAGTTTTGAGCCTGTCCCCCTTTACTCTTTGGTCTGGGCTGTATTATGGTCTCCCAGGGATGTCTATGCCTTAATTCTAGAACCTATAGATATGCTATCTTACATCACAAAATGTACCTTGCAGATGTGTTTAATTAAAGATCTAATGATGAGGTAAGTACCCTGGATTACCCAGGTGGGCCCTATGCAATCACTTGGATCCTTGTAAGTAGGGGGCAGAAGAGCCAATGTTAGTCGTGGGAGATCTGAGAAAGGAGCATGAGATGAGGGGTGAGGGGACAGTCTCCAAAAAGTGAGAAAGGCAAAAAAATGAATTGTCCCTCAGAGCCTCCAGAAAGAGCCAGCCCTGCTGACACTTGGACTTGAACGCAGCAAAGCTGATTTGGGGTTTCTTACCTCCAACAGTAAGGTAATAAAATGGTGTTTTTTTAAGTCACCAAGTTGGCAGTAACTTGTTGTAGCAGTAATTGGAAATTCATACACCTGGGTGTTGCACAGTTATTCATGTAATGTATATTAAATGAAGTGAAAAATAAATTTAAAATCAAATAGCTTATATACAAGTAGCATGCGAACAGCAGTAAGCTTCACCATATCCTAACTACAGCTGTCACAGTCGCCACCGAAACAGGAAGCAAAAATGCTCTAAGGGACTCACCAAACCTCCTAGGATGTTTTGTTATTCCTTCTCGAGGGCTGTAAAAATAGGGGTAAGGCCAGAGAAGTAAGGAAAATATTGCACACATTGTCACTCAGTGTTTACTGTTTAATGTGGAACAAAGAAGTTGGGAAAACACCTGAAAACATCAACATGCATGTGATTGTTTTCCTCTGTGGATCACCTCAGAACTTAGAATTATGTGTTTGACTGACAAATGCTACATACTCAAGTAGCTGACCATGCCAGTTTGTCTATTTTCAATGCTGCAAATGTGGCTGTATTACTGGAAGAAATGCATGCAACTCATCACTGGATGAAACAAACTTGTACTGTGAGGAATTTAATCGGCATATTAAAATTCTACTCTTTTCCCTGGCTGGGCAGCTTGTTAGTTTGAAGCATCATCCTCAGGACAAACAGATTGTGGGTTCGATCCTGGGTCTAGTCAAGATACACACGGGAGACACCAGATCAATGTCTCTCTCTCTCTCTCTCTCTCACCCCCTCTCTTTATAAAATCAATAAAACATATCTTCCTCAGATGAGGACTAAAACAATATTCCACTGTTTTGTTAACTCATTTTATTTATAAAGTTGAACTTCTAGTATGTTAACGGTAACATTTTTAAAGATATTTTTATTTATGAAATATGACTTCTAAGTACAAGTTAGTAACTGAATTTGTGACCTACCCCAAATATAAAAGTGCTATTTATACTGTCTAAAACTTAAGTACACAGGATATGGGATATAAACTTAAATTCTAAAAAACAGTAGTTCATTCTCCATGAATCACAGACTGCGTCCTCTCACTAAACAATCACGGTAGCAGCTTGGTGGTGCCCGGTGCACAGCCACCAAACCAGAACAAGGCTTCCTAGCGAAGCGTGTTGAGTGCTTTTCCTGTGTTTTATATTCGTCCACCCAAAGCAGTTCCACCTCTTTTTACAGGATTCAATGCAGATTAAATTAAGCCCTATGTCGTAATGGAACTCATTTGTTTATTAACATGAAATGAGCATAATTGAGGCATTTTGAGCTATTGCCTTCATTAAAACCTTGTGGTGGAGAACACAAAACGTACACAAAGGTGCAGAGAGCTGTGGCATTGAGTGTTCCAGCCTGACCTATGCGGCCGGTCCCCTTTGTCTGTCGTCCCCTTTTCTAAGTACACGCCGCCCACTGCGTACCTGGTTTCCAGTCTAGACCCAGCGGATTTTATCAAGTCTAATTAATTCAAAACTCTGCAGCTGCTTGTGATACCCATCAGATTTAAGTTTTACTTCTTAAAAAAAAACTTTTCTCTTTATACTTTAACATTTTTTCAATTATTTTGCTGTTAACCATATGATTGTTGTTCATATTAGTTAACTGCTCCTTTTGAATGTCAATCTGCAAAAATCCTTTTGGCAGGATGACAATAAAACCTGTTAGAGATGGCCTATTCTTCATAGGTTGGTGACTTAACAGCATCAGCTCTGTACTAAGTAATAAACTGCTGAGATTCTTGAATTGGCATAGTATATTTGAAAAGATAATTCACTGGAGTGATTTAAACAACACGTTATTTTCTTTAAAAGTCACGACTTAAAATGACAGTGTAGAGCAGTTAGTCTGAGCGTGGGTGTTGGGTCTGTCAGCAGGCCTGCCTTATGGATCCCTACAAACCCTCGGCGAAGAACCTTAGCCTGTCTGCCTGTGTAGGGGAGGGGAGCAGGATGTCGCCCCCACTGGGTGCATTCCTGCTGCACCTACAGCCTTGTCTGAAGTACCCTCCATTCAACCTCCAGAAAAACCCTCTTATGTTTAGACCCCAGGTGGCAAACACAAGGCCCGTGGGCCGAATCTGGCCCTCCACCTTGTTTCTACCCAGCAGCAGCACTGAGCTCTCGCTTAACTGTTACATTATACAGTTCTAAAGTTACATTCGGCCCTTTGAAGGCAACTGCAAGGCTGATGTGGCCTCCTGGGAAAATGAGTTTGACGCCCTTGGCTTAGGTAATCTCTGCCTAAAATCATTTGCTGTCTTCTCATCATCTTTAAAATAAAACCCAAAAGCTTTAAAATGGCCTTGCAAGTCCTGCATGACCAGGGTGTGTCTGTGTCTGGACCCTGCCCTTGCCCTGGAACTTGAGGCATTCTCTTGCCCTGGAACTCCATGGCATTCTCTGCCCATCACGTCAGCATCCCTGACTAGTTCTGGGCTTTTGCCTTTAACTCCTCACTAGCAATTTGAATGTCTTATAATTACATACACAAACATGTGGGTTTTTAAAAAATTCTCCATCTAATGGGTTTTTTAAAGTCTCTTAAACATATATCTTGAATCATTTTTTACATAATGAGGCAGTGCAAAGTGAAGTTATAGGGGTGTGTTCCCCCTGAATGAGGGTACCAGAAAGGTCACTGCCAACTTTAATCAAGTAATCTGTGCCACTCTCCAGCCTCACTAAAAACTGGTGCACACTTGTCCTTAACTGTCCTGGGGTAGCACATGTGCGTGAAGTCAGTACTCAAAGTTGTGGCTTCCTGGTTTCATTGAAGAATAGCAGGTTTCCTTTTAAAATGCTATGGGACCTTTTATATTCTAAAATAGAATTATTTTACCTAAGGTAAAATGGTAAGCAATAGGCCTGTGGCATTTATACTCATTATCATAAGCATTAGAAACATTTTTTCTCATTTATTCTAATTTAGAATGTTACACAAAAGCTTACCGAATATGGATATAAAATTCTAAAACTTTGTGAAAGTATTTTTCTTTACATGTTTATATGTTATGTTTACTTCTATCTCAGGCATCATGTACTTAACAGAGTTTTTAGTAAACCATACTGAGTCACACTTCAACTTTTTGAACTCCTTCAATACGTGTTGAGACAGGGTAAAGAGCAGCTCATTGGCAAAATGAGAAGCCATTTTTCTATGGCTGACTGAGAGCCATAGAAAAATTCCTTGGTGAGTGAAATAGGAGACAGACAGACAGATAACTGAACAAAATGGCAGAGCATTTTATAGCTAAGTGGTCACCAGAGCTGAAGGAACGAAGGTCCCAAGTGCCGAGCAGGGAGAAAAACTGGAAAAACAAGGACCGCATTTCCCTCCTCCACCCCTGCCGGGGTGTTCTCTCCTTCCCTGGATTTCCTCCATGGAGACAACATCCAGGCCTCAGTTCTATTTCAGCTCCAGTCCCAGAAAAGCAGCAAAACCATGTGGGTGAAGGCCAGAACCACCAGCAATGACTAAAGACCCCCTTCCCTGTTACTGACCAAACAGTGGAGACCATGACCCTGAAAGGGCACACCTGGAGAACAGATGAATTACCACAGGTGTCTATTTTCAATATAGTCTTTCCTACAAGTCAGCCTGGCAACTGCTCGTCCAGCTGCCTGCTGAGCAGCCAGGCCACAAGGAACAGACAAGAGTCACGCACAGTAACTATGCTACTCACTCAGTTTTTATTGAGTGTAGGTTCACTCAAAGGAGAACATCAACACACATTAATATCCTACTCACACTCTAACAATCTACCAGAAATATAATACACACACAACAATCAATGGGAGACAGCATGGTGGGCAAGGGAGTTGTCAGTGTCTTGCAAGGAAGGATCTCCAGAGTCAGGTGGGTAGTGGGGCAGGTGAAGTCCTCAGTCTAGCAGGGCGGATGCCAGGGGAGATCAGCCTGGTGTGGGGCAGCACTCTGGTGTGTGGCCTCGGAAGTGGTCAGGAACCTGCCTCAGTTACACTGAGTGGTGCACTCCACCCTTCTGGGGGTTTTGATAACTGCCACTTGAAAGTGGTGCACTCCACCCTTCTGGGGGTTTTGATAACTGCCTTGGCACCCTGATGCCAAGTGGAGAATTTGCTCTGGATCCTATCTGTGGTCGTCCCACTCTGCAGACATGGCTGCTCTNCAGTCTAGCAGGGCGGATGCCAGGGGAGATCAGCCTGGTGTGGGGCAGCACTCTGGTGTGTGGCCTCGGAAGTGGTCAGGAACCTGCCTCAGTTACACCTTGAAAGTGGTGCACTCCACCCTTCTGGGGGTTTTGATAACTGCCTTGGCACCCTGATGCCAAGTGGAGAATTTGCTCTGGATCCTATCTGTGGTCGTCCCGCTCTGCATACATGGCTGCTCTGACCACGTGTGCAGATGTCTTCACTGTGTCTCCTCTGAAGGCCTGTCTGCCCTGACTTAGGTAATTTCCCTCTCAAACCAAACTGTCATGGCTGATTGAGAGCATGTTGGTTGACATAAATGACTCCATTTTGTTGATATAGTTTATACTATCTTGATCGGACCAAAGCCATTTTGTTGGTCCTGCTCTCCACATGAATTCTCTACTGAAACCCTCTGCTGACACCTCCCCTGAGATTCCTCCCTGTGGGAAAGAGATAAAAGCCTTGAGACAAAGGGTGGCAGGTGTGCTCTTCCTCTTGGGAGCATCCCACACCATTCCCTTTTCCTTCTTCCTTTGTCTTTTCCCACAGACATGAGTCTCCCAAACTCGAAGGCAACGGGCAGCTGGCAGCTTGTCCTAAGCTAACCCCCCAAACCTGTCCCCAAAGCCCTCTGTTCCCTGACTTCCCAATGGGCTAAGACAGCCCAGCCTGGGCTCACCTGTTGCTCCTTCCATGCTAAGCCTTTTCTTGTTTCACTGTCCCCGGCTTTAATAAATGGATCCCTGTAGTCACCTGGACTCACGTTGTGCAATATTTCCCACAGGAAGTCAAGAACCCACGCACCACAGCTGGCCCTAGGGAGACCCCCTCAGGGCCAGGCCCCTGTCCACTCACATTTGTCACTTACCCTGCTTAGTGATTTTGAGATAACAAAAGTGAAAACCCACAGTAAACCAGAGCTCCCAACCCAGTTAAAATGGTTAGACCTCTCCCTAACTGTTCCAACCCTGATCAACTTTTAATTCTGTATGATTTTAGGAACATCTCAAATTTTACAAATCCAAGTTTCTCATCTCAACACTGAGATAATGTCGTTTTTTAGGATCTCTGAGGATTAAATTATGCACCAGGTAAACTTACCTGGCACACCTTTATACCCTCTAATATGTAACTGTCTCTCAGGGAATGTGTTATCCCCCTTTTCCTTCAACCCCTGCCCCTCACTGTCTCCAGCACATCAGTGCAATATTGTTTGTGTTCAGTGGGCACAGAGCTGGCTTAAACCGGGGTGGGAAGAGGCGACGAGATGGAGAGACTGATCTCCCTTACTGTCCTCCAAGAATAACTTCAACCTGGCAGGTGTTGCACTCTAATTGTTAAGGGCCTTTATTTCTTTCAGTGAGGCAATTTGATGCTATATCACTACTGATAACGATGAGAGTTATACTCAGTGTAGTCCACATATTTTCACAACTCTGAAAAGCATTATTAATGTCTACAGTTTATAGGTAATAAAACCAAGACAAAGGGTGGCTAAGACATTTGTCCGAGAGTACCCAGGTGATAAGCCCTGGGCCCCCACAGTCTGACTGTGGAGGCTGACGCAGAAACCGCACCCCACCCTGGCTCCACAGTGCACTCGGAGCGGCTCACCCTGTGGAGTCTGCCTGGGGTCAATCAAATCCCGGTGCGACCAGTTCCTCTTTGCGACCCTGAGTCTCTAAGCTTCTCTAAGACTTAGTTTATAATACATCTTTAGTGTTTACACAACTTTATTGAGATGGTATACTAGAGTTCTTTGTACAATTTAATTAAGGAATAAAAGTTAGCTATTTCTGCTCATGGTTAGAAGCACCCAATGTCCCTTCTTCTCTACCTCTGAGCCCTCTAGAGCATTCACTGATTTGGGGAAAAGTGGCTCCTTTTCCTTTCTCTGTGGTGTTCAGGTGCTGTTAACATTAACCAAAGGGGCCTGCAACCCCAAATAACTGTCATTCAGATCCTGGACTTCCCCCTAAAGCCCCTCATCCCCATTCACAAAGTTCTTTGTACCGTTGTTCACAGACCCGTATGACTACACACAAGTGCTGCAGTGAATTCAGGTACTGCGCAGGGCCTATCTGTTTCTGTTCACGATGATATTCAAACTGAGTTGATGATCTTAATGGGTTGGGATTTTATAGAAAATAATTACTCACACTTAGCTCCCCTAAATTCTACACTGGAGCAAATTATTTTTACCCTATGGCCCTTTTCTTGCTGACCATAACACAGGCCTACCTGAAACAGATTAAGTAAAATTTACATAACGAAAGAAGGGAAAGCTGACGCCTTCTTGATACATTTAGCAAAAGCTGATAAGCACATTTCCCAAATAGACTGGATATGTCAAAGGAGAAAAAAGTTACTAGGCTATAGACCTAGAAAGTCTAAAGAAAACTGATGAATTGCAAATTTAGCAGCTATATGAACTTGGGGAAGTCTATGGAATATGTGTTTTCCTAACAAGTTAGGAGTTGAGAATACACCTCTCCTTGCCTTGCTAAAGATAGCTTTAGGTCCTCACAGTTTTTTTTCCAGATGTGCAGGCAACATCGTTGATGTAAAATGGTCTCCCTCCATCCATCTGGCCAGTGACCCAAAAGCCACTGGAGTCAGAGGTACATTCTTCATGTATAAGTACCAAAGAAGAGCACTGCATGGGTATGCAGTTCCCAGGCCTACCTCTGATAAACAATATACAGCTGACTTTTTACATGCATTATTCTAGCTGCTTGCTCACAACTAAACACGAAAAAGGATTGCACATAAATATATTATTGATATGTCATCATTCAGTAGCACACTAGGAAAATGTTAACTGTGAACTGGTAATAATTATATTGAAATGATTATATACCTACTGTGTCAGGCTGTGTTAAATAATTTTTCAAGTGCTATAAATTCTATTTTGCAACAACACCTTGTTGTACAGACTATTCCATTTAAAACAGGAGAAATCTGAAGTTTGGAGGGATTTACAACATTTATCCAAGTCGCACAAGAAAAAGCTGAAACCGGGTTTCTGTTTCATACTTGTGTGTCTCCAGTGACTAAATCATTATTTTCACAGACCGATAGAAAACCAATCTTGGGTCACAGGAGGAGGAGCAGCCAATGGAACATTAAAATGTTGCTTGTGTTTGTGCTGTTAGAATCACAGTGTGGCTCTGATTCTCCTTAGCATAGCATGTGAGGTCCCTCTCTGCTAGTTTGCAGCCGACATATTCAGTCTCATCCCTAACATCATTTTCCTGTCCTTCACAGGAAAGTTCATACTGACTGTCCCTCTTCTGCTATGCCCCATGTCCCATGGCTGCATACCTATTGTCATACCTGCCTCAACAGTTTCCTCCCTGTGAGAGTCCCCTATTCTCATATGGTAGTATCCGACTCATATACTACTTAGAAGTCTTCCCTGACCTCCCTTAAATCTCTGTGCTCTCAAACACCCCAAAATAAAATTGACCCACACACCTACCCTGGGTTCCATAGCCCTTTATTTTCATGGTTTTTTTTTTCTGCCTCAGCTCTAGCCTTTCCCAAACAAATGTTCGTTCTGTTTTTCAGAGCAGTTTATCATGGTTTACCCAGATCTGGAAGAACTGCCCAACTTGCACTCTGTGTACTGAGTGTGTGCACAGATGCACAATCTATCTGATCTGTGGCAAGTCACAGAAAGTTATTATAAATTTACACTGCTGCAATAAACCACTGAGATCATTGCTGACCCTAGATTCTAAGACCAACATATATAGAATTGTGAATTTTTGTTAATGTCGTGCTTTGTTATCAACATACTTCTAGTCTAATTACCAAGTAGAAGGGAAAGAAAAAACTTGATTATGTGCTAACATTTCAAATGAAAATAAAGTTCAGTTAAATCAGATCTGATTCTCATATTTATGCTACACAAACCAAGCCTTTATTGTTCAATATATTCTTAAAATGCTTCACTTTTGAACACATCAAGTTACAAGCAATAGAAATAAAGCTGATATTTTCTAGAGAAATGTTACTATAATTGTAGCTTGTTATGCAGTTTGAAGAGACTTATGAACTAAAACTAAAAAAAAGCTATAAAATTAATTTAAAAAAAAAATCAACTCCTTTTTAAGGTTCTGCTGTAAAACCAAATTTGTCCTACCCCAACCTCCATCAAGAGAATTTATGCAAATGTCCATAATGAATCACGATTAAGGGGCAACATTCTTTTTCCTGTTAAGAAAACTGTCATTGGCCCTTCTGAGCACTTTTAAGTTTTACTCTGCATCATAAATAGTTTGGAGAATTATCCAGAAAGAAGATGTTTTCAGTCCATTCCCTTGGGCTTCTGTTGCTAACTCGTGAGCAACATATTAGCCCCATAACCCACGTGTTTTCAGGTAGAGAGTAGTGTTTGCAGTTAGCTTTCCTGTCATTTTTCTCCCTGTGCCGGCGGTGGCCGAAGATTTAAGCGCTGGTTTCCCTCACACTGAAACGAAATTCACTGTTAACTTGGTGACTGCTTTACTCCCACATCTGAGACACCCAGTTTGCACCCCCAATTTTAGAGAATAGATAGTTTACTGGTTTTATTTTTTTTAAACTTAAAATGGCGCATGTAGGGAAATTACACACATACCCTCCAACATATGTTTAAGTAAACTTCCATATACCATTTATATAAATGTACCCACCCCCCACCAAGTGGAAACCTAAGAGCACCACTTGTCTGTCTCTGGGATAAACAGAATCATTTCTAGATTAAGAATTTCACTCTTACCTGAAATGCTTATGATTCCAAAGGTTTAGTCTTCAATGTTGATGTGTTGTCAGCCGTTTTACCAACACCGCCAAGGTTATGCAAAGTACCCTCCAGGAACTAAATGAAAGTCCCAGAATCATTTATCAGCTCCAAAGCTCCCGGTCCTACAGCTT
Source organism: Sturnira hondurensis (assembly GCF_014824575.4). Classification (NCBI taxonomy): domain Eukaryota; kingdom Metazoa; phylum Chordata; class Mammalia; order Chiroptera; family Phyllostomidae; genus Sturnira; species Sturnira hondurensis. The sequence goes on from NW_028091775.1 coordinate 1,662,738, forward strand.
TGTCTTTCTTGACCTGGACTTCTAGTTTTCGTGAGCAAAGGGAGAGGGTCTCCCCTCACTTTCCCCCCTGCGACTGTGTAAACACCCAGAAGCTCTACTTCCCACATAGTTTGTGTTGCCTCTTTGCGTGGCAGTGGGCTCTACACCAGTGACATGTCCGTGTCTGTGGTATTGCTGCTTTAGCTGCTGCCCGGATTTATTGAATGACGTTGCTATCTGGTTTCCATCACAGTCCAGTCATTCTCCATGAAGGAATTAAAATGTCAACATGAGAAATTGGGTAGAAGGCAGAGGTTAATTATAAGGGAGAAAACTATTTTCACATAGAGGCATTTCTCTTTTCTCAGTGCCCACAGAATTCCCATCACTGTTAATGGGACTAACAGAGAGCTATTGAGTAGTAAATAGACTTATAGCATAAAATCTTGGTAATCAGCTCTAATGGAAAATTAAATTTAGTTGCATACAATTCAGTCGAATAGAGTTTAGTAAGTTCTTTCATCTTTTTAATATGTCTGAATTGACAAGGATTGTTTACATTTCAGTATCATATTAAAGATTTACAAAACACTTTTAAAATGTCATTAAATATGCCTGACTTATTTCTCTGCTAACTTTCTAAATTTGATTTCTCTGTTTGCAATAGGATACATTTTTTTATTACCTCCCTAGGGTTATCAGGTACCATTTAAATGCTACATACTATTATGTTATAGTTATGTTGGATTAATGTTCCCTTTCCGGTGTTTGACATAAGTTTATGCATCCTACTTCAGCTGGTTTACTCAAGTTATGGTGCATTGTGTTTTGAAAAAAATGTGCTGATATTTTTTCGCTGATATTGTGAAGAATCTTTATTGATCTCTTATGTTTCCAGTAAATTCTCAGTGAGTAAGGCTAAGCAGAAATAGGAAGCCATTCAGTATATAGTTTCAGCTAATGGGAGATGCAGTTTTATGCGTGGGGATCAGATGTGGATACGAAAAACAGCTGGAGAAAGGGAGGTGTAATGTGTGGGTGGAGGGATGAGGGAGAAAGGCTGTTTTGGGAAAAGCAAATTAGAGCAGCAGAGATGTGTTTTCCAAAAGTCAGGATTTAATAAAAATATAGTAAAATAATCATGAGTATTTTCCTATTCTGAAAAACATTTGTTGGTCAACTTGAGCAAGACCAGATGCGTTAACTGCATACTTTGCATCTATGTACTTTTTAGTCATCATACTCAATACCTCTGTCCAGTGAGAGGGTGGAATATGAAATTAAACTTGAGTGGGTCAAAGCTGTTCAACTAATTACCTTCATCTTCAATTACGGTGACTAATTGACACAGCTCTGTTAGCATGGCCCCCGGTGACAGGGGAACAGCAGGCATGTCCTCAAGCTCTTATGAGCTAGCTAATTAGGGAAAGTGGGTTTTGGTTAAAAATGCCAGACAGGCTGTTTTTGGAAGGAGGTGAGCCACATTCAGCTCAGGGCCTCTTGACAGACACTTGAAAGAAGTTGAATGACTTAAACTTGTGGTTATTAACATTTTTTTCTGGCTTCACATTATACACAAATGAAAAGAGTAACATATACATTAATTATATCGAAAACATTGGTATTTGAGGGTTTATCACTTTCACTCCGCATTGCCGAGTACCAGATGCTTGTCCCACTCACCCTGGTCAAGGAGGTGCAGTGTTCCTATGAGCCTAAGAGGTCTAGAGTTGGAAAAGTTCAATACAGAGCAGAAAAGGCCAACATAATTGTCTTGAAAGTAGGTTCACAACAATGAGTCTAGAAGAACTAAATAGTAACTAAAGGGCAGAGGTTTTACAATTATCTGTAAAATATGCATATAGATTAATTTGAAAGAAGTGGACAAGGACAGGGTGACATATATAGTTTATATATAGATATGCAGCATATATATATGATTTTAATGTCCATTACCCAACCCACAGGTTCTGTTGATTTGTAAAATATACCATTTCTATATAGAAATAACATAGGAATTACAGACTAAACTTATTTAGGACATTAGTTTCAAGCAAGTAAACCTGAAATTTTCTTTGTAGTATAAGATTCCCATGTTTCTTCGTGCAACTAAATGTAAAGTATAGTTGAAAATGTGAAAAATATTTATTCAAATAGCAAAACACTTCATCTAAACTGCTCTTCCCTGAGTTTCTTTCACTGTGATTCTTTTCATCTCAAAACATAAATTGATCCAAGTTCACACTGGAGCTTCTGACGAGCCCGTTAAACTGCAAAGCTTTTTGATTTTTGCATTTTGCTTTGGATGTTTTTCACAAATTCTTCATAATTATGTAAAGCGCCTGCCATTATTCACATTTCTGTAGCTCCCTAACTAAATTATAAAGATAGAACAAATCGGCAATACTTTTCCTTGAGGAAAAAATATTCAAGTATTCAAAATACTGGACACTTTTCCTTAAGGTAGCAGAGTATTGTATCATCAGATAAATAAACCCATCACCAAAGAGAAGCTAAAAGTGCATGACTACTTATCTCTAAATTTCACTTTGACTGACTTTTACCTTATGCACTTATCCCCATTTTCTTCAGTCAGTCATTTTTTCACTGAACACGCAACAAGACATACTGTTCCCAGGCATGACCTTGGCACTGGGGACAGGGTGGGTGAGGTCAGACTCAAGGAGAAAAGGGGACAGCAATAAAGCAGGCATGGCCCTTCCTGGAATAGCCTGTTCTAACAAGAGAAATGAGTCCTATTTTCTTTATAAAAAGTAAACAACGGTGAGAGTAGTGTGCGAGAGAATGACAGTGTAGTTTATAATTATGTTAAACAAAACAACCAGCTTTGCTTCGAGGGCTAGAGACTCCCCTTCATAGAGCAGGTGACTTTGAATAGGGTCTTGAAAGATGAGGACAACACAAGAGACAACGGTAACTCATTTCAGGGTCATCAGTAAACACCTTGGCCACTTGCTATGCTCTCAGCTTTATTTATTTTCTTTCCTCTTTTTTTTTTCACCTTTTTTCTCCATCTGTCCCCCTTTCCTGATAAAATCAAGAAGAAAAAAAAGGTATTTTCAAGCAGGATCTTCCTCCAGAAAGAAAACTCACAGATCTCTTCCGGACTAATGAAGTGCCCCAGTGGTCATCTATCTGCAACATCACCTCAATTTGTCTTCTCTCGGGCACATTCCCTCCCAGGCATGATCGGGTTAATAAAATAACCTTAATAGGCACAGGATTCGAATTTCTTTGTGTGCAAAGAACTTGCTTATTGAGTTTCAGAAATGTTACGGTACAGGAAGAAAAGATCTCTTGAATGATGAACTACTTACAACAGCATTAACTTTATGGGTCTTTAGTACCAAGAATCGGAATGAAACTCTAACTTGACCTCTCACTACCTGCAGGCCACAGCATTTTCAATTGTGTTGTCATCTCTAGAGCACGTGTTCAATACAATGAGCAAAGTATTTAGACACCTAAATTTTACCATTATACTCTGGAGTTCCTTGTTGAAAGCTTATGTGAGGTGTCCAGAAAGCTGAGAACTATTTGCCATACTGAATAGCTTCTATAGGGAGAAATACATGGTAAAAGGAAATGTCATCTTCCCAGCTCACCCCAGTCATTAAATAAAACACTTCTTTTGTGGTATTTCTTGGGCTCTGGAGGTAAAAATTGCACTTCCCTTTTCAGCCATTTGCTGGTTTTCACAAACAAATAGAATTCTATTCATGGCTTCCAAAGTCAGACATTTAACACTATGTATAACCATTATGCATTCTGTCATTTGCATTATGAAGGTGATAGAGTGCGCACATAGTCATAGTTCTGCTTCAGAGAACATTTCACTACAATTAAAGCATATCACGTCACGCTGCAGGAGAACTCCTGTGAGTGTTTACTTCTGATGTTATTGTGAAACTCTAGCATGTTCTAGTCGTGAGTTGAGAAACACACCACATTGGTGGTACTAGAGTTAAATGTCTAATGGAAGAGGGGGTTGTGAGGAACTTACAAACCACTTATGGAAGTGGGTTTGTGAGAAACTTCTCAGCATTTGCACTGGTCAGACTACACCCCAGGAAGCCAGTATCTAGGTGGAATTTGGGGGTTACAGTAGCTTGGAGACCTCTGATAGGAAAAAGTGTGTTCTGTTTTAAACTAAGAGTGTGTCTCAGGAAAAGCCAGGCAAAAGGTTACAGCAAACCTCAGCAGTGGGCTCCTTACAGGGACTAAAAAGCAGCCTGTGGCCCAGAATTCTTGCTCTAAGTTTATTTTTGCAGATAGTTTGGAGAAATATTTTTTTAAAGCCACACGATTTAACTGGTGATTTTCTACATGCCACTAAATAACTGAGGTGTTTTCAGCCATACAAGTTACTTTGTACTCATCAAGTTTGAATACAGTTAATTCTCATCCATTAGTTAAATAAGTATGCGTTGAACACCACCACCCAGTTAGTAGGTATTTTGCCAAGTGCTAAAAATGATCAAAATGAGTAAGTACTTGTGCTTAAATTGTCCACAGTGTAGTGAGGCACATGAGTACTTAATCAGATTCCTAGAAATAGCTTGCAAGATGATGATTTCGTTTGCAGAGCAAATTCTGCAAGTTCTCCCCAAGAAGCAGCATTCGGCTCTGAATGAGGAACATACTGTCTGTTAGAGGCTAAGTATCCAAAAGGCTTCTCGGGTTTTATGCAGTCATTTATTATCACTCGTATTATATTCAATTTAAAATAAAATTTTCTTTATTTGCAAATGAAGTATTATTTTGTTTCTACATGTATAGGTGGTTATTTTTTATTTTGTAGCTGATTTTCAACTTATTTCCACTGAGGTGAGATAACATGGTCTGTAGGATCTCAGTCACTGGAAATTTATGAAGACTGACTTTTTGACATAAATCAGGTCGACTTGAATAAACTTGTGTACAGAGACAGTGCACGTGTTTTCTCCACTGTCTCCCTTCCAAACGTGTCTCAATTCCTCCACTCTGGCTTCCTCTTCTGACCTTCACTGGAACTCGTCCTGTGCTCGCCCCCGGTGTCTGCGTTGCGAGTCCGCGGCACTGTTCTGGCTGAATCTCGCTGGACGTACCAGGGCAGTTAAACGTTCTCCTCGTTGGACCAGCGTGTTCGCTCAGCTGCGCCTGAACACCACTGCAGGTCTTCTGCACAGCTCACTAGCCGCACTTTTCTTGTCCTCCCCCCTCCCATCTCTAGGAGTCGTAGTGTCCAAGGCCTCAGTCCTTGGACTTTTCACCTTTTCTAGCCACAGTCCTTTGATGTCATTTGACCTTAGATCTTTCTTAATACCACCTATATTCTGATAAACTGTTTAGAACTGCTGTATTTCCGACCTGCAAACATACCCATATTTTCACCATTCATTGCCGCCTCATGGCTTCTGCGCTAGTACAAACCACATTCAGCTGTTTTCTGTTTTGTTGCAGTAGCCTTCTTACCTGGCTCCTTACTTCTGGCTCCACCCCCCTCAGTCCTTTTTCAGCAGTTAGCCAGAGTGGTCCTGCCAGTCTATTCAGTCTACTCAAACTACATCCACCTTCCATCTCATTTGGAGGCAAAACCACATCTCCAACTCACAGAACAGCCCACTCAGCTTTAGACCATGTATCTCCATGACTCTCTGACCTCCTTCCCTAATCCCCTCAGTCTCATTCAGTCCACCCCAAGCAAACTGCACCTCTTGCTGTTTTTAAATAATCTTGTCTCCTCTGCTGCTTTGCTGTTCATGTTACCTGTGCCTGGCATCCCTTCCCCTGAGTTGTCCAGGAAACCAACTTCATTTATTTTGGGTCTCTGCTTAAATGTGTCCTCAGTAAGGATGTGCCTCACACCTGAATCCGAATTTGCAACCCCCTCCCACACATTTGTTACATTCTTTTGCTGATTTGGATTTTTTCCCTTAACCCTTATTGTTAGGCTGTATGAGATGCATTTTCTTAATACTATTTAACTTGGTTTCCACTGTAATTTAATATCCATATGAACAGGGAAATTTTGTGGGTTTTTTACTTCTATATTCTAAGCAGCAAAACTAGGGCTAACATGTAGTAGGTACTCAATAAATATTTATGAAGCAAAAGAATGGACAAATGAATGCTCTTTCTTGTTGCTAGCTGCATACTGGAAGCCTGGCTGCCGCTCAGACAAGCAAAATGAGACAGATTAGGAGACAGGGAGGGTGGGCAGTGTTGAGGGGATCAACTGTGGCAGACAGGGGAAGAAAGCAGGAATAGGCAAGCAGATGGGTTGCAAGTGCCATGTCAACAGAGGTCCCAGCCAACAGCATCAGAACCTGTTTTGCAGGGTGGCTAGGAAACCATGCCTTCCTAATCTACACCCTCCAGGCACTGGGTGCAGGCTGCCCTCCAGTGAGACCCTGGTGACATAGCATGATCAGCTTAGGGCAACTTCAGAGTGAGATGAAAGCTGGGCTGGCAGTCGGTAGCACTCCCAGCAGCTGGGTGAAAAGCTGCCTTAATGCTGTAAGAGCACCTTTCAGGTGTCCACTACATTTACTAAGTATGCTGTTACCTTACTGACTATTTCTACTTCCTAGAAGGCTCTTTCTCTTTAAAAGTGCATAGTTCTGCACTGAAAATTAATGACCACCTAGAACATTATATATAGTTTCAAATACTTGTGAAATGAATGAATTAATTAATTAATTTCATTCACTGACCTGACTTTATGATACTTTTACTACTTGGATTTCTGGAGTGTGCTGAAATTTCTGGAGTGAGTCCTTTTGATTTCACTGATGTACAGGGAAGGGTGAACCCAAAAAGTCTGAGTACATGGAACAAGCCTGCAAAGCAGCCCACTGACAAGATACTCAAGGACCACCTTTTACAGCAACTAAGAAACAAACAAAAATCTAGAAAAGTAATGAATCCTATTAGAATACCTACCAAGTTGCAGGAACAAACTTGGTTGCTTGAGAGCTGAAGTGGCAGCTCTACCTCTCTTTGTTTTCGGGGTGGGTGTAGCTCCATATTTATGTGAGGAGTGAGGAGGCTTGGGTAGACTTAGAGGACAAGGAAGCCTCTAATAGCAAGTCTATAGTTTTTTGCCCCAAGAGCTGATGTAGGGAAGATGCGATGAAGCAGATGGCCACGAGAGGGCACTGTGGTACCTCTTTGTGATGTTCAGCTTTCCAATGTAGTATTGAAAGAAGCCTGGGGACAAAAGCTTTTAAAAAAAACCCTAAACATAGAGAAATATTTTGCTGATGTTGTTAACAACTTTGCTTTATTTTAAAAAATACATAGGATAAGAAAGAGTGTGTTAAGTTGTAGTTGGAATAAAAAATCACAAAAGATATCAACAGAAATTCCACATACCAAAGATACACAATATCCCTTAATTGTTATGAAAATATGCTAAACCTACCTCATAATTTTGAAAATGCTCATTAAAATGACACTAAGATACAACTTCTCACCTACCAGATTTTTAAGACTCTAAAAGCCTGCCCACCCAAGCAGCCCCATAGATTGTTGGTGGAAGCATTAATTTGGTTTGATTCTCAGAGAGGGAAATCTGACAATGTATTTGCAAGTTATAAATGCAATTACTCTGGACCTCCCTCCACAGAGTCAAAGAATGCATCCTATCAATATACCTCTTGGATACTACGATACGTACATAAGGTGGTTTTCTTTTCTTTTTCATTAAAGCCTGTTAATAATAGGAAAATTTTGAGAATATAAATGTTGGGGGACTCCAGTTAAGTAATTTATGGTATTTCAGAACAATAGAAAAACATGAAACTCAATATGAGAAAGATGCTGTTTGTTTACTGACATGAAAAACCCTTTATATTACTTTAGGTTAATCAAAACAAGGTCCATAATAATGGGTAAAGCATGCCACCTTTTTTAGGAGGGGTAAAGGGTAATAATATACACACATATTTGCCTTTGCGGAAGTTTTTCAAGGACAGATACCAATCAATGTGGTCTTTTCAAGGATGGCAAGTAGGTAGGATGGAGGCAAGGGCTGTAAGTAAGCCTGTCCTGTAGGCCATTTTCTGAGGTATAGATTTGTGTAAATTCACTACCTATTCACAAAATAATATATTTATTATTTTTTTAGTTCTAGGGGTGGGGAACTTTAGATTAGTCCTTGAGAAAATACCAGCAAATCCACTGGTTTACCATTCAAATGCATCAGATACATAAGGTGTTTGTAATCACAGGTACCTAGTTAGTTTGTAAGTTTCTAACTGCCTAAAATCAATTAGGAAGTGTCCTTCAGGCAGCCTTGAAATGAATGAGGTGAATTTTCCAGCCAGGCTGTCCCAGGGAAAAGTTGCAGAGTTGTTTGGGTTTTCCTTCGGGACCTCTTTCACTTCTTCAGAGTCCTCTTAACTTTCCATGATAGTCTTATCCCCCATTTGTCACAGATTGATCTTCCCTTTCGGCAAAGAGGAAGTAAGTTATTGAAACTTCTCCTCACTTTGTAATGCACTTTTTCTAGCAATACATATTAATTTCTTCACATAATGGTTATTGAATACCTATTATGAATCTAGCAGTGAAATACCTTCAGAGGATGCAAATCTGTCAGACATAACCTTTCCTTTCTGTGAAATAGCTCACAGTCAAATAGAAAGAGAGCAGAGTCTAACTGCTGTGAAGAGTGGTGGGCACAGAGGAAAATCAACAGGGTATGATCTTCTTTTCCTGAGAGAGAGTAAAGATCGCATCATTGCATGGAGTATAAAATATAAGTAGAGATTACCTAAGCAAACAGAGGCTGGGATGGGGGAACAAAGAGAATCACTCTTTTTTTTTATTGTCGTTCAAGTACAGTTGTCTCCATTTTCACCCCACAACACCCCCACCTGCCTCACCCATCCCACTTCCCACCCTGGAACCTAGCCCTTCTGACTTTGTCCGTGTGTCCTTTGTCTGTGTGTTCCTCGATGGCCCTTCCCCTATTATCACTCTCCCCCACCTCTCTGGGGACTGTCAGTTTGTTCTTTATTTCAATGTGTATGGTTGCATTTTGATCGCTTGTTTGTTTTGGTGATTAGGTTCCACTTATAGGTGAGATCATATGGTATTTCTCTTTCACTGCTCAAATTGCTGCAGCAATTTTGAAGAAGAATAACAAAGTAGGAGGGATCATAATACCTGATATAAAACTATATTATAAGGCCACTGTAGTCAAAACAGTATGGTACTGGCAAAAAAAAAAAAAACAAAACAGACTCATAGACCTACAGAATACTGAGCCCAGAAACAAACCCAAGTCTCTATGGTCAATTAATATTTCACAAAGGGGGCAAAAGCATTAAATGGAGTAAAAATAGCCTCTTCAACAAATGGTGTTGGGAGATCTAGACAGATACATGCCAAAAAGTGAAACTTGATCACCAAATTACAGCATACAAAAACAAATTCAAGATAGATAAAGACTTAAATATAAGTTTTGACACCATAAAAGTCCTAGAGGAAAACACAGGCAGGAAAATCTCAGGTATTCCATGCAGCAATATTTTCACCAGTATGTCTCCTATAGCAAGGGACATAAAAGAAAATAAGCAATTGAGACTTCATCAAAATGAAAAGCTTCTGTACAGCTAAAGAAAACAGCATTAAAACTAAAAGAGAGCCAACCTTATGGGAAAACCTCTTTGCCAATGATATCTCAGACAAGGGTTTGATCTCCAAAATATATGAAGAACTCACATGATTGCACTTCAGGTGGACAAACAATTCAATTAAAAAATGGGCAAAGGACCTGAACAGACACTTCTCCAAGTAGGACATACAGAGGGCCCAGAGACACATGAAAAGATGCTCAGCATTACTAGCCACCAGAGAGATGCAAATTAAAACCACAATGAGATATCACTTCATACCAGTCAGAATGACCATCATAAACAAATCAACAAACAAGTTCAGGCAAGATTGTGGAGAAAAGGGAATCACAGAGCACTGTTGGTAGGAATGTATACTTGTGCAGCCACTTTGAAAAATGGTATGGAATTCCCTGAGAAAACTAAAAATGAAACTGCCTTTGACCTACAATACCACTGTTGGGATTATACCTTAAGAATCCTGAAACATGAATCCAAAAGAACCTATGCACCCCAATGTTCACAGCAGCACAACTTATAATAGCCAAGAGTTGGCAGCAACCTAGGTGCCCATCAGTAAATGAATGGATCAAAAAACTATGGTACATTTACACAATGGAATTCTATGCAGCAGAGAGAAAGAAGGAGCTCCTACCCTTTGGGACAGCATGGATGAAACTGGAGAGCATTATGCTAAGTGACTGAGAGTTGTTCTTAAGCAGAGGGAAAAACACTTATAGAAGTCAGATATTTGAAAAGACAGTCTATTAGAACAACTTCTGGAGAGTTCAGTGTGACTAGAGTGTGTTTGTTGGTTTATTTTTGCATTTTGAGAGAAATTGCAGCCATTGCTGCTACTACTATTAAGCACTTTATATTAGTACAGGCTTTGGGTACTTTATGCCATTTGATCATAGCAATACAACTGAAGTGCTTTTTGTTACTTCGTTGGTAGAGATAATGGTACTGAGGAATAGAAAAGTTAAGTGATTTGTCTAGTTACACACGTGGGTAGAGCTAGGGCCCAAATTAACATCAGATTGCCAATCCTGTGCTCCAAAGTATGAGTAAGAGTGTTTGCTGGGTCTCGTCTATGCTCCTTTCAGATTCATACGTTGCCTTTCTCCGTCCTGTCCTCTAAAGGTGAAAGTCAGCCTGGATGTCGTTCATCAATAGTCTCGCCTGCTCCTAGGATTCCAGTCTGGTTTGTCCTATAGGCAAACAGCCAGAGGGAACAGAGAAGATTCAACTGTTAGATCCTAGTGCTTCCTTCCATCCTATCTTCTGTGCTCCCTGGGACCCCTGAGCAAAGATCCCTGATGATCTCTAAGCAGGCTTCTCACCCTGTCTGCTTCCTGGATGGCAGGCTGCTTCCTGCCCGTGTCCTTGCAGGCAGAGAGGTGATAATGACTCCATGTTATCTCCCCTTGTGGTTTCCCTACATACAACTCACCATTTCGTAAAGAAGTTCTTTGTTAAACCCTCCTCACATTATCTTTATTTGAAAGTGCCATCTGTTTTCAGTTGGCACGAGATCAGCATTCGAGAAGTCATTGTTATTATGTAAGTGAGGGCTGATGAAAGTCTAGTGTGGCAGAAGCACAGAGATGAAGGGGTTGGAAAAGATTCCAAAATGATCTGAGAGCGATCTGAATTATAAAAGAGGACCGAAAGGAAAGAACAATATTCTTTCTTTCTTAAGGTTTGAGTTTTGTAAAGAAGTTCAAGTGGACCTTTATTGTATGCTTCACATTATATTGCATGGAGAAAAACAAACTAAATTATTAACAGCAAGATGGCATAAGACAAGTAGTGTCTAATTGACATAAAAAGGGGTTGTGGTCTGCATTGTTGAAATAAGTGAAGCACATTATTCATTCACAGAGTGGGTGCCAATATCTTGTAGTGCCCAATAAATGATTAGTATCAAGAAGGTATGAGAAGAAGTGAAAGGGGTTCCTGACAGGTAGATCATGCAGTGGGGTGTGTCAACCTGCCCAGTCTTAGTTCTGATTCAGGTAGACAGTTAGCATTGGCGGGATTTAGGTAGGCAGTGAGCCTCAGGAAGAATGTCAGAAACTAATAGGATCCGACCACGCAATGCAGTTCAGACTCAAACTCCAGATCCTGGGAAAGGACAAAGGCAAAGTCAAACAAGTGCAGGCTGGACAAATGACAAGACTGACAACTGCTGCATCTTTTGCATGTGTCCTTAAACCAGCCCATTGTACAACAGACTGGAACCAGGCCAAGAGTGCTGAAGGTCAGGTTGTCTCATCCAGGGGAGTGAACGTCCCTACCAGTCCCATCCACCCGGGCAGCCCGCTGTGAGCTCCCCGCTGGAGCTCCACAGCTGGAGCTCCACAGCTGCGGCCCCAGTGCCTTTGAGGAAGCCCCTGTGTTCTTCCTCCATGTTGGAGAATATAAAGTGGGGCAGGCATAAAACTAATGGAATAGCATGGTTAAATTCTGTTTCCTCTGAGGTTCCTTTCCATGGTAAAAAAAAAAAAAGAACACAGAAAATGAAATATTTTTAACATTAGCATCTTTCTGGGATTTAAAAATGTATTTTGATGTACAGTCTCTTGGGACGATATAAGAAAATGGCTTCTTAAATTAATACATCACTTACTTAAACCAAATGGATAAAAATGATAACCTTTTTATAGGAAGAATGCTTTATAGGAGATAAAATATAGATGGTTCCTTTGACTTATACAGGTGTTGTATTAATCATCGAGGTGTAAATTATAGAGGTGAAGAGTTTATGCTGCTTTTCTTTGTGTTGAGCATTCTGATAAATGAGTGTCTAATGTGACAGGAAGAGATAACATAATGAATATCTTATTATGCTTGAAGAAGCATGAAAAAAAAATGACTGACACTGTGTTTTGTTCCCAGTAGGAATACAAAGCACCGAGTTCCTGGCCTGCGATACTCCAGTACGGGTGTCTGACTGATGGCATGTTGGCACCAGCATTGGGGGCAGTGACGGGCCACAGCTCCAGGTGGGTGCACTTCTCCAAGACCCAACATGTTCATCTTTCTGATTCTAACCACAGAGTTCATGATGTAATTCCATTAAGCCTTTTACCTTTTCTAAGTATTGGGCTTCTGCATTTCTCTGAAAGATTGTAGTTTTTAAATTCTATGTTGCTTTAAAGTCAATGCACATTTTCTGTTTTTCTTCAACTCTAAGTGCTAAACTCTACGTCACATGGCTGTAAGTGGGTTTCCTTCTGAAATGAGTGTCAAAATACCTGAGCCACAAGCAGAGTGAAAGAGGAAACTCCGCCCAGTATTTGGGAGTAAGGAGGAAAGGCAATTTACAGAAGTGACCACGATGGGAACTTAGAGTCATTAAGCATTTGGAAGTTACACATTGTTCCATAGCCTTTTAAAAAAATATTTTATTTATTTATTTTTAGAGAGAGAGAGAGAAAGAGAGGGAGAGAAACATCAATGTATGGTTGCCTCTTGTGCGCCCCCTACCAGGGACCTGGCCCACAACCCAGGCATGTTTCCTAACTGGGAATTGAACCAGCGACCCTTTGGTTCAATTAGTCCACTGAGCCACACCAACTAGGGCTGTTCCATAGCTTTCTTAATGGTAGGGACTGAGGGCTGAGTTACCCTTGAGGACCCACAACTTTGTCACTTAAAGAGTCAGACAATTAGAGAAGACAGGTAATTCCATAACTCAAAATACTCGTTGACTTCTCGTTTTCCAGTTATAAGAGATCAGAAGTAGTGGTCAACTATTTATTTCCTTTTCTGCACAGATTCTCATTATGATCCTTCAGAAATCCATTAAGTCAGAATGTATACATCACATAGGAACATTAACATGGAACTTTTGTGGGCTGAATAGTGTAATAAGCTATGGACTTCAGGGATGAAAGATACAACTTAATTTAAAAAATTATTTTCACTTTACAAGACCTACATATTACATCTACATGCATGTTTTATTGTAAATCACATAGTTTCACAGACTAATAAAGAAGGTAAGCTAATCAAGACAACTGGGGCAAATACTACAAAAAAGGTATAAGGAACATGCAATTAATTTTTTTAGATTTTTATTTATTTATTTTTAGAGAGGGGAAGGGAAGGAGAAAGAGAGAGAGAGAGAAACATCAATGTGTGGTTGCCTCTCATGTGACCCCCACTGGGGACCTGGCCCGCAACCCAGGCATATGCCCTGACTGGGAATTGAACCTGCGACCCTTTGGTTTGCAGCCCACATTCAATTCACTGAGTTATGCCAGCCAGGGCTGAATTTCTATTTTATTTATAAAATGTGCCATTAATCCCTCCTATTGACCCAGCAATTGCAAAAGTAGCGATTTAATGTAAGATGATAATTCAGATATTTAAAACTATTTAAACAAAAGTTATTGCTCATTCTCTGTTTTAATAACACTGAAAATGATAATCAGTCCCAAAACTTAATTGTGTAAAATTTTATATATTTTTCAAATAGTGAATTTCTATAGAATATTAAAACAGATTCTTTAGAATAATACTTATGACATAAAAGAAGGAACAGGGTCATTTTTCAGTTTAAAATTGCAGGGTGAAAACATATCTTTACAGGATAACAGTGTGTTTATAAAGAAAATAGATGAAAACAGACCTATGTGATTACTTCATTGTTTTTTTCTTTTAAGTCATTGTTTTTCACTGATGTTTTCACAATATTTTTACTATCATCAGAATTAAATAAAACATAATTCTGAACATTAAATCATCATTTTAATATGATAAAAATAGGATTATAGAAGAATAAGGTCATGAAACAATAGTCACCATATTTCCCAGAGAGGTTAAAAATTAGATTAAAAAATGTAACTAGAGTGAAGACCCATGTGTGTGTAAAAGTAAAAGCATATTTATATAGTTTATTTATCAAAAAATATAAAACTCTTTTGTTTAAGTAAATGAGAGTTTGGGAGAGTGAAGATCATTTCTATTTAGTAAATGTGTAAAAGCCCCAAAGGAGTACTGACATTTAAATAGGGGCTTAATGGCTAAATATACAGAAATGGGCTTTCATTTTTATGGATAATAACTAGTGTTGACCTGTTGAAACTGATAAATGTACACATTATGTTCATTTACATTGCTCCACTCCTCATTTTGTAGACAATCATAGCTTAAGTGCTACATATTACACAAACTTGTATATTAATATACTTCTTTAAAGCTTAGACTAAATAATTTGGTAATACTAAATGCCATACATTTTATCATACACTTACACTTTGTAAATATTTCTGCATTTAAAATAATAAACTACATTATTGTATAAGTAATTATAATTAAAAATACCTCAATTTTTTTATGTTACTTATGTTTCATTACCACATTCTACTGCAATTCTTAATTTCCCTGGATTTAGTGATGCACAAATACATTGTACATTTACTTCCTGAAAAGTCAGAAGAAATACCATATTTTGCTGTGTATAATGCACACCCATGTTTTTGGCCCAAATTTTCAGGGAAAATATCTTTTTTAAAAATTTTAATTCAATTTTATTTTTATTTATATTTAGATACTTATTTTTGTATTATAAAGGAATTTTAACATTTATTTTTTAATGTATTATAATATAAGAAATTTTATGTAACAAATAATTACAAAATACAAGAACAGATACAAGGTGTTTCAGGTACTACCCATATGTAATGGACCTCCTTACTTTTCCCTGAAGAATTTGGGTTAAAAAGTGTACATTATACATAGCAAAATATAGTAACAAGTTCTTTGTATCTATCTTCCCCAAAAACTGTGGGTTTCTAGGTCCATCCTTTGCCCTTTTTGTTTTTACTGTATATTCTGCTTAGACAATCACCCTGACACTCATAGCTTCAATATTTTAAAATATATATGAATATAGATACATATTGTAACATAAATATACATAGATATATCAAACCCATACTCTAATTGTTCACTAGATCAGAACAGCAAAGACACCAGAGGCATCAGCCTCACCCAGGCTCCATTTCCTGCCTCTTTCCTTCAGACTCCTCTGTGGCCACGTGTCCTCCTTCAACCCTCCCCAATATCAAGTCTGAAAAAGCAACAGCCTGCTCGATAGGGAAAGACGTATGTAAGGAGCTACTTAGATGGCCTGCGGAGGCCTGAATTATCCCTAATGAAAAGGAGAACGGGGCAAGTTTGTTAATACTTTTATTTGCATAGTAATAAATCGTTTTGATTAAATTATTTTTCTACTTTTTTTCCTATCATCAGTGATTTTCTTCTTGGTAATCCTTCATCATCCTCTTTTCTACATTTTCCTTCCCAATAAGTACATTACAAACATGTGAGCTCACATGAAGTAGAAACTAGAAGCATAGAGGGAAAAAATGTGTACAATGGTAGGGTAGAATGTCAACACACCAACTAGTTGCAGGTGGACATATTTAGCATTAGTTGACCTGGACTCAAATGTTTATCCTTCCATGAATGAGTTAAGAAGCCCAGAGCAATCTATTCTCTCCAAACCTCTGAGGGTTGATTATTAGTTCCAAATTATCTCAATTCTGTGCCAACTAATACAGTGTTTGTTGACTGTATGTATTAGTGTGGAAGCCTTATAAATGTTTAAGCACCTTGCAGGTGTGAGTGTTGACTGATGTTCTGACAATAAAGAATAGACACAACTTAGCAAACACACACATGTATGTATGTGTGTGTGTACATCTAGGAAAGACTTTTTCTACTAAAATAGAAGTAGTTGTTGTTCCTTCAGGGAAATATCACTTCTGCTTTTCAGTAGAGTATGCTCAAGTAAGTATTTGCAGAGAAAATTCTCTTCCTTTTACTTGAATATGTGTGGCTTGTCCATCAAATCAGCGCAGTTCAGTAGTTCAGGAGGCTTTCTCTGCCCTGTGATCATAACGGGAATTCAGCTTGGGATGAAACCCTAAGATAATGAGCTTGGCAACACAAAGAAACCTCTTTTTATGAAATCCACCACAAAATAAATGTGTTAAGAAAATTAAGACAGAATATTAAGGTAGCATTGATTCGTTGATCTGGAAGCTATTTCAAGCCATATACTATCAATAACACTCCATGACCTGAAATTTAAACTGCAGCTAACATCACACAACAAAAAGTATTTAATATTGCCAAAAACTCTAGTAATGTCAAATTTTAACAATTGAATTTACATTTACTTGAGTACTATAGTGAGGTGGTTTTGGAAACTATAATAAAATATTGGAAATCATCAGAAAATAAATTTTTTCATACAAATTAGTATTCAATAGTCATCCAAAACAATATGCCAAGAATAAATCAAAATGTAGTTCATATTGGCTGCACTGAGACCATTTAAGAGTTCCAAACAATGTGTAGTAAAATCTGGCAGAATTAGATCACCATCACCCAAACCCTCAACTGTTACACTTTATTCATTTACCATATATTTCAAACCATAAGACTCACCTAGGTTTTAGAGGAGAAAAGTAGGATCAAAAATTGGAGCAAAAAATATGATAAAATATTTAATAACATAAATAACATAATATTTCACCAGTGTAAATGTAAACAATTCAACAGCAGCATTAACAACCATTATTCCTTCCAAATTTGGGGGGGGGCATCCTATAGTCCAAAAATATGTTATTTATTTTGGCTGTGAACTTTATTTACATTTGTCAAATCCACATGACATGAAATTAGACCATAGAAGCGAGAGAGAGAGAGAAAGAGAGAGAGAGACAGGGAGAGGGAGGGAGAGGGAGGGGGAGAGACTGACTTTCAAAATGATGGTATAACTGAAAGTTGCAGTCATTCATACACAGTTAAGCACTTACTATATGCATTTTATTTTCCAAGACCTGTGAGGAATATAGATGTTAATAAAACATTTTTTCCTTCAAGTAATTATTGTCCACAAGAAGAGATATGCTATATACAGAGATGTATATACATTCAATGGAGAGGTATTGAATAGTGCTATTAAGTGGTACTGCCATACTATTTTATGCAGATGTATATGTATCTTCTAAATACAGTAAGACAACTCTTTGTTAGTGTTAGACGCCCAAAGATAAGGAAATACCAAGAGCCGATTGTTTTCCAGGAGACAGACAGCTTGTCATTTGTGTATGAAGCAAATGAGAGGGCTTCTTGCAGGAAGCCAAATTTGATGTCAGTTAACCAGAAATGATACACAGACTGGGAGCAGCATTGTAGATGGAGGGGGAATATCTGTATAAAAATAACTTCAAACATGGAGGAGACAGAAAAGGACAACTGGCAATTTTCTTTTTAGTAAAGAGTGGTAGTACGGAAAAGAAAAGGGTGGAGATTGATTTTGGTGGTCTCTATGTATCACCCCCCCCCCGGCAGTGATCTGCAGACTTCACATCATGTTGGACCCCATGGCACCACAAACACAGTGCTTGTCATTTTCTTTCTGGAGTCAGAGGTATTGCTACTCAATATTGGCTTAGGAGGACACCTTCATGTGAAAAATGGATTGTCTGCTTCCAGGGGGACAAAGGAGGGTCAGAATGTTCTCGCACTTGTTGTCTCTCAAGTAATTTTGATCCAAAATAATCACGATGACCAAGTGGCATATTTGGGGGGTTACATTCTGCTCCCTCCTAGTTTATCTGAGGTTCTGTCGGGTTTCAAATTTTATTTATCATACTTTCAATTTCCAGTAACATTTCTATGGATTATTACAGTGTTCTGTTTTTGTTTTATAATCATAGCACAATTTTTCTTACTCCAATATTGATTCCAGTATTTTTGTTGTTCTTTAATTTTCTATAATTTATCTGAGGTTTTTATTATAGGTCTTGGCTATAGGTCTTAGTGATATTGCAGTTTTGCTCAAATGACCGACCTTTTGTTCCCCATTTGTATGTTAGAGTAGGGTTAGAGTTGGAGCTGGGGTAATTTAATTGCCCACTTGTGTTGTGGAAACCAAGCAGAGGAAAGGAGTTAGGGGTTTCTTGCTCTGCCCAAAGTGTAAAGTGTACTGGGTTCATTTTATCCAGAAAAAATAACCTAGCATACAGGGTTTGAGGTATGGAGGTGATGGGAAATGGAGAGGTAATTCCCAGGGGTGGAGGATGAGGGAGGGAGCAACCACTTCAGAATTTTAGCACCTCATCCCAATTTCAGGATTGCACCTGAATTGGCCTGTCTCTAAAGCGTTCAGTTCTTCCAAGTACTGGGCTGCTTGGAGACTTCCCTGGGTCACTAGCTGAGGTCTTGTGTGTACTCCACACTGTGGGCACAGGGGCAGAACTTCCTCAGCTCTGCTACATCCGCCGTCATGTCTTTCTCTTCTTCCCATTCTCCACAATTTACAGAAATATGTAGCCCATTGCTTAAGAGTATGACTCCGAAACGAGACTGCCTGGGTTTGGATCCTCGCTTTAGCACTTACTGAATCTGTAATGATTCACAAGCTGCTTGATGTTTCTGTGTCTCCATTTCCTCGTCTGTAAAATGGAGACAGCAATAGGGATGTTACAGGTACTAAACGAGTTAGAATGGGGCCTTGTATACACTGTTGGCTGTTGTGAACTTTGCTATTATTGTCATCTCTCTTCCACTAGCATTTCCATTTTTATTCCAAGCCACTAAAAGTTGATATGAAAAAAAAACCAAAAAAATGTGCTGTTATTTGTCTGAGGTTTTGGGAAAGAGAAGAGATTAATACCTGTGGCCAAACCATCAGTTTTTTTAAAATTTATTTTTATTTTTTAAAATATTTTTTATTTTTACAGAAGGGAAGGGTAAGAGAAAGGGAGAGAAACATCAATGTGTGGTTGCCTCTTGCGCACCCCCCGACTGGAGACCTGGCCTGCAACCCAGGCTTGTGCCCTGACTGGGAATCCAACAGCTGCCCCTTTGATTCCTCACTGAATCCACTAAGCCGTACCAGCCAGGGCAGGGTTTTGTTTGTTTGTTTGTTTGTTTGTTTGTTTGCTTGCTTTAAGGCTTTTAATTTTAAGACCTTTAATTTTATTTCCCTCATTCCCCTGTCAATTTCTTGTTCTGAACAAGAATATTTTATGTAATTAATAAGTTCTTTTTTTAGCAAACTTCTTAATTTTATTTTAAGAACAAGAAAAATCACTTTTAAAACACCCAGGTTAATTTCAGGATTTCATTTATCTAAAGGAAAAAATACTCATTTTACTCTAAGTCATTGACTATTATTTTGAAATATTGGTCTTTGTGTGAGAACGTATATACAGGATGATTTAAGGACACTTCCTAAGTAATATTATAATAAAAACTTTATAATAAATGAAATTTTATTTTTCTGTGTGTGACCTATTAAACAGGCAATAGAATCCCTATCTCCTGTGCAGAGATATTTATGTTATAGAAATTCACAGTTATTTAAATATTTATAAAATGAGAGTTGAGAGCAGCACTTTTGAAAAGCAGTTAATAATGAGCAGACATCAAGGGAGCTGTCATTATAACAGCAAAGTGTTTTTCAACTCCAGTAACTTCAGTGGTGCAGAAGAAGGCCATCAAATTTAATTAAAAGCAGTCAAAAATAAACTGAGAAATTGAACTGTAGAAAGCTGTCCTTTGCCAGGAGCGAAAGGCAAAAGAAAGCAAAGGAGAGCCTTGAAAGTAGTAATGAATTGCTAAGCCCTACTGCCTGCAACTTGTAATGCGCTCTGTCAGATTTTAGTATCAGTTAAACTAGATTAATAGAGCAATCACTGATTCTCTATCTTAAATCCTTCTCTGTCGTTCCCCTATTATAGGTTCCCATGATAGATGGAAGCCCGAGTGGGTCAAAATTTCAATTCATTTCTCTGTTCAGTCACTTTTTAAATAATGCTGGCATCTACATTTGCTGGACACCAGCATTCTCCGTGATATTTTAAAAGCAGAAATAAATTTAGTTATTGACAGGCTTGCAGCTCTTACTTCCAGAGAGGCTTATCTCCTTTTTATTCAACAGAGGAGAATAATTCCCCCGGAACGTGAGCGATTGACGTCTCTACCACTAGGGGCTACCATAGCAAAGTGTATGATAGAGGGATCACAAATTTATTGTAGCTTTAAATGCTCAGATTAATGTGAATCTGCAGAAACCGTACAACAAGGACAAAAACAATTTGCCCTCGATCATTTTATTTTTATAACAATGTTCTTTAATGAAGCTAAAGCTTCCCTGCTGTGACCTTATTATGTTTTTCAACATCAGTGAGAAATAGATTCCTATGAATTGTAAGAGAGCTCATGAAACAGCAGGGATATTGCAATCGAGGATCAATTACTTTTCTGCAGTAATTTTGAACTTGAAATGGCTATAGCACAGCCTTTGTAGACAAGAAGACAAACTGGCTTGTTGAAAAGCTGTGTACCAATTACACAAATCACAAAAAACTGAAGTAAACAAACTTTTGTTTTCTAATGTTTTTCAGTGTGATTGCACAGTATCCCTTTCAGAACCAGCGCTCAAGATTCTGAGGTAGAAGAAGCAACCAAAATCTTAAGATAGGACTTAATTGTCATCAACTTTAATGTAGAATTCAGAAGGATTCTTAGATACATTTTTAAAAGTTGCTAACATTGCTGCTTATGAGTTGCATCTTACTCATCTTCACCTGAAGAAAAAAGATTTTGATTATGATGGGAACTTAGAGGTCCAGATGAGGATGGAGACTGAAACGAGTGAAGAGGGTATAAATGTAATAGTTTACTATTGCATTTATGAAATGCTCAAATTTGTGAGGTGCTTTCATATCCATTATGTCATTCAATTCAGGCAACAAATCCTAGTAAGACATGAGCTCAAACAGGCATTGGTATTTCACAAATGCTGCAGGAAAGAGATGGAGACTCAGACAGGTTCAGTGATTGGCACCGGGTCATACAACTACCTTCCTCGCATCTGGCACGTGCACCTAAGTAGGAGCCACTACCCTTGCTTTCCCTCGAGTTTTTGTAAGAACTCCCAACTTTCAAAATGCAAAACATTTAGCTGTAACAAAGTCAGTATTACCAGAGTATATAATTTCCATTTCCATCTGCTGCATTCAGGCAGGAACGTGTCATTCGTGCTGATATGGGAGTCAGAGGGATCCACGGCCCTTTGGAGAATGGAAGGTCGTGAGTGTACATCATTCAGATGTTGGTCCTGTAGCACAGGGGCGACTCCACAGCTGTCCACAGGACAGGAGGCTGAGGCAGCAGCTGGGAAGAGGGCTGTCTAAGACACTTCTTCACAAAAGGGCCCAGGATTTGAAAGCCACATTCTTTCTTAGGGACTAACTGCCTGAAGGGAGATGGGGATGGGGCTTGGGCAAGAACATCAGTTACCCTGGCCAGTGAGATTGACTTAGAGAGTTTGCAGAGGGCTAACATAAAAGAGTTCTGAAACTACTTAAAAGGAAGAGAAATGAATTTTCATGATTAGGATCACAAGAGACTGGACTACATGGAATTAGGGTGTGTGGAGGAGTAAGAAAAAGGTGGTACAATACCAGGGTGAAGGGGAAGTACTAAGAAATTAAGAAGAACTGAATTCCAAACAAGAAGTCTGTTCATATTCGTATATATCAAACATAGTCATTGATTTGGGCATTTTAACTTTTTAAAAAAGCTATTTTCTAATGTTTTGTGGGAGTTTATTAAAAGGCCACTAGCTAACATTCTACCACCTCAACATAAGATTATTATCAGTATTTATGATAATAAAATATAATTATGTTATCCATTGGGTTGTGACTATGTGTCAGGCACCATTTAAGAACTCTAAATATATTAACTATAGTATCCAATATAAATATATTAACTATTATTACCCCTATTTTAAATATCAAGATGATAGTGTACAGCAAGGCTAAGTATCAATAGGTCACCCAGGAAAAGGCTACAAAGCTCTACTAAGTGGTAAAGTCAGGGTATTTAACTCTACAACCTTCACTCTTAGCACATTTCAGGTCATTTCTAAAATAACAACAAATCTGCTTTCTCATTAGAACAGTTTCATTTTTATTTGCATTGAAAACATATCATTTTGGCAAACCCAAGAATTTGTGCATTTCAGACTAGAATAATATTACTTGAATATTCCCAGAACATTTTGTG
The DNA here is from genome assembly GCF_014824575.4 of Sturnira hondurensis. Classification (NCBI taxonomy): domain Eukaryota; kingdom Metazoa; phylum Chordata; class Mammalia; order Chiroptera; family Phyllostomidae; genus Sturnira; species Sturnira hondurensis. Next base: position 1,685,447 of record NW_028091775.1, read on the forward strand.
TTGGGTCAAAGCCAATTTTTTATATCAGTTTTTTTTATTTTTCAGTTTCTGTTGACATGGAATTTTATATGAGTTTCAGGTGTATACCCCAGTGATTAGACTTTATATAATTTACTAAGGGCTCATCTCAATAAAATTCACATCCACATGACACCATCCATAGCTATTAGAATATTATTGACTGTATTCCCTATGCTGTACTTTATATCCCCATGACTATTCTATAATTACCAATTTGTACTTCTCAGTTTCTCCACCTTTTGCACTGATTCCCTAATCTTCTCCCATCTGGCAACCATCAAAATGTTCTCTGTATCTATAAGTCTCTTCCTGTTCTGCTTGTTCGTTTATTTTGTTTCTTGTTTTTTGTTTGTTTGTTTTTATTCGATTATTGATAGATATATATTCATTGATATTGTGTTAATATTTTAATCTTTTTTTCTTAAAGAAGACCCTTTAACATTTAATGCAATAATGGTTTGATGGTAATGAACTTTAGCTTTGTCTTGTCTGAGAAGCTCTTTATCTGTCCTTTGATTCTAAATAATAGCTTTGCTGGATAGAATATTCTTGGTTGTAGGTTCTTACTTTTCATCACTTTGAATAGTTCCTGCCAAACCCTCTGGCCCATAAAGTTTTTGTTGAGAAATCAGCTGACAGTCTTATGGGAGCTCCCTTGTGGGTAATTAACTGCTTTTCGCTTGCAGCTTAAGAGTCTCTCTTTGTCCATAACCTTTTCCATTCTTGGTGTGGGCCTCTTTGGGTTCATCTTGTTTGAGACTCTTTGTGTTTCTTGGACTTGTACATTTATTTCCTTACCAACTTAGGGAAGTTTTCTGTCATTATTATTATTGTTTATTTTATTATATTTTCCGTTACTCTTTATCTCCCTTGTAGCATCTTCCACCTGCACCCATTCCTCCCCTACCTGCAATCACTATGCTGTTGTCCATGTTCATGAGTTCCTCCTCTTATTTGCTCATTCCCTCCACCCCCAACACTCCCCTAGGCTGTCAGCCTGCTCTCTATCCATGAGTTTGTTTCTATTTTGCTTGGTAGTTCAGTTTTATCCATGCATTCCACATATGAGAGAAATTATATGGCATTTGTCTTGATTTTTTATTTCTTGCTCTTTCTCTTCTTCCAATACTCCTATGATGTGAATGTTGATATGCTTGAAGTTGTCCAAGAGGCTCTTTACACTATCCTCATTTTTCTGGATTCTTTTTCCTTTTAGCTGTCCTGACTGGGTGTTTTATTGCTTCTTTATATTTCAAATTGCTGATTTGATTCTTGGATTCTTGGTTCTTACACTGTTTTGTTGATTCCCTGTAAATTATTCTTCATTCCAGTTATTGTATCCTTCATTTCTGACTAGTCTTTTTTAAGCTATTGAGATTTTCACTAAGTTCATTGAGCATCCTTATAAGCAGGACTTTGAACTCTGCATTTAGTAGATTGCTTGTCTCCATTTTGTTAAGTTCCCATCCCACTTGGAGTTTTTTCTGTTCTTTTACGTAGGATATATTTCTTCATCTTCTCATTTTGCAGCCACCCTGTGTTTGTTTTTGTTTCTCTGCATTAGGCATAGGTGCTACATCTCCCAGGCTTGATAGAGTGGCCTAATGTAGTACATGTTCTGTAGAGTCTAGTTGCAAGGTCTCTTCTGTCACCCAAGCTGGGGCACTCCAGGTGTACTCCCCACCCATTTGGGCTGTTTATACCCTCCTCTTTTAGTTGAGCTTTGAATGCTGTTGGCATGTCAGTGGGAGGCATTTACCCCAAAGCCAATCAGCTGCAAAGGCTGGCTGTGACCACTGACAACCTATCTCCAGCCACCAACTACCATGGAGGATCAACTGTTCAGGGACCCACCCATAGAGCAGGACTTACTTCAGTGGTACTCTGGTGACTGCTGAGTCTGTGCCTTGAGTGTGCTGCTTGTGGAGATGGTTGGATAGTAATGCTTCCACATGGTCTGAAACAATCCACTGGGTTCACTGGCTCTGGGGCTTCCTGAGGTGCAGGCCATGGTCACCTATCACCTATGTGCTGCCCAGGGCCATCAAGCATGAGCTACAAAGCCACCTACAGATGCCTGTTAGTTGTGCTGGGCTTGGAGGAAACCAGACAATGGCAAGCTGCAAACTAAGGCTGGCTACTGCTAGTGCCAGGACTGGTGTCACTTAGCACGAAATATGGGACCCACTGAGACCAGATGCTATTTGAGAGATTTTAAGAATATCTGAAGCATGAGCCAAGACAGGCCATTTGTAAGGAAAACCAGTGGAAACAGCTGAGTTGGCCTGAAAATTGGGTAGGGCAGGGCCTCAGGGGGTCAGTACATTGGGGCAAACAGATTGTTGGAGTCTTATATATCGTGCCTGCCTGCCAGCTCTGGGTGGGGGAAACCTCATTAAAAGAACAGTGGTCCCTGCCAGAACTTCTGTCTGGGAGAAAGCTCCACCCCCACACAGTTCTCACTTTCATGCTGGGCAGTTCAGTTCTTCCTTCCTATTGTGCCTTCCTTCCTATTGTGCCTTCCTTCAGTTCTTCTATTGTGCCTTCTTTCAAGCTGCCACTGCAGCACTGGAGCTCAGAGGGAGTGAATCTGAATAATTCCACGCTCAGGCCCCTCCAGAGATTCCAGGGGACCCTGTCTTCCTAACCACAACCTCCACTGGTTTTATAGCCAGAAGTTACAAAGACTTCTCTTCCTGGCACTGGGACTCTGGGCTGAGGGACCAGTATGGGCTGTGATCTGTCATTCCTCAGGGGGGCTTCTATAGCCAAGCTATCCCCTCTCAACTTTTATCTACCACATGTGAGTGTGAGACCATCCCATTCTGTATCTCCACCCCTCCTACCAGTATTGATGTGGCTTCTTCTTTAAATCCTAGTTTTATGACTTGCATTTGGCAAGATTTCAGGCAATTCTGAATGATCATTGTTCTGTACTTTAGTTGGAATTTTGATGTGGTTGTAAGGGGAGGAGAATACTACATTTACTGATGCCACCATCTTGACCAGAAGTCTCCCCATTTTGCTTTTTAAGATAATAGGAAAGAAAGTTAGTATTTTTTAATAGTGTGATTATTTTAATTCTTTATGAAATGCAAAAATCTAATAGCACTGTATGAACTTCTGTAAAAAATAATTGCCATGATGCAGGAAAATATACAGTAAAGCCTAGCATCCTACAATATCTTTATTTTTAAATACATTTTAAAAACATTTATTTTTTAAAAGATTATATCTTTTTTAGAGAGAGGGGAAGGGAAGACGAAAGAGAGGGAGAAAAACATCAATGTGTGGTTGCCTTTCACACACCAGCAACTGGAGATTTGGCCCACAACCCAGGCATGTGCCCTGACTAGGAATCACACTGGTGATCCTTTGGTTTGTAAGCCTGTGCTGAATCCACTGAGCTGCACCAGCCAGAGCAGACAACATTTTAAAACATGGACTTGAGTTATAACCATCTACTAGAATGTGGTATTTAGTATATCTGAATCTTGTTCCTGAAAATTTCATATATCAGGTTGGCCAAAAAGTTTGTTTAGATTTTTTTTCTGTAAAATAAAAGGCACATTTTTTATTTTTACCAATAACATTATTGATTTGGACATTTTGCGTATATCAGCTATCTGCGGCTATTGGCTTTTAGTGGATAGAGGCCAGGGGTGCTGCTAAATATCTTCCAATGCATAAGACAGCCCCACAGCAAAGAATCATGTAGCTAATATGTCAGTAGCACCAAGAAACTTCACAAACCACTTTTGACACATTTGATCAGTCACAGCACCTTCTTCATATACTGCACAAATCTTTTTTTTTGCACTTCAGTTGTGTTTTTACCTTTCTTGAAGTAATAAAGCATAATGTGCCAAAAATATTGCATATTTTCTTTCATTTTCAATATTAAACAGGCTACATGAAAATTCATCCATTTTGATAAGTTTTTTTAAATGCATGCTGATATGACAGCTGTCACAACCCAGTTTAAAAAAACTTGTTTCGAATGAAGTTAAAGACAACTCAGCACCACTGGAGCCATCACATGGGGGGAAAAAACCCTAAATGAACTCCTTGGTCAACCCAATAGATAAAATGCAGATACATAAACTTTTGATCTCCAATGTATACTTTTGATCTCCATTCCATATTTGTAATTTGCTACCTGCTGAAATTTATCGGTAACCAATAAACGTCTGCTGCTCATGGAACTGCCTTTACAGACAGGCAGAGAGCAGTGCAGACCTGTGCCGCCTCACACCCACCCTCCCAGTCAAAGTGAAGCACGTGGGCATTCTGCCTCCCCGTTTCGGGTTCACATTATAGACGTGTTTTTTAGCCACTCTCTGCTAGTGCTACGTGTTTGTGGATCTTTGCGGGGTTTTCCATATCACCACTGTTTAAAATAGCCTCCAGGTCTGATTTTGAAGTGTTGTCTATGTGCAAGATTTGCTTTGTGGAGAAAATATGTGTATTCAATAAGGTTCATTTCGGCATGAATGACTGTGCTCTTGGCCATATATCTCATGTTGGTGAATGAACATGGTATATTAAATAAAGTATCTTTAAACAGAAATACATTTATAGTGAGGTTATGTGTCGATTGGTTGAGGAAAATATCATAACTTAATCGAAGCTGGCAGGAACCTAATCCTGTATCACCTCTAGCATCCATCCGTCAGTATGCACCACGTCTTATTGCTGGAGACCGTGTAGAACTGAACTACTGCAGGGGTTGGTTCATCTTACCCTTATCCTGGCCTCAGCAGAGTGCCTCACCGCAATCTGTTCCGATTCGAATAGCTTTCCAAATTTCTGTAAATCACCTCTATGATTGAGTCAGAAACTGGCTAATTTTACTCACTGGAATATCTTATAAATTTATTTTTGGAAATAGAGTGTATTTTCTATGATTTAAAATGATGCTATTGTCTTCCAAATATTTCCACTTTAATTTTATAATAGCCCGTCTATCTGTGTGATAAGAATTGGGAATATGTGCTGAAGCAGAGGGTCATCTCTCCAGCTACTTTTGTATTACCAATGTTTTCAAGCTAAGAAAGCAGGAGAGAATACCTGTTACCTAAGTACCTAGAAGAAATGGCAGTGAAATGAATTGGAGGTGTATGTATAGGAGGTAGCCTGAGAAAGGAGGAAGACGTTTTTTCTGAGAGAGAAAAGAAACAGGGAGGGGTGAAAATGAAGGAAGGGGTAGGAAATGACATTTTTAAAAAAGCAACATAAAACTGTGAGAGTAGGGCATTTACATTAGGTTAGCTTTCATGATAGTAAGTTTCAAATTAAATTGTAGTCAAAGTCATCTGCAGATGCAATATTGACTTATACAAACTATTGTATCGTGTTACATATCACAACAATATACCAAAAGAAAAATACAAGCAAGAAGCTAGGAAGGATTTTCTAAAATGTAAAATGGTGCCTTGTCAGTAGGATAGTTAAGAAGGACATAAGGAAAGGCAGCTCCCCTCAACAGATACGTACCTGAAAATGCACCTTTGTTCAGAAAGCTAGTGTCTTTGTGATGCCTTATTTATATGATATCTTAAAACTCAAAAGTAGGGAGAAGTTTGTGCATTTTTTAGTATCACTTCTGATTGATTTTACAATTTAAGAAGATGGTGAATGTGGGGCTTGTGATGGACGTAGGGGGTGGGGGTGGGAATGAGACTGAGCTGTGTGGAAATCCCCTGGGGAAGCGCACGAGCTGCTTAGGTCGCTTTGCCTGGTGCAGAGTCTGTGCACCGTAATCTGTGCACAGAGTCTGTACACTGCACTATGGTGCATTTTAACTTAAATGGGTACTTACAAATCAAACTCACTGGAATGATTTCAAAATATATTTTAGAAGGATGAATGTTTGATTGCCTACTTTTATTAACTCCCTTTAAAAATGTATGCATACCGTTTTGGAAAAAATGAAAATACAAATAAATACTAATAAATACAAAATTGCCTTATCAGTATTTTGATAACTATGGATAATATTGATAGTTTACATTAGGATGTTTTAATATATGTATAAATATGCAAATGTTTATATGTGTATCATCATTGTCATTACTAGCATTTTTCTATGTTTGTGAGGAGCCTGCTCAGCACTATTTCCATTAATTGTGTGATCCCCCCATTTTGCAGATGATGAAATCAGGCTTAGAAAGGTCAAATAGCTTGTTCAAGGTCCTGTGACAGGCCTGGGTGGCAGAGCCGAGAGGTCCACCCCAGGCTGTCTGAAACCCATGATCTAACACAGCATAGGCTTTGCAAACTGCTTTGCAAACTGCCCTGTTCAATAAAGGTAGATGTGACCCTACTAAATGTATACTGTGGCGTATACACATGTAACGTTCTTAGTGGTTTTATAAAAAAAAACACTGCATGAATTCATTGAAATATTTTTAACTAGTCCCTATTATCAAGTATTTTGGTTGTTTCTAATTTTTCTTTATTAGAAGCAATGTTCTAATAGAGATATTTGTAAACAAACTCCTTGGCTAATTTGTCCCCTTATTTACTCAGGGTGAATTCTAAAAAGTGGAAATGGAATCGCTAAATTGAAGTCTACGTATCTCTTACCCCAGCGAATTTCAAGCAGTGTGCCACGGCACACCAGTGCCCCAAGAATTCTAAAAACATGCAATAAAAACATGGACTATTTATTTGGTCAGGGGCACAAACCTCTTTTCCCTTCAATTGTCACAGAAAAAAAAATGCCATCAGCCAACACAACAGTAGAGCCATCTAGTGTGAATGAATCAAAATTATACCTATATTTTTGTCCAATAGGCAAAAACATACATTTTTTATTGTGCTGAAAAAATGAGTAATCGGTTTGTGTGTGCTATGCGGTGAACAGGGTGGAGCCTCGCTGTCCAGCTCATCACGTCACCCTCCATGCAGCCATGCTGGTTTGTATTCCCACTAGAAGTCCCGGTCCCCAGTGTCTGCCAATGCAGCACATAGGTTTCTGTTAAATCTCCATCATGTATATACTGTTCTATTTTTTAAAAAATAAAAAATAAATTGTTTTTACTCTGAAATTTCAAGACCCTTTAAAGGGATTGTAGACACTGAATAAAGAATTCTAGGAAATACCATGTCACACTGAGACGTGCCGTATGTGACAGTGATTTTTCACCAGCACTGCACTAAATCCAGGCTCTTCAGAATAAATCATTGTCATTTCCACCAGTTAGCCGCTCACACAAACAACACTGCCTCCCTCTTTAGCTTATTAAATAAATGTCCAATCTCTTCAATGAAAGTTAACAAACTCAGACTGACCAATTCAATGAACAGACATTAATTATTGCTATGGTTTATCATTTCATAGGATTTTTTCTTTTAATTTTCACTTATGCATTTTCAATGCCAGAATATAGAAGGGGATATTTGAAACATTTTGAGGTAGCTTACATTCTAAAATGAATTAAACTGTTTCAGTAATATTCTGAATCTGCAGAATAGTGAGAGCGAAGAAGAGAATTAATGAACTGGTTAGGATTACTGAATCACACAGGACCAGATCAACCTTGGCTGCCAGTGAACATGTATTTCCAAGACAGGGGATGAAAAATGAGTTGCTTCTCATGTTTGCACCGTCCTGGCAATCCTAACATTGCTGCCAGCCATTATTGTTGTCCGTTCCCTTCCATCTAATTTAAACATTAGTCAGGTGTTGATTTTATTACTTGGACTAGATTATCGGTCATGCATAGCTCACAGCTACCTTTAACTGCATTCCCTTTCAGGCAGAGAGACATACAGACTATAGACTGACAGCAACATGAGCCAAGAAGCAGGCTCTCCCAGAAACACGCAGTAATGGAAAACCTTCCCAGGTCCTTCTCAAAAGTTCACCGATGAAGGAAAATATGAGTGAAGAGATGCTGCAAGAAACTGTCCAACCAATTCACTTAGACACTCTATATTTTACATTAAATGAAGCCTGCTCAGACATTCAACATTATAATGAGCTAGGCTATGGAAGTCCTTACCACGTTTTACTCTAAAAATGAACTTGCCTATTTTCCATGCAACACGAGGTGTACTCTTTGTGAAGGCCCGTGGGATTAATCTCTCTCAAGCCTCAGTGCCAGAGGGCACTGTGTTCTCGGTGAGAAACAGATGCTTTTATGTTATGAACATCCGATATCACATAATTGGTGTTTCTGTCTTTGAGGAGGCTATCAGGATAACCCCAACCAAATGTAACAAAAGTTGGGGAAGCATCTAGGACCTTTTGATATGGGTGGGATGTGCAAACCTCAAATGGTAGCTTTTCTATTCTTCTTGTGTATTGGTTTGCTATTTTTTTCTCCTTTACTCATGTTTTTTTTCCAGGCAGCCTCAAGTCCCATGTAAAATTAGCGGGATGTGAGTAGCTTTACAAGTAAAATAATTGTCTTATTTGAATGTTGACCATATGGAATTAACATTTTTATGACTTTAACTGGTTTTCTAGCTAGAAAGAAGGGAAAGGAAGATGATGACGTCAATTTAGACAGTAATTCAACAACAGTAACCATTTAGATAGACTGCATGGGAATTAAAGGCAAAAGCAAATGCAAAATTCACTTTGCAGTTTGAGGCATACGTGCAGTCCCCAAAAGGGAGGTGGGCTTGGAAGCCGAAGAAAACGTGGTGTTATTTAAAATTAGGAAGGAAGACTCACACTTACAATGAAGAGTACAGGGGAGTCTGGTGCCCAGAATGTGGGAGCACCCGGCCAGGGGGAGAAGTTCCGATCTTATATCCCGAGGTCGTGCTCGCGATGGCCAACACTTCACCTCCAGGTGCCATAGTTCTATTTGAATGTGTAGGGATGGGAAAAGTGACAAATGGCACAGAAAGCAAAGTGGGCAATAGAATTAAAGTTGTTATTAGTGCGCTGATAATAAACTATATTAGACACGCACAATAAATATTTGTTCCAGGACAGATTTGACAGGGTGATGGAGTGAACAGTACTAAACCCTTCCGCGGTGATCAGTGTGACCTTCACCCTTCCCTTGCTCCACCTCGAGCTCCCCTGACCCCGTCTTGGAAAGAGAGCCTTAGTGGAGGTAAGAGGTGCCTCTACTAACCTCTGTAACAGGACGCAGAACAATGCAGCTCAGTGCCTCCACAGCTGCTGAAACCTGAAAACAGAGTGAGAGGGGGAACAGGGAAATTTTCCAAGACTGTCTTGTACCTTGACAAAGAGCTGTGTGGTCTAGTGGAAAATACAATGTATCAGTCTGATGAGAGTTTTTAGGGTGATTCTGTCACTGTTCTGAACGTGCTTCGTCACTTAACCTTTTTCGGCCTCACATTTTCCTCATCTGTAGGGACAGATAAATGAAACACATGGGAACCATCAAGCACAACGCCCAACACAGACTATGACCATTTAAAAATGATCATTCATTTAAACCTCAGTCCATGATTTGTTAGCTAACCAGATTTCCTCATAGGCTTTAATGTAAGCGTGCACGACATTTAGGGAGATAATCCTACAGTACTGTAACTGTACCCCCAAGATGGGATTGCATTGTTAGTACATTATTTAGAAATTTGGAGGAATATAGCCAGTGTATTTTTTAGTGCGGAGTCCCCAAACTACAGGTAGGTAGAGTACATTAAATAGTTAGCAAGCTCTCTGGGTAGTGTCTGAGAACAGCATATGGAACCTCTGATTCCATGGACCATTTTCTAGAAGTAAGAGGGGCTCACACTTTCACAGTATAACCTACTAGTGTGTGCATTCACACATGCACACACACACAGATGTTTGGCTACTCTTCAAAAGCTGAAAACTGACCCACCCCTGCTTTCGTAAGTGGGTTTCCTTCTTCCCTTTAACCTCCCCTTTTTTGTCTTCCTCACTGAACCTCCTCCTCCATCTTCATGTTATTGTTCTGCCCTCTCACTCAGCTGTTGTATCCACCTTCCTATTATCAACTCATTATAGAGGCACCTCTGCTGTTCCAACATTTCTCCAAAAATCCAGTCTTCACTCTGAATTCCTGTTTCACAGTATGTCCTTCACGCCACACCAGCTTTTCAGACTTAAGAGGGAAACAAACTTGCGGGTTGTCTTGCCTTCAAGGAACTCCTCTGTGCAATAGAAAGCAAGGGCCTGAAACCGTCAACAGGGAGAGGACGTGAAGCAACACAGAGGGAGAGGGGTCCCCCGGACCAGCGGGGTGTGGTTGTTGGGCCTGAAAGCTGAGCGCATTTCTAGGGGCAAGTGGGCTTAGCTCTATAAACTGAGGGAATTGCAAGGACATCTTCAAGAAAAAACATCCTTTTGTTACATATTTTCAAAGATATATTCGATAATATCCTATTCATTGTTTTTTTTCCTCTTTAGAACATGTTTAAAATAAACTCAGTTTGTAGTTATTAAAGAAATCCAAAATTAAAGAGACTAAAAAAAAGTGTTCCACCATTCTGTAGTATATTTTATCTTGAAACACTTGTCTTGTATTATTTCAGTCTTTCTACTCATGTTTTACTCAAACATTGAAATTTTTGCATTTCTATAACTCTGTTTCTGTGTTACAAGAAGAATTTCCAAGACAGTTGCTAGGTTTTCTCTGATGTGAGGCACCTCCCGGAACCTCTGGTAGGAGATGGTTTCTGGGGATGATGAGCTTCCCTGAAAGCTTTACCTTTTTTTCTTTTTTTTCTCTCTCTCTCCTTTTCCTTTCGTTTCCCCCTCTTTTTTTTTTACCTTAACATTACAACTGATATAGGCTGGACAGCAGGAAGCCAAGACAGTGGTAGGAGAGAGTACGCCCCCTCGCTGAAGAGAGTGGATATGGAGTGGAAAGATATAAAAAGGATTGGAGAGTTAATTAGGATCCAAAGAAAGCTAATTACATTGTTCTTAATGCTGAATGGCTTTTGTAGAATGGGCAGCCATAGAGGGAGGGGAAGGCAGCAGCGAGCTCCAAGTTTTAGAAACAGAGGGTCAATACAGGAAAGAAAAATACTGCAGAACACAGAAGAGTAAGGTTAGCTAGTGATTATAAATTGTCAAAGTAGGAGAAATTGAGTATTCATCTTTATATTCTCTCCCTCTCAAAATTGTTTATCACATATCTTGGAAATAGGGATTAGGAAAAAAACCTATCTATGCTACGTTAAAATGACAATTTTTAGAGGAAGAACGCAAAATAGGTTTATCTGCTTCTTTTCCAGAGCTACAAGAGGAATTCTAACCTTTTGACCCAAGTAGCCAGTCCCGTGGCGCCATCTAGTGGCATCTATTGGAATTCCAGTAATAGAGCCTCCACAAATACTGGTTTTTGTAAAATGATTTCCAAACCAAACCTACAGCGTGATAGAAAATGGCAGAGACTGGAATAGGTTGGGCAGTGGAAGTGTATATTGGTAATGGCAGAGTTTTCCAACATTCTAATTGGGAACCACTGATAACCTTGACCTTAACCTTGACCTATCTGAATCCTAGCTTGAGAGAAGTTGCTCCGGGTAGTTTTCTTAAAAGGGAAGCTATTCTCACAAGTACACTGCAAGACAAGAGTCAGATTTAACAAAGGCAGGTTGCGTGTTAGTGTGCTAAATTGCCAGTGCCTTGGCAGCATAAACAATGATAACATATAGTTTAATTTCTAATTTCTAAATTATGTGAAATATGTAGCGCGCATTTGAGAGTGAAATACAAGTAATGGAAATATCTACAACTTACCCACTACATAGTTATATCTAGATGCTTTTTGTAGCTTATAAACTGGAGAACTCACCAAAGGTCAAAGAGCAATCTATTCAAGTTTGAGGATGTCCGAAAGCAAGATAGACAGAAAAAGAAAGGGGTGGGGAAATCCAGAATACCAGGAAGGGCATCTTGGACAGGACTGGACATGGAGTTCAGACTGGGCTGAGAAACCAGTGAAACCAGAGGGGGCTGGGACATGGACAGGTTGCTTTGACATCGAATGTGAGAACTCACAGGTGTGAGAAAGGGAGCAGGGTGAATAAGTCTTTACAAAGGAGAGTTTGAGAGAGTCAGCATCTCGGAGAACATCTTAGCAATGAGATCCAAGGCATGACCATATCTTGAGAATTTTATGAGACACAGAAAAACACAACCTTATTTAATTTCAAGCTGTATTCTAGACATGTTCATGTATCTGATCTCTTAATCTTTATAGGGATGCTCTGGGATATGTAGTGTTATCCCTATTTTATAGGTGATATTTCCACCAAAGTTTGTAGTGAAACTAGAGTTTGAGAAGGGCCTCAGGATGGATGCTAAGTCAATGTTCCAGTCTACCTAGCAACGCTGGCACACCCTAGATGCTCAACTCACGTTGATAAAGGAATGTTAAGGCAGACAAATGCGCCTGCCCTCAACTCAGAGGGAGGCTGACATTCGCATTAGAGAATGTGCAGGAAACACGGTAAACCATATTTGAAAATAGGTCCTGAATTTAGGGACAAAGTTGCTGCTTTTCCTATTTGGCTTGTCCTTCAATGCATGGGAGTCTAGATAAAATAAGGTGAATGAGATATGCTAGTGTTGACATTTCAACCTCATATTTTGAAAATAACTTATTGTATAAAAGAAAAAAATGGAATGTTGGCTCTCAAAATCTGTGTCATGACACACACACTCTGGGGAATAAGTATTCGTATTAATAAATACTACTGAGTATTCTGTGGTAAAATGTCTAAAGAATTGGTAGCCTGATTTGGGGAGTTTTCTGAGTACCTTCTACTGCTTTTAAGACTCACAGTGCACATTAGCTTGGCAAAGGCTCTGGGACGGCCCAGGGTAACTTACTTGCTGACGTTGCATAACCTACTATTGTCCAATCTCATTGACCTGAGGGCACTTTTATCCCCCTTGCAGTACATGTAACATTTATTTATCAGCATTCTTTTACTTTGGGATATACAATGCTGAGTAAGATTTATCACTTGACTAAAATAAAGACTCTGTGGGAGATCCTTTAATTCAAGAAAACTCATAATCATTTTTGCTCTAAGCTAACCACATTTACAAGCACTACATATATTAAACTTGTTTTGTAAAAAAATATCAAGTTTGTGTATCAATCAGAACTTAGTCTGTAGTTAATTTGTTTTGTAGCTGTACTGTCCCCTCTAGTTTTGATGGTTCAGAAAATTTGTAATTAGTTACACATATTTGTGTGATCTTGCAGGAAGAGGTGATTGATTGGCAGGTACTTATAATTTCATATCTTTAATAATTTTCACAATCTTAAATATTATTTAGTATGTTTATCTTGATTTATATTTATAAAAGAAGGAATGAAAGAAAGAAGATGAAAAGAGTGTCAATATTGTCCTGGCTGGTGTAGCTCAGTGGATTGAGTGTGGGCCTGCGAACCACACAATCATGGATCGATTCCCAGTCAGGGCACATGCCTGGGTTGCAGGCCAGTTCCTGGTTCCTGGTTCCAGCAGGGAACGGATGAGAGGCAATCATACATTGATATCTCTCTCTCTCTCTCTCTCTCTCTCTCTCTCTCTCTCTCCTTCCCTTCCCCTCTAAGATAAATAAATAAAATCTTTAAAAATAAATAAATAAAAATAAAAAATGTTAAAAAAAGAGTGTCAATATTTAAGAAATTGTGAAGTGTATTGGTTGAACCCTACTTTTATACTCTCTGCTATGAGGAAGTTAGAATATTAGCAAGATTAAAAGTTCTTGCATATTCTCAGGGTCATTGAATCACATAAGTTTATAAAATGAAAATATTTGTTATTTCTAAAAGAAAATCTTCCTAAAAGTAAGCATGTCTATTTCTATACACTGATAAAAGAAAGCATGTTGCTATTGAGGAGTGTCATTGTGATCTCAATTTAAATTCATATGACAAGAAGCATGTTATTTTATGCAATAAAGCACTAAAGTCCATGATAACCCCAACAAAATAGTAAAATTTACAGCATAATCAAAGCTGATGTTTGACAAGGGAGACCTTTTCCTCATAATAAATGAGTTGACTCTCTCAGTTTTAGACAAATGCCTTACTGGAACACTAATTTGCATATTTTAATTTGGTGAAAAACCACATGTACTTTGTTTTTTTTAAATTTAAGTGGCAGATTTTCCAGAGGTGCTGACCTGCTCAAGTTTAAATTAAAATATAAAAAAACATGATTTAGCCCTGACTGGTATGGTTCAGTAGACTGAGCAGCTGACTGCAAAGCAAAGGGTCACTGGTTCAACTCCCAGTCAGGGCACATGTCTGGGTTGTGGGCCAGGTCCCCCGAAAGGGGGGCATCTGAGAGGCAACTGCACATTGATGTTTCTCTCCCTCCCTTTCCCTCTCTAAATAAGTAAAATCTTTAAAGAAATAAATAAAAATAGTATTTGTAGTCATCAGCTTTCATATATGCTTGAACATACATCTGTTGTATTCTTGAAATTTATTGAATTTGAGGGTGGTGATTTTCTTTTAGTTTTCTTCCCCCAACCTATAAAATATACTATAGATATATCAGCAAAGCCATAGATTATTACCATTATTTTTTATTGCTTTTTCTTGTTTTTCTTATGGCCTGAACTTAAATTCATAAAAGGGCATTAAGATCATTGTAAAACCGACAAAAAAGAAATATTGTATGTCAAGTGAAATGACTTAGTAATTTTTGAAGACTTAACAATCTAAAAGTGCTTTTATTAAACAATACTGCCATAGAAAATTTCAACAATGAATTAATTTATTAACATTATCATCTTATTTCTTATTCTAGAAATTTTACTTAAAAGTATAAATATTTTTATACTCTTTTATAGACATTTCAATCGTTTTTGTTACTTATATCCCATTGTTCTTTAGCCCAGTTACTTGGCATTTTGAATAATATAAAAGTTTATAAATGGAAAAATTAAAGCAATATTTCTTGAAATCAGTTCACAAAATATAAATTATTATGAAAACAAAATGAATTTAGTCCCCCCCCCCAGAATGTTAACTTCATGACACTTACCATGATATTTTACACTGCATTTTATTTTAGCCTTGTAACTACTTGTATAGTAATGTGCCTGGGGTTTGTCATGGTGTGGGAGTCAACTCTGATTTAAGGATTGTGTATGCTCCAAATGTCTTCTTCTTTTCAGTGTCAGTAATGCTCATTTTCATATATGTTTGCTTCCAATCAAGTTTGCAAATGCTCTTTTTAGTTAGGTAAAATCAAATGGAGAGGTGTCATGAGAAAATGTTTTGCAATGCAGTCTTTCCTAGTAAGCTGCCCCCAACGTCCCTTAGGTCATCTGACCCAGGCCTCAGGAACCAAAAGCTCTGGCCACTTAAATGGCCACCAGCCCTATAGGCAACACCAGCACCAAGGAAAAACAATGAGTCAACACAGGGGACTATTCACTCAGCTTTTATTTATGCAGGTTCAGTCCAAATCTCTAATAATCCAATGGCAGTAATAATCACTCAGAAACCATCAGCAATGATGCCACAGAAGAGAATTGGGGATAACAAAGTCAAATCCCAAGAGTCCACATCAGAGCCCGGGTCTGGAAGTCAGCCAGTCAGCCTCTGGAAAGGCAGGGTCTGCAGTGCTTTGGAATCCGCTAGGGCCGAGTTGAACAGGGCAGCATGGCGTCCCCCTGTCCCTTTTGGCTATCTTAGCAGTCCACCTGAATGCTCCTTTCAGTTGCTAAGTTATGTCATTTTTGAACAGTCTCTCGTGCCCATGATGTTTACATCATCTTTCACAGGCACGTGTTGTTTCTATCACTCTACAGCCCCCGCTCCAAGAGGGCGGTGTTGCCCTTTCATGTACGTGCACCTTGTGTACCACACTGTACTGTGCAAGCTGGGGGCCCGAGGGGCTGCACC
The DNA here is from genome assembly GCF_014824575.4 of Sturnira hondurensis. NCBI lineage: Eukaryota > Metazoa > Chordata > Mammalia > Chiroptera > Phyllostomidae > Sturnira > Sturnira hondurensis. The sequence goes on from NW_028091775.1 coordinate 1,701,316, forward strand.
ATCCACACGACTAATTGTTCCGCTGTGCATGGTCTAAGCATGGCTGCGATCTTGCTCTCTAGAAGAGAGAGAGATTTGGTGACTTTTAGTGAGTGAGAGATTTGGCATTCAATGATAGAAAATATCTCAATGCAGCATTCCATCAAACTAACAATTTTCAACTGGTACAAGAATGTTTAAATGTACAATACCTCACTATTTAGTCAGGGGCACTCATCTCTTTTCCCTTAGATTGTCACAGTAAAAAAACCTGACAATAGGCGGCACAACAATAGCTGTCAAGTGTGAATGGACCAAAATTCCACCTGTTTTTGTCAGATTGGTAAAAAATATGGTATACTTTTTGGCGTTCCGCAGAATTTTTGTACTTTAGGTGTGCCATGAGATTAAAAAAAATTGAAAATTGCTGCATCAGACCATTGGTTTACCCAGTCTCGAAATTATTTCACTGACCAGAATAGCAACTACTAACTAACCAACCCCTGCTAAAACTAGGCCAGGAATGTAGAGCCTGGTTAGAAAAAAGACTAATCTCTGGATTCACACAATGGAGCGATGAATAGTCAGGAGCAAAAACAGGATTACGAGTCAGACAGAAAGTGAAATAATACAATATCAACAGAAAGGAGTTAGCCAACAGGCAACTCTAGGCATGAAACCAAAGGAAATACTTCCCACAGGAATAAGAACTACTCAACTTAAACCCACTGTGTAGGTTGTGTTGCTTAAAATGCATTAACATCAGTACTGGGGCCGTTAAACTTACTTGGCATTTTTAGCTTTCCAAGTTTTATTTAGAACATTAAAACCATGACTTGTACGGCACAGTGGGTCCGGCGCCATTCTGCAAACTGAAAGGTCTCTGGTTCAATTCCTGGCCAGGGCATATGCCTGGGTTGTGGCCCTGGTTCCTGGTTGGTGACAACCAGTTAATGTTTCTCTCACACATAGATGCTTCCCTTTTTCTCCTTCCCTTCCTATCTCTCTAAAAATAAGTAAATACAATCTTTAAAAAAAGTCAAAATCTGGTTGTACACCAGCCCTTTGAAAATTATTATCCATTTGATTGTTTCAACCAGTATTTTTATGAAATAATGTTTCATGTAAAACAATATTATCCATCCTTGGCTGGTATAGCTCAGTGGATTGAGTGCAGGCCTGTGAACCAAAGGATCACAGTTCAATTCCCAGTCAGGGCACATGCCTGGGTTGCAGGCCAGTTCCCAGTGAGGGACACATGAGAGGCAACCATACATCGATGTTTCTCTCCCTCTATCCTTCCCTTCCTTCCCCTCTAAAGATAAATAAATAAAATCTTTAAAAAAACCTATTATCCAAATTGGTAGGAAAGGCAAACATAATTAGAACAGGAAAAAGACAAAAATTAAAATAAATATATACAACAATGCCTAATTGCACAGGTAATTAAATGTAAAAGCTGAAGCAATAAACATATTTAAAATATATTAAAATAGAAAGAGAAATTAGTTAATAGGCAGTATTTTGTACTGGTAAAAGTTAAGGAAAATGGTCAGATACCTGTACTGTTAAGAAGGTGACATATGTTTCAAAACAGTTTTTCAAAAATATTTATCTTTCAACTTAGTATATTTACTTTTAGGAATTCTAAAAAAATGAACAGATGTATAAACATACATGTGTACAGATGTTCATTGCAAACTGCTACTCAGATTTTTTAAAGATTGCACATATATAAATATACATCTATATGATAAAAAAGATGAAACATTAAAAATGCTAACACATAAAGTGGGGAAAAGTTCATATATGCTGCTAATTTTTATAAAAATGTGTGTATTCACAGAAAAGTATAAAATAATACTAATGTCTTTCTAAGATAATTTCAACCATTTTTGATATAATGAGAATGGTTTGCACGATATCGATGTAAGCCGGCAGCCAAGGAGAGTGGACCGGAATGGGCATGTGTGAACAACGACAGCTTCACTGTACCAGTCACTGGGGGTGGTAGACACCATTGAGTGAGCATGCAAACTGTGTAAATGTCACATTCAAAATATCTGAGTAGGGCAACAAATACGCATCAAATTTTGCATTAAGCTTGAACATTCCTTCATAGAAAGTATTCGATGATTCAGAAGACTGCAGCTATGGGCAACTGGTGATTGACAGCCTCATCACAGCAACATACCTGCTCATTATATATGTGTGTGTGTATATATATATGAGACATGTGAGCATGTATATATATGAGACATATACATTATGTCTCATACAGAGTTTTGGGTCCAAACATCAAATCACCCAGATGACTCAGCCTCTCTACAGCCCAGATTTGGCACCCTGTGACTTCTGGCTTTTCCCCAAACTAAAATCACCTTTGAAATCAGGCATTCAGATGGTTGATGAGGTTCAGGAACATATGACAGGACAGCTGATAGAAACAGGGAGAACTGTGTGAGGTCCCAAGGTGCCTACTTTGAAGGGGACTGAGGTGTCATTGTTTCTTGTCCTTTGTCCTATGTACAATGTTTCTTGTGTCTTCTTCAATAAATATCTCTTTTTCACAGTACATGGCTGGATACTTTCTGGGCAGACCTTGTCTACTTTCCTTGGCATTATTCTTATTCTGTATAAGGAACTATTCTAAGTACTTTACACCTGATAACTCATTTAGTCAACTTTCTGAAAAAGATACTATCATCATTTGCATTTAAAGATTCAGAAGCTGAGGTGAAAACTCACTAAGTCACCTGCCAAGACGTCAAGAAAAGAGTAAGCCACAGAGTCAGGATTGGAATCTAGACAGAAGGGGCAAGTTGTAAGTAACTGAGGAAGAGCAGGCAGCAAAATTCTTCCTGGGTGACCCAGGCACAATGGGACACAGCGGGAATCCAGCTAAAAGGTACCTTCCTGCAACTCTCTTGTTTATCAAATTTTATTCGAATTAGGCTAAGAGGACACCCGAAGCTTTTCTTTCTGAAGCAGGGTTTTCTGTCTGAATTCCTTGGTCAGGAAAAGGCAAAGGTGGAGCTGAGGGTGGGAGTCAAAAGTTCTTTCTGAGCCTTTGTTTCTTAATAAACAGCTTAAAATCAATACAAGTTCCTTCAATAAATATCTTCTGTATTCTCAAAATGTATTATATATGTGCATTAGCTTTCTATTAAGCAAAACATTATGGAGCTAACCACATGTTGTAAGAACAAGCAATTGCACTTATGGGGAAAGAGAGATGTTGAGTCGGGTCTAGTGAACAGGGAAGGCCTTGGACAAACAGCTTAGAACTAGCAAATAATAATGTCCCGAAGGTTTACATTATTGGGTGTTCAAGTCAATTTAGTAAATTTCTTAATTAGTTCATTAAAGTATAAGTGGACTATAAAGACAAGGAAGGCTGACAATATCAAATTTAGAAATTATAAAAGTAATTTTACATTTGGACATGTTTATACCACTAAACTGCTTTGCATTTCATACCACATTTACAACGGTGTCTAAGGTAGTGCCTAATGTTCAATCCGTATGTGGAATATATTAAACAGTAATGCATTTGGAGTGGAGAGGTAATGGCCTATATTGAACAAAATACTACATTGGTTTTTCAGTTGTCATTTTAAATAAATAAACCAGCATTCATGCAGCTATATAAGCATTTAAAAAAACCCTTTCAATTTCATTTTGCAGCTCTCAGCACTTTTGGTAGTTAGTGAGAAAAGCATTAAAAATCTTTCAAATTAAAACTCAACCTAAAATACCATTCATCAGCATGTTATTCATCCAGAGCAGCATCACATGAAATGGGAAAAATACACACTAAGCACACAATTGACAAATATGCCTTTTGGGGTAGAAATATGCTGGTTCATTTATTTTTTGATGAACAAAATATATGTATCAGCATTCAATCAGTTAATATACCCACCCACGCCTCCAGAATACAAAGGGAAACCTGAACTTGATAGTTTGGATTTGCTTTTAATTAGTAGGAAATAATGTAAGAAAATTGTTTACCGGACTGATTTTGATAGAATGCAATGTTAAGATGTGGTCATGCCATGTTGGAATCAGCTTGTTGTACAATAATTTTACTCAAATGGAGGAGTTGCTCTTGTATCTTGTTTCTATATGATAATATTTTGTTTAACTGACTATAAAACTCCAAAGCCATATTTTTTACCTTGACACCAGTGATTACTATATCAAGACAGCTTTACTCTCTGACACCTAGCATTTATATCAATAAATGTGTACATAACTTTTCCAAAGATAAGATTAATACATTATATTACATTAATACAGCTTACACTGATCCATAGATTAGCCCATAGATTAATCTATGGATTAATGTAAATTGGCATAGATTAATACAATTTACATTAATTCATGTATTAATGTAAGTTGGCGTGTTCCCTGTCCATCTCTCCTAAATAAACCAGATTTATCAGTCAACAGAGAAATATAAGCAGTATAACTAACAGAAGACATATTAAATAGCAAATCAATGCAAAGCATATCGCTTTAGAATCTATCCAGGCACTAAACCTTTAAAACCCATTTCCCTTACCCACAAACTTCATTTCCTCTCTGGGCTGCCATCTGAGAAATAATATAGACCAACAGGGCCGTGGGTGGCACAGACTTCCAGGACAAAGGATTTACTACACCTGTGGTTTTATTCCTTTCCAGGCTCACAGTGCAAATCAACAAGGTGTGAGCTCGCTACTTTCCCAGGGCTAGTCTTCACGTGGACCTGGAGACACTCTCCTCCCCCTCTATTAGTTGAAATAGCCTTTATTTCCTCACCTTTTTATATCAATGATTGATATGTTGCCTTCAGTTTAAAAATGCTCAGGTAACGTGATAACCACTGACAGGCTGGCTTGCTTCGAAGCTGTAAAACATACCACAGTGTCACCAGAGGCAGACCCAAACCGGGGTCCCTAAGCATTCTGTGGCCTGCAGATTCTTGACCTAGCCTAGGAAAGAATTCAAGAACAGTGCCAGTGGAAGCAAAGCAAGTTTTATTTAGGTTGAGAGGAAGAGCCTGGGTTCCTGGAGGCAGGGTCAGTGTGTAAGCCTGGGCTCCAGCTGCCACTGCCCCCTGCTCCCCTGGCTGCGAGACTCAGGGAGCACCACTGGGAAAGAAGCACATGTGGGCAAACTCTTGAGTTGTGACCTGTGTTCAGTCAGTTTTTCTGATCTTAAGTTTTCTAAGAATGGATTAATCCTCAGATTAGTGGTGCCAAACTCTGTCTCCACCTTCTGGTTGCGAGGGGGTTTTATTCCTAATATAGTCCCTTCCAGATGCATCGTGACGTTTCTCCCCTTTGGCTTCTCTTCTACTTTGGGTGTCACGTTTCCTTATAATGATAATATAATGAACTTAGGGGTTTTTTTCTGGTCAATTTTTAATTCACCTTGGTTTGATCTGGTTTTGGCCAGTTCTTGCAGGTGAATTCTGCAACTACCATGGGAATTTCCTGCCACACAATGTTTCCCTTTGGTCAACGTGGAGGTAGGGGCACACATTTTTGGCCTGTGATGTTCATGCCTGCTTCCTTGTTCCGCCTGTTGGAGCTTTCCCTAACTTCTTCCTGTCCTGCCTCAACAGAAAAGCTCTATGTGCTAAAGGCCAGAAAGGTGTTGATCTCAATTTCTTCCCCTGGAAGTGCCCGTCTTGTTTCTCTCGCCCCTCCTTGACTTTTCCTTTGTTCTACTGGACACTGCTGACTTCTCATTTGCTGTTTTACCCCCAGTCCTATGCTGTCTGTTCTCTGAGGTTCTCTTTCCCCATGTTCGTTTTACCGTAAGCTCTATCAATATATTCTTATGTCATATCTTATTATATACCATATGATCTTCGAAAAAGTGTAAGATGTCACAGGTTATATATGAGATACATTAATTAATTAAACTATAATAATTACAAATGGAAAAGTTGCACGTGTTATTATGTCTATTGCTCATTAAGCTTTATAGCAATAATTTATAATTCTGTGAAGCATGTTATATGTTACTGGTATGAGTAAAGAAAATGTGTGCTAACTATTGTTAACTGGTTTTTGGTTTTCATTGTAAAATCAGAGGATTTACAAAAAGTGCTTATGATTAGCAGGATTTCATGGTTGTTCGTAGAAGTGGGAGATGCATTAGCAGTTATAACATCATTTTCTGAAACTGGTAAATTATCATAGTTATGGACTGAATGTGTCCCTCTAAAATTTATATTTTGAGCCCTAGCACACAATGTGAATATATTTGGAAACAAGGCCTTGAAGGAGATAATTTTATATGAGGTCATAAAGATGGGTCTTTCATCCAATATAATTGGTGTTCTTATTAGAAGAGGAAGAGGAAACAACATCCAGAACTGTGAGAAAATAGATTTCTGTTTTTTGAGACACCCAGTCTGTGGTCTTTTGTTATAACAGTCTTAGAAGACAATATAATCATTATAGGACATTTCTGCAGTGATGATTGTATGAGAACTAATAAAAAGATATCAGGCTTTAAAACCTCCTGGTAATCATCATCTATGAAATGATTGCACATGACCTAATTAAACTGCATTTGCCACTAAAAAAAGACAACCCCAGAGTTTGCGGTTGGGGGTAGTCAAGGTGGAACTCTTGTTTGGCAAGTGTATGCTGAACTCTGCCCTTAATTACCAACTAACCATATAAGAACTGGGGAGGTGGTGTGTGTGTGTGTGTGTGTGTGTGTGTGTGAGCGCACATGGGGGTAGGCGGATAGGAATGGATGAGAGGTTTAAAAATAAGAAAATATAAATTGTCACTTGACACTTCATCACAGTGAATTTAAATTTTAAGTTTTCTTAAGTGTCTTCTATGTTCTTCTTCTGACATTGGTGCTTTTTCACTCGAGGCAGACAGAGTGACAGAGTGGCTGAAATCTTGGAAGTCCACAAATGCAATGAGTTTAGAACACATTCCACGAGTCCCATCTCACATTAATATGTCAAGCAAACTTTCTATCCAGAAAGAATTCCTCTTATAAAATACAATATTTCCACCTACATACTTGAAATAAAAAAATCTGATGAATCTCTTGTTTTTAACCAAAAGCTGGTAATGTTTTGTAACAAAGAAAATTCATTCACATAATCTTTTGAAAAATAGGTTCCAGTTTAATTGTAAATACTGTTTCTTCGCTGCCTACTAATCGTCTAGATGGATATATCCTGGACCTTGAGAAGTGCTGTCTACATAATATGTGAGTTGAAACATCATAAAGGAGTTCCCAGTGGAAATAGTGTGATAAAAGATTTGACCCACATATGTCACAAAAATGTCCATCTGTGACTTAATTCCTTTATTAAGCTTTTACTTAACATGGACAATGTAACTGACAAACTATATAACAGAAAGGAGAGCAATAAAAAGCTTCGACCATCAACAAACTGATTACACAGGCAGCAAATTCAGGTTAATCTCTGAAAGATTAGCCATAAATATTGATTATTTAAGTGGCTTAATCTATATAAACAATGACAATGATTATAAGTGAGTGTAGAGTGGCATTAGAATTTTTGCAAGGACCTGAAGCTGTATGTCAGAAGCACGTGCACTGGAAGCATCCTTCTGATCATGCCCATGGCCAGAAACCTCAAATGGACACCTCTTTCTTCTTCTGCCTTCACATCTGTCAAAAATGGGTTGTACTTTGGAAAGATCCCTGTATTTATCGTTTCTTTTACCTTCGTACTTGAGTCCAACACTGTCCTCCTCCCCATGCCTCCCCATGGATTACTTGAGTAAGTTCTTTGTCTCCATTAAACTCCAGGCGTTCACCTCACACCTATCCTTCCTGTTTCTAGTCTGTGTTGTCCTGAATTTTTACTAGGGTTTCTCACCTGCACTCAAAGTTAGGAAGATCTCTATGGCCTGCAGCATCTGGTGTAAAATTTTCTCTCTGACAGTCAAAACTTTCCGAGTCTGGTTTTATTTTATCTTTCTATTCCTTTAATTTCCAACTCACTTTCTTCTCCAGGGCAGGTTTCTCATGAGTTTGCACTCGTATCCTAGACCGATGTGCTCTAGTTTTCACATCTGTCCTTGTTCACGCCCTTTTCCTTGACTCAAATAGCATCCAGGCTCCTCTTCATCTGCTTCTTCATCCATTCTTCTAATTTGGGGTCACTTCTATCCCTTAACATCTTGAGTTCTTCTGGTCCATATTGCCCTCCTTTTGCCTACATACTAAAAATTATGGAGTTGAAAATTTAATTTTACCATATGTTTTGTTTCCATTAAATTGGTATGTCATTTATAAGATCTCTGAAAAGAGGGCCTATATCTATCTATCTATCTAAACACACACACACATATATATTGTTGGGGCATCTTTCGTCTTATTTAACAAAACTTTTCTATAAATATCTGACTGATTTGGTTATAACTAGCATACATATGAATAAATGCTACCAAATTCTTACCTGTTACTATATGCTTTGTACATATAATAATGGTGTATATGAGCATGTAGTTACTTGAAGACTTAGATTTACAATATAGTCTTGACACAGTGTTTGTATGCTAGTCATTAATTATAATTGAGCTGATTATTTAAAACCTCATTTGACATAGACTTCTAGTTAAGAAAGCAAATGGACATGACTTTTAATAATCAAATAAACTGCATTTAGGGTGACTACATGTGTCCAAAGTAGAGAAAGAGATACTGAAGATATGTGACTATAAATAAACACAAGCAAAGGGTTTTTTTTTTCTTTTTAAATGAGCTATTTAAATATAAATTTGCTAAGCTCAGGCATAAGAAGGTGAGTTATTCAGATGATATGCTCTCATTAGGGAGAAAAACCACTGAGTAGATCACAATGAATATTAAAGACAGCATTGATAATGTATGCCTCCCTGATGTGAATCTTTAGGAAGGTGATTAAGCACACTAAAAATCCATGTTTATGCATGTTGTTCTTTAATGAACTGCATAAAAATATGTGACAGATTAAAGGTACTTTCAGCACAAGAATTTAAAACCCACTTTGCTATTTTGCCATAGTATATCATCCCCCACCTACGAGTCCCCTGATTTTGATCTTGGCTGGACAAAACTTTAGTAAATCTCTTTTGCATCTGTTTTTTCAAATAAATTTGGGTGTATCATTAAATTTTCTCGAAGAAAAGTTGGGCTTTATTTTTTCTGTATCTTGTGTTTATCTAGTGGTTGGCCTTTTCTCAGAGCATTTTTATATGCATTATTGCACTTAATTCTTATGAAATAATTAAGGAAAGATTATTATATTCATATTATAGGTATGGAAGCTGAGGCTCAGAAAAATTAAATTACTTTTGACCTTATATAGTGGTGCGGATGAGAGTACAACCCTTCAGTTGTGATTTTTGCCTTTGAGTTCTTACAATTTAATTGAATGAATTAATCAGAATAATAAATTAATTAATTAACTTTAATTTAGCAAGATAATAGTACACATATTTCAGTTCTAAACCTAGTGTAGAAGAGGGTTTTTCTTTTCCCAATCTTCCAATTATGAGGTTTTTTTTTTTTCCACAAAATAATCACTATTCTGTTTACGCAGCCAGTGAACGATGATCCTGGAGAAGTGACCAGTCTGATGCCAAGGAGCTTCCAACTTCCAAGAGGTGATCTCATGCCCTGTACCTCGTCAAAGGATTAGGTTTAAAACATAGTCAAGAGTTAGAAGAGAAACAAATCTGAAAGTGTAGACACAGACATAATGTCTCACCCGTCTGCGTCTGACACAGAGCAGTTCTTAGTGATCTGAGAAAAGGGAGTGTGATGATAAAAAAGAAGAGAATGCACTTCAGAAAAATGTATTTCATTTTAATCAGTGTGCTTGGAGGACGGACGGAGCTTTGCTCAGAACAACACTGTGGTTTACAGATGATCCCCAAATTGAAGGCAGGGGCTCTGACTGCTGACAAAGGCTTATGTTCCCTCTATTGTGTATAAGTTGTGAGTCAATGACCTCATTAGTTAGTTAACAGATTTTGAAAACTGAGTTTATTGTCATGATAAAATGAAACTTAGAAGAAAATCCTTCTGACACATTTAATGAGATGCATCGTGATGGTGGTGCTGCTGTGTGGTAATTAGATAGAAAAGGTGAGAGGTGGCAAGTCCCCTGGAAAAGCTTCACATTCTTGAGAATTTCCTGTCATCCCTGAACTTAGGGCCAGATGGAAAGGAGGAGGACAGAGTGTTTTATAAATCTGAACTTCCACAGAGATCAAACATGTTAATTTGTTTAATTATAACCTATTTTTAACTGCATTAAATTTAAAATTTTTCAATAGTATTTCTTGAGCTTCTTTTCTGTCTCTTGCACTGTTTTCCCTTTTTTTCCTTCTGGATAAATAAAGTCAATGAGATGAACTATATACGTGTTATTTATTGGGAGCCTGATCTAGGGCCAGTTTAGTTCTGTGTTCCTTTACAATATTTCCTCACAGTCTCCTGCAGCTGCCTTTGTGACTATTTCAGTTTACTGATGTGGCAAAGAGACACAGAGATCTGAGTTGGGATTTAGTTCCAGAAGTTAGTTAGATGTGTTCATGATACCAAGAACTTAGGAAACTGTCTGGCACATGATAGGCATTAAATAAATAATAGCAACATAATAATAAACACTCAATTAAAATAGCAAATTAAGGTATTGGATTGAGGACTTTTCCTTCCTGCTAACTAGCAGAGGTACATGAACAGACTTTTGGAATCAGAGTGCCTTGATTCTATTTCTGGATAGAATGTAGCTTGAATAAGTTCAAAAACTCAAACTCAGTTTTCTTATGTTAGTCATGAATGTATAATATATATCTTCAAGTGTTTTAAGGCATGATAAAGAATGATATGGACAATGTTGTTGGTATAGACTAAATAGATCTTCAGTAAATACTGGCTATTATATTTATTATATTAGATTCACAATTTTTTTTACTTTTTAAATTTCTAACTTTTTTAGAAAATTAAACATTGTATTGTTTATGCTATTGCAGTTGTCCCATTTTCCCCTTTGCCCCCTCCACCCAGCCCATACCCCATTCCCACAGTCAGTCTGTACATTGCTGTCCATGCCCATGGGTCCTGCATGCATGTTCTTTGTCTAATTCCTTCACCTTCTTTCAACTAGTCCCCACCTCCATCGATGGCTGTCAGTCTGTTGCATGTTTCTGTGCTTCTGATTCTATTTTGCTCATTTATTTTCTCCATTAGATTCCAATAATAAGGGAATCGTATGGTATTTGTCATTCATTTACTGGCTTATTTCACTTAGCATAATAGTCTCCAGTTCCATCCATGTTGTCACAAAAAGTAAAATTCTTTCTATTTTACTGCTGAATAATATTGCATTGTGCAAATGTACTACAACTTTTTTATCCACTCATCTATTGATAGACACTTAGGCTGTTTCCAAATCTTGGCTGTTGTAAATAATGGGGCTGTAAACATAGGGGTGCTTATGTTATTTTGAATTGGTATTCCAGGATTATTTGGATATATGATTACCAGACGTGAAAACATGGGCAGTAAAATTTCAGGTATCTTGTGTAGAAATATTTTTTTGCTGCTATATCTCCTAGGGCAAGGAAAACAAAGGGAAAAATAAACAAATGGGTTACATCAAATAAAAAATCCGCTGCATAGCTAAAAGAACCACCAGCAAAATGAAAAGGGAAGTCACTGTGTGGGAGAACATATTCACCAATGACACATCAGACAAGGGTTTAATCTCCAAAATATGTAAAGAATTTATATGACTCAACACCAGGAAAACAATACAATTTAAAAATGGGCAAAGGACCTGGATAGACACTTCTCTGAGAAGGACATCCAGATGGGAAACAGACACATGAGAACATTCGACATCATTAGCCGTCAGAAAGATGCAAATTAAAACCACAATGAGATATCACCTCACACTGACCTCCATAGTCACCATTAATAAATCAACAAACAACAGGTGCTGGCAAGAGTGTGGAGAAAAGGGAAGCTTCATGCACTGATGGTGGGAATGCAGACTGATGCAGCCACTGTGGAAAACAGTGTGACATTCCCTCCAAAAATTAAAAGTGGAACTGCTTTTTAATCCAGTGATTCCAATTTTGTTAGATTTGATGAAGCCAGACAAACCCCAGGTCAGGGTATGCCCTCTGATCCATTTTCCTCATTTTCTTATTAATGTGCTCCCTCCTATTTCTACTTAAATGTGGACGTTAGGATTGTGTGGTCAATAATGTTCATAAAAAATTCTCTATCCTTCAGGTTATATCATATGAATGAATGAAAGCCTATTCTTTGAAATAGGCATTCCTAAAATTTAGCATATGAGTCTGGGAATATCTATTGGCTCCCTTATTCTACTATTACCGGCGAGGTTTTTTCTTCTGCGGTTCCCCGTTAGTCTGTATATATATTTTTCATCAGCCTCATTTTTGGTTCCATTTCATAGCCCTAAGCTTGTCGGTATTGATCCATGTGTATGTGTGTCTGTACTAACCCTCTCTTTATCACCCACTTTAAATTTATTCTTATATTTTTATGTATCTTTGTAAGTTTCTTAAATCATCTTTTAAGAAAAATGAGGTAGGATATGAAAAAAGGAAATGAAAAATTTTAGAGTTCTGTTCAATAAATGGAACTGTTTTCATTTCCTGCTTTTTCCGCAGTGCTTTAGTTTTGACTCAATATTCATAAATCCAACATTTACCAAAATGCAGGTCATGCAAACAAAATTATGTTGCTTAGACAACACAGTGTAGAAATCTGATTTTAAAAAAGACACAGTATTTAAGTCATTAATTTTATATTTATTTTATTTTTTAAAATTTTTATTTATTTATCTTTAGAGGGGAAGGGAAGGAGAGAGGGAGAGAAATATCAATGTATGGTTGCCTCTCGTGTGTCCCCTTCCTGGAACTGGCCTGCAACCCAGGCATGTGCCCTGACTGGGAATTAAACCAAGATCGTGTGGTTTGCAGGCCCACGCTCAATCCACTGAGCTACACCATCCAGGGCCATATTTAAATCAAAGTAAAATAGCATATTTGGAAAGATACTTATCAACTTTGGTCATCTAATTATATCACCCTATGGCTTGTTTGCCTGATAACTTGTAAAGTTATTTTTGATAATATATTCAAAATAGTGAAGTAACTTTATGATTTCAGATATAAACAAGTAGATAAGTAAGAAGATAGGTAAATGAGAACTCAGGTATACTTGAAAATATAAACATGAATCCGTACCATGTTCTTTCACAAACTTCTTTCCAAGCATGTTGCAATGAGTATAAAATACATTTGAAAACTTTAGGTGATAGGGATTTCTTAATACAAAATGCAGTGTTTTCTAAATCTTTTATCACATGTAGAAATTCAAACTGTGACTGTGGCTTCCTGTGAAACATGGCTCATTCTAATTCTGTTATCATGCCTTTTCCTCCCTCCCTCCCTCCCTCCCTCCCTCCCTCCCTTCCTTCCTTCCTTTTAGAAGTAGGACAATTTACAGTCTGTTTTTTTCTTCAGAAACACTTATCATGATCTTAACTTACCACATAAACCTTATAGTTTAAGGGAATTTTGCCTGAGTGAAAAGCATATAAGTTTTCAGAAAAATTTAAGGTTTTTGCATATGTACATATGTATTTGAGCTAAAGATGTATATACTTATTTAACCTTTTTTGACATAAAATAAGACTTCAGATGAAGAAGAGGCAACTAATTTGTTCAATCAAATCATTTTCTTCCAATGATTACATATTTTCCATGGCACACAAATTGCATGCATATGAATGAATGCACATGATTCAGTCTGTGCTCCCTTGCAATTTGATTCTGTATGCCTTTCTTACAGTTTTTCCTATTTAAAAGTTTTTATTTTCTTATACTTTATGTACAGGTACACTTGACTATTATTTAAGTTCTTACTATATTGGCCATGGTAAGACATTACTACTCTGACAAAACTTGCTGTTTTATTTGTGTAGCATATGCTGTTAGGGCTATATTGCTGAGCTCTAAATTGTCCCAAATTGGTGTAGAGCCAGACAGCATTGAATAATGTTTAAACTAGTAAAAATATTATGTTTATTAAAACCAATTAGTGTCCTTTCACGTTAAATCATTGTAACATTAAAATGAGTTCTCATGTCCTATTTTCAGTTCAGCCATCTTCAGTTCCTTAACTACATGCAGGAAAATATCCTAGGCTCAGTGAGTCTAAATCTGATTAAGATAGTAGCTGCCTTGGAAAATTTATAGCATTCCACATGAAAATCCTCTGTGAACCCACCACCAGAGTTTCTGAGGGAAAAAAAAAAAGAGAATCAGATCTCTCTTCTTTTTTTAAATATTTTATTGATTATGCTATTATAATTGTCCCACTTTTCTCCCCTTTATTCCCCTCAACCTAGCACTCCATCCACCATCATTCCCCCACCTTAGTTTATGTCTGTGGGTCATACATATAAGTTATTTGGCTTCTCTGCTTTCCATGCTATTCTTAACCTCTCCCTGTCTATTTTATACCTACCATTTATACTTCTTGTTCCCTGTACCTTTTCCCCCATTCTCCCTGACCCTTCCCTGCTGGTAACCCTCCATTGTGATCTCTATTTCTGTGATTCTGTTCCTGTTCTAGTTGTTTGCTTATTTAGTTGTTTTTTTTTGTTTTTTTTTTTTTAGGTTTGGTTGTTGATAGTTTTTAGTCTGTTGTCACTTCACTGTTTGTATTTCTGATCTTCTTTTTTTTCCTAGATAAGTCTCTTTAACATTTCATATAATAAGAGCTTGGTGATGATGTTCTCCTTTAACTTGACCTTAACTGAGAAGCACTTTATGTGCCCTTCCATTCTAAATGATAGCTTTGCTGGGTAGAGCAATCTTGGATGTAGCTCCTTTCTTTTCATGACTTTGAATACTTCTTTCTAGTCCCTTCTTACCTGAAAGGTTTCTTTCGAGAAATCCGCTGACAGTCTGATGGGTACTCCTTTGTAGATGACTGTCCCCTTATCTCTTGCTGCTTCTAGGATTCTCTCCTTCATTTTAGTCTTGGCTAATGTAATTATGATGTTCCTTGGTGTATTCATTCTTGGGTTCAACTTCTTTGGGACTCTCTGAGATTCCTGGACTTCCTGGAAGTCTGTTTCCTTTGCCAGGTTGGGGAAGTTCTCCTTCATTATTTTTTTCAAGTAAATTCAATTTCTTGCTCTTCCTCTTTTCCTTCTGGCACCTCTGTGATTCAGATGTTAGAATGTTTAAAGTTGTCCCAGAGGTTGCTGAGCCTCTTTTTTTGAATTCTTATTTCTTCATTTGAGGTGTGTGTGAAGCATTTAACCTGTGGTTGTCAATACCAAAAACCCTATAACAGTTAATTCTTAAATATGTAACCTATTTCTTTTACGATAAGTCCTTATGCTACTCAATGTAGCATCATCTCTTTTATAAAACTCTAATGGGAATATTATTTTGCAATACATTTTTCCTTAAGATTTGCCCTCATTCATAACTATAATATATTTTTTGGTGAATTAGCCTCTAAGCTCCATGAGGTTGAAATTTAAATTCCAATAGCTTTACAGAAAACACTAATGAAAGATGCTAAAAGTTGTTTTATAATAATGGTTTATTCACACTTCAAGAATATCATAAGTACCCAGGCCAGTGTGGCTCAGCTGGTTAGAGCATCGTCACATAAACTGAAAGGTCGCTATTTGATTCCCTGTCAGGGCATACGCCTCGGTAATGCATTTGGTCTCTGGTTGGGGTGCATATGAGAGATAATTGGTTGATGTTTCTCTCCCTCTGTCTCTGCTCCCTTCCCAGCTCTCTAAAATCAATAAGCATGTCCTTGGGTGATAAGTAAAAATAAAAATAAAATAAGAATATCACAAGTTTCCCTAAAATAGTGACTTCCAAAGGCTGGTCAGAGAAATGTGGTTGGCATTATTATGTCAGAAAATCCTAAATAAATATAGATATTATAATAACATATGATATATGAGATATGAGATATCTATTATATACAGCATATAATATATGGCATATATGGCATATATGCTATGTCTCTTTAAAAAGCCTACAAAACAATTTTTATAAGAATCTCAGGACCACATTTTGAGAAAACAGGTCAGTGAAATACATTACAGTACATGGTTTCCTAAGCTAGGTTTAAGAATTTAGATTTAAATATATCTATGCTATATATCTCAGTCCATTTCTGCGGTTTATATAGAGAATATATGACACTGTGAAACTACCAAACTTCAGTATTGTGACCACACACAAGAACTTAGATGTGATTCCCATTCTCTAAGATCTAGGAATTCCTCAAATTGAAATGGACTCAAATCTGGAGGATCACGTAGAGATTCATATGAAGTAGCCCTTGGTGTGGAGTCTTTTCCTGTAAAGTAAAAAACTACAAAATCTTCAAGTGTCTGAAAAATTTTTTTTTCAGACTGGAGAAGTGTGAGTCCAGCTTTTATTAAGATTTCAATAATATTATTATATTCAGATATTATTACTATGTATTTAAATAATTAATTAAAGTACACCAAGATGGGGATTGACTGTGGAAGGAGGGAGTGTGTGGGGCAGGAGAGAGAAACAGGAGAAAATTGGGACAACTATAATAGAACAAAAATAAATTTAAAAATGTACCCCCTTCATTAACTATGGTATAATACCATTAAATAAAGAATGCACTACCATCATTTCCCAAAACAAACCTATTTTTTCTTATTAATTGATTTTGAAATGTCATAACGACATAAACCTCGGTATTTCTATGGCATTCCCTGTTATTAATATGACAGGTTATTTACCTTTAAAACACACTTAAGACTATAGAAATTTTACACAATTTCATTAAGAATTGGGAATAGAGATATGTATTTTTCACATAGCTTATCTATGCTATTAATGGCATTCTTGTTTCATTATTTACATCAGGAGTTGGCAGAATACACCTATATAGCAAAGTTGTCTGTTATAAATAAAGTTTTATTGAGACGCAGCTGTGCTCACTTGCTTATCTGTTTTCTATGGCCCCTTTTACACAACCATGGCAGAGTTGAGTAGTGGCAACAGAGACCATATGACCTGAGAAACCTAGAATGTACTAATAGTCTCTTTAGAGAAAAGTTTGCCGATGCTTAATTTAAACATCCAAGAGAACAAAAGATAAGTGTATATTGTTTACATTATTGATATCAAATCTAAAATGAAATAGTATTTGGTTGTTTTAGTATGCCAATTTATAGCAGAATATATATGTAATATATAGGTATGTAATTTTGCAATAATCTGTTTTTCAGGCTAACAAAATGTCAAGTAGATAAATCAACATCTGTAATTGAAGTGGTGCTTATTTCTGTCATTAGAAGTATTGATCAGGAGGTACCACTTTGATATTTTAATACAGGTAAAGATATACTGCCATTGAAAAAATATATAAATATAAAATAATGACTACATTGCAAATATATTTTTTGGCTTTCTTAAAGGTTCATTATAGAGTTTGACTTCCCCCAAACATATTATTTTTTGTTTTTAAAATATACTAGTGAATGCTTTATTTTCCTTTGAAAATTATTGCTGAAAGTGTGAGATTTTATATATGGAGTCTCTTTGGTGTAAATTTTAAATAATAAATCAGTAATTTGGAGACAACTGTGGGCTGTTTGTTTGAAAGTTCATTTCTTTATCTTTTGATTTTAGCAACAGTTCTGAAGGAAGTGAGCATAGTTATCACTAACCCCCAGGGGCATTTGAAAATGTGTGTGTGCATGCATGTGTAAGAGAGATTTTTGTTGTTTTAATTAGTGGGAAGAGTTCAAGGTTTTGGAAGGAAGAATGTCAAAAGTCTTGCAAAACATAGCCTGTCCCAAACAGGGAAGACTTATTCTCCCCAAAATACCATTTATGCCACATTGAGAAACACTGGAAATCCTGAAATTATTTATGAGAAATTGCAGAAAGCTTTGAGGTTACAAATATAAATCTGCTCATGTTCATGCATCACTTTTTATTATTGTCACTTAGTAAATGGATCTCCATTTAATGATTTTTCTAATGTGTTATTAAAAGTGTTCCCCATTATAATACAAATAAATGGCAACTGATGTCAGATTTGCATTATACTTATATTTGAAATTGTACTTAATTATGATAATTGGTAATATTTCAGTTGATGCCCAAAGCAACTGCACTTTCTGATGTGTCATTTAAAATATTATTTTGTAATCTATAAGTCAGTTATCTCCCTAGGCTGATCCTCTTCTAAATTAATTCCTTAGATCTAATTAGTGAGTGGAAGCTCTTTTATGATGGAATATAAATGATCTGATGATTTTTATGTTCTGTTGCCAATCATTGTATATATTCCTTTTTTAAAAAGTGTTTAGCAAGCCAAATGCACTAGACTATTTGCCCATGGTAATGGTAACACAATTGAAAGCACTATCTAAGAGTAAACAGGAGAGGTGTGTTCTAGTTTCAGTTACTTAAAAAAAAAATTGCACAGGTGAAAAATTCTTTATCTGAATAATTTAATGTAGAAAAATTCCAAAGTATAACGTTCTCTCTGAATTATGATATTTTTATAACTCTGTGGTTTTCTTGTCTTTAAAACTGCCCAAGGTCTTCCTTTTCCTTCAATAACATATTTGAACCAGGACATCATAAAATATTCACATCCTCTGTGTGTTTGTGACTTTCACATTTTCACATGCTTTGTGTGCATGTATATGTGTCTTGTAGGGAAGACTTCAGTCTTTATTGGAAAGTAAGTTTCTAAAGAGAACATCAAAGATGGAAAAATTAATCTGTCTCCGTAAATAAATGGATGGACCCTAAGCTTTGTAGCCATCTCGTTTGTAGCAGACGAACTATGACAAACAGAGCCTTTAGCTACCCATCATTCATGTCATGAGTAAGTTTCAGCCTCTACCTATGTGCCATATAATTTCAAGAAAGACAAGCTTTCCATTATAAATGAAAAATGACTTTATTCATCACCACTGTGATAGTCAATTTTTAAGTTATTTATCATAACCATAACAAAAGAATAGCAAGTGTATAAATCAATGAGATTTTTAAGGAACTACATGTCGTGAGTGCTAAATTGAAATTTAGCTGCTATAGGTCATTCACTTTACAATATGCAAAAATGAGCCATATCATTCATTCAACTGAACTATTCAAATATATAGAGGGCCTTGGGCTTGGGAATGTCTGCTTAGTCTTCTCATCTCTCCCATTTTAGGATTCCTAGTAGAATTCATTCCCCTTCTCACTGGCTGCTGCTTGAGATCGTTTCTTTTTCTTTTTCTTCTTCATCATTCTCCTAGTACCCAGAATCCCAGGTATTTACTGGTATCCATTTCTTGAGTATTGGGCCGTATTTGTCTTTTGGGACAGAAACATACTCCTGAGAAAGGAAGACAATTTTGATTCTTGTCATTTTTTCCCCAGATACAAGCCAAAGCCTCAAATTTCCTCCTAACCCATGTCCTTTATCTAGATAAAATTTAAAAATATATACTTTATAAAAAAACTAGTTTGCATATGGAGACTCAACTCTGCCTCTCGTAAGCATGGTTTTACCAAAAGAAAATTAAAAAGAAAAAGTAAAAAGGTATTTAGCAATCACAAGAAAAGATAAAACATCTTCTGGCACTTTTTGCTTTTTTTTCTCTTTGACTTAAAATCACAAACATTTCAAAAAGAAACAGAAAAGTCAGAGGGTAGCATAACACAACTTCATTCAATAAATATTTATTGCCACGTGTATATCAGGAACTGGCACTGGGGTTACAAGTCTAAGCAACGATTAAGTCTCTGAAACCATGTAAAATATATCCTAATAGAAAGCATAGGTATTCTTTAATTCACCCCCAAAGTTATGGTAACTTTGAGACTGTTCTTAGAAGAAAAACCTGTGGTGAGACGATAGATGAGGACTGCGAGATTGACCGCAGCCAGTGGGAAAAATGTGGTGTGAGCTGCAAAGGAATGAACGAGTAGAGGTTAGTTAAGCCAATATGGGGAAAGGGAAAGGATAACAACAAAAGAGAAATTCTGTGGCAAGAGGAAACATAGTGAGTATAAGTAAAAGAACATGAAAATGAAAAGTCTGAAAATCAACGAGCAAAGTGCTGTCAGGGAGATGAGGACACTGGAGAGACATGGCGGAGGGATCACACGGGGCTTTGAGAAGCCCCTACAGAAAGTTGGTCTAAATGTGTACATGGAAAAGCTTTTAGTGTGAGGGGTTAATATGATCTGAATCGCTCCCCAAAGGTTTCTTTGGGGCAGAGTGGTGAACAGCTTTGAGGGGAATCATTAACAGGGGCTACGAAACCAGCCAGGAGGACACTGCAGGAGTTCAGGGGAGACATGATAGATGCTAGGTTGGAGGTGGAGAAATGTGTGCAGGGTTATGTTAAATATTAAAGAGGAAAGGAACAGGCTAAAGAGGAGGAGTCTGGTAGCAGTAACAGGAAGCTCTATTGAATGATAGAACATCTTATGTGTTTTTAATATCAGAAAAGTGAACATACGTAAAAGTCATTAAGAAGGATCCAATTAGGAGAGAAGAGGAGCTTAGAATATAAGAAAATAACAGAGTGAGGTTCTTGAAAAAGCAGGAGTGAGGGCAGAGGTGAATTTGGCGGGAGGCTGCTGTTGCAGAATCCCCTAACTCCTCCCTCAACTTCTGTCTCAACATGGCTGGTACCTGCTGCCTCCTCGACTGCCTCAGTTTTGGAGCCATAGCAGGTGCTTCAGAGATGCAGAAGGTACTGAAGCAGCAGGTGTGGAGGCAAAAATAGAAGGGCCCTTTAGTCCTAGATCCAAGGCTGTATGTATTTTGGGAAACTTCCAGAATTCATTGCCCTATAGAAATATCTTTCATACAGCCAAGTGCACTTGGACTAAATGATTATACTTCAAAACTATTCTGAGTTAAATATTCTGTGTTGTGCTTTCATTGGAAAATGGTTAACTGTATCACCCATTCTCCTCTACTAGAAGCAAAGTCACCCAGAACAATAGATTCTACACAGCACCAGTTAGTTTTTATGCAGGGTACAGGGCAAAAACAATACAACACACACAGTTAACACCATAGCACAAGTCTTGCACCTTCCAGTACCAGCTTTCAACGTCCCAGCCTTTTTGCCCTTAAGAAGTGTGTTGTTACAGAGCTAAGCTAAATAGGTACAAGTAACTGTAGTTCAGAGAAGCTGTCAAGTTTATGTGACCAGCTAAATGTGCAGCCCCTTCAGGGATCATGGCTGCATTCTTCTGAGGCAGCAGCATCTCATCCACACCATTAACTCAGGACTTGATTAGCTGCTTGGTCTGGTACATCTTCTTTGGCCAGTTTCTCACTTACCTAGGATCTGGCAAAGGCAAACACTTATCCAGTCCTTGAGAGAATATTGCAGGAGGATTCAGCATGTTTCAAATCCTTGGCATCCTGAAGCTAGAAGAAACCTTCAGAACCCTGCTGCTTCTTTTCACTGCAGTTGTTAACATTATTAACCTTTTGCCTAATTATTTGTTAAAACAACTCCTAGCAGTTTAGTTATTTTTGATTCACCTTTGCATTGTTTATAAGTAACCATTAACAGGTCTCTACAATATTAGGCAGTCATGTATTTTTCACCTGTCTTGAATAATTACATACCAGCTTACATTAGGAGAAATTGCTGAGCAGTGACTAGTTATACATAAAATTTCCCATTTCCTACATATAGACATTTTAGGAACTTGACATATGTCATTACTAAGAGCAGAAATAAGTCTACATTTTAAAAATATTTCAGTAGTTTTTCTGTTAAAATCGTTTTTTTAAATCCTCAGATATTATTTTATTAGCAGTTATTAATTATCTATTTATAATTTTATTCACCCAAACGATTGTTAAAGAGCTACAGTGTACCAAGGCAAGATGGTGTATCCTCAAGGAACTTTAGTCTATGGAATATAAATAATCCTCACAAAATATTCTTAGCTTAATTCTCTTGCTGAATTGGGGGAATTTTTTTCTTTCTGCCTACTGTGTCAGGAATATGCAGATATTAAGTCATAAGCCAAACTAATAATAACCAAAAACTGTTGCATTGCAGAGAAAGGTCTTGTTTTCCCCATCTAAGAAAAGTCTGGAGATATGTGGTCCTGAGCTGTCATGGCCATTAGGTACCTGGTGTGGTGACTCGGCCATCCTCAGTTTGCGGCTTGGGTCAGCAGGTTGCCTCAGTTGCAGAATGGCAGTTCTTCCTCCAGCGTGCTTTCCACAAAGGAAGACGGGAATGAACAAAAAGTAAAATGTACAAAGGCACGTGTTAGCTCTGTTTTCTACCTTTAGTAAGCCTTAAGGTGTCCCCACTGAACAACTTCTGGGTTTATCTCATTGGCTGATACTGCGTCACATGACTACATCCACTAAAAAGCATTGTGAGAATCTAAACGTGTTGAGATAGGTGCACTGACATTCTTAGCAAAACTGGAGATTTGTGAGGTTATCAGATAGACAACTCCAAATGATGACTGGGCTTCTTATTGTGTTATTTCACTGGACTATTTCTAAGTCAATAGTATTTAGGACATTATTTTTGTTATAGAAATAAGCAACTAATTATTTTATGTGTTCATACCAAAGCTCCTATTACCATAATAATTTAAAATATAGAAAATTAGAACTTAGATTATGATATTTATAAAGACAAGAGACTTATTTTAAATTTTCTTTAATTGTGACTTATAAGTCTTAATCATTTTATGGCTTCCATTCAGGGTTCTGGTTAGAAAATTTCACACTTGACAACTTTGACTAAGAACACAAAACAGTGGCAGGACATGATATTGACATGTACTAATCTACTCCAGTTTGGCTGAGTTACGTACAATGATTGTTGTGGACTGCTCTGCCTGGTTCTAGGAATTATAACTCTCTACCCACTGTGGCTAAGGATGAGGGAGCGACAACCTCTGGATTGGGAGCCGCAGGAGACAAAGTTTGTCTCTGGTAGCAAATGCTGCATCAGTTTCCTCTCTGTCCCCAAAGCATGGTTGGAAGTCCTTGATGATTAAGACCCCTCAGAGGAGGGGCAACCTAGGCCAGACATGACCTCTTGGGAAGCCAACATGGAAGGACTCAGGGGCTGCAACAAAGAGCAATGGGCTCTCGCCCCCTGGATTTGACAAAGCCAGAGTCCCCATGTCCCCTGGGAGGAGTACTTCCTGGCTCTAATCCCCTTAAACCTGAATACCTGATGGGGAGGGGTGCAGCTCTTTGCCTTGCTAGAGCATGTCCTGGGGAATAGTCTGGCATCACAGAAACTTCCTGATAAACCTGTGAAATCTGCTCTGCTAAGAGTACTTTCATTCATATGTTAAGGGTCCGAGCAGGAAACCCTAAAACTTTGTTTCTGACAGACTCTAACTCAGACTAAGCCCTCAGACTTCTTTGAAATGTTATCTACTGTTTGATCCTTGCCACCCTGTATTCCCATGTATTACAACCCAGTAAAAGCCTTTGGTGGAAGGGGCTCAATGCCTTTTTTCCCTGAGAAACTGGCCACTGCTCATGGCCTTTTTCCTCTGGGAAACTGGCCACTTCTCCTCCCCAAGCAGATCACATCATGTCTCAGTCATGTTTACTCTCATCCATGGTACACAGGGAGGGGGGGGCTTGCGAAGAAAGTTGCCCCCACAGGCTGAGTTATGTACAATGATATATTTTTTCTTTCCTCATTAAAATACAGAAGAATAAGATGATTAGATATTAGATTTTTAAACAAATGTATATTTAAAACATTTATAACAAGAAAGTCTTTAGCGATCAATATTTTCATAATACTTCCATTTATCCCAATAAAATTAAATTCCTAAAAGCTTATGATCAATTTTTTGTATGACTTACTATATTACCAAGATATTTTTGTTGCATGTACCAGGAATTGCTAGGGTCTTGAAAGCTTATAGACTAAAGTAGTGATGAAATTTCAAAGTAGCAATTGATTTCATAAGTGCATTTATTAAGAGAGCATAAATCTACATTTATATTTATGTATACAATAGACATAAATAGAATATATAATACATAAATAGAAACAAACCTCTTTGTTATCACAAATCCTTAACAATATGCACAAGCTCTAGAAAATAATTTATAGTGTGCAGTGTAATGATTTGGGGTCTCTTTTAAATTGTTATTCACTATAATAAATTTCTAAAAATGCTACTTATGTATGGAAACCTATATCTAGATTACTGATAGCTTCCCCTGGTGAAGCAACAGGTAATTATTTTAAATTACCTCTAAGTAAGGCTTATAAGGTTTAGTGAAAATCAAAGAGAAAGGATGCTAACATTTCCTAAAATTAGAGGAGGCAGAGCAATAAGAAATGGCTGGTTGGTACTTTTATGCCTAAATACTAGTGACCTTTCTACAGCCAAGTAGGAGATAACATTCAATGCATTTACAGCAAGGCATGTAGCATGCTTACACTGCATGAAAGAATATATTCTAATGTCATGTGTATCTTGGATGGAATCATTCATCATCGTTCATTAGTCTGTAAACATTTATTTAATCTCTCTCAGCCTTAGTTAGTACTATTGCAAAATCTGTGTGAGGATTAAAGTAGGACCTAACAGAATGATTGACCCACAATCATTATCAGCACTATCAGCACTACCTAAATGGACTCATCTAGTCCCATAGCTCTAAATGTAGTCTATACGCGAAATGTATGTCTTTAAACTCAGACTGCCTCCTGAACTTCACCCTCTTACCTCCAACTGACTCTTCAACATGTCTACATGGATGTCTGATGAGCGTTTCAAATCTGTCATGTTCAAAACCAAGTTTCTGACCGAACACCCTTATCCAGATTTTCCCCAACATAAACAATGGCAGGTCTACTCTAGTTGCTCTGATCAAAACAGATTGAGTAATCTTTGACTCCTTTTCTTTTTCCTATTCCAAAACTAATACCTCACTGAATCTTATTAACAATACCTTCTAATTTTACCTGACATTTTATTACTTCTCAACCTCTCGGTTGCTATTCTCAGGTACAGGTCACCATTATCTTTAATGGGCTATGATAACAGCCTCTGACTAACATACCTCCTCTCAGCCTTTTGCCCATCCTCACTCCCCTCCAAAGCCTACGTTTGACCAGCAGGCATTTGAATCATGTCTGAGCTCTGCTTTGTCCTAAGTACTTCAGTGTCTTTCCATCACTCATGGAGTAAGAACCAATGTTATTACAAGTTCCCACAATGTTCTAGATTATTTGACTTCTGTTGGACCTTTATCTTTGCCTACTTTCCCCTCTGGCTCACAGTGTTCTAGTCCTATGTTCTTCCTTGAGCACAGGAGGTGCACACACATCCTCAGGGTTTTTGTATCTGCTCTCTACACAGCCCTCGATTGCTCTTCTTCAAAAGGCCACGAAGGTCTGCTCCTTCACCTCCTATAGTCAAAGGCCATCACAGGGAGGCCCTTCCATGGATATTTAAATAAGAGTTTCCCTCCTTCTCCCTACTCACTCTCCACACCACATTCCTTTTGCTGACTCATTTTTCTTCATAGAATTTATCATCATGTAGGCTAAAATATATTTTGCCAACAGGTATTTACTTGTTTATTTGCAAGGCCTTGCATATGGTAGTCACTCAGTAATGCTCATTATATAAATATACGTGATAATAGAAGCAGTAAAAGTAAACTTCAGCTTAGTCTTTCTCAACCTTTCATTTGATAAAGTAGAGATAAAGAGGTCATTTCTGTCTTCGTGTTCAGCTTTAAAAGTTGGTAATAAGCAATAAAATTGTGAGGTAAATATTTTAATTGTAAACTAAATTTATAGACTCATTAAATCCTAGTTATTAAAAATATCTGGAATTATGTACAATATACAATATATTAATGACAATTTAAATATTATGACATAAAGCTTTGAACTCTTCTAGTAATATGTAGTTAATATTTAGCCTTTTATGGAAGATTTGCGTGCCTATGAACACAAAGCCCAGACATAAGATTGTTGAAACATCTTTAATTTTTTCTAGACTTATAAAATGAAATCCTATGTAGCTAAAAGCAAACTAGGTTTAGAAGACTCAGAAGAAACTCTTTTTCTACATGACCATAAACTTAGTAGTTTAAGTAGACTAGATCTCTATCAGCCTTCAAAAATAATTAGGTAAATCTGAATGTGTTATCAAGAAAAACTATGTGATATATGATATATATATATATATATATATATATAATGCTATCATATACCATTAAGATATATGGCATATCTTAATAACATCATATAACATTAAAAGTGAAAACATAAAGAACAAATACATAGCATTTATATGAAAGGGAATACTAGCCCACGTATCAGTGGCTTTCTCTATCTGCTAAGTGATAAATTGTTCAACTCTCAGAGGATAATGATCCTATGCTTAAAAAGTCAAATGTTATTCTAATGTCATTTATTTAAGTATTCTCTTGTTTCTTTTTTTGTTTTTTAAAATTATGTATTAATTTTTCATATATATGTTTTAATATATATTATTGATTATGCTATTAGAGTTGTCCCACTTCTTTCTCCCGCTCTTTCCCCTCCACCCTCCACCCCCCACCCCCTCCCAAAAGCATTCCCCCCTTAGTTTATGTCCATGGATTGTACATATTGGTTCCTTGGCTTCTCCATTTTCTACACTATTCTTAACCTCCCCTTTTCTATTCTATACCTACTATTTATGCTTCTTGTTCCCTCTACCTTTGCCCCCATTTTCCTCCCCTCTCCCCATTGATAACCCTCCATGTCATCTCCATTTCTGTGATTCTGTTCCTGTTCTAGTTGTTTGCTTAGTTCATTTTTGTTTTTGTTTTTTTTTAGGTTTGCTTGTTGATAGTTGTCATTTTACTGTTCATATTTTTTATCTTCTATTTCTAAGATAAGCCCCTTTGACATTTCATATAATAAGGGCTTGGTGATGATGGACTCCTTTAACTTGACCTTACCTTGGAAGAACTTTATCTGCCCTTCCATTCTAAATGATAGCGTTGCTGAATAGAGTAATCTTGGATATTGGTCCTTGCCTTTCATGACTGAATTTTCTTTCCAGACACTTCTTGCCTGCAAGGTTTCTTTTGAGAAATCAGCTGATAGTCTTCTGGCAACTCCTTAGTAGATAACTGTCTCCTTTTCTCTTGCTGCTTTTAAGATTCTCTCCTTATTTTTCATCTTCGGTCATGTAATTATTATGTACTTTGGTGTGTGCTTCCTTAGGTCCAACTTTTCGGGGTCTCTCTGAGCTCCTGGACTTCCTGGAAGTCTATTTTCTTTGCCAAATAGGGGGAATTTTCCTTCATTTTTTGTTCAAATGAGTTTTCTATTCCTTGCTCTTCATCTTCTCCTTCTGGCATCCCTATGATTTAGATATTAGAATGTTTAAAGTTGTCCCAGAGGTTCCTCAGCCTCTCCTCATTTTTTTTGAATTCTTGTTTCTTCATTCTGTTTTGGTTGAATGCTTATTTCTTCCTTCTGCTCCAAATCATTGATTTGAGTTCCAGTTTCCTTCCTTTCACTGTTGGTTCCCTTTACATTTCTCTTCATTTCACTTTGCATAGCTTTCACTTTTTCCTCCATTTTGTGACCATACTCACCCATTTATGTGAGTATCCTGATTACCAGTGTCTTGAGCTCTGCACCTGATAACTTGGCTATCTCTCCATCACTTAGTTCTGTGATGAACTAAGCGATGGAAGTTTTATCTGTTCATTCACTTGGGTCATATTTTTTGCCTCCAGGTGCCTGTTACATTCTAAGGTGTGGAGTTTTATGTATTTGCCAGGGTAGGGACACCCAGGTCTCTGCATTGTGGCTATGTATGTGGGGGAGGGATCTGAGAGGGAACAATGCCACTTGCTCAGCTCTTGGGGGGCTTTAAGTCACTTCCCCTGCTTTCTACAAGCAAATTGTGCCCTTCTGGTGCTGATTCCCAGGTGTGTGGGCTTGTGTATGTTCTAGGACACTTGGGTCTTTCCAATGTATTCTCCTGTGAGGCTGGGAGTTTCTCCTGCCACCTCAACCCCCACAGATTTTTACAGCAAGAGGTTCTGAGGCTTTATTTTTCTATGCTGGAACACTGGGTTGCATGGTCTGTTTTGCTCCCCAGTTGTTACTCCCGGTTTATCCACAGGTGAATGTGGGACAGCCCACTCTGCCAGCTGCTGCCTCACCTGGTCTACCAGCCACTGCCTTGTCCACCCCAGTCCTCCAGTCACCATCTTGCCAAGCATTCTCTCCACCCTGGATGCCTGTTTCCACCCCTCCTACCCGTCTCAATGAATGTTTCTTTAACTCCTTGGTTGTTGGACTTCTATACAGTTCAATTTTCTGGCAGTTCTGGTTTTGTTTTTACATTTGTTGTTGTCCTTCTTTTAGTTGTGTTAGGAGGCAAAGTTCATCTATGTACACCTCCATCTTGGCTGGAAGCCTTGTCTCATTGTTTAATATTTTTTAATTTTTAAAAATATTTATTTATCTTTTAGAGGGGAAGGGAAGGAGAGAAGGAGAGAAATATCAATGTATGGTTGCCTCTCGTGTGTCCCCTTCCAGGAACTGGTCTGCAACCCAGGCATGTGCCCTGACTGGGAATTGAACTGGGATCGTGTGGTTTGCAGGCCCGCGCTCAATCCACTGAGCTACACCAGCCAGGGCTTTCATTGTTTAATTTTTAAAGTCCAAAAGTGGAACATGGGAAGTTTATGACCCATTTCACGCAAACTTCATCTTATCCCTTTCCCTGCACAACTGTAAAGATTAATCAACGTGGCTTTAAATAACAGAGCAGGACATGTATCCACCAGTAAGCACGTGTTGTTGGTTGACTTCCACACTTCCTTTTTTCTTAGCCTTTTTCTAATAGTTGTACAAGACACAGCTGCATAACTCAGCTCTGTCAGTGAGATACAATCATTACCACTGGCTTGCATAGAAGGTTTTGGGAGGGAACAAAATCAATTGGCACTTTCATTTTACTTTTTAATACTTTCTACTTCTTACTGCCTAAAATATAGTTGTGACACCCTCAAATCAAGAGTAATTTAGATTTTGCTACTCTGGTGCTCTCATGTAAAACTCAGCTTTGGAATTAACTGGTATAGAGGAAAGAGAATCAGCAGTGTTTGAGGGGTTATGCTTTTTTGTGTGGCAACCTAGAAGACACCAAATTTGGGGCATCATCACCTGTTTCTCCTGCCTTGAGCCCTAGCTCAGTGAAGTGTGCTTGAAAATGCATCAGTAGCTCCTGATTTTTCTTCTTGTGGCAGAGAGAGTGGCTTCTCTGTAGGCTGGTTCACAATACTATTCCAAGAGTCATTCCTTAAGTTCTACAATAGAGCTTGCTCTTCCATTTCTTCTCATGATATTGTGAATAATTTCCAGCATATTGCATAAGCCAGAGTCTCATCAGGAAATAGAAGCTGCACAGTAATATAAAGAATTGTTCATTGTAACAAGATATTATAATAGTAGTGATTGTCTAGTAAAGAGTAAAGTGACCTCTAAAGAATTAAGGACTGGAATACAGTTTCTACATAAGAAGTTTCTAATAAGAAGCAGTTTCTACACTTAGGGCTAAGATAGAATACCCAAGAAGAAAATAGATCTAAAAGAACTCTTCCCCTAGGATTAGGATCCAGGCCTCATTGAGAAGATGCAGCCATGATTCACTAGATGGAGAAGTTTGTTAGGCTGTCATGCTATCCAGACTTGCTTGCAATTCACCTTGTGGGATTCCTTGGAAAACTGCCTGTAGGAGGGGGCCATGGGCTGCTGGCTCCTGTCCTGCAGCAGCTACACACACTTCAGGAGCCTGGCCTGCAGAAACCCCATGCAATGAAGGAATTTGTTGAGAAGAGCCCACTAGAACCAAGAAGAGAACCCTGAACCCTGACATGTGCCTCAGCTCCAGCTACTGATACAGCAAAATTAGCATCATGCCAGGTGGCAAAGGTGAAATTATTTAGAGCCCAGTTCTGTTGCCACAGGATAGGCGATAAAAAGTGCATTTCAGGCTGTGAGGCAATAAATCAAGTGCTACCACCCATATGCAACTGAGTTCTGACTAAATTGCCATCTCAGGGACCTTGCAGGCAGTTCTTCACTGAAGTCTGTGTTACAGATCTCTTTCTGCATTTCTTGTCTCACAGCTCAAGAGTTACCTATGCAATGGGAATGTGTGCATTTATTTGACTTGTAAGTTGAATTGATTCTTCAAAATCCGTTTGTTAAAGTTCTAACCCCCAATGCCTTAGAAAGTGACCTTTGGAGACAGAGACTTTACAGAGGTAATCAGGTTAAAATGAGGTCCTTAGGAGTGGCTCCTCATTCAGAATAATTTATTTTCTTATATAAAGGGAAGATTTAGACAGAAAGACATGCATAAAAGGAAGAAGTTGTGAGAGACTGACAGAAAGTGGCCTTCTGTAAGCCAAGGAGAGAAGCCTAGTATAGATCTTTCCCTTAGAGCCCTCAGAAGGAACCAACTTTCAGGGCACCTTGATTTCAGACCTCTAGCTTCCAGAGCACTGAGACAATCAATTTTGTTTCATCTACACAGTTTGCCCTACTTTGTTATGGCAGCCCTGACAAACTAGCCTGCTTTAGGTTACAAGTATCATAAATATGGCTTAAACAACTAGTGTTTGTTTTCCTCCTACAATAGAAGAACTGAAGTAGGTGATCCAAAATTTGGTTCTGGCTCTACGAAATCAAGAGCCTGCGGTGTCTTCCTTGTAGTGTCCATTGCCTTCCATTCACATCACAAGACGACTGCAGTAGTTCTGCACATCTTGTCCTCATGGGCCAGTGTTCAACGCAGGAAATGAAAAGGGGACTGTCTTCATTAAAGAGGAGGGTCTTCCTTAGAAGCATCAATGCCTTACCTCTACTGCCCCAACATGTTTCTCCATAGAGTCTCAGTATTGTGCTCCATACTCTGTAATCCTTGCTTATGTGGAGACACGGGCTCTTCCATTAGGTCTGAAGGGAGGGGAGTGTCCTGCCCAGCCATTTTAGTCAACGTACTGAATCCCTCCAGCTACTCTCTCTGCCTTTGCCAGGTGTCATTTTTTTCAGTGCTTCCATTTTCTGAATGTATATTGCTTTGTCAGTTTCTTATGAGTTTATTATCTCCCTTTGATAGAATTAAACTTCCATGAACACTGGGACAAATCTGTTTTGTTTGCCCTTATACCCACATTTTCTGAGACGATAAAGCAGATGTTCCATAAAATGTAGTAGACTGAATGATTTCACTTAGGAGCATTTCAAAAGTATTATCCCCTTTATGTCCCCCTACAAGTGAAAGGTATTTCTCCTGCAAAGAACATTTACCCTTCTCTGTTTTTTCCATTTCCCAAGAAATATTTTAAGGAAATGGAAGCTAGGTATCTCTTTGAAAACCATTTCAGTGCTACCCCAGGTACCTCCATCTAGAGCTTCAGGTTGGCTGTGTATTGGGTAAGCCCTGTTGTTCTTACTCAAGGGTCCTAAATTGGTCCCACAAGAAGCTGAACATCTAATATTGTTCTACCTCTTGACCTTGGGGTTTACCATAAGATCAGCTTATTGCTCCTTCCAAAACTGTGGTCAGACACAAGTATTATACATCATCCTTTTGATTTCTCGATTGTGTTACACCCTCTCACCAGTGGCTTGATAAATTGATAAGATTCTCCTTTTTCATTCTGTGGCCCAAAAAACTATAGCAAAAGTCCAATACCATTAAATAAACAAAAAAAGTACCTCTTCTAGTTATATTATAAGGGTATGAATTCCTTAAAGGGATAAAAAGGCTTCTTCTTTTGTTCCCTCCACAACAAAAGTGATTTTTCAAATAACTGTAATTCATTTATTTATATAACAGGCCTACAATCATTACCAATTATTTGTAGTCTTTGTGCTTTTCACTTTGATAGACATAAACTTGAATGACTAGGGGCCTTTTCCCTTGAGGATTTCAGTGGAAATCCATCTCAGTGGAAAAAGTGAGAGATGCATAAATAATAAATATTCAGTATAGTAAGCACAATTTTAAGAAAAAATATTTACAGTTTGATGGTGGTAAATAAGGTCAAGTGAGTACTCAGCTCCGCTACAGTATTCAGGAAGGCTTTCTAATACAGGTAAAAGTTCAAGTACTAATTCACCATCAGTGTGTAAATAATTGAAAATAGTGACTTCTTGTTCTGAGGATTTCGGGGAAGGCATTAGTTTGGTTATATTGCTGTGTACTACTTTTCCCATAATTTATTGAATTAAGAAAACCAATTTTAGTATGTCTCATGGTATTTGTGGGTCCGGAGTTTGGAATGTGCTTGGGGAGAGTGGCAGGCATGCAAGTGTAAGTAGGTGGAACTGGAGCGAGTGGGTGTTGGCAGGGTCTCTCTCTTTGTGAATTGATAGGCTTTCCCATGTGGTCTCTTCACATGGGCTACATTGGGCTTCCTGACAGCCTGGTAGCGTCAGGGCCACTGCGCCACTTCCCCAGTGACTTGGGCTCCAGCAAACAAGGCGGAGTTTACATCACCTTTTCTAAGCTAATCATGAGAGTTACGCACTGTCACTTCTTCCTCCTTGGATTGGTACAGGAGTCTCATGAGTCTGCCTAGATTCAAAGAACAGGCAACACAGAGCTCTCCTTTCACTGGGAGAATTGTCAAGGGCCACATTGAACATTTGCTATTTGTGATAGGAGACAATGTGGAAGCCATTTTGGAAATCAAAATTTATGTACTTTCCCCCAACAAAATACGCACACCCCCTTCTATAAAACACCTTCTTTTACTCCACTTTTTTGGCAATAATATCAGCCTCAAGGTCTAATATATTTAATTTGAATCATGTCCATGTGTGGATAAAGTTATTTACACACAGTTCCTAAGATACAGCTCTTTGAGAATCATTTTTGTTCTTTGGACCTCTAAATTACAGGTTCATAAGATAACCAGTACAGATAATTTGATTCAAACAGAGAAAACTGAAAACCCACAGCAATTGCAGGTATATAACATTTCTGACATCCAGCTGGGCATATGTTGCCAGTTTCTTGATTAGGTTTCATCCCTGCTCTCTCCTCGGGCATCTCTTGGCAACATCCCTCGGGCACCATTCTGATCCTACAAGGAATGGCGTGTGTGTATCAATGAGCAAATTTGTCAGCCTGTTTCCTGACCACAAAGTTCAAAAGTCCAAAGGCCTCTTTTCATTTTGGACTAGGTCCTATTCATTTCAACTTGGAATCATTCTTTTTAAAATGTGGTTTTGTGTAATGTATCAATTATAATCCACTACAATAAACAAAATTAGCCTCCACGAATCTGAGGTAAGCCCTTCTATCTATCTTGGTCTGTACAGCAGTTTTCTGTTGTAGCTAAAACCAATTAGCCACACATTAAAGGACTTAAAATAACAGAGAGTTGTTATCTTACAAACCCTAGAGGTCAGAAGCCTAACACAGGCTGTGCTCCTTCTGGAGGCTCTGGTGGATAATCCATTTCCTTGCCTTTTCTGAAGGCTGCCCACATGTCTTTGTTAATGGCCCAGATCAATGCCCCCTCTGCTTCCACTTCTGTAGCTCTCTAACACTGAGTCCCCTGCTTCTCTTTTCCTTCTGCTTTCATTGGGTTGTCCCAGATAACTCGGGTAATTCAGATGATAATTCTCTCCCCATCTCAACACCCTCAATGTAATCAAATCATCAGGGCCTCTTTTTTCATATAGGTGACATATGCACAAGCCTCCTGGGAAGCTGCTGCAGAAGACTCCCCTTAGAAGCCCTATTATGTCACTAAGGGGAATCTGAGACACATGTCCTTAAAATGCTCAGAGATTTTTGGTGATGTTGATGTCAGTGTTTTCTGAGTGATAGGGCCGCTGAGAGGGCCCAGAAAACCTCCCCTAC
The DNA here is from genome assembly GCF_014824575.4 of Sturnira hondurensis. NCBI lineage: Eukaryota > Metazoa > Chordata > Mammalia > Chiroptera > Phyllostomidae > Sturnira > Sturnira hondurensis. The sequence continues at coordinate 1,735,311 of NW_028091775.1, forward strand.
TACATAGTTTGGCAAAGGGTCAGCCATATTCTCAACTCTGAGTATTGACCATCCTTTAGCTTACTATGTCTAGGTTAATATTTGGAAATTATTCTAGGTAATATATTTTCCAAATAAATATTCACTAAAGAATTAAATAGAATAAAGCTTCCAGGACTGGGGAAAATGAACTAATGTCAAATACTTACCAAAAGCGTAGACTATTCAGCTTGGCTTCACAGGCACTACTAACAGAGTAATTCCATTGAACATTATCTCTGCTGCATCACATTGGAAATGCACTGTGGCACAGTGCTACTTCAATTGCTTTCTCTCGGGTATTGAAAAGTTTGCCCTGGAAAATGAGAAAACCAAGTGATGGAAAAATTTTGCAGCATATGGCTGAATGATAAATATATTTATTTTAACGCTGGAAATAAAGGCTGGCAGAAAAGTCAGACATAGTCCAAGTGAAACAGTGTTTGTATGTCACCAAAACATGTTTGGAATTGTTGGTGATTTCCTCATTTATAACAAAGCTGCTACGTGACTCTGATTTTGGTACAAGCTGATCTACTCTTAAAGTTTGTAATTGACTGGGAAAGGTTGAGAGTGAAAACCAGGAAATACCTACAACATCTCTACACATATAGCATCCTGCAATTGTCAGATGTCATTCATCCTTTCCCATTTTCCTAGTTAATCTCCTCTTCAGACCTTTTCCCTATTCATTCAGTGTCGGTTTGTACAGATTCTTTTTTCCTTCTCTAGAGACTATTCTGGTTATAAAAAAAAAAACGTCTAACTATTCTCTAGAAATAAAGAAATGTTAGTATCCATCAAAGAATACAAAATAGGCCCTGGCTGGCGTAGCTCAGTGGATTGAGCGCGGGCCTGCGAACCAGACGATCGCAGTTCGATTCCCAGTCAGGGCACATGCCTGGGTTGCAGGCTGGTTCCTTGCAGGCTAACTCCCAGCAGGGGACGCACGAAAGGCAACCATACATTGATGTTTCTCTCCCTCTCTAAAGATAAATAAATAAATAAAATCTTTTAAAAAAAATTATTTCATCTTGTTTAAAAAAAAAAGAATATGAAATAATAGGATTTGTGTTTATATATTTTCAGCAAAAAGGAAGCTTGAAAAACTTATCATGGGTCTATCTTTCCTGTGCGTTATCTGTGAAAGAGTGAGCACTCAAAATACAGGACTTGGACTTCTTTGTGGTATGTGCGCATGTGTGCATGTGTGTGCAACATGTGTGCGAGGCCCACAGCTGGGCACTTAATGCACAATCTAAACAGAGAATTTGCCAGTTGACATATATTGCAATGGGCTCAACTATGATGCCCAGAAACTGAAATGCCGCCAACAAAAACCTAGTTCTCTTCTTCATAAAAGTTACTTAGTTTAGGTCAGGTACCAATTCTATACTGAGAACTTCTAAATTACAGCCCTTTGTGGAAGGGAAAATATGTTGGAACCTTCCTCCTTCTACTCTAAAAATGTGGTAATAGTCATTTCTCAACAGAAGAAACCAACTTGACCCTTTGGGACTGCTTTGGCTAAGCAATGGCCAAATGTAAATGGTGAATTAAGCAAGGAGACACAAGCCTATATGCTCCTAAGCAGTTCTTTCAAGGTCAACTCAGTCATTGCTTTACAAGCTGCTGGGAAATGTCCCCACTTAGGCCCATTTATTGACCGTTAAGTTGAGAGAATTGAGAGACTAAATCAAAATAGTAAGAGAGATGGGGAGAAATGCAAATGGTAGGACAGATTGGAGGAATGAGATCTAAAAAGGTTTTCAAAATACTTGTGATACAAGTAGATACTAAATCTATGTGTATATAATATCAAATATTGAGCTGTTAGACATTATTTACACTGTATTACTTTGCCTATATTTTTCTCTCAGCACCAGACATGTTTAAGAACATGCAAAGAACCTCTTTTAAAGGGCACTGTGAAGTCCATGGTGGCATTGGTGGTGGGGCAATGTTTCTGGCTGGGGCTCACAAAGCCACAGGGTTGTCTGGGTGACTTCACTGAACCAGTGATTTTTTGTGTCTCTGGCAAGCTAGTTCAGACATGTTCCTTAAGATGAATGCAAATATGTAAGAGCATGCAAAGCTAACATTTCAGGCACAGTTCAAGTTTTTACTTTTCTTGGGTTTGTTAATATCCTGTTAGTATCTCATTGATTAATGCAAGTTCCATGGCCCCTCTGAGACTCTAGTTTCAGGTCTTTTTGGGTACAGGGGAGAGAGAAAGGTCCTCAATACAGCACACCTACTGTGCACAGTTGTTTAAGTCCATCCGGCCATTTCCTAGGGCCCCAAGGCTCACTTGTAGATACATAAGATCCAGGTATTATCAGTGATTCTTTATATAACCACCCCACTTTATTTTCACAGAAACCCTTTAGGTCTCTATGTTCTGCTTACAAAAGATGAAGGCGCCATGGCAGAGGGATGAAGGTGGTCTCAGTGAGCATGGACCGAGAAAGTCCTTTGTTTGAGCAAATCAAACAAAGCTCTTAAACTTACTGTAAGAGCAGAGAACTGAGAAAGTATGAATTACTTCTAGTTGGAGGTAGGAAAAATAGTGATTATAAAAATATCAGTAGTTAGGGGGGAAAGTTGAGAGTAAAGAGTCTGGTGTCAAAATAGCTGGCCTTCAAGTCCTGATTGTATTGGTGAATGTAAAAGATGATTGAGTGTCACAAAGTAACTGCTTTTGTTTGATTTTTCTTTAAATGTCTACATTTTATAATATTAGCCAATTTTAATATACCTAGTGGTTAATGTTCCCAATGTAGAATGAGTGAAAAAAAAAACATAGTTAAATAAAGTTTGACTTCACTACTCAAGGATTTTCATGAACCCTTTTAAACTGGCTAATGAGAATTTTGCTGAGCATTCTCATACTTGAAATATCTTTTAATGAAGGGTAGAAAAGTAGAAACTACTATAGAAAAGTAGTTTTAGACTGCACAGAGGTACCAGTGGAAAGGAAGGATTATTGTTCACTTAAACTATTTAGAGCACATAGAAATCTCTGATTATTTCATTAAAAACTACCAGAAGACCTATTTTAGCCAGAAAAATAGAAGTAAGCAGCAAAGGTCAATTCAGTATCAATTTGAGAAACTCCGTAGAAATACTAAATCAGCAGAAATGCATGCTTGATTGACTTTAATAGTCTTGGCACTAAATAGCATCAGCCTAAAAAGATCCACTCTATTTACAAAAAAAAAAAAAAGTGATAATCTCTGCACCACTGTGAAAGCTTATCACACAGGTACACACATGTGCACACAAACACAGAGAGTACCAAAGAATCAAATTAAATTCAACTTTTCTAGGACATTAAAACCAAAGTAAAGTATACTTGAGACTCCAACCAGATAGAAGGAACATCTTAATACCATAAAGGCCATAGATATGCTAATTTTAATGTGAAAATAATTTTAGTACTGTTTAGGATTATACTCAGTGGAAATGATGAAATAAATCTGATTTTTAAAATTCCAATTGTAAAGCAATTAAGATCCCAGGATTACATATACCATTTTCATTTAAATGTTAGCAATTATCCCCATAAATCATGATTTTTAGCATTCTAGAAAAGGAATTTCAGATATTTTCTTTCTTCAGACATAAAATATATAGACCACATCAAGCTTCCAATATAATTTTCTCATCGATAGTGACCCAACTGTTAGTGATTATTCTTGATCTCCAGGCTATCTGAAGCAAGATGAGCTGAACACTGAAGCTGTTTTTCAATACCAACCTAATCCCAGCAAACTGAGAAGCAAGGCATTTTCTGTCCCTTCAAGGTGCTTATCTCCTGAGATTATCCTAACGCAGATGTATTTTATCTCTTCATCTTGAGACTACTATTCCCTAAATCAGCAAATGTTACTTATTCACCAACATGACATGTCAATTCAACCAATTTTTACTTGGTTTGACAGATTAAGAACAGACTGAATTGCAAAATGTTTTCATTGTTGCAGCATTAAATCTTTTTTAATGGTTTATTGTTGTTCAATTACAGTTTTCCCCATTCTTCCCCCCTTACTCTCCCCTGACATACGAAGCTGCCACCTTCCTCATTCAACCTTTCTCTCCTCCAGTGTCATTGTCCTTGTGTCTTTTATACATTTCACTTGACTTTTACCCTTCACCTTCATTCCCCGCTATCCCCTTCCCCCTCCCCTCTGGTCACTGTCAGTTTGTTCTTTTTTCCATGTCTCTGGTTCTATTTTACTTGCTTGTTTGCTTTATTGATTAGGCTCCACTTATAAATGAGATGATATGGTATTTGTTTTCCATGTCCTGGCTTATTTCACTTAGCATAATGCTCTCCAGTTCTATCCAAGTCATGAAGGGTAGGAGTCCCTTCTTTCTCCCTGCTATGCATTATTCCATTGTGTAAATGTACCACAGTTTTTTTATCCACTCATTTACTGACAGGCACTTAGACTGCTTCCAGCCCTTGGCTATGAACATTGGGGTGCATAGGTTCTTTTGAATTTGGAGTTTCAGGATTCTTAGGGTATAACCCCAGCAGTGGAATTGCCAGGTCAAAAGGCAGTTCTGTTTTCACTTTTCTGAGGAAATTCCATACTGTCTTCCACAGTGGCTGTACCAGTCAGTCTGCATTCCCACCAACACTAAAGACTGGTAGGAAAAGTAAAAACTAAAAGAATCTAACACTTATGAGAAACTTCCTGTGCTGTATTTGGTAAATTATATGAAATGTCACTTAATTATCTCATCAATGCTATTTGAGAATGAGACAATACGCCAAGAGAGGCTCTATAATTCATCCAGAGATGTAGCCTGGACTTAGTAGGTCCACACTTTTTCTCCAATCTTGAACATATAAGTCTGGCTTCTATATACAATTATCTAATTGACTGCAATTAGAATTCCTACCACCTCACCTCCTTTACCTGGATAATGCCTATTCATTTTTTAGGTCTCCATTTGGGTGACTGTCCTGTAAGTTTCCTCTGCCAGTCTGAATTAAGTGCTTCTACAGAATGCTCCCTTTATTTCTACAACCACAGCTCTGTTTTGCAAGCCTATGTCTACTCACTCTTCTAGGATATCAGCTCGTTCACTCTTTTATTCACTTGAACTCTAAGTAATTAGCATACTACATAGCAAATAGTATATGCTCCTCTGTGATTCAGTGAATGATTATGTGGATATGATCTTCCAAGGTAGTTTACATGTATCTAAACAAACTTCAGAAAAAATACACATACTGAAAAATGATCCTACCCATAAACATGTTGTGTTTCTATAGCTGGATTCCCTAAAAGGGGATGGAGTCTTCTACCTCTACCATCATTTCTGGTGTCCTTTATCTTATCTAACCACCAATGAAGTTATACTTGAATTCTGGAGTATCAGACCCGAAAGGGGACCATTCCTTCCTTCAAAAGCTCTTGCTTTCAATCTACAACTCTTTTCCAATCTTGCTGATCTAGAGTGTGCTCAATAGAACATTCATGAACTCCTTATAACTTCTATGTTAAAGCCTAGAGCAGAAAGTGTTCTTATTCCTCCTTTCCTTTGGGCTTTACTTGCACGTTGAACACATAAGTAAGTCATAAAGACAAAAAAGAATCTATACCCCAGTACAGTGATTTGAACATATTATCTAAAAGTTCTGGATTCCATCATTAGTCCATATCTCAAATCAAAGTTTCTTCTCTGGACTCAAGAGTGAAAAGAAAGGAGTTTGAAGTCTTTGCCTGAAACCTTCCTTCCTCATCTTCACCATGATGTTAAACTGTGAAAGAGCAAAGTATATATTTTTCCCCAAGAGAGTTGCCCTTGAATCATTGTTAGTTTTGCTAGATATATATAAAATTACCCAAGTCACTTGTCACTTGGGAGATGCATAAGTTGCTAGTTAGCCAAGTGTGATTCTATATCCAAAGAATTACTATGAAAAATTATAAATGATACAGAGACCGTCCATGCTGTTATTAGATGTTTTTGGTGTCTGGCACTTTGCCTGAATTCTGTACAAGTGTCTATATGAAGAGTAGAATACAGTTTAAACAAGTAGCTTGAGGAATGTAACTTCAACCCTAAACTTCTCCCAATGGATAATAAGTAATTTATTCATGCATGCAGCCTATTTTTTGTATCTTAAGATTGGAATATTTAAATGTTGTGTTTGATATGATACAAATGAGCCAAAACCCTACAATTTGATGTTTAAGGCTGAGAGTTTGACAGAAAAATGTGACTTAAAGCCATGTTTAGCATGCCATTTGTTTTGAATTTCTTCAGTAGGTTTGTGCCACCTACATAGATATTATAACGTAACTTTATGTTATAATATCCCAAAATTCTAATACAGAATTTGTGTAAAGCAAATTTTAAAAAAGAGCCCCCTAAAATGGCAAATATGTATAACAAGATGATATCATCAAGGGTAAATATTTTCTGAAAATAGTGCCAACGCACTAATTTTCATATAAGGAGCTTTAAGTAATGCAATGATCTCATATTTGTCTTATTGTTAAAACTGCAGAGGAGGTGGTTTAACACGTTTTTTTCCACATCATGTGTGCTCTGTTAGATGCTAAAACAATTTTTAAGTGTCATAATTAAAATAGAATGCTAGGTGCCCAGGGGAGACATTCACAGCTCTGTTTAAATATAAGTGAAATTTCACAGATGTTAGCCAAAATTTCTAAGCCATATGCTTGCTCTACAGTCCTACTTGAAAAGAGATTTTCAAATCACATTCCCAAGACTTAGTCAGTGATTCTGTTTTACTTAATAAGTCTCTTCATTAGAAAAAAATATATATTTGTTTTAATAAAGCAAGAAAAATCTGATTGTGTAAGACTTCATTTCCTATATTTTTATAGTATAGTGAATTCTAAAACCTCCTCCACTCACCTTTGGAACTCAGCTACTCACAATAATCATAATACTTGGTTCAAAGCACAATTATTATTGGTCAATGCATGTCCAGTCTCCCTTCCTCCCTTCCATACCTCACTAGTGATAATTAATAAGCACTGCAAACCCAACATGTAAAACAAAGCCAGAATCTCCAAATTATCCTACACTTAGTCATCTGACCCTCTTATCCCTTCTTCCTCCCTCTATCCATTAAAGAAAACCATTATCTTGGCTCCCGTATTTATCATTCTTTCTGTTTATTTTGTCTAATGTTATTAATATTTTCATAGATTAACAAATATTTATCATATTTGACAAAAACACTAGTATTAGCTGATATGGTAGACTGTTATCAACCTGTCTTAAACCTGGAAGTTTTAAATTTATAAAGGACTAATATTCCAAAATTATACCTTTAAGTTAGCTGTCTAGAGCATGGATGCAGAGAACCTATGTGATTACCGTTCACTAGATTTAAAGCTGTATTTCCAAACTCAAGAACTATTGTTAATCTTTATTAATATTAATGCTAGCTGCCTGATTCCAAGGTTCTGGGTGTAGAGCATGTGCAAAGTACAATAAGAAGGTAATAAAGGTTAGTCAGTCCTCAGCTGAATCTCACTGAGGTCATTAACAAATACTCAACCTTGGTGAAATGATCCAACCTTTAGAAATTCATTTGTTTCCTCAGCAATATAAGATATCAATACTTTACTCTACCTTATTAGTGACTCTTGATTTCTGGTAGAATTGCAAAAGCTATAGGACACAAGTAGCAAAGACAAAGTTGGAAGGCCCAATCCGGCCCTCCACCTTGTTTTATCAGGCCCGGCACCTTGTTTCTACCCAGTAGCAGCACCAAGCTCCTTGCCCCTAGTTATATTCAAACAGTCCTAAAATTATATTCAGTCCTTTGAAGGCAACCTCAAGGCTGATGTGACCCCTAGTGAAAATGAATTTGACACCCCTGCTATAGAATTTTAAGAAGTCATTTAGGGCCCTAAGTTAATAGATATCTAAGCAAAAGTTTATAGAATGGGGGGCGGGCAAGATACAGAATCTAAGAACAAAAATACTTAAAGATTTCTTATAGTGAAAACCTTATTGGTGTCTAGGTTGATAATTTACTGGTTTTGTCTACTTGCATTATCTAATGATATTCAGGAGTCCCTTGTGGCAGAAAATAAAGGAAATCATCTCTTTCTTCAGATGATTTCACAAAAACTCAAACTTTAAGGTAATCTGTGTATTATAAAACTTTGAATCATAGTATTTTATACCTGAAATATTTTAGATTTCTAAGCTATGGAGTACACTACCAGGTGATTTTTCACTAATCACAAATTCCCTGAACACAAAGTATTAAAGTTCAGATTTATTTTGTATATATTTCCAAATTCACAAGACTTTCACAAGTATATGTAAAGTAAGCAACCATTCTATAGCTTAGAGAAACTATTTCGCTCTGATTATTTTTAAAAAAAATATTGAATGTTTGGCTAGAGCATTGTGTACATAGTGATTTATTTTTCTTGCTACCATTGCCAAACAAAACTGTAAGATAGTATGAGTGTTCCTCGGGGAGATTTGATGTATACATATATTGTGAAAAGATTTCTTCCATTTAGTTAATTAATGTGTCATAGCCTCATAGATCTATCTTGTACTTTTTGTTTATATTTGATTACTTTTTGTATGAAAACACAAGTTCTAGCCTCAACATTTTTCAATGATACAACAGTGTTTTCAACTGTGGTCACCATGCTTTACATGATATCTTCAGATTGTATTCACCTTACAGTGGGACGGTTGTACCCTTTGACCAACCTTTCCCTATTTGTCCAACTCCCAGTTCCTGGCAACCACTTTCCAACTCTGATGTTACGCATTTGATTTTTTTAAGATCCCACATGTAAATAATACCATGCAGTGTTTGTTTTTTCTTGCTTATTTCACTTAGCATAATGAAGATGCATCTGCCTTCTTGAAAATGGCAGGATTTCCTTCTTTCTCGGGGCTGAATAACATTCTGTGTCAATATAAACACACACACCACATTTTCTTTCTTTCTTCATTCACTGATGGGTTATAAGGTTAGTTCCAAATCTTAGATATTGTGAATAATGCCGTAATAAGCATGGGAGTGCAATTGTTTCTTCAATATTCTGTATTGATTTCCTTCCAATGTATACTCAGAAATGGGAATACTAGGTAATTTCGCAAGTCTATTTTTATTTCTTTTTTTTTTTAGTGAAACCTCCATACTCTTTTTTCTTCTAAAGGCTACACCAATTGATAGCCCAACTAACAGCAGATAAAAGTTCCCCTTTCTCCACACCCTTGACACTTTTTATCTTTTCACTTTTTAATAACAGATGCAACTTGATATCTCATTGTATTTTTGATTTTCGTTTCCCTAATGGTTAGTGATGTTGACAACCTTATGCATTGATAGATCATTTCTATGTCTTCTTTGGAAAAATGTCTATTCAGTTTCTCTGACCACTTTTTAAGAACAAATTAGTTTTATTTTGTGATTGACTTTTATGAGCTCTTTATGTATTTTGGTCATTAACTCCTGATCAGACACAGGATGGGCAAACATTTTTGTCTCGTTTGTTGACAGGTTCCTTCCTTTGCTGTGCAGAAGCTTTTTACATTGTTAAGGCCCCACTTGCTTATTTTGCTTTTGGTGTCACGTTTTAAAAATCATTGCCAAGATCGTTTTAAAAGAGGTTTTCCCCCTGTGTTTTCTTCTAGTGCTTTTGTGGTTTTAGACCTTAAGTTCAAAAACTTAATTCATTTTGAGTTGATTTTTGTGCATTGTGTGAGATGTTTTTTAATACTATCTGTCTGAAAGCAAAACATATTTACAAGTTTATTTTTTAAACCATGGAAAAATGAGAATTTAGGAGCTGGGATGATATCAATTAGGCTTTTCATTCTTTCTTGCACATTCAGATAAATTTAACTTAAATCCAGTACTCCTTTGAATATTTCTACAAATTTGGTGAAGAAGAGGCTCACATGTCACTCCTGTTAGTGATTCCTCTTTCTTTGGATTTTGCATTTTGTCTGTTGCAACTATTCTTTTTTTATCTGATATTTTATAAAACACCATTCATTTAAGTGTTTGGTTGCTTTTAGGAGCTAGGGACTAGAAAATAAAAAATAAATAACTTTAAAATGAGTAACAAACAGCCTTCCAAAGAGAACTTCAATTATCCTCCCTTCATGATAAAATGTTCAATTCATTCTCAATTCTGTATTGTCTCCAGTCCCCTCCTTTATCTTCAGGACTTTTTTTTCTTACATTCATGGCCAACCAGCAGTTCCATATGGTGGGTACCTGTTTGCCTATTAGGAACAGTAATTCATCCCTGTGTTTGTGTTACACTGGCTTACCCAGGTATCTCCTGAATATTCAGATATCTTGTAAGGGAAAGGCCCTTTAAGAGGTTTTCTTTTTATAAAAAAAAAAGTCATATTCTGTAAAAAGTCTATATCTTGCTTATGTTTTTCCTCCTTTTATGTATAATAACATGCCTTTACTTCTTCAATACATGCCAGCTATTGTTTTATCTTAGTGAATATTAAACCTATTAAAATAATTGACTATGTCCAAACTTGATTTTGTTCCCATAACTCTATTTCCCCTTAAGCTCTAATTTCTGCTTTTGCAAATTATTTTACCAAAAGGATCCTCTGAAATACAAGCCTCAGGTTGGAGAATTAAAAAGAATTAAGACTGATTGTTTATGCCCCCACTTTTCAGCATTTGCATAATCATTTTTAAAAACAAAACTGTATTCTAATTTGATTTTATATTTTAGGATTCTTAGATAACCGTAGGCATGGCATTAATGGAAACGTAGAATGAAGAAGGGGAGCAGTATTTCCATTAACCTAAATTATGTGCCCTCCTCCTCAGAATCTTTAGCGAATTACCCTGAGAGTCCTTGTTACTTCACTTCTTATCCACTTAGGAAAAGTAAAACATGATCCAGGTTTTAGGTAGAGCTTATGACTTTATGCATAATTACTTTTTTGCTAAGTGGCTGGGAAATATATTGACCATGCTTTGTGCTTTAAGGGTTGTTTTATTTCTTAATTATTCTTTTGACAAAATAGGATGGAGAGGTTTAGATAAGTCATCCAAAGCTAATATCCCTGCCATGGAAGGCAGGAATCTCAGAGGAATATTGACGTATTTTTATTTGACAGGTTGGAATAGTTGACCTTTCCATGTTAAACAGACCGCGGTGAAAGCTCCCAACACTTCCATGACCAAACTTCCTTTGATAGCACTTCTTACGTCTGATCTGCTTTTACTATGATGGGACATTTGGTGAGATGCACTCACGTCATGAAATGATCTTAGACTTTTTTCCCTTTAATTCATGAATTCAAGATTAAGTGTAAGCACTCAGGATTTGATATTTTACGGCTATTTTTTAACTAGTAAAATAATACTGATTTTCTAATTATTGGGGAAAAAATCTGAAATGTTCTAAATTAAAATCACAGGGGCCCGAGAGTGAGGAAGAGACAGAACCATGAAGCTGTTAACAGTTGCGGACCAAGTCTGACAAAAGACTGCTTAATTCCCATATATCTGTTGGAATTTAGGATTCATTTTCAGGTGGCTGTTTCCACGAAAATCCAAGAGGACAGCCAGGTGCCGCAGAACCCCAGGAGCCTCCGCTTTTTAGTAACACATGAACTTTCCAGTCTGGCGCCCGCAGCTCACTCACAGGCGCAGGCAGTTCTTCCTGGTGGACTCTTCGGTGCCTGTGCCAGAATGAGCCCTGCGGCACTTTCTTCCATCCCCTCGGTCTGTAGCTGATGTAAGTCCTTTCAGAACAGCTCACATCTTTCTTCTGGTACTTTCTGTATAAAAATGCTTGCATAATTCTGGGTATGGACGTGTTGTCTTTCCTACCTGGCCATGCTGCCAGTGGCTGAGACTCCATGCCCCAGGACCTGCCTTTCTCATTTGGCTGGCAATGGCCTAATCCTTTCTTTTAAAAAGAGTTTTAGCCCTGGAGGTTAAAACTGTTGTTTAACCATCTTTATTGTAAAGCACTTTGACATTAATTGCCTTTGCTTGTTTAATTATTTTATTTAAAAATAATTTATTGACTATATTGGGGTGACACTGGTTAACCAAATTGAACAGGTTTCAGATGCACAGTACCGCCACTCAGCATCTATACACTGTATGTGTGTTCACCACCTCAGGCCAAGTCTCTGTCCATCACCATTCATCGCCCGCATTCCATCTCCACTTTGTCCGACCCAACTCCCCTGAGCAGTCACCACACAATCATCCATGCCTATCAGTTTTTTTTTGCTCAGTCTCTCCATCACCCCAACCTAGGCCTCTACCAACACCCCAAACAGCTGTCAGCCTGCTCTCTAGCTATAATTCTGTGTCCATTTTGCTTGTTAGTTCATTTCATTCATTAGATTCCACTATAAGTACCACAGCTTTTTTATCCACTCCTCTACTGATGGACAGACTGTTGGGCTGCTTCCAAATCTTGGTGATTGTAAATAACACTGCAATGAACATGGGGGTGCAGATGTTAATTATTAAATTCAGTTACATGACAAATATTTATTAATCTTATTGTAATATTAAGTAGATATTTTGCATGGGGATATAATTGAATTTAGTCCACCTTCTAACTAATTGATGAATATTTCTACTTTCAGTAATTCTATGTCTCCTTTTCCTCTCTGAAGCTTTTTACTTTGGAATACACCCAGTTTTTTGTTGTTGTTGTTTTGTTTTCAAAACCATTTGAAGTTGCTGCAGTGAGGAATGTCTACTTTCCCTGACCTTTGCCAGAATGATATCTAACGTTTACAGAATACTTCTTATGTACTATCTCAAGTAATCCTGCCAACTTGTGAAGCTATACTATCTCCATTTTACTGTTGAAGAAAATGAAGAATAATGATGGCAAATCAATGGACCGATGTCACACAGCTAGTAAGAATTGAAATAGGAATTTACTTTGCAGGCTGGCTGCCTTCAGAGACTCCACACTTAATCATTATACTAAGATAGACACTTCATTTATGGGAGCACAGTGGCAGCCAGCTCTGATGGATAAAGGCAAGAAGAAGCTGATGAGTAATGATGCTGTGCTGCTGTGCAGAACAAAGGGGAGCAATCTCGACTCCCTCATTTGCCGACCCATGGGACCACAGTAAACTTGGAGGGTAATAGCACTTACTCATAAGTTTTTGGTAAAGGACAAGGGAGTTTTTACATGCAATGGGTCATTCATTGCCTGTCATTATTAAATCACCACTAACTATCTACTTTTACTATCATTATGCTAGTTTTGGGATGTTTAGACTCATGCATTCCTATTGTTAAAATGTTTTTAAAGATCAAGTCAGCTCTTGCCCCCATGACCATTTAGAAAGGAAAATAAGTATTTGTAAATGGAATTTTATATTTTTCCTTTCTCTTTTACCCAAGGGATAAACCTAATGTATTTCTTAACTTTCTAACCTGTAAAATTTTGTTTATTCAACTTTTTTATTGTTTGCCTTGATTTTTTCCCAACCCTCTACCATGATGAGCTTGACAATGAAGGGAGTGAAAGTTTTGCCTCACCAAAGTGTGCTTCTTGTGATATTGATTTTAAGTTAGTTATTAAGAAACCAAAGACCCAGAGAGAACCATGGACACTCCCTCTTTCTGCTTAAGATATTAAAACAGAAGGCCTGCTTCAGATAGGGAATCAGCGTGCTCACCTGGGCGTTGATAGGAAGGCTCGAAGCAGGGACAGGTTAGCGAGATTCATCCCTGTGCCCTATTGCTTTGGGGTTGCCTAGCAGGAATTTTACTGCCATGCATTTCGTTGTTTCTGGATACATGTAAATTCCTGTTTCACCTTCTAAAACCTCATCACGTCCCTCTTTCCCCCTTGTCCATAGTGGCATATCAACCTTAACTCTTCACTGCCCCTTGGGGTGTCATTATGGCACCCACAAATATTCATTCACAAAATAAACAGTACGTGTCTTCTGCTGTTCTGTCTCTGTTTATGTGATTATTAGTCCAGCTAGAAGAACTTACAAGGTGAGAGAAAAACTATTTTTCTTAGCCCCTACGTGCCTATAAAGTTAAAAGATTGGTATAATTACATATGTATAACTTTCACTCAAATTAATTACTTGTTAGCATTATTTTTTAAAAATTTGAATTTTTTCTGCTCTCTCTCTCTCTCTCTGTCTCTCTCTGTCTCATCTACTCTTAAATCTCCTAAGTGAGTGAAAAAATAATCTCTATTGAAAAGTTTACAAATCATTTTATGAAGTAATGCTATAAGGAAATTGGGTAAAATTTAATATCCTAAATATTTTGTTTCATTTTTGACTGAGACATAATGAAAAAGTCACCAGGATACCTGCAATATAATATGCTCAGGAAGAGTTAGTGTCATGTAAGGAAATAGACTTTCCAGAAAAGTCCAAAACAGATGTTGGATTAGTGTGAGGGTTGATTCCTCTAGAACCAACCTAGCTTCAGTGGGAGCTGCTTTGAAGTTTTCTCGGAAGAGGACATGTGCAGCAAAATGTCTGCAGAGAGCTGAGGGAACCCGCTTAATGCACCAGGACAAATAGTTCAAAATTCAAAGGATGAAAACTCGGAGTGAGAATTTCTCATCTCTGATTTTCAATCAGAAAAGGTATTGATCTCCATTCTGCAGCTCTTTGCATGTCAGAAAATTAAAAGAGGCTTGAGAAGTCTTGGGCTTACAAGACTGCTCTCCACTACACATGCTCTTCAGATGCTAACTGAAGGCTAGGTTGTCACCTGTGACTCTGATGGCCCAGCTATAGATTGATGGTCCAACGATCCGAGCCTTGGGTATCAGGCGCCAGTCACAAGTCCAGGTGTTCCTCACACTTTTGAACAAGTGGCTAACAATTCCTTGAATTGCATTTAATTTCCTTGAGCTCACAAAACTCAGGAAAGCAATTTGCTCCCCAATATACCAGTTTATTATAAGAAGGATACAACTCCGGCATAGCCCTTAAACTTGGGGTCTGACACTATCTGCAAGGAAGTGATGTCAGAGTTAAGTTGAATTGTAGAGCAGCTGGCTGGTATGTGGGAATCACTGGGTGGTGTCGGGGAACAGACTCCTCTTCCCTCCTTGAAATTGAGTCTCGAAGTAACTAAGAGATGACCATCACATCCTAATTTAAAACCACCACCACCACCACCACAACAACAACAACAAACTGGCAAAAAGCACAAGATCCCCAGCATGGCAAGTCGTTTAGCTAGAGTGTATGAGAATATGTTACTATTGTAATCAAATTATATTATCACGAACAAGATAGTATACTATGCATCAGTACAGATGCTCCTCGATTTACAAGGGGATTAAGTTGGGACAAAACCATAAATTGAAAATGTCATAGGTATAAAATGTATTTAATTCACCTGACCTACCGAATATCATAGCTTTGACTAGCCTAGCTTAAATATGCTCAGAACACACTGGCCTACCATTGTGCAAAAGCAACAAACACATCGAATGTACTGGAGAGTATTGGTTGTTTAGCCTCGTGACCTGGCTCACTGGGAGCTGCGATTCACTGACCCTGCCCAGATTCACAACGTAGTATCCTACTGCATGTTACTAGTCTAGGGAAAGAAATCAAAATTCAAAATTTAAAGGATGGTTTCTGCTGAATGTGTTTTACTTTTACACCACTGTGAATAAAAAAAAGTCCTAATTCGAACTATTGCCAGTAGGGACTGTTTGTGATTGATAAACCATTTAAATGTTCTTTCTATGAGTTGTAAGAATAAGAAATGACTATTTCAAGCCTAATTAGTCTCATAACATAAGAGTTTCATTGCAATGAGTCTTGCCAGGGTAATAAAAAATTTATTTCTCCCAGTACACTTATGTGATTGGAATAATAGTTAGGATTTCTTAGTAAAATTCCCTCCCCTCTCCCTTCCTCCCTCCCTTCCCCACTTCTTCCTGCCTCTTCTTTTCCCAATTGCATACATTAGCAATTATGTAATTTAAAAGTTATCATAATACCACATTAATTCATTGTGCATATTACCATAGGCTGGTAAAAAGACAACTGAGATTTCTTTTAATGTTGAAGAAATAAAATCAATATTTTAAAAATCATTGTCTGATTATAAAAAAATAAGATCTTTATTCTACAGTATCCATTTTGCCAGCAGTTATTTCTTTGTAATCCAGTATGTAATTTTAGTTTTTTTCCCCCAACACTGAGTTTTTCTTGAAGAAGAAATGCCAATTTTCAGATCCATACCACAAGTGTAGCAATCTTGTGATGTTTGTTAAAGAAAATTGCAACAAAACTAACAACTTTATTTTCTGCTATGGTGATAAAAGCCACAGAGAAAGCTTTGAACAAGGACTGTTTCTGGCAACAAGACCACTTTGGTATAGTTAACAATTTACTACAATTGTTAGTGGTCCCAGGAAGCTTCACAAATATATTTCCAAAATGCGATAATTAAAATGACATCGGTGTATCTCTGCCTCACATTTTAACCTATGCTTTTCCATGTTTTCCTTCAGGGTGTGTGTGAATTGGGAATGTATTTCTCATAGCCTTAAACTCCTATTCTTACACCTTAGGCATAAGGAAGGAAACAGAAAGTAGGGGTGCTGAAGGGGGATAGGAACTCCCAGAAAGGCCAGTCAAACGTTATTAATATCTTTATATTCTTGCAAACATGTGTGAACAATAAATAAGAAATCATAAAAACTATATTGTATCTGGCCTACTCTACATAAGACAAATACACCCACTTATTGACAACTAGATACTTGTTCAGGGAGGAAAGAAAATTCCTGGAAACTCAATGCAAGCTGTTTCTTAGTTGAGTTTTCGAAAGTGAGTTGGTAACAATGATGTCTTTCCTGGCCGACTCTGTGGTCCTCCCCCTGTGTCTGTTTTGCCTCCACTGGCTCCACAGAGAAAGAGTAGCAATGACACTCTTCAAAAGCAGATCTTGTGAGATGCCATATGCTATATGATTCTTAGAATGAGAAATTGCTTCACATGACCAATTATTTGGCTTTTCCCCCCCTAGTAGATATCACTCATGGACACGTGACTATTTATGCACTCAGTCTGTGCTGCTGAAGAGTTATTTTTAAACAATTTGGGAAAATCAAATCTTATTTTAAACATACCAGGGGAGTTTGTTATTATTAGGGACCTTGTGATAAACACTTCTTTAAAGTGACATATTCTAACTTTATTTTCTAAGTTGTGATTTTGTATACCATTACCTAAAATTAGGTGAAAATATACTGGATGTAACTTTGAAGACAATGTTGTGTGTTACATGAAAAAGCCATAGCTTGTTAAAAGAAGAAAAGCAGCTGGCTTCCCCCCAAATGGCCTCACGTTACTTTGATGATGCTACCATTTTCCAGAGATTGACCTTGAAACTGATAGCCTCACAAATTTCAATTTGCCAGTATGATAAAACCCAGCCTCGGGAGCATGAACTACATTCACAGAACTGTTGTGGTAAATCAGAATACCGACTTAATTGTAGCTATCGGGCAATATTGCTCTCTAATAAGGTAGGAGAGTAATGCAAATGTGACGAAAGCATTCTCTCCTCAGAAATGAAAGGTACTATTTGAGAATCCAATCTTAAATTTATTGTGGTACAATCGGGCACAGAATAAGAGGGTGAAATAGGAATATCATATAGCATTTTGTTGTTGTTGTTTTTTTATTTGTTTTGTGTTTGTGTGTGTGTGTGTGTGTGTTTTCTGCTCTTCCCTCCCCTCAAACCTCAGGACATTGCTGATTGATCAATGCTACTTGATCAATTGATCCACGAGGCTCAGATTCAACTTTAGAATTCTTTGCTATGCAGTAATCCAGGAAGCCACCTCAATTGGTTGAGGATGGCACAGGATTCGACAACTGTTCTTGGTCAAAATCTTTCTGCTCTGTGCCTCAATTTCCTTCTTTATAAAGCTTATGGATTGGACTAATTGTTCCCTCCTAGTTCCTTTTCTGCACTACACATCACTGGCTAGTTTGAGCAAATCAATTCATTGTGGTTGGCCTTAATCCCTACATCTTTAAAGTGAGGTTACACTGACTATTAAAATTCTTTCTTAATTTTATGAGACACCAGGTAATCCAGAGCTTTTGTCTACCTATCTATGCTAATAATTAAGAAACTGAGACACAATGCAATTGCTAGTCAATGTGTTTTGCATGTTCCTTTTTTATTACATTTTTATTGTTGTTCAATTACAGTTGTCCTCCTTTCCCCTTATTACTCTCATCTGCCTTACCCACTCCCAACCTCCCTCATTCAGTCCATCTGCCCCCGTTGTCTTCGTCCATGGGCCCTTTATACATGTGTGTTCTTTTGAGTGGTCTGCATTCCTACATTGGGCTGGTGAAAGAGTGCTGTAATTAATAATGATGTCTGTTCTGAGGGCAGATGGTGAGAATTAAGTCCATTCCTTTTTTATTTTAATTTTTTTATTTAATTCTTATTCAAGTACAGTTTTCTGTCTTATATTCCCAGCCCTGCCCCTGCCCAGTGCTCCCCACCTCCCTCCCATTTCTGCCCCCCACCTTAGTTATTGTCCATGTATCCTTTATATTTGTTCATGTGAGTCCATCCCCTTTTCCCTATGATTCTCTCCCCTCTGTCCTCTGGACCCTGTCAGCCTGTTCCATATTTGAGTGTCATTGGTCATATTTTGCTTGCTTGTTTGTTTTGTTGTTTAGATTCCTGTTAATGGTGATATCATATGGTATTTGTCTTTCACTGCATGGCTTATTTCGCTCAGCATAATGCTTTCCAGTTCCATCCATGATGTTGCAAAGGGTAGGAGTTCCTTCTTCCTTTCTGCAGCATAGAATTCCATTGTGTAAATGTTCCATAGCTTTTTAATCCAGTCATTGACCGATGGGCATCTAGGTTGCTTCCAACTCTCGGCTATCCTCAATTGTGCTGCTATGAACAGCAGGGTACATAGGTTCTTTTGGATTGGTGTTTCAGGGTTCTTAGGATATGTTCCTAATAGTGGAATTGCTGGGTCAAGATGCACGCTCATTTTTAGTTTTCTTGGAAAATTCTATACTGTTTTCCATGATATACAGATTAATTATATTCCCAAGTATTTGTTTTACTACAATAGTCATCTGTCAAGTCCAAGAGTGGAGAAAACAGGCAAGTTTAAAGTCACATGTACTGTTTTCTATAAAAGTGTTTTTCTCTGTAAAATTAGGCACATTTCTATGCTATTAGCTAAATACAAAACAACTGTTTTATGTTACCATATTTATTGTCCATATGTGTCCACTAGTAGCAAATGTCTTTTAATTATAGAGCCTCCAGAGCACTGTGAAATAATTGACATTTTAATGATGTAAAAGATTTTTCATTACTGAAATGTGTTCTTTCCAATCCAGGGCCTTTATTCATTAAAACGACTGCACAGATTACAGATCACAGTTTCCTGAGTGTTTCATTAAGAGGGAAAATAATAAAAAATTCCGATTGGTGTTGAGGAGCAAATCCTTTGACGTAGATAATGGTTCAGTGTAGAGTCCAAGTGCCTTCTTCATGTCTTGGCTTTCTTTTTATTCACTTAAAAGCATTTCATTCCATTTGATTCTTTCTCATTTACTGTAAGGGGAGTATTCATCAGCCATGGTCATTTAAAAGGTGTTATTAATATAATCTTCTTCCTTTACCCTGACTTTCACTCTTACACAAGACAAATGTCATATACGATTGGATAAATACTACCTCATTACCTTACTAATAAATGTATGCATGGCCCATGAAGGGTGTTTGCTCTGAAAAAGAGCTTTCAGACATCTGTGCTTCCAAAGCAGCCTGCCTCTGTCTGCTGCCTGACTGAGCTACAATTTACATTTTGTATAATATGGGCAGAAAACAATTTTAATTTAATACATAAATGTAAAACTTCAGTTTCCACTTGCCAAAATATACTCCATGTGATATGTATGCATGTATTTATTTATATTAGCAAAATCTGCATCTCATGAGCTTCTGTGATGAAAACCCACTGTATGCAGGGAGTGACTCTGTTAGTCATTGGGAAAGGATGAACATGGTTTCAGATAAATAAAAAAGCAATTACCTGAGCCTGAGAAAGAGATACTACACTTTTATTCAGAAGGCATTTAACTTACTCAGGGCATCATTCCAGGGAGCTGTTGTTTCCTCTTCTGTTTCCCTAATATATGTCAAGTCAAGTGGGAAGAAACAGAATGATGTTTTATATCCTACCAATAAGGAGCCAGAAGTCTGAGGATTTGAGAAAGCTGCCATTGGGGGAAAAGAAAACAAATCATGATGTCCATCATTCTATTTCTTGTTGAATGATAAGGACAAAGCATTTGAAGTTGTGACCTAACCACTTGCAATGGCCATTCCACAAAGCTGATGATTAGCATGCTTATGGTTTAGAGGCTGCAACCAAAGCTCCTACTTCCAAGGCTTATGACCAATATTGAGAGATGAAAAAGAGGAAGATGAATATATGGATTCTTTAACAATTACCACTGCTTTCATTTCTCATTCTTCCATGACCCACTTCACATTATATTCTAACTTGTTTCCCTGAATGTGTCTTTTCTTGTACAGTTCAGCCCTGGATCACTCCTTTCCTCTCCATAGCTCACTGGTTAATAGAACATTTTCAGTCCTATAGAACAATGCCATTTACCATAGGATTATCCATTTAAAAAGGCATGGAAAATGTGGAGCAAATTGAGTGAAGGAAAGAGTAGTTTTGCTGAGTAAGGCATTCCTACAGCGACAGAGTGCATTGGAATCTGGGAGAGCCTAACAGATTCTATAATCATTTTCCCACCAAAAGTGGTGAATGTAGACTTCTCTTTTTCTCTAAATTTTCCTCTTACCACTAATTTCCTCTAAAATTGCTGGGCATTGTCACTAATTTTTTTATCCTTTGAGAATCCTCTTCATCAGCCTTATTTGTCTTGCCATCCAATTCTATTGATTTTGGTGGATGAATAGTTCATTTCTTTGCCTTATATTTGCTGGATGTGTTTCCAGTTGTCATCGTGCTTCTTAGATAGGTTTTGTGTCCTGCAAGTAGCGTTTTCTGTGTTCACTTCCAGCTTCTTCTTTTTGTTTCCCATAATCAGTTATGATGTGGCAAAGTAGAGCAGAAGCTTGGTATTTTGAAACAATACCCTGTCCTTTATTTATTGGGCTTTGCTGTGGTAATCAACTGAAAAGTATGTAATAATTTATTGACACTACAGAACTTTTTCCTTAAGTATATTTCATTGATTATGCTATTACAATTACCCCATTTTTACTCATCTTTCTCCCCTTCAATGTTCCTCATTCCAGGATCTTCCCTGACTCTTAATCCATGTCCATGCATTGTATATATGTAATTTCTTTGGCTTCTCCATTTCCTATACTATTCTTAACCTCCTCCTGTATAATTTGTATATATAATTTATGCTTCTTGTTCCTTGTACATTTCCCCCATTGTTCCCCTCCCCCTCTCCACTGATAACTTTCCTTGTGATCTCCATTGCTGTGAATCTGTTCCTATTTTAGTTGATTGCTTAGTTTGTTTCTGTTCTGTTTGTATTTTTATTTTTAGGTTCAGTTGATAGTTGTAAGTTTGTCATCATATTACTGTTTGTAGTTCTCATCTTCTTTTTCTTAGCTAAGTCCCTTTAACATTTCATATAATAAGGGCTTGGTGATGATGGACTCCTTTAACTTGACCTTAACTGGGAAGCACTTTATCTGCCCTTCCATTCTAAGTGATAGTTTTGCTGGATAGAGTAATCTTGGATGTAGGTACTGGCCTTTCATGGCTTTGAATACACCTTTCCAGCCCCTTCTTGCTTATAGTTTTCTTTTGAGAAATCAGCTAATAGTCTTATGGGAACTCCTTTGTAGGTGACTGTCCCCTTATCTCTTGCTGCTCTTCAAATTCTCTCCTTATCTTTAATCTTGGGTAATTTAATCAGGATGTGCCTTGGTGTGTATCTTCTTGTATACAACTTCTTTGGGACTCTCTGGGCTTCCTGGATTTCCCGGAAGTCTATTTCCTTTTCCAGGTTGGGGAAGTTTTCTTTCATTATTTGTTCAAATAAGTATTCAATTCCTTGCCCTTCCTCTTCTTCTCCTGGCACCCCTATGATTCAGATGTTGGAATGTTTAAAGTTGTCCCAGAGGTTCCTCAGCCTCTCCTCATTTTTTTGAATTCTTGTTTCTTCATTCTGTTCCAGTTAGATATTTATCTCTTCCTTTTGTTCCAAATTGTTGATCTGAGTTCAGATTTCCTTCCCTTCACTGTTGGTTCCTGAT
The DNA here is from genome assembly GCF_014824575.4 of Sturnira hondurensis. Lineage (NCBI taxonomy): Eukaryota > Metazoa > Chordata > Mammalia > Chiroptera > Phyllostomidae > Sturnira > Sturnira hondurensis. The sequence goes on from NW_028091775.1 coordinate 1,757,647, forward strand.
ATATTTTCCTTTATTTCACTTTTCATAGTCTTCATATCTTCTATTTTGCTACCATACTCTATCTTTTCTGTGAGCATCCTGATTACTAGTGTTTTGAATTTTTCACTTGATAGGTTGGCTGTCTCATCATTGCTTAGTTCTTTTTCTGGAGTTTTGATCTGTTTTTTCATTTGGGCCATATTTCTTTGGCTGGGCACACCTGTCATGTTGTAAGGTGTGGAGACTTAGGTATTGCCAGGGCAGAGTAACCCACTTCACTGCATTGTGATGCCATCTGTGGGGGAGGGGTCAAAGAGGGAACACTGTCACCTGCTAGCTATCATGGCTCTTGCCCCACTTTCTGTCACTTCCCTCTTTTCCCATAAGTGGATTTTGCCCTTCCAAGTGCTGATTGCTGGGTAGGTGGGCTTGTGTACTTTCTAGGATCCCATAGGTCTCTCCAATGCACTCTCCTGTGAGACTAGGAGTTTCTGCTACTGCTGCAAACCTTATGGGTTTTTACAGCCAGAGGTATTGCAGTTTTAATTTCCCATGCTGGAAACTATACTCTGGGTTCCATGCTCTGTCTTGCCCCCCAGTTGCTCCTCCCGGCTTATGCAAACATGAACATGGGACCACTTGGCCTGCCAGCTGCCACCTTGTCCATTCCAGTCTGCCATCCAATGCCTTGTCCCACATTCTCCTTGCCCTGGATACCCATTTCTGCCCCTCCTACCAGTTTGGATGAATGTTTCTTCTTTAACTCCTTGGTTGTCAGCCTTACATACAGTTTGATTTTCTGACGATTCTCATTGTTTTGTTTGTTTGTTTGTTTTTTAATTGGCTGTTATCCTTCTTTTGGTTGTACAAGGAAGTGAAGCATTCCTATCTATGCCTTCATCTTTGCTGGAACTCGACACTACAGAGCTCTGTAGAAAAGAAAGTCACAGTTTACCTGGCTTTCTATCTTTGTTTGTTTGTTTTAATAGCAGCTCTAACATTAATAATCTTAAATTGTATAGCCTTTCTCTGTGAAGAAGAAGAAGGGCTGCCCTGACTTTATGGAAAGCCATTCAGGGCTCTCATTGCATGAATGGTGACAGCACTGTGACCAGGACCATCCAATCATGAATCAGTCAAATGCCTGTCCAGGAATTGCTAGCAACAGCAAAGTCTGGCAAATACTATGTTGCATATACTTTTTAAATTTTGCTTGATGGGTGGCTATGTGACAAGCAAGAAAGAAAAATATATACATTGTTTCTTCTATTCATTTTAAAGATCAGTGCAAAAGTACCCCAAGACCCTCAGTTTGATAGTACAATTATTAGAAGAAAATAAAGTTGATAGCATGGTAGCTTCTGGGAAGTTTTGCATATCATACCTAAATATGCCAAAAGGAGCAATCACATGCAAGAGCTCAATATCTGTCCAAAGGAGCAATGGGTTGAATATTCTGTTTTCATTTTTATTGCTTCTCTGAAGGTCTGGAACTTGAAGAAACCATGAAGTTAAAAGGGATTTTTGGAACTGGATTATAACTTATATATAATCTATTTTTAAATTAGAAAAGTGACCAAAAACAAGTAAAAGTGGGCATATTATTGCTAAAAAGTTAGGAATTAGGAAAAACAAAAACTATAAAAATGTAAAAATTATAAAAGTATAAAACATTTCTGATAGCTAAATATATAAGTGACAGTGGATTGTTTCTTAAAAATCTTGGAAGATACCTTGCTGATAATTGTTTGTAAAAATTTACTATCAAATATACAAGAATTTTCCAAAACCTTTTTCCTTGTTCCCAGAACCGTCATTAAGTTTTATTCTGGAAAATGCTACTTAGTTTCAATGATGCGATAAGTTTTACATCTTGTTTCTTATGATATAACTTAGGATTACTTATCTTGTGTTCTATTGGCATAATTAATTATATCACTTGAAAGCTGAATAGTACATTAAAGCAATGCACCAAATCATTTATCAAGAGTTAATTTGGCCCTGGCTGGTGTGGCTCAGTGGATTGAGCATGGGCCTGTGACCCAGACAATCGCAGTTTGATTCCCAGTCAGGGCACATGCCTGGGTTGCAGGCCAGTTTCCAACAGGGGACACATGAAAGGCAACCATACATTGATGTTTCTCTCCCTCCCTCCTTCCCTTCCCTCTAAAGATAAATAAATAAAATCTTTTTTAAAAAAGAGTTGATTTGGATGTAAACAGCAGGATACACTTATACCAGATGCTTTGAGTACACGAATACCTAAGCCACTGCTGCCAGTAAGAACATTAGACACTGTAGAGAAGAGGGTCAGAAGACTATAGCTTGCATGCAAAGTTGCATCTACCATCTGGTTTTGGATGACTCCAGAGCTTAGAACGTTTTTCATTATTAATGGTTAAAAAGAAATAACAAGAATATTTCATGGCAGGTAAATATGATATGAAATTTAAATTCTAATGTTCATAAATAAAATGTTATTGGGTGCCCTGGCTGGTGTAGCTCAGTGGATTGAGCACGGGCCTGCGAACCACACGATCGCGGTTCGATTCCCAGTCAGGGCACATGCCTGGGTTGTAGTCCAGTTCCCTGCAGGCCAACTCCAAGCAGGGGACGCACAAAAGGCAACCATACATTGATGTTTCTCTCCCTCTCTCCTTCCCCTCTAAAGATAAATAAATAAATAAAATCTTTTAAAAAAATGTTATTGGAACACAGCCATGCTCATTCATTTCTTTGTTGCCTGTGATTCCTTGTGTGCTATAACAACAGAGTTGAGTAGTTGCAGTGGAGCCTGCTGGCCCACAAAGCCTAAGATATTTACAACCTGGTCCCTCTTAGAAAAATAATGTCAGTCTCTGCTGTAGACACTAGAGATCTTCTGCATCAAAGGCTACATCAAAGTTATGTGCAACTTGAGTAATGTGTGGTATACCCATGTATCACATATTCTTAGGCCATGCAAAGTAATGTACTTAATGCTGTAAGGGTGATACCTATCTAGTGTGTTTACTACTAGGCAGTAAAACGTTGTCTGTAGGACTCAATTAGATAGTCACCTGATGAACTTAGGTAGGATTCATGCATTTCATTACCTGTGTAACTGGGAAAAATTACTGAACTTGTCTAAAAGTTTTATCATATGATCTGAAGAATAGAAAAGTAAAAGTATTTTATCATTACATTATCACCAAAAATAGCAGCTTGAAAGGCACCAGTGGCATACAGGAAGAAACTGAAGTATCTGGCATCAAGGCAAGAGCAGGGACAAAGCTTTCTCTGAGACAGAAAGGTGGGCAGAAGCCATTGTCCCATTTCTGAACACTTCCCCCACTAAGCAACAGAGCTAGCAGGCTGGTGCCAATTCTGAGACTCCATCAACTTGAAGTTGGCTAACATTGTTTGCCCAACCCTAGAGATTCCCAGAGATTCAGTCCCACCCAATTTATTGGCCCACCCAAGCTGTTTTCCCATAAGAATGACCAATCTTGGCTTATGCTTGACAAGTCCCTAAATGTTTTCAAACAGGCAATAGCAAGCCTCAGTGTGCCCTCCACCTCCATATCTCTTGCTAAATGTATCCTGGCACTAGTAGCCAGCCTAGATTCGCAGCTTGGCTTCACCTAGGAATCTCCAAGCCCAACACAAGTAACACCCATCACAGAGTGCATGATAGCTTAGGCAGAGTGGCCCCAGGTAAAATACAGGCGATGGCTGACCTTAGCCTGCATCACTTAGGAAACTCCAGAGCCTGCACACCCATTGGACAGCTACAGCCCACATCAGAATGCCAGAGCCTGCCTACTCATAGTTGATCCCCCATGAATGGTGGAGGTTTGTGGTCAGTGGTCATAGCCAGTCCTTATGGCTGACTGGCCTGGGTAAGTCTCTCCCATTGATCTGCCAACAGCAATCAGGGCTCAACTATGGCGGGGGGGGTGCATGTAACCAGCCCACATAAGAGTGCACCTTGAGTACCCAGCTTGGGTGATAGAAGAGGCTGTGCCACTGGACCCTACAGGATCCCTGCTACTTTAGGCCATGCTACCAAGGTAGGGAGTCATAGAAGCTCTACCTAATACATAGAAACAACACAGGGAGACTGCCAAAATGAGGAGACAAAGATACAAGAATCAAATGAAAGAATATATCAAAACTCCAGAAAAAGAACTAAACAAAATGCATGTAAACAATCTATCAGAGGCAGAGTTCAAAACACTGGTTATAAGGATGCTCAAGAAACTTAGTGAATACATCAGCAGCATAAAAATCCAGTCAGAAATGAAGGATACACTAACTGAAATAAAGAACAATCTACTGGGAAACACAGTAGCATGGGTGAAACTGAGAATCAAATCAATGATTTAGAACATAAAGATGCAAAAAACAACCAATTAGAACAACAAGAAGAAAAAAGAATCCCCAAAATGAGAATAGTGTAAGCCACTTCTGGGACAACCTCAAGCATTCCAACAGTCACATTGTATGAGCTCCAGGAGAATAGAAAGAGCATGAATTTGGAAATCTATTTGAAAAAATTATGAAAGAAAATTTTCCCTAATTTGGTGAAGGAAACAAACATGCAATTCCAGGAAGCACAGAGAGTCCTAAACAACATCTGTGCATAGAGGCCAACTCCAAGACACATCATAATTAAAACACCAGAGGTTAACGACAAAGAGAGAATCTTAAAAGCACCAAGAAAAAAAAGCAGTTAGTTAACTACAGGGGAGTTCCCATAAGACTGTCAAATAATTTCTGAAAAGTAGCTTTGCAGGCTAGAAGGGATTGGCAAGAAATATTCAAAGTCATGAAAAGCAGGGACCTGCAACCCAAATTGCTCTACTCAGGAAAGTTATCATTTAGAATCAAAGGACAGATAAAGAGCTTCCCAGACAAGAAAAATCTAAAGGAGTTTGTCATCACCAAACTATTATTATTTGAAATGTTTAAATTACTTATTCAAGAAAACAAAATAAATCAAAACTTTGAACAGTGAAGTGGCAATAAATACATATCTATCAACAATTGAATCTAAAAAAAACTAAGCAAACAAGAGGAATAGAGACAGGATCATATATATGGAGTATATTTTGATTGTTGCCACATGGGAGGGGAGTGTAGGGGAGGAAATAGGTGAAGGGATGAAGAGATTAGAAGTACAACTAGGTAGTTAACAGAATAGCCACAGGACTGTAAAGTACAGTACAGAAAATAGAGAGGGCAAAGAACGTATACACAGGACCCATGGACATGAACAATGGTTTGGCAATTGCCTGAGGGAATGGGGGGTCTGGGTAGACGGAGGCAAAGGTGACAAAATTGGGACAACTATAATAGCATAATCAATAAAATATAATTTAAAGAAAGGCAAAAACAAAATTCAGTAAATGAATACATACATACATACATACATAGAATAAATGAAATTATACCTTTGTTTTGTCCCATGTTGCTATATAATGGATGCTAAAAAACTTGGTGATTACTCTTTTTTTAATCCTCATCCCAGGATATATTTATTGATTTTAGAAATAGAGGGAGGAAGAGAGAAAGAGAGAGATATGGATTGATTGCCTCTCGTATGCACCCTGATCTGGGAACAAACCTGAAACTTGGGTATGTGCCTTTACTGGTAAACAAACCCACAAACTTCTGGTGTATGGGACAATACTCCAAACAACTGAGCCAGCCAGCTAGAGCAGTGATTACCTTTTAAAAAATATTATAGACAACTAAAATCACATGGAAAGGATCTTTAACTAACAAATGTATGAAGATAACAAAGATGACATAAAATTTATCAAATTTCTGTGAAGAATGATAATTATGTCTAGTTTTTAAATATAATTACCTAAGTATATTTGTACATGGTTCTGTACATTATAGCAGATTTATGAAATTTAACTTTTAATTTCTTTTCATTTAGGGTCTGTTACAAAAGGAAAATTGTATTTGGTCTCAATTTTGTCTTTCATGTTTTTATTATCTAATAAATCTTTACTTGCTACTGTTATTTATCCCAGTTATTCATTGATGAGAAGAATTCTACAAAAAATTCCCTTTCAGTATCTTTGACTCTATTAATTCAAAATTTTAACTTTAGATATACAGTCCTTACCAACTTTTTTCTAAGGAGGTTACTTCTATTTTCATCTGTAAATTTAACTCACGCATAAATGATTTATTAAGATGCAATTAACTTGGTGTTTGATTTTTTTCTCTGAAAATCTCCAAGCATCAATTTTCCTCACTGTATATTTCCAGTCAATGTTCTGTGGGTGATAAGAGATATACATGCTACTTTTGGCCAAGATGGAGGTGTAGGTAGATAGATTTTGCCCCCTCGCACAACCAAAAGGACAACAAATTTAAAAACAAACAAACAAAAAACAACAACTAGAACTGCCAGAAATTTGAACCATACAGAAGTCTGACAGCCAGGGAGTTAAAGAAGAAACATCTATCCAGACTGGTAGGGATGAAGACGGGTAGCTGGGACAGACAGAGAGTATGTGCAGCAAGACACCACCTGGAGGACTGGGAGATGCTGGCTGGCAGTCCCACATTCACTTGCCAGTAAACTGGGAGGCATAACTGAGGAGTGAGACAGACCACACAATCCAAAGTTCCAGCATTGCAAAAGAAAGCCTCAAAATCTCTGGCTGTAAAAATCTGTGTGGGTTGTGGTGGCAGGAGAAACTCCCAGCCTTACAAGAGAGTTTGTTGGTGAAATCCTCCAGGCCCTAGAATGTACACAAACCCATCCACTCAGGAATCAGTGCTAGAAGGGCCCAATTTGCTTGTGGGTGGGCAGGAAGTAACTGAAAGTGAGCCAAGATCCAACCAAGCTGGCAAGCAGCAGTGTTCCCTCTTTGACCCCTTCCCCACATAGAGCACCACAATGCAGCTAAGTGAGTTGCCCCACCCTGGTAAGTACCTAAGGCTCTGTACTTTACAACCTAACAAGTGTGTCTAGACAAAGACATATGGCCCCTTCTTGAAAAACTCCTGAACAATAACTAAGCAATGAGGAGATAGCCAACCTATCAGATACAGAGTTTAAAACACTGGTAATCAGGATGCTCACAGCATCCTGACTGAGTATGGTCACAAAACAAAGGAAGATGCAGAGGCTATACAAAGTGAAATAAGGGAAAATACACAAAGAATAAACAGTGAAGGGAAGAAAAATGGGGCTCAGACCAACAATTTGGAACAAAGGGAAAAAATAAACATCTAACTGGAACAGAATGAAGAAACAAGAATTCAAAAAAATGAGCAGAGGCTGAGGAACCTCTGGGACAACTTTAAACATTCCAACATCTGAATCATAGGGGTGCCACGAGGAGAAGAGGAAGAGCAAGGAATTGAATACTTATTTGAACAAAAAATAATGAAAGAAAACTTCCCCAACCCGGAAAAGGAAATAGTCTTCTAGGAAATCCAGGAAGCTCAGAGAGTCTCAAAGAAGTTGTATCCAAGAAGAAACACACCAAGATACACCCTGATTAAATTACCCAAGATTAAAGATAAGGAGATAATTTGAAGAGCAGCAAGAGAAAAGGAGACAGTTACTTACAAAGGAATTCCCATAAGACTATCAGCCGATCTCTCAAAAGAAAACTACAGGCAAGAAGGGGCTGGAAAGATGTATTCAAAATCATGAAAGGCCAGTACCTACATCCAAGATTACTCTATCCAGCAAAGCTATCATTTAGAATGGAAGGGCAGATAAAGTGCTTCCCAGTTAAGGTCAAGTTAAAGGAGTCCATCATCACCAAACCCTTATTATATGAAATGTTAAAGGGACTTAGCTAAGAAAAAGAAGATCAAAACTACAGACAGTAATATGGTGACAAACTTACAACTATCAACTGAACCTAAATATAAAAGCACAAACAGAACAGAAACAAACTAAGCAAAAAACTAAAATAGGAACAGATTCACAGCAATGGAGATCACAAGGAAAGTTATCAGTGGAGAGGTGGAGGGGAACAATGGGGGAAATGTACAAGGAATAAGAAGCATAAATTGTAAATACAAATTATACAGGAGGAGGTTAAGAATAGTATAGGAAATGGAGTAGCCAAATAACTTATATGTAGGACCCATGGGCATGAACTAATATGGGGGATGGTGATGGGAGCAAGGGTACAGGGTGGGAAGGAATAAAGGGGAGAAAAATGAGAGACAGAAGAAGAAAGAAAGAAGGAAGGAAGGAAGGAAGGAAGAAAAAAGAGGAAGAGAAAGAAAGAGAAAAAAGTTATACGTGCCTTTTTTTACTTATCAGTAACATATTTCTAGATTAAGTCTAAAATTTAAGATCTTTATAGACATAATTTACCAACACATTACCATTTTAAATGGATATAAGTAGCTCATACACTTTGTATTTTCATTATTTTATGACAGGTATTGTCAGCATTGGCAGTGAGGAGCCCTGTTTCTTATGAAAATGATTTTTAATTAGCAACATGAATATGTATGCCCATTAAAATTATAAAAGATTACATACTATTGATACTTCCTATAAAAGTAACTGCAGTAACTTTATTCTTATATGTTTTATAAAAAGTCTCCTTATATGTCATATCTTATAACATCAGAAAATAGCTTGAAGAATGTTAATCTTTAAGATTTGCAGTACCTGCTGTTTCTTCAATTGAACCCCCCAAAATGATAGTGTTCAATTCTTTATTGTATACATTATAGAATATATAACTGATCCCCCCTTGACTCTATGAACAGGTATAACAGGGTTTCTAAGTAGAAGCAGACATCTTAAAGCTTACCTGGTGAGGGCATTTCACTTTGACCTTTCATTTCATAGTCAGCATTGTGGTGCTACAATAACCAAACACGATGACTTTTGCTCTAAGATGCATCACTGAGATCTGTTATGTTGATCCCATTTTTGTTCATGTTATTAGATATTTCTAGGAGCATAATAGAGACCAATTTTATAATGTTCACTATATGCTAAATTCTGTAATTTAACTGCACCATTTCATTTTGTCCTTATAAAGTAGGTATTTGGTCAGAAATTTACAAAGTTACTGAACTTAGACAGGTTAACTAAGTTTGTCTTAAATCACATGGCTATTGGGTGGCATCTAAGATCTCTTTTTTTCCCAAAGATACATGTTTTAAGCATTGCGCCTTTGTATATGTAAACCTTCTCCAAATAATTTTTTCTTAAAATTCTTGTTTCTCCACCCATTTAATTGAGTTATGAGTTTTCTGAAATTCATCACATGGCTGAGAAAACATTGCTAAGCCCACGTACGTCTGATGTAGTCATCTACTCAATCCATGCACTGAGTAGCAATGTCAGCATTAATATTAACAATTACAATAACAACAAACACAATTTACATTTGTGCATTAGCTCCTCTTCTTTACCATACTATGAGCCAGTATTCTTTCCTGTCTCCAGCATGTTTCCTCATCTCCCAAGCCCCAAAATTTATTGTGTATGATTCCTACACAGAATTACTGGAAAGATCAAAGATTAGATTTCTAAAAAGAAATGTTAAGAATGAGTTATTTTTAATATTCTTGAAGAGTTCAATGCATCCCTACAGTAACTTAATATTCCAGAGTTACATCTAAGTTGTCTGGGGATGGAGCTGGGATGCGACAGGTTGCTGGTGGTTGCTTTGGATTATGTGGGTCACTTAATCTGTTAGAGTTGACCAGCATGCTGTACTCTGGTTCTGGAACTTGTCTATTGATGCTATCTGTCTATGCACTGATTTTCATATTATATTGATGGCTACTGTTGATTAGAAGCTGAGTTTGGTGCTGAACAGATTTTACTCCATGGTGTACCATGCTCTTCTCTGACTTTACTACATTAAGGTTTAAAAGGTAACTACTATCCATATTTTCATAGTGTTTCTGTGTTCAGAAAAAGCATTTGAAGATTTTGGTTTGGATGTTAGAGGCTGGATGATTTCGGGTGGAGCATTAAATGCATGGAAGGGCTGGCTCTTAAATGAGCCCACAGCTAGTATCTCTCTCACTGAGAGACAGACATATTTGAAGATCATGAACAAAAATATCATAAAGTTGGTCAAGAGTTGGCAGTCATACCTGAGGCAAATGTGTGTCTCCTTAAAATCTAGAATGATTCACTACTATATTAAGCCTGGAGCTTCTATTTTCTTCCTGTCTATCATTCTTTAAAAAAGATAGATAATAGATAGATAATAGATAGATAGATAGATAATAGCACTACAGCCAGACTTCTGTAAATACATTTAAGGAGTATGAATATTTTTGTTCTAATTTATTCTAAAACCAGTGCACGTGGAGTCAGTCAGTTACATTCATGCCAAAACATTGAAAGGGAATAGCAATTCATGCTCCTCATAATTTGAGTTTGTAACTTGGTGCCCGGATTGATTCATCTCTTTTTTTCATCACTTTAAAAAAAATTATAAACCAGGTCTACATTTCTTTCCTGATCACTTATTATGGAAAAAAAGAGAAAAGCTAATGTAGATTGTACTTGATGAGTTAATCACTTGGGGTCAGATGGAAGTCACTCAGAGTAGTCTAGGAAGCCACTTTCTCTGACAAAAACAGCTGCTTCCACCCTGGCTGGTGTAGCTCAGTGGATTGAGCGCGGGCCTGCGAACCACATGATCGCAGTTCGATTCCCAGTCAGGGCACGTGCCTGGGTTGCAGGCCAGTTCCCAGCAGGGGACTCACGAGAGGCAACCATACATTGATATTTCTCTCCTCTACTTCCCTTCCCCTCTAAATAAATAAAATCTTAAAAACAAAACAAAAAGAACAGCTGCTTCCACCACTGCTCATTTTCCCAGAAATTCATCAATAACTCCCTTTTTCAGGTGACCACTCTTTAAATACACACACACACATCTTCTTTTTCAGGTATTTGGATAAGCTCAGACAGTTTTTTATTTTTAAATCTCAATATAGAAAATATCTAGAATTCTTTAATAAGTAGGTTATAGACCAGAAGTTACCTAAATGTGCCTTTTTCATTAATTAATTTTTAGAGACATATTCAGTAGGTTATCAAGGCAAATTATTTATTTTTAATACTTGGAAACCTTGAGGAATCAAAGAGCTATAACTTATTTTTGTTTTTCAAGAAAGGGAAACAAGGGTGTGTACATATCAGTTCTGCCCACATGATCATCATTTGGACACAAGATTGTTCTACTGAAATAAATGAAGATATAAAGATATACTTATTTGATGTTATCTGTTCCGTGTGAATATATTTTCTTCTTAATATCTTTAAAATATATGTTACTGAATAGACAGAAATATCAGTTGAAGCCATAGCTCCTGGGGTCAGATGGCCAAGCTTTGAATGAAGCATGTCATACTGGCCAATATGACATTAAGCCTCTGTCTTCTCATCACTTGCCTTTTGTGTAGTTGTGATGAGTAAATGAGATAAAAGTGCATAAATGCTTATTAAGGTGAAAAGGGCATCTGTTTTATTCTATATTTATCTAAGCATGTATTATCTCACGTAATATAACTTGGATGCTACTTTGGCATGCACCTCTGGCCCTAAGGGAGCATATGGCCTAGTGATCTTCCGTCTCTATATTTATTTACAACTCAAGCCGCGCATGGAGTTAATCGGTTGTGGCTGCTAAATATGGTGGTATAAGTGAACATAAGAGACAAGGCATTTAACCCAGAAGAATCTTTGGCTCTGCAGCTACTGCTTCTGGAAACTGTACTGTAAAATCCATGGGTTAAGCTGTGAGGTTAGTATAGATCAGACTAAAAATAGAGTGACGACTCTGAATTAGGTTGTAGCCTTTCTGAGGCCCTTTGAAAGTTTTCTCTCCCTTCCACTTCTCTCAATTTGGCTTTCCAGCTCATCTGACTTTGTTCACAGTTCTTCCTTATGAGAAAAGTACTCAATCTGATTGTGAATCACGTGGGCTGCTGCTACCCTTGTGTGATTTTTGTTTTCTGGCACTTCTTGCTGGGGGCTGCTCTAGCAGGATGTAGCTGCATCACGTGTAGCTGCCTCTTTTAAAAGGTGTGATGTGCATCACCTACAGACAGGTAGCTCAGCTGGTTCCGTGAAAAGGCAGAGCAGTTTCACTTCTCAGCCCGAGGCCTCAGCTCTACTGACAGCCCTACAAGCTCCCTCTTTAATGCTCCAGGATAACTTCCCAAGCGCCAGATGGTTCTGGTAAGTCCGGCATGACTTGCTAGCAGGGTTCTTGTTCAAGAGCAGAATCCTGGCAATAGAATTTAGCCCTGCGGGAGTGCAATCCTGAGGACAGAAAGAAGGAGACAGTGCTCACTACAGAGTACCTCGCTACCCTGTGAAGGGAGCCTGAGATCTGTCTGTCTCGGTTTTTATGGTAAATGAGAAATAGCCAGATACTCCTAGGTGAAAATCCTATGCTATTACTTAAATAACCTGTGGGGTTTGCTTTGTTTTGTTTTGTATTTCTATAAAGTGGCAGGGATTTGGGGCAGTCCAGAGGGACACTGGTGAAGATGGCAGACTGCCCAAATTGGGGTCAGAGCATGGGGATATTATTTTCAAGAGTTAATGTAAGGGAAACTGGGCAAATATTTCATAATCAGTCACTGAAGCATTCTGAGAAAAAGATAGCATCAATTATATAAAAGTCCCTGAAGCATCAAAACATTTTACATGCTTGAAATCCTGCAGATGGTACTTACAAGTAAAAATGCATTGTATTTATTTGCAAAATATCAGAGAGCACATCAGTCATTTGTTGTGGATGGCATCTGTGTCCTATTGCATTGAAAATGACAAAGTAATCACTTCTAGGGTATAGGGTCAGATGTGGTTTGGTCATTTCATGTATTTATTTTTAATCATGCATGGGGACAGAAAAATAGATTTTGATTTTAAATGTCTGAAAGGACATTTAGGATTGCATTTACATTTTGTTCTTTTTACTTAAGAGCCTTAAGTAAGAAACTTAAATGTAACTTTTGGGGAAAATGTAATATTTTTTAAACCAAAACCCTTTAAAAAATAACCTAATTATTTGAATATCTGGATGTTATTTTTGCTGGCACACTAGGGGAATTTTATATTTTGAGGCAGGATAGCCTCTGTGTTACATTCACACATCACAGCAGCTCCATCCACCTGAAGTAAAATATTATTCTGCCTAAAATAAAGACATCATCATAATCTCCCATTGTCTCTAATTCTCCTGTGGGTAGAAAACATGGCTTCCTTCAAGACAACTTTGACAGTTTTTAGTCCATCGAAAGGAACTCCTCCTCCCTCTGATCCTCCACGTTCCCTTTCTACTGTCCAAACAGTGGCAGCCCTAAGACCTTCCAGTTTCACTTTTTCCCCTTTATCTCTGGTTTATTTGTTGCTGGATAGTAATCATACAGGTGGCTGGTTTAAAAATAAGTTTCCAAGTTTTACCTTCAAAATACAAAATCAGAGCCCCTTGACATGGAGTGCCAGACATCTGTAAGCTCCCCTGGTAACCCCTATGCCCAGCATGTTTTAACACCTATATATCCTATGCGTTCAAATAATTATTTTATAAAAACTCCATTGACCCATTAGCAAAATATATTTAGTATAATTTTAAGGCCTTAATTTCTGTAAAGATGAAGTTTCAAGGGAAAACAGCTGTGTGTTTTCTATAACACCATCCTACTAAGGTTGCTTGAAAACTAATCAAGAGTCTGATTTCTCGCCTTAAACTTTGGATCAACTTCGTGACAACTTAGAGCTTTGTTGAAGTCATTGAGAGCAATTTTGGTTGTAAATGCTGCTGGACGCCATGGGTGTGAAATAGCCTTCTCCCCTGTGCTTTACTTGCAGGTGTAAAGATCAGCAATCTGGGGATATTTGGGCTGAGAATGAAGCATTTTTAAATTGAGAAACTATATATCTTGCCTGGGGAGTATGTTATCATCTCTTTAACACTAAGCTAATTTCCAAATGCCAGATGTTAAAAGTAGAAAGTTATTTTTTTTTGCCTAGCTATGTAATTTTTGTAATACAGAGAATAAGTCTTCTTTAAGACAAGCAGATTAATTTTCTGGGAGCCTTTGTTCTTCCCAGTTGCTGGTGCTGAAAAGCATCAAACTGTGGTTTCTGCCTCTCTCCCTTGCCCTAAAAATAAGAGATCTACTCCCACAGATGTGGAACTGAAAGTAGTTCTCTAGTTGGCAGCCTAGCTACTTGTTTACTTGCAGCCTTCTGCTAGCCTTTGCCAGGTCTGCATAGCTAGCCCTGTCCATAATGTTGGTTTTATGACATGCTTGTCTTTGCTTAGGATTCTAGATTTTCTTTGATCTAATTGATTTCATGTCCTCTTGCTGAGGACTTTCTAGCAAGCATTCATATGTTCTATCTTTTCACCTTGAGTTCATTACCTGAGCCTGATTCAGTCGAATATGTAATAGAAAACAGGACGTTATTTTGACTATCACCACTGATTGAAAGACCCTGCTATTGGAACTCTTCAGCCATGGTAGAAGTCTTTGGGTATTGAAAACCACTTAAATTTAACTTTAACTTACTTTATCACCTCACATACATTTATGAGATTCTGGGACGTTCCCTGAGGGGCACTCTCTGAGGGTCAGAAAGTCTATCTTTTCCTCGCTGGTCCTTGCCTCCATGTTTGACATGAGTCCACCACTGAATTTTAATGTGGACAAAGTCATTGAAGTAATGACAGTTAAGAGTTTTTTCCTTTGAAATATGTGTCTTTCTTTCCTCTTTGAAAATACTAGACTATGGTAAATGGGTGGGAAAATACAATGCTTTAATGGCTTATTTAAAAACTATCCTTAAAGTTAATGACACGTAACTATATTAAGACTGATTACTCCAGGTATAACATAATACCTGCACTATAGATTTTCTATGCTAGTAAGCCAGGTTTCCATTCTTTTAATTCTTAAACAAATTTTAAATTAAAACCTTACAAATTGTGAAACTTTTTTCTTTTTAATTTGCAACACTGAAGATACTTACCTCAAAAGAGGTCTTGAGTGTTTGAGAAATGTTGCATTTTTCCACCAGCAACTTGCATTACTTATAAATTCTAGTTACTGAGATTAATTTATCTATATATTTGCATTTAAAATATAAATATTATATTTAAAATATTTTAATTTTAAAAATATTGAGACGAAAGCAATACAATATAACTACCGATTCTAGTAATTTGTAGTAGTTACAAGGGATTCATTTTGTTCTTTCTCAGCTGTTCCTTCCAATTGCTATATAATATCAATTTCTTTCATCTTTCATTTATCATATAAGTACTTGTTAAGAATTTAATACTTTCTAGGCACTTGGCTGGTTATTAGGAATGTAAAGATAAAAGTCCATGGTCCTCCCATTAAGAACATTGACTCTGATGGACAAAATTCAAAATCTTGGTTCAGATCAAAGAAACATGGTTAAAGTGAGGCATACAGTGCTAGAACACTCATATTTTAAGACATCTAAATAGGTTTATGTTTCTAATTAAACCATGAAATTCTTTAAAGCTTTTTCCCACTTGGTTCTTAAACCCACACTCTGGGCCTAGCTGTCATATTACAAAGTAAAAATGAGATCACAGGCCAAAATCTTGGCTAAATTCCATCAATCAGTTAGCACTCATCAAACATCAGCCACAGTTTACCTATTCTTTTATTTATATTTCTACTCTCACTTTAATGCTACTTCATTTTTATTTTTATTACTCTTTTAGGTATATAATTTGTAAAGCAGACATACTTAAATGTGTATGTGGGTCGGTGAAAAAGTCCACATGTTTTTCTGTAAAATAAAAGACACATTTTTCATTTTTACCAATACTTTATTGATTTGGATATTTGGAGTATGTCAGCTATCTCCCGAATGTTATACGGTAACATTGATTGTTCTCAATTCACATCTCGATTTGATCACTACCAACTTCAGCTGGTCTATCTGGCTGTGGAGCATTCATTTTCCAGAGAGAAATCTCTACCACAAAACTTCACAAGCCACTTTTGACACATTCAATCAGTCACAGTACCTTTTCTACACACTGCAAAAGTCATTTTTTGTGTGTTTCAGTTGCATTTTTTATTTTTACCTTTCTTGAAATAATAAAACATAATATGACAAAAATGTTGCTTATTTTCTTCCATCTTCAATATTGAAATGGCTATGCAAAAAAATTCACCAGTTTTGCTTCTTTTTTAATGCACAGTTGTCATAATACAGTCTAACAAAATTGTTTCAAATAAAATTAAAGACAATTAAGTGCTACTAGAGTCATCATACAGAAAAAAACAAATGCACTTTTTGGCCAACCCAATGTATATTCAAAGTTCAGTAAGGTCTTGCATATTGCTATAACTTTATAGAGTCAACCCTATGTGAGCTATAGTCTGTCAAAATATGTGGGAAGAGAAACAGTTTTCATTTACTCAGTGTTCATTTGCCAAACTTGGAGCAACTGCAGGCAGATCACTTATAAATACATATAAGATATTATAGTCCTTATTTTAATATTTTAATGTAAGTAAACCATGTCTTAGAGCATGCAAGTACCATTGCCAAGGTCAGTCACCTTCCTTAGCAATAGAGAAAAAGCCTAATTTGAGGAAATAGACATGAAGTGTACTTTGCATTTATGGTTTAAAGAAAAGCGATGCACTTGCACCTTTTATTGTTAGCTGAGAAAATTCCAAGGTGTGACAACTCTTAATAAACTCTGGAATCATGTCCCTGAGAGATATTAAAATTCTCTCCTTGCCAGAAAACAAGTTTGACCTGAATTCTTATCCTATTTTCTCAAGAGAATCTGTAAATGGCCAGAGGGGAAAATTATTGGGCTTTGAAAGCCATAGGCTTTCTGTTGTAACAACTTTATTCTTTCATTATAGTGCAAAACCATTCACAGACAACGTGCAAGCATGGATGTGTTCCAATAAAATTTTATGTCAAAAAAGTGATGTGGGCAACATTTGGCTCACTGGCCAAAGTTTGCTAACCCTTACTTAACAGTTTAGACTAGTGTTCACATACACTATCATTTAAACAGTTTCATGTGCATTGCTGAGATAAATTATTTTACTTACAGGATTTAATAAGTGCTACTGTTCTAATATTATATTTTGTTTAGTATAAAACATGCACAAAAATATAGAATAGGAGTCAAATAAAATTTGTAAGTAGAACATCATTTTACTTTGTATCATTTGGATTGTCCTAGCTACCACCATCTGGTATGGGGAACACTCCACTGAGGAACACAGCTCAGGACACAGCCAATAAGGTGATAGTGGAAAAAACATGACTAGTTTGTTAGCTTGTAGTTGGTATATTACATGAAAACATAGGTTCCTTCATGATGGGAGTACAGATTATAACAACCAAACTAGTTTTAGAGTTAATACTGAGCCTGGTCTCTATTTCTGGTTCTTTAATTTTCTCCCCACCTTTGCCCTCCCCTCCTCCTTCCCTCTTAAGTTATGAGCTTTAGTTAATAGCTACGAATCCTCACATGGGCTTAATTCCCTTTTTTTTCACTTAAAAAGAATGAAGCAAAATGAAATGCATAATCTTTCACTGTTTCTGCTAGGTTTTTGCTTCTTTTCATGTAAAGAAAAAGTGCTCCAGTTCACCCAATTTTAGCTTTTGAGTTTTTGTGTTTTCAGTTAATGCCATTTAAAGTCACTCCCAGCGGATAACACTCACAGGTGTGTTAGTTCAGACAAATAAAGTTTATATAAAAGCCTTCTAACTTAAATTTCTTTTAAGCATACTTTCTCTCAATATACTTTTTTATCAATGATTTAAAATATATGAGTATGTAAATATGTACATATTGGTACGAAATATCTTATTTTAGCTATTTTAGAGGAAAAATACCCATTTGATACTAAAAATGTATGATTTTCAGAAGCGTATTAACTATCTCAATTTCTTGTGCAAGCAAATCCAAAAGCTGAAATGTTTTTAGCATCAGTACTTACGTGTATTTCCCAACATATTTAAGAAACTGGCACATGTTAAATGACAAATGCAACATGCCCTGGCTGATGTGGCTCACTTGGTTGGAACATTATCCTGTGGCTGAAAAGTTGTTGGTTTGATTCCCTATCAGGGCACATGTGTAGGTTGTGTGTTTGACTTCCCGTCTGGGTGCATATGGGAGGCAACTGGTCATCAGTGCTTCGCTCTTGCATGGATACTTCTCTCTTCCACTCTCCCTTCCTGTCTCTCTCAAATCAATAGAAAAATGTCCTTGGGTAAGGATTAAAAAATGCAACATATCTCTCTTTAAATTTTACAAGTATAGCCCTGGCTGCTGTGGCTCAGTGGATCGAGTGTCAGCCTGCACACCAACAGGTCACCGGTTTGATTCCCAGTCAGGGCACTTGCCTGAGTTGCAGACCAGGTCCCCAGTAGGGGGCATGGAAGAGGTGACCACACATTGATGTTTCTCTCCTTCTCTTTCGCCCTCCCTTCCCCTCTCTAAAAATAAATAAATAAAATCTTTAACAAATAAAATCTTTAATAAACAAACAAACGAATGAATGAATGAATCAATCAATCAATTTTACAGGTATAGGTTCCAAATATTTATGTTAGCAGATGGTAACATAAATGGTATATGTATGGTATATGCATCTCTTTTACAAATGTATATCGAGTATGTATTTAAGTGTAGATTTGAGAAGCTGTGAGATACAACAGAGAGAAAAGACTCTGTTAAGTATCATGAAATTAGAGTCTATTCTTATTTTTTCCACTAAAATTCTATGTGACCTTAATAAGTACTTACTGTCTCCCAGTTCTAGCTTCCTCATTTTTCAGCAAGTTTAGGGGCATGAAACAAATGCTTTCTAAGGGCCATTCTATCACTGAATCCATGATCTAACACATATATTCTAGTAATAGTAGCAACATATCAAAATAATATTACCAAAAATTTATTAAGCATTTACATTGTGCAAGGAACTGGGATACATACTCTTACCCCCACCCCCGCAAAAAAAAATTCTGTTAAGGTATAATTAACCTATAATGATATATTGGTTTTTGATGCACACCATAATGATAAACTATATGGATATGCTACAAGATAATCACCACAATAAGTCTAGTTAATATTCATCTCCATACATAATTCCACATTTTTTCTTGTGATGAGAACTTTTAAGTTATACGCTCTTGCAGTTTTTAAATATACACTACAGTATTAACTATAGTTACTATGCTGTACATTAATTATACCACCATTATTTATTGTATAATTGGAAGTTTATACCTTTAGCACTTGCTCACCCTCCAGAAAACAGTTTTATACTCACATTTGTGTTGTGATATAATTAGTAGATAATAATTAAATACTCTATATCTGCCTGTGCTTGGTTGAAAAAAATATCACTTAGAAAATCTGTATGAAAATCACAGACTTTTATATAGTGTTCCTTGTTTTTAGTTTTCTTTTTTTTTATTTAATTCTTGTTCAAGTACAGTTTTCTGTCTTACATTAGTTTTCTAATGATGGGCTACTATTATAAATTTAGAAAAGTTTCTGGGATGATGGTAAAATGATACCTCTATGATTTGGAAAGAAGGAAATCTATCAGGTGGAAGACACTACACCTGTTCACATGTTATCTCATTATGCTGAGGTAGTTTAAATTGCCAAATTACCCTCTCAGTAAGCTATGGGATTGTCATTATAAACTCACAACCATCCAGTTGATTTTTCATAAATTTGAGAAGCGAAGATAATTTGTTTTCAGAGTACTCTGTGAATCCAGTATCCAAAGTGATTCTACTCTATCATAGTTAATATTTTAAAAATCAAATATTTAGTGCTGAGGATATGCAAGTGTATAAATTCCTGTAACTCTGCTTCTCCAACTCCCATTGTTGCTATTTTTAAAACACTTTTTTATTTTTCAACTATAGTTCACATACAATATTATATTAGTTTTAGGTATACAACATAGTGATTAGATCCTTGTATACTTTACGAGTGATTGCTCCAATTAGTCTAGTACCTACTGTACATAATTATTACAATGTTATTGACTATATTCCCTATACCAGAAATTTTAGTAATTAGTTTGTTTGTGTACACATAAACTAATTACTTCTGTGGCATACCAAAAAATACATTACTTTTTGCCACTATGACAAGAAAATAGATATAATTTTGGTTCATTTGTACTGGATGGTGATTGTTATGTTGGCTTTTATTTTTTTATTTTTTATTTTTTACAATCTAAGGGAAAAGAAGTCAATGTCCCTGGCTAAACAGTCAGGCATGTCATATTTTAAAAATTATTATAGCACACCAGTTGAAACTCATTGTCCTATGCTATACATTACATCCATGACCATTGTGCAAGTACCAATTTATCCTTTTTAACTTTATTTATTTTTTTAAATATATTTTATTGATTATACCATTACAGTTGTTCTATTCGCCCCCTTCAATCCCCTCCACCCGCACCCTCCCTCCCCCACCATTCTCCCCCCCTTAGTTTATAACCACGTGTCTCAAGTTCTTTGGATTCTATATTTCCCCCACTATTCTCGCCCTCCCCCCTATCTATTTTCTGCCTACCATCTATGCTATTTTCTGTGCCTTCTCCCCCCTTCTCCCCCTCCCACCCCCCTGTTTCTAACCCTCCATGTGTTCTTCATTTCTATGGTTCCACTCCTGATCTACCTGTCCTCTTGGTTTGCTTTTGTTTTAGGTGTGGTTGTTAATAGCTGTGTGTTTGCTGTCCTTTCACTGTTCATATTTTTCATCACCTCTTTCTTATATAAGTCCCTTTAGCATTTCATATCATAAGGCCTTGGTGATGATGAACTCCTTGAACTTGACCTTATCTGAGAAGCACTTTATCTGTCCTTCCATTCTAAATGAAAGTTTTGCTGGATAAAGCAATCTTGGCTGTAGGTCTTTGGATTTCATGACTTGGAATTTGGATATCCTTTTTAACTTTAAATGATGTCTTATTTTTCAATTACTGTTGACACAAAATATTATATAAATTAGATAGTGCCTAACCCAGTTAGTTAAATACTGTATATACCTGTGATCAACCCAATAAATCTAGTACCCACCCTACAACCATACACAGTTATTACATTGTTATTGACTATGTTTGCTATGCTGTGCTTCCCTGTGACTATTCTGTAATTGCACATTTGTACTTCTTTATCCCTTCACCATTTTTCCCCATATCCCCAAACCCCCTCCCATCAAAATGTTCTCTGTATCCAGGAGTATGTTTCTTTTCTGCTTGTTCATTTGTTTTTAGATTCCACATATAAGTGAAATCCTGTGGCATTTGTCTTCTTCTGTCTGAGTTATTTCACTCAGCACAATACCACTAGGTTCATTCATGTTGTAGCAGACAGCAAGATTTTTTTTATGTCTGAGTCATATTCTATTGTATATAAGTGCCACTTTCTTCTTCTTTATTTACCTATCATATCTTAAGTCATTTATTTCTCATTACAACCCTGAGACATAGATAATAATTTCCCATTTATTTTACAGTTAAAGAAAATAAAATTTACAGAAAGTTTACATGAACTGCCCAAATTCACACAGCTGGTAATTATTGGAACCAGATGTTATAGGAACCAGCAGTCTGTACTGTGTGAGAAAATATCTCTTAGAATCTCCTGTGTTCTATCTACATTTCATTATGCTCTTTAAGATATTCAATGTTATTCCCCTTTGGTAGGCCCCCTCCCCCAAACTTGGCAGACCCAACACATAGTAAAGAGTGAAGGTGACTGACATATACTAACATGGTCATCTGGTCTACCTGATAATTAAAAGTTTTCTCCATTCTGTAAGCATTCAAATGATCCTTAAAATTAGTATTCAGAAGGGACATATATATTCTCATATTCTGGAGCTACTTCAGGAGGTCCTTTCATATTGTTCTTTTCCAAACTTATTACTAATTACTAATTGTTAATAATCATTGACCCATTCTTCCCATTTTCCCAAGCATTTGTCCAAACCATTGATCCATGAATTGGTATTAATTTTTATTTCAGGCCATCAGCCTTTTTAGAAAAATGTGGACAATGAGATATACTACTAAAAGTCCTTCATGCTAGAAATATAACCTTCTTGCCTAGTCTTTCATTAATAACTGGAATGGGAGTTAAAATTTGTGGCAGCATTTCTAGCTAGTACCAGAATGTCACTCAGCATTTATCGTAAAATTGGCTCCCTCTTTTTCCCCCTCACTAACTGTTCACTGGCAAATATGCTTTCACAGATGAGTATTGAAGAAGGGGTTGTGGTGAGAAGGTGGCGTGAAAGTGTGCACTTTGCTTATACAGTTGCTTTGGCTGATTTCACTTCTGCACCATTATAGGGTGTTATACTGGTCACTCTGAACTTGGAGTAAGACCTCGTTGAGCAAGTTTACGGGGGCACTTGCTATCTTATGGTTAGGTAGTCAGATGTTATCAAATTCTAGTGTAGGTTAAAAGCTGTTTATCTGGAGGAGATGAGTTACTTACTGGAGAAGTCATGGATTTGTTCTAAATGCCATTGACATCCTCTGTGATTTTCACTTAGGGGCTTGTTCATCTCTGCAAGCTGCATGTCCCAGTGTACCAAAGATACTCTGAACACCATTGTATCTGCTCAGTAGAAGAGAGTCTTGCACTGCCACCTGCACAATTTAGAGATCCTTTTTTCCCGAGTCATACCAAAAGCAGCAGCCTTTCAGGAAAACGACTAGTGGGTCAGAGTAGTATACCTAAATATGCTATTTGTTGCATCCAAATGATAAAAAATGCTCAAGTGTGTGCCTCTTAGCTAATGCAAGAAGGCACAAGTGTCCTTTACTTTGAAATGTACTACCCTATCAGAGCAAGATCACTGGATCCCCAGAAACCTCACTGAAATCCTGGTATTTTGTACTAACATGTGTGTATTATACTGAGATATCCAGAATACCTTCTCCTTGCTACATTGGTCTTAGCAAATTGAAGTCCTCAAGTAGTGAAACAGATTATACCCTATATGGAATGAATATGTAACTAAGGACCTTGGTTAATATTTTGTGACACAGCTTTGAGAGGCTGGTATAACAATAAAGGGAGGTGGTAAAATCGCCCTGCTACTCCCAGATAATAACATACATAGTGCGATGTTTTCTGGGTTGGAGAAAAACAAAGCATTCGTTAGACTAATATCTACATACTATGATCAGAGACTATGTTTTGGCCCAAGGAAGGAAACCATATTTGGAACTCTAATTCTTTTTCAAGACCTATCCATTTCTCCATTGACTAAACTAAAAATCTGAATGACAGTGCAATAGAAATCTCCATCCTACGTTTTTAAAGACTTAGATGATGGCATTAATCATGGGCTTTCCCCAGAAATATACTGGGGGAATCAGCATATTTCCTGAGGCATAATACTGATTTTTATTAATTATTTGAGTAGAGAGGCCCCAGTGACTTTTAATTGGTTCTTCCTGCCAAAACAGAAGTAACTTCTAAAATCAAGGGGCTAGTGAAATACTTCTATTGGTTTCTCAGCTATCTATTCCTAATTCATATCTGAGAACTAATGGAATAAATACAGGGTGGCCCTGACCAAGTTACCAGCACAGTTAGATAGAGTGTCATCCCAATACTCCAAGGTTGTGGATTCCATCCCCAGTTAGGGCACATAAGAAATCAACCAATGAATGCATAAATAAGTGTGATAACAAATCAATATCTCTCTCATCTCTCTTTCTCTCTTCCCCATCTCCCTCTCCCTTTCCCTCTTTCCCGGGTTCCTCTCTCTGTTTCTCTAAAATCAATAATAATAAACAAGAATAAACAGGATGGTCTGGGAGTTGCACTGGGCTGATTATGAGTCAAACTAGGAGCACAATTCCATTTATTACCTGAGTCCTTCAAGCCTTCATTCTGGTTGGTGAAGCCGAGGTGTTCTGAGTCAACAGTTAATGTGTCAATGAAAGTCACTGCTCATTAATCCATTGTAGAACTGTGTTTTCTCCTTTCCTCACATCACAGATACTGTGATAAATCCCTGCAGGTCCTCTGGGGAAGTCTAAAAGCTGATTTATGTTACATGTCTGTGTTTCTCTTGTATGGCCTCACCTCTTCATTGGAGAGGTTCTGCGTTAATCAAGGGATTGTGTGAAGTACCATGAAACTCTATCATTGTGGTTGTGGTAAAAGGGACTTCTCTACCCCAGGCCTGGGATTATATTGTTCAAAACTACAAAGTGGTATATGTTAAACTGTTTAAAGCAATAAGAATGGTCTTTCTTATTTCTGTCTCATAAGAAGGAATGCAAGTATGTAGGCGTCTTTACTTTTGGTTAATTTTTGGTTAATTTAATTCCCACCAAAAACTCCTTGAGGAAATTATATACATGTATTTTTCGGACTATAAGACACACACACCCAAGTTTGGGAGGAACAGTGGTTGTTAATGCTGCTGTTGTGTTCTGTTTACATTTACATTGGTGAAATATTATGTTATTTATGTTATTAAATATTTTACCACATTTTTTGCTTCAATTTTTTTCCCATTTTCCTCCTCTAAAACCTGGGTGCATCTTATGGTCCGAAACACACGGTGTATAAAAGTGTGCTCTGCTGACTTAGCATGTCAGCTTGGTCTATAGGCTAGTTGTCCTGTCATCACAGGATGGCTGTATCTAGTCTGAATACCACTGGACCTAGCGGGGTTTCCACTGCCAGACTTCTCAAATTGTACTTTAAATATACTCCCCTGATATATTCATGTCCTATCTTAATTTTCAAAGATTGTGAGGGAGAGCCTGAACATGCTCATGTTCTAGCTGCCAGTACACAGGGAGAAGAAAATGGGCCCTTTGTCATCCACAGATGAAAGTTTTCTCTGCTTAAAAGGAGATTAATAAAAGTAAGAGGTTGTTTCCATATAGAAGATATTAGAATGCTAGCAGCCAGAAAAATAATCTCCTTTTCCTTTCCCATTTAGCAAATACTGCATCAGGCACATTTTCTATGTTGATAGAAAACTGTGTTATTCTTTTAAAAAATAGGACACATACTAAAAACTTAAGTAAAATATTCAAAAGATAGCATGAGGTAATAAACAAGGAATTTGCAATTAAAACATGTCAAAGTTGCATGTAAAAGTCTCTAGGTATAGTCATACAACTTATTTTTTCTACTTTACTTTTACTTTTTTACTGTGAATTTAAGAAAGACACAGAAATATTCCAAAGCTTGTAAGTAAAGAGATAAGATGAGTGTAAAACTGAATTTTATTTGTACATTATAATTCCAACAGTTATAGATAGAAGTTTAAAAAAAACATCTTGCAGGTTTCTAGTTCATAACATATGGGACTATTAACCAAATGCCATATTTTAATAAATAGCTGCAAAAGGAATTGAACTTATTATAGGCACTCAGTAAATATTTGATAAATGAATAAATGTGAGTTGTATTAATTATCACTTTCCTTTTAGATACTCAATCTTAATAAATTTAATAGAAATAGTAACAAATACCTGATAATATAATAGCTTTCAATACAATGAGTATCTTCAAAGTGATAATGATAATACTAATAATTATAATAATGATAATGTACATTTCTATAGTTGAAATTAATTTCTATGTCTGTGGTGTGCTGGGCTTACTTCCTGAGCTTAAAAGAAAAATAACTTAAAAAAGGAAAAGAAAAAGAATTGTACTATTGATGGGAATGCAGACTGGTACAGCCACTGTGAAAAACAGTATGGAGTTTCCTCAAAAAACTAGAAATGGAACTGCCTTTTAACCTGGCAACTCCAGTGCTGGGATTATACCCTAAGAATCCTGAAACACCAATGCAAAAGAACCTATGCACCCCAATGTTCATAGCAGCACAATTTACAATACCCAAGTGCTGGAAGCAACTTAAGTGTCCATCAATAAATGAGTGGATCAAAAAACTGTGGTACATTTACACAATGGACTACTACCCAGCAGAAAGAAAGAAAGAACTCCTACCCTTGCTGGCAGCATTGATGGAACTGGAGAGCCTTATGCTAAATGAAATAAACCAGGAGGTAATAGACAAATATTACCTATAATATCTCACCTATAACTGGAACCTAATCAACAAAACAAAAAAGCAGGCAAAATAGAACATCAGAGACATGGAAATGAACAAACTGACAGTGACCGGAGAGGAGGGTTGAGGATAATGGGAAAAGAAAGGAAATAGTCAAATCAAGGAACTATATAAAAAGACCCATGGACAAAGAATGGGAGCAGGGAGGATTGAATGTAGGAAGGGGAGGTTGGGGAAAGCAGGAGAAAGTAATGGGGGGGAAATGGGCACGACTGTAACTGAACAACAATAAAAAAATTGTAACATGCAACTGAAATACATAGTTGTTAACTCAGCACCTCATTAAATGCAGTGGGTTTGTTTAATATTATTGGATAAATTAAAAACATGTCAGTCAAGTGTGATGCCTAATTGTCAAATATAGCTAACATCACTACATTGCCCTATGTATTAAAAATTGTTTATTTCTTTCTTTTTTTTTTTAAAGTCTCTTTTTTAAAATATTTTATTTATTTATCTTTAGAGGGGAAGGGAAGGAGAGAGGGAGAGAAATATCAATGTATGGTTGCCTCTGCTGAGCACACACAATGTATCATGTGTCCCCTGCCGGGAACTGGCCTGCAACCCAGGCATGTGCCCTGACTGGGAATCGAACCGTGATCCTCTGGTTCGCAGGCCCGTGTTCAATCCACTGAGCTACACCAGTCAGGGCAAAATTGTTTATTTCTAATACATAGTTTACAAATTGTATTTTAGAGATTTTCTCTAGGAACATTATTTGGCCACATTAAACCAGAAGACATATGATATTTCAATGGGGCAAGGCAAATTCCACAGCATTTGTGGTTTTGTACATTTATTATAGACTTTATTGCAAGTACTTAATATCTGTTAGAAAATGAACGTGTTTATTTCTTTCTTTTAGTTAGCATAGGTCAACTATTCATAGATTAGTAGACATCAACAGATTGTGATTATTTGAATTAGCTATAGATAAATAAAAATGAATAGAACTATATTCATATGTAAATAAATGCTACCGGTTTATAGATATATATGGAGTAGAAAATAACTTCAATTTGATCTTCACTAATATTTTAATATAATATTCTCATAATATATCTGTGTGCCTATAAACATAAAGAACAATGCCATAGATTAATGTAAAACATATTTTAAATATTCTTTTCCACTATACCTCATCCCTTTAAACAATGCATTCACAATAAAATATATCAATAATTCTATTGACTTAAACATATTAATAATAGTAGGCCTAGTAAATATGCAAATTATGTGTTCTCATAAATTTATGTAAACATATTTTATAGAAAAACTGTCATTTTTTAATTTGTTGCACTTGAAAACAGAGTTAAAATATACAAAAGTGAGTATATTCAAATTCATTCTGAGGTTATCTTATTAAGGAGCTAAACATTTAAATCATCAATAATTATATGATGGTATATGTACTACTGATCACTGTGAAGTAGGATAACTACAAGTTTAAAACACTCTGGCTCAGTAGATTGAGCAGCCAGCCTGTGAACCAAAGAATCATTGGTTCCATCCCAATCGGGACACAGGCCTGGGTTGCAGGCCAGGTCCCCAGTAGGGGGTGTCGGAGAGGCAACCACACAACAATGTTTCTCTCCCTCTCTTTCTCCATCCTTTCTCCTTTCTCTAAAAATAAAAAATAAAATATGTAAAAAAAACCTCTGGACTAATTTCTATGTTAAGATTGTCATAAGCAGGTCAATAATCAAAACATTTTTTAAAGATTTTATTTATTTATTTTTAGAGAGAAGGGAAGGGAGGGAGAGAAACCTCAGTGTATGGTTACCTCTCATGCACCCCCTACTGGGGACCTGGCCTATAACCCAGGCACATGCCTTGAGTGGGAATCAAACTGGGGACTGCTTGGTTCACAGGCCAGCACTCTGTCCACTGGGCTACCCCAGCCAGGGCTCAAAACATCTTTTTAAAATTATTTTCAAAGTATACATTGTGTCTAAAGTTTTACAATGGACTACCACTTAGGCACTAAGCATCTTAAAAGTACTAAGAAGTAGAATACTGTGCATATCTTTTGCATCATTTTATAATCAATAATTAACTAGTGGGGTAGCTAAAAATTTTTATCCATTAATTCTGAGAAACTATGTGACGGGCCCTGTTTCTAGATTAGCTAGCTGAATCCTCAAAAAAAAAAAAAAAAAACCTTATGAGTCAAGATAAAACTATGCCATTAAACCTGCCCATGAAATGATTTTAATTGAACTGTAATATGCTTACTTAAGTAATCTACAAGAAGCTAGGAACATTACAAAAGTCAGTGAAGTACAATAATCAGTAAAATTAGAAAACCTCAGAAATGAAGTGACAGAGTTCAGGAAAATATAATAATAAAATAAATGAAGACTGAACTAGAAAGAACACTAGAACAAATATATTTAATATGTAAATCATTAAGAAAAAGTGTTAAAGGAAGGCATTTTAGAAACTATAAAAAGAGGTAAAGAATATTTGAGACATGCCCTGGCTGGCATAGCTCAGTGGATTGAGTGCAGGCTGCAAACCAAAGGGTCACCAGTTTGATTCCCAGTCAGGGCACATGCCTGGGTTGCAGGCCAGGTCCCCAGTGGGGTGAGAGGCAACCACACACTGATACTTCTTTCCCTTTCTTTCTCCCTCCCTGCCCCTCTCTAAAAATAAATGAACAAAATTTTTAAAAAATATTAGAGACAAATTAATAAATATTGAAGATACACGAAGAAGATTCTATATACAAATAATAAGAGACTGTGAAGAAAGCCAAAGTAAAAAAACAAATACTCAAAACCATAATCAAGAAAACTTTCCTGCTGATAATTGAAGGTACATATTAATTATAATCTCTTTTACCTAAGTATATCAATCTAAAATTACAAAAAATAAACAGGAAATATTTTTGTAATATGCTGGACCCTGCTATGAAAGAAAAAGGCAAAACACAGCATTTGGACTTCTATCAAAAATGACTAATAAGGGGAATAAAATAAGTTACCATGTTATCAGAAAACAGAAACCTAATTTTAGAATAAAATATGGGAACATATTTATAATACCCGGGGAAGGAGTCAAAGATGTTATATTCATAAAAACTAACTTTGAATTTTAAAGGGCATAAAAACCTTATTTTAGAACTCCTTTGTTTCTTTGAGGTTTTCTTGAGAATTCCATATACAATACGCTCAGACAGCCAGATGACTGGGTAGAAACGTAAAAACTAGCAGTGAGCATTTAAAACACAGCTACTCATATAACAAAGACTATCTCTATCATCCAGATTGTGCTATGGAAGTAGCATCTCCCACTAAAGAAAACCATGGGTTCTTGGAGAAATGGCAGGTCTAGGTCAAGATAAACTTGGGTTAGTTCTTTAAAGGAGGTACCAAGCAAGCTATAAACAACTCCAGGGTTATGTCACAAGAATTCAGAAAAAAATTAAGGAGGCCTTTTGGATTAATTTGCCATTAAAAAATATAGACACTGCAGCAAATCAAAATTTATCAAACATATACATCTGTGCTTTCAAATTACATTTTAAAAATAAATTGATATTCAGAGGATGTAAAGAGAGTAAGTCATTATCTTGAAACTAGTATATGAACTAAAAGAATCAAGAATCCATTCTGCATTTTCAATAACGGACTCTAATAGTGGGACAACAAAATAGAAGAATAGGGGACATGTCTTGTTACAAAGGCATCCCAGTAAATAAATAAAATACAAATGATAGAATGAGGATATTACATTTTGCAACTATAAATTAAGAACTGAGTATTAATGGCTCCAAACAAATTAGGAAACGGGGGCTCATGTTGGTCAATGCAATTCCACAACCACTCACATCTCATAAGTACGTAAGCAAGGACTTAAATAGAGATCATCTGGTCCCAAAGCCCTGTTTAATTAATTTGTCCCAATTTAAGGTTTACCCTGGGCCTTTCACTTCTGTGCCAGAGATTGAGTACTAGTATGATACAGTTTGTATTTTAGTATACACCCTGCTTTGCCGCACAAGATTTTACACCATCACGAATATCAGTAACTTCTATTTGAAGCATAGAGAGTCATCTCAGTAAATTTAAATCACATTGAGTAAGTAATTAGCTTTTCTGTTTTTTCAATCCTGATTTTTAAAGAGGAATACTACATTTTTACCATGGTATTTTAAACATATCAAGTAGTATTTCCAATAATTACATTTAGAATAAAGAATAAATCTCATGTTCCAAAGACAAAGATACCTAACTAAAATTTAATAATATGCTTTTGTTTTCGCTGTACTTGCTTTTACAATTAATTAACAATAATGAAAATTTGCATTGGCTTTTCATTAGAGGAACTATGTAAAGTTCCATTCATGTGATAAAGAGGTCAGTTAAAATATCAGATAAATTATAGTATAAATGGCAGGCACATGATAGGACAAAAGTGATGATTAATTCTCTGATAAATGTTATTTCAAAATACTGTGTTAGGTAAAATTCTAATCTAAAGATGTATTGTTTTATAAAAAATTTAAGCTGTAAGGGATGAAGAAAGCATTAGGAGGATGTTTGGGCATAGATGGAAGATAAATAGTATGCTTATCTATGTGGAGATTATCTTAAATGCTATCATGAACATGTATGCAAGTTATAATTTTAAAAATATTTAATGAGCCAAAATATTTTTAAATAAATGTATACAGAATTTATCAAAATTGAATAAGAATGTCAGTCATAAATCAGGAAAAGCATGTACTCATATGTACACATATATTCATTTACACATGCATATAATTTATTTTTGGAACCAAGGAGTGAAAACTTATGATTTTATTTAAATTCAAATTCCTGCTTTATTGCTTCCTAGATGTGTTATCTCGGTGTTTACCCCTCAAAGTCATAATAAATGAGAATACTAATAGAAATCTATTTTAGAGAATTGTTGGTGATGTTGTATTACACAATGAATATAAAATGCTTAAAGTACATGTGGTTACTAATAACAGTATTTTCATGCTTAAAAATAAAACATATAAGCAGAGAGAATAGCCTGTGTACAACCATTGCAATAAGGGTAATATATACTTTTTCTTCAGCTCCTCTAAATCTTTGTACCAAACACAATAATTTCTATATAGCTACATCTCTATGGAACAAACATTCAGAGAATTTCCAGAAGCCTCCCAAATACAGTGCATGTCCTGGCTCAGAGAGACAGTGAACAGCCGTGAGAAAACACACTCATATTTGTGAACAGATGCCTGTTTCCCCACCCCTATTTACCCTCATGCACACCATTCACACAAGAAGTTAATTACACTTGGGATGTATTAAAGCATGTTTTAAAAATCTAAACAGAGGAAAGATACAACATGCATTAACAGCAAAATATACATGAGACAGGAATTGGTGATCATTAGGCCTAAATCCTTAATCTAAGGGTAGAATCATAGAATCTGAAAAATTAAATTCTTGTTGAACATTAGTTTAAAATTCACCTGGGGCTTCACCCCTCTTCTGTAGGAATTTACACTGTGAGAAATAATTATAGAAATCCGATTCCTGCGGATTCTCCAGCCAAAACCAGCACCAGTGAAGGTACTTACAACATGAAAGGCAAGGAGAGGCAGAGTCAGTATCCAGGTGCCCCTTACCAGCACTTCTGCTCCCAGCCTCTCAAAGCCCAGAAAGCCCATCTGAGCACTATGTGGAGCTGCATTGTTCCACTGTGTGTTACCCATCAGGGAACATTCTGGCATTATCTGAGGACTGTGATGAGAAAATTAGGTAATAAATGATGGTGAAGTGCTTTGCAGTTTAACGACAATAGTCTAATAAATCTTTGTCAGTTAAAAGGAAATAACCAACCAAAAGACACATCTACCAGTTTTTTGCATTTTCACTTCTGGAATAATATTTAAGTTATTATTTTAAAGGTAATTGCAATTACAATGTTGTCTTCCAAAATGGCCTTTCTCTCTCTCTCCCTCCCTCCCTGTCTGCAGGTCTAGATAATATATACAGAGTAGGGCAAATGAAGATTTATAGTTGTGACTATGAAAAACACAGAGTTTATTCTTGTATTATTATGTATTAGTTATTGTATTATTTTCTATACAAACAACTGTAGACCTACTTTTTACTCACTCTGTATGTATCTGTGTATGTGTGTACATGCACACACATGCAAACATATGCAAGATCTGCCCAGAAAAAGTCCAGCCATTGCTAATATAATGAAATGGTTTGAGCAACATCAATGTAAAGTGGCAGCCCAGGAGAGTGGACTGGAATGTGCATGCATGAACAATGACAACTTCACTCTACTAGTCCGGGAAGGCATTAGACACCACTGAGTGAGTGTGTATACTGTGTGGCTGTGACATTCAAAATGACCAAGTGGAGCAACAAATCTGCATCGAATTTTGCATTAAGCTTGAACATTACTCCACGACAACTAATTGGATAATTCAGAAGGCCTTTGGGGATGATAAAATGAGTGCAGTGCAAATAATAGTATGGCGCAAATGCTTCAAAGATGGTCAAGAATCTGTTGAAAGTGATTCGTGACACATTCTGGAAGGCCTGTAACAGGCAGAACACCTGAGATTATGTATGGGCTGCAATCAACCAAGATTAGCAACTGACAGTACAAAAACTAGATGCTAATCTGGAGATACCCAAACTAGCATGTCTGAGATTTTTATACAGGATCTTGGGATGAAACATGTCTTGGCAAAATTCGCTCCATTGCTTTTGCTACCAGAGTGGAAGGAACATCATACGGCAGTTACTAACAACTTGATTCAAACCACTACCAATAAACAGATTTCCTCATGAAGGTCATAACTGGAGCTGAATCATGAGCTTACTTTGGCTGTGATCTGGAAACCAAGGCCCAGTCATACCAAAGGAAGTTGCTTGGTTTCCCACGCCCAAAGAAATTCCAGCAAAGTTGCAGCAAGATCAAGACAATGTTAACAGTGTTTTATGATGAGAATGTGTTGGCCATCATGAGTACACCCTTCCAGGCTGAAGAATTAATAAAGATTACTACCTCCATATTTTTGTTGGTTGAGAGATGCAATATCATAAATATCGCCACAGCTATGGGTAACTATTAATTGGCAGCTTCATCAGGACAATGTGCCCTCTCGTGCATCACATCTCGTGCAGCTTTTTTGCCAAACATCAAATCACCCAGGTGATTCAGCAACCCTACCACCCAGATTTGGTGCCCTGCAACTTTTGGCTTTTCCCAAAAACTCAAATCACCTTCAAAAGGGAAGAGATTTCGCACTGTCAATGAGATTCAGAAAAATACGACTGGGTAGTTCATGGCAATTCCAACAAAGGATTTTGCAGAGTATTTTGAACAATGTAAGACATGCTGGGAGAACTGTATGAATGACCAATGTGCTTACTTTGAAGAGGACAGAGACATCATTTTTCTGTGTACAATGTTTCTTATATCTTCTTCAATAAATGTCTCTTTTTATATTGTGTGGCTAGATACAGTGACAGATCTCATATACATATATGCACATGTGTATATACATATACACATATGTACATGCATATACATGTAAGTGCACATAATTGCATATATACACACAGATACACATATATAATTTTTGTGACATCAATATTACTTATACAAGTAAATAATATTTCTAGAGTTGCTGTATTTAAAAGGAAATATAGAACATCTAGGATGAGTTCCATGACCTGCCTTACTAGGCATAATGAGCAAGTGAAGTACTAATTCATGGCTTAAATACTCAGCTGATAAAAGAGCTGGGTTCCTTTGCTGAGCTTTAGCTGAGGCCGATTGTAGGTGTTGATAGCCATGCCGTGTGTACTGAGAGTTACAGAAAACTGTATTCTATCTACCACAGTACTGGACATCTCAGAACTTAAAGACTCGTGTCTTTAGGTCTAAGTGACATTTTGTTGGTAAAGGTCTCCATTAGAAACATATTTTAAAAAATCTTCATTATTCACTGCCTCAGTGAGATTTAGAGGGCAGCTAGATGAGATTAACAACTAATGAGGAGGTTAGTCAAGCAGAGTCCAGGATTAGCTAATAGGACATTGTGAGACAAACAGTTCAATGTAATTAGATTAAAGAAAGTCCTTTAGGAAATCAACATTTTAATTTCCTACCCAAGACATCTAGAGGATTCCTGAAGAGGATATATTACCCTTGACCTACATCTTGTCAACCAACTCTGCTATGGTAGACACAGCTTTACTGGTTTTCCTGAGAAGGAGACACCAATGGTGAACTTTAAATTTGTTCTACCGTCAGGTTGGACCCTTGACTTTTTGACACTGAATCAGTAACCAATGTGCTTTCAAGACCCCTTGTATATAGACTACTTTTTCCATAATCTTCTCATAAGATTGCCTTAGTCTTCAATCCATTCATTTTACTTCGGTGGATAATTGGTAGACTACAACATTGCGTATAATGAAATTAAATAAAGGAAAATTAGCTATCTTCAAGGACTTCCTCTCAATTTTGATAGGAACATGCCTGAGTAAATAGTGGGCAAGTAAACTTGGCAGAATTATCAAATGCACATAGATGGTAGGTTTGGCCTTTTAAAGCATTCTCAAAATAAATTTTTGTTAGTTAGTCATATTTTTATTAGTTATTATTAGTTAGGTAATGCTACCTAAAAGCTGTTTAGGTATCATTAAACAGTCAACTTTCAGTTAATTGAATACATATAAATCACTAAGTAGCTTTTATCTGTCTTTGTTCACGTTGAAAATCACATTTTAGTTTGACACGTTGAAAATCACATTTTAGTACACAGGATTGCCATGTGTTCCTAGCTGATTTGATATTATATAACCATATTTATCTTAATTGAAAAAGCACAAAATCAGAGTTCATTAAGGAACATTTAATCTAGCCTATAGTAGTCAGCCATCATTGCAGTTACTTTGTTGTTGCAAAACTTAGAAATGAGTGTTAAGGTTTATTTTTAAAGTTTGTCTGCAAAGAGAATTAATTTCAAATATTTTTATTTATATGACTTGTCTCTCTCAAGATTCGTTTTTGAGCTGGCCTTCAGGCAAAAACAATGTTAGCTTGCTGAGGGAAGCTCATTCAATTTGATAGTGATAATTTTTTTGACAGCTGGTAATTTGCTTATTTACAGCTTCCTGATTAAGTCTTCTAACACAGCAGTTATTCATATAAACTAATAGTCTGCAGTTAAAGAGTACTTATTTCCCATTTATTGTCCCACTAAGAGAAAACAAACTTTAACTTTTTAACTCTTTATTATCATTAATATCTTGTGACTTTTCTCATCTAGATAGTGATTATTATTTCATGCATAGGATAATACAGATTCTTCTTTTATTGTAGCAGTATTCTCTATCAGTTCACCAGGAAAGAGGTATATACCTTTCAAGCTATGTCATTAATGATAGTGGTTTTAGTCACTAGTGATATCTTTGGATGAAATATTATAGAAAAGTTTGAGCATTATATTTAGCTGATTCAGAATATTTGAAAGGTCTTTTCTTTTTTTCAGCTAATAAGGAATTTGGGGGGATATTCCTTTAAATATGTTGGCAGAAATGTATTATGTTATTTAAGTAGTCAGATTTATATAAATGTACCAAAGCTCTTCAGCAATTATGATGCATTAAGAAGCTTATTTGTGGTAAATCACAAAGGGATTTATTAAATATGTAATATGGGTGATTTAGATGAAGATGTTTCCAATAAAAGGTGAATTTCTGTTTCTTTTAATGTGGCAATATCTATGAATGAGTTTTTTTTATGAAAGCCAATTTATTAAATTTAGGTGTATTGTTTTGGGGTTTTGTAACAGAAAATTTGCTAAAAATAAAACCTGACATTTGTCAGCTTCTTTCAGGCTGGCTAGGGAAACAAATACCTTAAATATTTTTATAAATATAATGATGTCTCTACCACAAAGACTTTGCTTTGAAAATAAATTTTTATGTTAGAAGTGTTGTTTCAAGAGGTAGAAATTATATAAGTAATACAAAGATATTTACGTTAACATCAACTTCATTATATATTGCCACAGATTTTATGTATCCTTTTTTACTAGTTTGCCCACAATTAATTATGTACCAAGAGTTAGTAGGCCAACTATTTTATATGCACACACATATACACAAATAGTCTCTAAAACTATTATACTAATGCTGGAGAATAGAGAAAGAATATTTCTATTTTAATAGAGTAGTAAGCAGGGGACTAAAAGACTTGTGTAACTTGCCTAAAGCCCAAAATGTAATAAGTACAATATCCGAGATTATACAGCAATGTGTTTTGTTTCGTAGTATCCTCTTTTCTGCTCAGCCCCATGCTCCCTCAGTGTCAGTGTTGTAAACTATTCCAGCCCAAACTGGACAGACGTGTTGCGGGGGAGGGCAGTGGTAACTACAAAGTTAGGAAACTGCCCAGTAATTTCATTCAGGAATAGAATGGTGAACACAACTCACCTCTTTCACTGCGGAGCTCAGGTAACCATTGGGAAAACAAATAGACTTATACCAATATACTATAAATATAGTATAATCATGGATTAGTACAAAGAGATCAATTTAATAATATGTTCTCTAAAGTAATAACTGAAGACCAAGTGGACCATTAGTACCTGAGGTTGTAGGTAGAAGTGAAAGTAATAATATAGAAACGGGACATGTTATGGATATAAGGGACAACACGACCTTTCCAGCCAGTTTCCTAGATCTTTAGAAATCTTTTTGGCAGCAATCCTTAGCACCACTATTTGTTCCCACTGGTTTCTTAAAGACTGAATGGTACATCCATTGCAAATGACTCCTGATAATTTGGTCTCTACAAATGTAACTGCACTTGCCAATTTGGAAGCCACATTCCACTGCCCAATCTATTTCCCTAACTTTTGAGCTCTCTCCACTTATCCTTCACATGGTGAACATTGCCAAGCCTCTGGACCTTCTTTTGCTTTTCTAGTCTCCCACAGTTCCACAGTTTACATCTGTTGATTCTTCATCAATATTGCCATTGTATATCTGCTTCTTGATAAATACTTTATAATTTCCAATTTTATGAATACCATTTATAGTCTCAAATGTATATCTGACATTCGAGACACCATGTTTCCTTCTGACTTCCTGTCTCTGATAGTGGAACATCAGGCTTCTCAGTTGAACCCATTGGGAACAGGACAGTTTCATGTCCATCTCTTCAATCTTTCATTTCTATTGCATCTAATCAGTAACAGTTATGGAGTATGTAATAGTTGTGAACTGTATCAAATATAAGACATTAAAATCTGAATAAGAGTAGCTTAAACAAATAGAAGATGATATATTCTTATAAGAAATAAGGTTAGATGATCGCCAATATTTGTTCATCCAGGGGCAACTCAGAGCAGAGAATTTGTTTCCTCACATGACTTTTTATTTTAAAAAACTATGCTTATATTTTAAAAAAGTATTTTATTAGAATTTTTCTTGTATTTTTTATATTACCATTTATTCCCTTATACCCTCCTGCTCCCTGCAATCATCACATTGTTGTCCATGTTCATGAGTCCTTTTTTCTTTTTGCTTAATCCCTCCACCCCTTAACTTTCCCCCCACCCCAAGCTGTCAGCCTGCTCTCTATCTATGAGACTGTCTCTGTTTTGCCTGTCAGTTCAGCTTGTTCATTAGATTCCACATATTAGTGAAATCATATGGTATTTGTCTTTGACTGGCTCATATCACTTAGCACAATGTTTTCCAGATCTATCCATGCTGTCATAAAGGGTAAAATTTTCTTCTTTTTTATATCTGAGTAGTATTCCATTGTGTTAATGTCCCATAGTTGTTTTATCAACTCATCTACTGATGGACACTTGGGCTGCTTCCTTATCTTGGAGATCATACATAATGCTGCAGTGAACTTAGGGGTACTTATATTCTTTCAAATTCATGTTTCAGGTTTCTTTGAATAAATTCCCAAGAATGGAATCACTAAATCATAAGGCAGTTCCACTTTTAATTTTTGGATGTAACCCCATACTGCTTCCCACAGTGGCTGCATCAATCTGCGTCCCCACCATGAAAAGGGGGTTCTCCTTTCTCCCCATCCTTGCCAGTACCTCTTGTTTTTTCTTAAATAGTTTATTATATTTTCCATTCTCCCTCATCTCTCCATACCCTTTTCCACCTCTACCCTCCCTGCAGTCACCACACTGTTGTCTTTGTGTGTGAGACTTTGTTTTGCTCTGTCCTTCCATCTTCAACTCCCACTCCCACCCTAGAGCTGTCAGCCTTCTATCTTGTCTATGAGTCTGTTTCTATTTTGCTTTTCAGTTTGATTTGTTCATTAGATTCTACATATGAGTGGAATCATTTAGTACTTGTCTCACACTCCTTTTGCCTTTTCTCTGAGATCTTCCAACAAGCTTTCCAGCAGACTTAGCACCATATTTGATTAGCTATATCTGAATATCCTGGTCACCTGTACTTTGAAATCAGGATTTTTGGTTTTTATCTAAATAAAAATAGGGATGTGTTAGCAAGAAGAGGACAGGGAATATGGAATGTACATGTACACAGGATGTCTGCTATAACACCAGCAAGAGATTGTTACAAGCTTGCTCCAAACCTTCAGTAACTCCTGCAACTTTTCAGATAAGATCCATACATCTTATCATCCTGTGACTCTACATATGTACCCCCATCTCATTTGAATCTTTTCCTCTGTGATCTTTTTATAGCTAATAGCCATTGTTGTATTGTGAGCATTGACTAGGGTAAGGATCACATTCCCCTGTAAGAGTCAGTTCTGTGAAAGTTACTCAACTATTTCTTGAGTGAATATAATTTGGTTCACTTTAAAGTTTGTTTTTGTACATTTTTTCTTACTTTTTTTTATTTTCCATATTCATATTTTCCCGTATATAGGTCATTGATGATGGTGTTCCTAAATTCTATTTCTCATTCAGTAAGAGAACACATTTCTAAGTTCAAGAGAAGCATTAATGTTCATGAGCAAGAGGTTGATAAACACACATTTGAAAGGTCATTCTTCCTTTTTGAATAGAGTAATTAGGTTCCATTTTAACTAAATTGCTTTTAAGCTGAATAAGGTAGTATCTTGTTTTCACTGATGAATAGTTTTTCTAGCACCAATAATGAGTACATTAAAGTATACTATAAAAAATCTTAATATGTATAAACCCTGAGTCATAATAGATAAAATGGTTTTAAATATCCAAATTACACTGTTTTATTTTATGCAAACTAATCTAAAAGTGTTCCTTCAAATAGCATTTTTTTACACTTACCTTGATTTCCACTTAAATGAGCTGGTAGAGAAAAAAATCTGTGAAGTCACACTCTTGAGTTTAAATTATGTTCACACTCTGTGCTAATTCTGCTGCCCCTGTTCTATCAGGATTCTTTCCTAGTAGGTCACATACTAGTCCAAGTCTTTATTAGCAATGACTTCTACCAATGAGCCATTGTGTACAGTCACTGAGTGAAGAACACTGGGCTAATCACTTTATGCATGCTCTCTTCTAACCCTTGATGCGCACTGTAAGGCTGTTTATGTCAGTCACCTGGGGTTTGCAGATTTTGAGACATTTGCTCAAGGTCACAGAGTAAGTGGCAGAATTGGGATTCAGACCCAAGGTAAGCTTAGCCACATAGTCTATACTTCTAACTACTATGGTATTTATTCCTCATTAAAGTGGGTATATTTATCCTTAACAGACACGTTTTATAAGGGTCAATTTAAATATTACTTAATGACACTATATTAACTATATAATATTTAAAAATATATAGATATTACCATTATTTTTAAAACATAATTTGTACACAAACATCATTTAACTTTAAGGACAGCAACATAAAGCATAAAGCATAACCACCAGATACTCTCTTATATCTGGTAAATATTTTAAATGTATATGAAAATGTGAATAAAAACAAATATAAGATTAAATTATATTTTGAGTCAATAAATAATTAAACAATTTACATATAAAAATATCCAACTTATCTCTTCTAACTGCATAATGTGCTGAAGTAAGCTTTGTGTTAACTCTAAAAGCCTTATTAGATTATGTATCTCTTTATTCATAATTTTTTACAGTTTCTAACATGCTTTATTCTTTTAAAAAATTTTTAGTTGTTGTTCAGGTACAGTTTTCTGTCTTTTACTCTCATCCCAGACCACCTACCCAGCCCTCCCCCCGTCCCTACCATTTCCACCCCCCCTAGTGTTTGTCCATGTGTCCTTTATACTTGTTCCTGTAAACCCTTCCCCTTTTCCCCTGAAATTCCCTCCCCTCTCCCCATTGGACACTGTCAGCCTGTTCTCTTAATGTAATTTCTCCCCACAGTAATTCGTGTATTTATTTATTTATTTATCTGTCTAATACTTATTTAGTACCTACCTTGTGCCATGCACTCAGTGAATAAAATTTATACTTCCTCAAAATACAGTCAAGGGAAGGTGCACCTTTTCTATTAAAAACCTATAATATCATTTAAAAACCCAAGGACATTTTTTATACTACAGGAATTTTAATTTCCTGAATTTATAGTGTAGGTAGATATCGAATTCACCCCTTTCAAACATTTTTATATATCAACTACTTGTGTTACAGAGACCTTAATGTATGATATATGATGGCTTTTGAGATGCTGATCCATATCCCCACGGGTGGGCTCTAGAGGTGGGGAGTGCAGTACAGTATACTGCCATCTTTTGAAATATTACACAATCACATGATTATATTTCCCCTTCCTAGAGATGAGCCTTCTTTCCCAAAAAATAGTTCTATGAAAGTGAAAGAGAGGAACAGAGAGGTGAGATTGAATATAGGTTATGGTACTTCTAGTGAAAAATAATTCTTTCTGAACTTAGAAGCTGATCAAAAGCAACCATCAATAAGTTAACCTTTGCCCATAAAATCATGCACTCATTCACTGTATTCTGATGATGTGAATGTTAACATTGAAATGTAGCACGTGTCGGTGTGTATACTAGCCCTGCTTCCATTGTTCAGGTGAAAGAACTCAGTCAGTGGTGCCTGGAAACCCCTTCTGCGCTGGTGTAACACTGCGTATATTTTAGATCTCTGTCTTCTCTAACTCATCACCAAACAGCTGTGGCCAGCTCTTTCTCATAGCCCAATGAAATAGCTTCAAACCCATAATCAGAACACTCAAGAAATTCCCTTTAAAACAATGTAATTTTTTTATGACTTGCTATGTGTTTTTGCCCTTAACAATATGTATTAATAAGAGAGGAAAACAGAATTTTCCCTAATACCCAAGAAAAAATGCAATTGCAAGTTAAAAGTTGCCTTTGGTATAGTATATGCATATGTGTGTACACACGTATATAAGGAGAAAGATCGGGTGAATAAGAAAATGGGAGTCTGCTCCATTTTTTGATGTAGTGGAGGAAGAGGCAGTTGGCAGCATGCATTAGATGTCTGAAGAGAATATATTGAGGAGGAATAATCGGTATATTTATTCTACAAATATCTATTCAGAATCAACTCTAGGCCAGGCCCTGTTGGAGATGTTGGGGATGCAGGGCTGAATAAAAGAATGGATTTCTAATCTTCTGGCCTTTATGTTTTAATGAGGTAAGTTATTGTATGGCTAATCTAACACACAAAATGGTCCCTAAATATACATATATAAGTGATCCCTAAGTCACAGAACAAGGTATAAATATGTAGAGATGATCCAACTAATAGAACAAGAAGCTTTTCACAACTGAAGCCCAAACACTAAGTTAGGGTTATGTAGCTGAGAAGTAAATTATCGCCTTATATGGTGTAGTGAGTTGACTTCACAGTCTAAGGAACATACAGTTCCCCCCTCCCAATATTCATCAATTTATTGTTCTACATTCCTACATTTTAAAAAGTATCCCGACTGACTTTACTCTTGTGTAAACTAAATCATAGCCTGTAGTTTTTATCATTATGCTCTTTTG
This sequence comes from Sturnira hondurensis, assembly GCF_014824575.4. Classification (NCBI taxonomy): domain Eukaryota; kingdom Metazoa; phylum Chordata; class Mammalia; order Chiroptera; family Phyllostomidae; genus Sturnira; species Sturnira hondurensis. Next base: position 1,799,754 of record NW_028091775.1, read on the forward strand.
GTTGTGAGTACTAAATGCTTGAGTTTTGTACCAAAATATATTTTTATGGAAATGCCATACAAAACCTACATCTGTTTTATAAGGAATCTTGTAACAAGTCATGCAGTGGCCCAGCCAATTTCTTGACAGATGGGTAATTAGTTTATTTCTATTTGGTGAATTTCACCTTTAATAATCACTAATTTGAAATGTTTCCTATAGCAAGTAGAATTGTTAAACCTTGTGAACATGAAATGACTTTCAACCAAACAGTCAATAAACTGAAGCTGGATTCTCAGAATTCCAAGTGAAAGCACTATTTGAAATTCAACAAAAGTTTTGTTGACTTGCTTTTCAAAAGTCGCAAGGATGCCTTATTTACTTCAAGAAACTTGCCCTTCTACAGATTATTTAAAATTAACAACCAAGTGAATGTAATAAGAGTCAGAGTGAGATTAGCGTGATTTTTAAATCTGAATAGATGATATAAGGGAAGCCTCGGACAAAAGAAAAACACCTTTGGAGTTTATGTCCCATATACTTTTATTTCTTTGGTATTTTGAAGAGACATTATTTTTTCAGCCTCTCTAGCTTACTTAGACTCGATGCAGCATATAGAAAAGAGGGCCAGCTTTAAGCTCGTAGCTTCACTTCATCAGAGGGGACTTACTGTATGAAAGCTTTTGTCCTTCCCATGAATGCGTTCTTGGAACTTACCATTAAAAAAGTCTCTACTTCTATTTGTCACTAAAAAGACATTTAAAATGTAGCGTTGTTAGATGAAGAAAGTGCTTAATATTTACTCTTGATAGAAGATGACTTTCAAAAAAGTGTCTGAATCTTTATTCTTTCTCAAATGGGAAAAAAATCAGTCAAGAGGCTCTTTCATTTATAAGTCTTTCTTATTTAAATGCGTTCTAAACTTTTATTATAGAACCAAGAGATTACACTCGGGCAGTTGTCAAAAGAGGTTCCTAATTATTTATCTCCTTGCATTAGCAATATAAATGCTTGTGTTGCACATCTCTTAAGAAATGCTCATTAACTTTTTGAGGTACTATTATTTACAGGATTCAAATTGATTGGTATATGTATCATTATTACTTAAGTATGTAGATGACTACATTTATTGGCACTTAAAACAGTGAGCATGGTCTTTTAGATGTACCCATGCTCCTTTCAACATTACATAAACTGTGCAAAGTATAATTAAATACCTAATATCAGTGAAGTGTTATTCAGCCAGTCGAAATACATTTACTGAGTTTTTACTATATGCTAGACCGAGCTACAAAGATCAAACAAGTAGTATCTGGATTTAAGGGACTGATGGCCTATATATAGATAGTGGTTCTTTCTTCAACCATCCAGTTTTCAGGCCATACATTCTTACTTTATGGGTTCATATTTTATACTATAAATCAAGTTACCCTTTACTGTGGCCATTGTCTCCCCAAAATACTCAATTCAGAGTCACTCTACTTTTTTTCCCAAATGGCTTCAAATTCATCTATGTTTGAGAAATGTTAAATAAAAACTAAATTAAGTGAATTATTTTTCTAAACTGGACAATTTTATCTTAGACATTTTATAGCAAAAATGGGCATTGGCATAAGCCAAAAAGGATGTAGTAGCAGGATTTCCCAAATATATCATACTTTAAAACGTTATTCTGCTTACTTTGACAGAAATTATATACATATATATATATGCACACACACGTATGTATATATATACATACATGCATATATGTGTGTGTGTGTATACATACGTGTGTGTGTAATTTAGGAATCTCTAGCGCCTAATCCCCTTTCAGAACAGTTGAGAAAAGAATTTTGCAGGCAAGAGGGTTTCACTTTGTACTCTAAAGCAGGTTAAACTCATATTCTTTTCCTGTTTTAAAGGTTTTTTTTTGTCATTGTGAATATTAACGTTCAAATGAAAGCCCTCCATCCAAACCATTTCTCTCACAGGCACAGCTCCGTTTTGATTGTTTTTTTTCTTCTTTGCTTTATCTTTTGGTTAAGACTCTAAACTTGGTTTGTACTCCTAACTCTCGGTGTCTATTAGGACATTATTCTCTTCCTCATTACTTTTTACATATACTAAAACACTTTGTTTTATTTAAGCATTGATCTCCTCTAATGCCACTCCTTCTAAGTTTATATATTTATTTGTTTGTTTGCTCCTTGCAGAACTGCTTTCTTTCCTATGAACTTGAACTCAGTAACAGTTGATTCTTTTTTGGTTCTCACCAGTGTTTATGGAATATTGAACTAGTGGCATTTATGTGACTCTTCATCATTTACAGCCTACAGAATCCAGTGTATTGTTTTTTTTTAAATGTGTACTCACCAGTTTAAAGGTGGGTATCTTTTTTCTTGGAGGCCTTTGGAACTGGTCTTTCCATGTTCCTTTCTATCCTTGTCTTCAGAGCACTGTGGGCAACTTCAGTATCCTAAGTACACCCAAGACTACAAATTTCAATGATCTTTATATTCACTCTATTAGCTAAATTTTTCAGTTTCTATTCTATAATGTGTTTTTATAAAAATATTTAATTTTTTAAATTCACTTTCTATCCAAAACTTACCCCTCCACCTAATCTATTAGCATTTAACAGACTCTTCAATCATACTACAAGCCTTTAGCACACCTATTTCTTTTTTTAAAGTATTTTTAGTTGATTATGCTATTACAGTTTTCCAAATTTTGCCACCATTATCTCCGTTCCTCCCTGCCCCCACAACCCTCCAGCATTCCCCCCGCTTAGTTCATGTCCATGGACATATAAGTTGTACATATAAGTTCTTTGAGTCTTCTGTTTTCTATACCATTTTTTATTTCTCCCCATATATCTTGTCCTACTAATTATGCTTTTTCTTCCCTGTACCCTTCCCCCCACCATTGCTCCCTTTCTTCTCCTTGGTGAAATCTCTTCCTGTGATATCCGTTTCTCTGATTCTGTTCCTGTTCTTGTTGTTCACTTGCTTTTTGTCTTCATTTTCATTTAGGTTCATTTGTTGATAGTTGTGAGTTTGTTGTCATTTTATTGTTCATATTTTTATCTTCTTTTTCTTAGATAAGTTCCTTTAACATTTCGTATAATAATGGCTTTGTGATGAAGAACTCCTTTAAGTTGACTTTATCTGGGAAGCACTTTATCTGCCCTTCCATTCTAAATGATAGCTTTGCTGGGTAGAGTAATCTCGGATGGAGGTCTTTGCCTTTCATGACATTAAATGCTTCTTTCCAGCCCCTTTTTGCTTGTAAGGTTTCTTTTGAGAAATCAGCTGGTTCCTTCGTAGGTAACACTCTGCCTTCCCCTTGCTTCTTTTAGGATTCTCTCTTTATCTTTAATCTTGGGTAACTTAATAATGATGTGCCTTGGTGTGTTCCTCTTTGGGTCCAACTTCTTTGGGACTCTCTGGGCTTCCTGGACTTCCTGAAAGTCTATTTCCTTCCACAGATTGAGGAAGTTTTCCTTTATTATTCGTTCAAATAAGTTTTCAATTTATTTCTTTTGTTCTCCTGCTGGAACTCCTATAATGAGGATATTGAAATTTTCAGGTTGTCACAGAGGTTTATAAGATTCTCTTTACTTTTTTGAAGTCTTGTTTCTTCATTTTGTTCTGGATGGATGTTTACTTTTTCCTTTAATTCCAAATCATTGCTTTGACTCCTGGTTGCCTTCGTGTCACTATTGGTTCCCTGACTATTTTGCTTTATTTCACTTTGGGTATCCTTCATTTGTTTTCTCATTTTCTGACCAAGCCGAATCAGATCTGTGAGCATTTTGATTACCAGGGCCCTAAATTCTCCATCAAATAGGTTGGTGATCCCCCTCCTCACTTAGTTTTCTTTCTGAGGTTTTGCTCTGTTCTTTCATTTGGGCCATATTTCTTTGTCTTGGTGCACCAAGTTGTAAGGTGTTAAGTTGTAAGGGGAAGAGGCCTTAGGTTTTCTCCAGGGAGGGGCAACCCTCCTTGCTGTGCTGTGGTGCAGCCTGTGGGGGAGGGGCCAGAGCAGGAACAGCTCAGCTTGCCTGCTGGGCTCTCTAGCCCCACTTTCCAACAGACTCTGTGTGAGCCTGGCAGTTTCTCCCACAGTGGCAACTGCCATAGCCCACAGTCAGCTAGCTCTGAGTCTCAGTTTCAACCTCAGTCAGCCCTGTCTACGCACCCACCGCCTAGCAGCAGCAGTCCCTGCCTGCCACCTCCACCAGGCAGCCCACGTGATCTGCCACCTTACCAGTCTGGTTGTTCTGGCTGATTTTTTCTTTAATTTTCTTGGTTGTCAGCATTCCATGCAGTCTGATTTTCTGGTGCTTTTGGTTGCTTATTGATTTCTAGATTGGTTGTTATCCTCCTTTTGGTTGTAGGAGAAAGTGAAGGATTTCTACCTACACCTCCATCTTAGCTGGAACTGTAGCACCTATTTCTAAATGAAAGTTTTGTTTTTAATTTTGAAAAAAAAAACATGCTGGGAAGACCTTTGTGGTCAATGGCTTGAAAAATTTTAAGATAGATAAGTTTCAATTTTGCAGTAATTTCTATAGTTTTTATTGTGTTCCTGTTCTGTACAAACTTCTATTTTGTGAGTCTAATATGTAAAATCTTCCAACTTTATTTGATTACAAAATATTTTTTCTCTATTATCTCTTAGAGTTAATTCACCACCTATAACACTCTAGTAATTTGGATTATATTGCTCTAATATCTGTTTATCTCTCTATTTCCAAGAACTTTTCCTGGTTTTTCATCTTTACTGTGCCTGACTCACAAACCAGTCATGTTGCCTGCCCTCTCTAGAACTACCTCTCTCACTTCTTGTTGGCTCTTCTCCATTATTACAAACATCTACTTTTTTTTCATTTCTGATTCTAGGTCTCTGCATGCTATCAGAGAAAATAACATAACATTAATTCAACAGACTCTTTGTGTGAGCCTGGCAATTTAATTCACTCCTTTGAAATGTGTGATGTTCATTTATTTTGGGCTGCCAATACTCAATAAATTGTTTATTATATCCCTCTCTATTGTCTATTCTCTCTAAGTGATGGCTATTCTATGAGGCTCCAATCCTTTTCCAACCTCAAACATTGCTGATATCTAAATCTCTTACATTGTTCAAAAATTGGTGCCTTCAGACTTTAACCATTTAACTAACTTTAGTTTTATTTTAATCCACCTTTTCTCAATTTCATTATTATCTTGTCCATTTTATGAGAGAAAGTGCTCATTTTACCAAGACTAGCCCCTGCACTTTAGCATTCCACCTTCTCCCATTTTCCTAGGTTCTTCCTCCATGTATTATCCTGTTTATCTTTGATCTTTACCCTCTCTCCTAGCACCTTCTCTTCAATCTAAACTATGTAAAACATCAGCCTCTTCCTTAAGTAACAACAAGTTCATTTCTTAGTATACCTTATAAATATATTTTATGAATATATTTAATATGTATTTTATAAATATGGGTTTTATATTTTATTATTACAAAAGGAAATTTGTTTATTGTAGAAAATTTGGAAAACATGCTAAAAGTTTAAAATGATGAATGCAAAATTTCTTTATTTTGGGGTGAGGATAATATATTTTGGTGTATAGTCAGATATTATTGTGTATGATTGTGTTATATTTTTGTAATTATAAAACTAAGCCCATAGTATACCTAATAGTTCTCTTCTAAATATGTTTTCTTGCCCTGGCTGGTGTAGCTCAGTTGATTGATCAAGGTTTGATTCCCAGTCAGGGCACATGCCTGGGTTGCAGGCCAGTTCCCAGTAGGGGACTCACGAGAGGCAACCATACATTGATATTTCTCTCCTTCTCTCCTTCCCTTCCCCTCTAAAGATAAATAAATAAAATCTTTAAAAAAATAAATATGTTTTCTTGTTCCCTCCCTGTATAATTTTTGAAAGACTTGCATCTATTTATTGTTTTTCCTTTTTCATCTCCCATTTTCTATTCAACTAACACACATTCAGACTTTCATCCTTACTACCTGACAAAATTATTCCTCTGAGTAATAGCCTCCTAAATATCAAAATCAATATCCGTTTCTCAGCCCTTGTTGTCCTTGCAGGCCTGAACAGCTTGACAATTTTAGATTTTATTTTCTGATTTTATTTTATTTTATTTTTTATTTCCTTTTTGACTTTAGCTTCCAAATTCAACTCTTTACTAATGCTTTGCCTAACTTTCTGAATTTGTTTTTTTCTTGGACTTTCTTTGGTTGATCATTCTAATTCTCATTTTTAACACTCTTTTGTTTTTGTGTATATATCACACATTTTCTCTTTAGGCATCCTCATTCACTTTTTGTAAGAATTTGCACTATCACCAAATGCTTATTTCTCTCAAGTTTATATTGACTACTCTGTGAAGTAAGAAAAATGTTAAGAGAATGAAAAGACAAGCCACAAACTGGAAGAAAATATTTGCCAAAGACACTGTGATAAAGGACTATTACCCAAAATATACAAAGAACTCTTACAACTCAATAATAAGAAAATAAACAACCCAGTTAAATAAAAAGGCCAAAGATTTTATTAAATAGGATGCACAAATAGCAAATAAACATATGAACACATGGTATTTATCCAAAGGAGTTGAAAACTTATGTCTGCAGGAAATCTACTCATGGATATTTATAACAATTTTATTCATAATTTTCAAAATTAGGAAGCAATTAAGATGTTCTTCAGTAGGTGAATGGTTAACTACACATGATACATCAACACAATGGAATGGTATCAGCACTAAAAAAGAATTTAGCTATTAAGTCATGAGGATGTTTAAAAGCGAATTACTGAGTAACAGAAGCCAATGTTGGACAGCGGAATGTTGTGTGTTTCCAATCCTATGACGTTTGAGAACAGGCAACACTATGGACAGTGGAAAGATGGGCGGTTACCAAGGGCTTGGGTGGAGGGTTGAATAGGTGGAGCCCAGAGCATTTTTAGGGCAGTGAAAATACTCGTGTGATACCATACTAGTGGGTACATTTGTCCAAACCCATAGAACTATGACGCCAAGAGTGAACTATAGTATAAACTGTGGACTCTGAGTTATTATGATGTGTCACTGTAGATTTATGAGTTGTAACAAATCTACCACTCCGGTGGCAGATGTTAATAAGTGGGGATACTGTGTCTGTGTGAAAGAAGGATGCATATGGAAGAGCTCAGTGCTTCCTCAATTTTGCTGTGTACCTAAAGCCGCTATATAGAAATAAAGTCAAAATATTTTTACACGTCTAATTTCTATTCTCTCCTGAACACAAAAGCCATATATTTCCTGTATATCATTTTGTATATTTCCTCCCCAACATTCCATTGATTTCTGAGACATAATATATAGAGAGTATTAGCAAGTTCACCTTTAAAAAACTTCTTAAATGTCCCATCCTCTTTTTGTTTCCTTTGGCTGAGGGATAGATCATGTTTCATAGTACAAAAACTCTGTATATTTTGGGGTTCCCTCATAAACTGCATATTTAAAAAGACTGAAAATCTTCTCAAATTTGGAAAAATAACCTTTTTTCTTGACACAACTGTATAATATTTTTCTTTGGTCGCATACTTATTGGTCAGTTCTTCACATGACAATAATCCTATAATATTATTTTTTATAGAGAAAATGGAAATATAATTGTCTTTTTTCTAGTATTGTTTGATCATTTTGCTGTATCAGTGGCAATTTCACTTGCTGTTTAGCCTTGAAGCACCAGACATTGTCAAGAAGACGTGTCAGACGTGGTAAGACATGATCTGATAAAACAGGAAATAAAACACACAAGTTCGCACTCAGACAGATCTGCTATTTGAAGTACTGCGGTACGTCCTGCAACTAAGAAATACAGATCAAGTCAATTTCATTTGATTTCCACCAAAAACTAAGAAAAACTAGGGATGGCAACTTTATAATTGTATATGATTTATTTCCTAATAGAGTATATACACTTTTTTCATTTGTAATTCATTTTTATTGTTGTTCAAGTACAATTGTCTGCATTTACCTCCATGACTCCTCTTCACGCTAGTCATCCCCTCTCCACCCCTCCCCACCTCCCTCCCGAATTCACCGGCCCCTTGGTTTTGTCCATGTGTCCTTTATAGTTGTTCCTGAAAACCTTCCCTCCCTTCCCCCCATTATCTCCTTTTGCATTCCTTCAAAGCATCAATGAGAATACAATACTCTGCTTAAAAGTTACTTGCATAATGATTCACAATTTTCCTCAGACTTGTTTCTTGTTCTCCTTGTTTCTCCTCCACTATCCATATACGTCCTGCGCTGAGTTCCACTCAGCTTCCACATTATAATCAAACCTCTGGCTTTATAACTTTGTATCTCAAAGCTGAATGAGTTGACACAGGATAATCCTGACAACCCTTCCTATAATGGTATATAGTTTTCCATAACTTGCTTATTCAAGCACATTATTGAAGTGCATAATTAAACCTCATTATTCCTGAACTGAATATGAACCAAAAATATCTCTTTAGCCAGACTGGCAAATAAATACATGTGGTCTCTCGAACACCATCAGATAGAGCAAAATTATGACAGATTAGAAGGCAGAGCAGAAAAGCTCATCAGTGTTAATGATTTGCGGTTAATACATTTGAAACTATCACAAAGTTATACAACCATGGGAAGCCCTGCTGGGCTCTCTGGGGGCTTTGGCAGCAACCTGCACCAGCCAGCGAGGACCCTGAAGCTCAGGCTTCCCAGCTTCAAAGCAAAGCTGCCTCCCCTGCAACCATTCCCTGCACTCATTGGAACCCGAGATATTTCTGGTGCAGATTATTTGGGTGTCTTCTTAACTGTTCTTTTGCTTTTCGGGTCTGCTCTCTAATTTATTCTCACTCAGTGCTACCAGTAAAGCTACCTTTTAAAATACCAGTTTGGTCAAGTTGGCAGTGAAGCAAAGTAGATGAATGTAACCTCTAGAAAGAAATCTGGGTAGAGTTACTTACTACATGTTTCATTGTGGGGGTGACTTTCCCCCCAAGCCCCCCCCCCCATCCACCACGGATGAAAGTAAACACTTCCAAGACATGATCTGCTTGGGGAGAAGAAGTGGCCGATCCCTCAAAAGGGAAGGGCCTTGAGCAGTGGCCAGCTTCTCAGGGGAAAAAGGCGGTGAGCCCCTTCCTCCAGGGGCCTTTATTGGGTTGTAATACAAAGGAATATGAATATAGGGTGGCAAGGATGAAACAGTAGATAACTTTTCAAAGAAATCTAAGGGCTTAGTCTGAGTCAGAGTCTGTCAGGAAGGGAGTTTGCAAAAACTTTAGGGTTTACTGCTTGGACCCTTAACATATGAATGAAAGCACTCTTAGCAGAGCAGGTTTCACAGGCTTTTGAGGACTTCTTTGTGATGCCAGATTTTTCCCTGGGATCCACCCTGGCAAGGCAAGGAGCTGCACCCCTCCCCATCAGGTATTCAGGCTTAAGTGGATTAGAGCCAGGAAGTGCGTCTCCCAGAGGACATGGGGAGTCGGGCTATGTCACATGGGGAGGACAAGGATCTATTACTCGCTCTTTGTTGCAGACCCCCCGAGTCCTTCCATGATGGCTTCCCAAGTGCATGTCTGGCTTAGGTTTCTCCCTGATGTAAGGAGATTTACCCGCCAACAACATTGACCATGTTTTGGGGGCAGGGAGAGGAAACTGAGGCAGTTTTGCTACCAGAGACAAGCCTTGTCTCCTGTGGCTCGCATTCCGAGGTCCCTCGCTCATCCTTAGCCATGGGAAGGGAGTTACAATTCCTGAAACCAGGCAGAGCAGTTCCACAACATTTAATTCCATACAAAACATTTATCTTCTGTGAGCCTTGATTTTATATATTTTGTAAAACAAGGAACACAGTACTTACTATTTTAGTGCTGCTGTGAAGGTCAGATTAGATTTTACATATAAAGTAGTCAACAAATAATGTTATTTGTTAACAATTATCAAGTTACGTTCCCCACCTTTAAAGTCTGAATTCTCCATGTTGTTTGATTAGCGTAGTGTTCATGGTCCTTCACTTACCTTTTTTTGGGGGGGGCTGGTTTTCTGTGTTGTCCTCATGCACATTCTCTGAAACAGCCATGTTGACAGGCCCACTGTCCCTATTCTCCACTTTTATGTGGAGAATACCTCAACCAAAGAGGTATTGAATACCTCAACCAAAACCAAATACCTCAACTTTTAAGACCAAAACACTTTTACTGTAGCACCATTGTCTCTTCAAAGACCCACTCCTTTATCTGTCAAAAATCTAAGCAGTGCTTACAGGCCAGTCCATATTTCTTGTTCATCACAGGTGTGATTAATGAGCCATCACAGGCATAAATAATGGACCCCTCATGTATACATCCATGTCAAACACTACACTCAGAAACTTATCACATGGCTTAACAGTTAGATATTTTCCTGTCGTAGTCCCTTGGTAAGCTCCGAGTACCTTGAAAGCAGGAAATGTGCCACACTGAGTTGGATTTTAATCTCACATAGTGTCTGCCACAGAGCAGGAGATCAATACATGCTGGAATTAGATTCTATTCCAATACTTCTTGCCCCTTTTGATTATTGTCTAGCTCTCTTGACTATTCTTCTCCCTTAGCTAGTGGTAGGTTTCACTTCATAAAATATTTTCTGTGTCATAAAATTAAGGGTCAATGTCATCCTTATAAACTTTGTAGTAATGGAAGTTGTTTTTAATCTCAACATTATTGTTCATTCATCTTTTACATTTATTTTTTTAAGGTTAACTGAAAATTGAAATTCAGTACGAGCTACTAGCAAGAAGAAAGAATAAATATGTTTACTATTACATAGTTTTATTCTAAGATGGAATGTCCTGAGTTGAATTCAAATCTTTTAAACATTGAATACAGTTGTTTTTTCTTTCTTTTTTCTCTCTCTGATTTTAGGTTTAGGATGTGTTATTAGAGTGAATTTTGAGTATAAAATTTATTTTGCTTTCATGATGTGATGATGGCTATAAGTGTAACAACATAACAAGTTTTAGTAAAGGCATACTGACAATTATACCTATTTAATTATGTTTATAATATAGACATATGTCTGGGTGCTTTAATACATTTAGTTCAGCTAGTTTGCTGCTAGTTCATGGAAAGTCATGGGTTTGGCCTTGGAGAGAGTGTTATGTTTTGTTTGTAGGTGTTAGGAAAGACTGTTTTCACTATCTGAACAAAAGAACAGCCTTGAAATGGATCAAACAGCACATTTCATAAATAGAAACGTCTCCTTTATTCAGAGGAAAGCTATGGAATGATAGACTGTCCATTCAATTGATATCTATCAATATATGATAACAGTAATTTCTGTGACTATAGGAGACTGAAAAATAATTTTGTCATGGCAAAGTAATGACAGGTATTTCAGGTTCTACAGTTTAGCAAATGGAATAGTTATCAACTATCTTGGTATAGTATGATTCACATAAATGCACATCATATCCAGCACTTACAAGGCCATCTCTGTGCCCACAACAAATGGCCAATTTTACCATTTAAGCTTGGCATATGCTCTCAGAGGTGTTGATTGTTCAAAATACCTGTTTGCCCAAGTCCATTAAGCTTAAAAATGACATTTCAATGGCCCCTTCTATTTAAACGCTATTTAATGTAGCAAATGCTTGAGAGCTATTTACAAACATCATTAAACTTCATCACTAATTACTAATAATGGGAATGAAATTAACACCTGTCTCAGCAGCTTTAGATTTGGGGTTGCACTTAATAAACAATTGAGAAAATCCTGTTACTCAACATTTACTGGGGCCATTTGCATTCTGATCTTTGATGTGCTATTATGATTTATATACTCTCCTACAGTCACCTAAAAAGAGAACAGGACTTGAAGATACGGTTCCTTATGTGAATTTGAAGCAATGGAACATCTTGCATTTTGAAATCAGTTTTCTGTGTGAGACATCAATTTGTAGCTTATATAAAAGATAATGTCTAAAACAAAAGCAAACCAAGAGGACAGCTAGATCAGGAGTGGAACCATAGAAATGAAGAACACATGGAGGGTTAGAAACAGGGGGGTGGGAGGGGGAGAAGGGGGGAGAAGGCACAGAAAATAGCATAGATGGTAGGTAGAAAATAGATAGGGGGAGGGCGAGAATAGTGGGGGAAATATAGAATCTAAAGAACTTGAGACACGTGGTTATAAACTAAGGGGGGAGAAGGGTGGGGGAGGGAGTGTGTGGGTGGAGGGGAATGAATGGGGGGAATAGAACAACTGTAATGGTATAATCAATAAAGTATATTTTAAAAAAAGATAATGTCTTTTTCTTAAAAAATACTAAGATGAGAAGTGAGTGGGGAATTTTGCAGAAACAAAGTTAAAAATTATTATATTAAACTAATTCAGAAAGAAAGTTCTCTAAGTTCCAATGATTCCTTAAAATGCAAAAACGTTTAAAGATGTGAAACCTTGTCTTCTGTAGTCTGTCCTTTGGGGGCCTTTGGCCTGGGCTGCTGCAGGACGTGCTGGCAGCTTTAAAGTGAAAACAGGGCAGTTGAATTGGCCAAATGGTTCAGTGATACTTGCAACACCAATAAATAGCATCACAAACTAATAATAACAGGAATTGTAGATTTGGGAACATTTCTTACTTAGCAAGGTGCATTCTTGCCGCTACACAGAAAAGGTGTGAGCATAATTATGTAAAAAGTAATGTAATAGAAAAATGTCATGGAACCTTTTTATTAGCATCTAAGGTAAATAATCTTGAGATAAAACACTTTGTGTTTGGTTACCATTCATTTTTTATGTTTGCATCCATGAAACATTGTCATTATCTTTAAGATTTTAAGCCAACTGAACTGTAGATATTGTGGCTCTGATCATGCAAATAGTTGTCTTTGATTTAATACATATTTATTTTCCAATATTTCAAAGTACACCTAAAGTTATTTTTAAATAGTTTATAAGCTTACAAAATTCTTATAAGATAACCAGAAGATGGCAGCATGGAACTGTTTAGAAATGTGATAGCTTATAACTTCCATTAAAAATAAAAGTTACTAGATTTTTGTAAATAGTATCTGATTTCCTATCACAAATTTTTTTAATATAAGAAACATAATTAAAAGAAAATGCTGCTACTAAGATCTAAATAATAGCTTGACCAAAGCAGAATTACAAAGGAACAAAAATAGGCTCTTCTTTACTGCAAAATAATGCAGAAGGAAGATGAAAGAGAGACGGTAGAACGATAATATTAAGGCTCTTTAATATGTGCTTTCAGAACATTTTAAATAGCTTAATAGAACCCATTATGGGAGAGCAGAGACTCCTAAAATTCCAAACAAGATGAGCCCTGATGCTGAAATAACCAATTAATTCCATCTAGGCCATTAGAAAAGAATTACAGGTCATTATTATAATTACACAGGTTCAAAACAAAGTCCTTAAATTTATCATCTTGCAAGTTCATTTCAGCTCTTTAAAACAAATACCTGTAACGCTCTGATCCCATGCATCTTTCATAGACCCAATGTGTGAAGAGTATACAAAGAACTCCAGCACACCCTTTTTATCTTTAAAGGTGTAATTCCATGACAACACAATTAAGGACTTTTGGATGACACAAAAACTATTTAAATTGCAGCAGAGAATCCACGTGTTTATAGTAATATGGAACATAATAACATGACAGTTCAAGGAGACATTTCCTCTATTCCCTGAAAAATTGTATAACACACTTTTACTACAGTGGAGATGTTGAGGAGAGCTTACCAATACTTTCTACTCTGCTGTTAAAAATAAAACTCAGAACATTCACCCATTAGATTTTTCTTGTCACATCATAAATGTATTATATGTATTAAATCCTCACTCTTTTCCCCAAATACTCACTGTTTTTCCCAAAAAGCTGTTCAAACTGCAGAAGTTACCACGCTTGTCATAAAATTTCGGTTTCTATACTAGTGTATAGAGAGATGTCATGGAAACTTCTCATTAGCATATTAGTATATTGGTGTAAATATAGTAAATTAGTGTTAGTATATCAGTGTAAATCAATTTATTCTCTCAAAATTTATTTATTGCCTATCATAACACCTGGTACCCTTCTAGGCAATGATGGAAATACATTACAAGTTTTGGATAGACCCATTAAAAAGTCAGAGCTGGAAACCAAAAGATTTAAGAACACCTAACATTCAAACTAGACGATGAATAGGAACACCTAACATTTAGTGTGAAGATCCATATAATCATTATAATCAACAACAAAAATAATCGTTCACGTGCATCATTAAAGTCCCTGCAATTTTTCTTAGTTTGGTATGCATATATTTATGCATATTGAAGTAGGAGTGGATTCACAGGATGACGATATCTCTAAACAAGATTCTTCAAGTAATAAATTATAAAATAACCATTAGAACACTAGAGATAAGCCACTGAGGAATCCAGAAGAGGGAAGATTTTTGCTCGTTTCCTCCTGCAGTGGGCAGCAAAGCCCCAGTCGGTTTTGAGGATTCCGGAGAGAAAAGGGAACCGTGGAGCAGGGCGCCAGAGGACTTGCTGAAGCAGCAGCCGGCGTTCTGGGAGCCCCGGCGAGGAAGCGTTTGGGGGCAGGAAAAAAGTTGATGATGGTGATAATTAGGACAAATATTTTGTAAGATGTGTTTACCTTTTCATTCTCAGTTTTAGAAAACGTGTCCTGTAGAGTAAGCCATAAAAATAGTCCGTGCTTACTGGGGGGGCAACCTGGGGCTCAGTGAGGTGAAATCTAAGGACAGAATCCTAAGGAGCAGTAGTCAGGGCTCTGAGCCTCTGGGTTCAGTGAGCGGGAGAGTGGGCACAGATCAGGGAGCTCTGGAGTCGGGGAATTACTTGAATTCTTTCACATGTTCCACGAGTATAAATGCAGTGTCTATCCAAGTGTTTACACTCCACACTTGAAGGCAAGAATAGAATTGAAGCTCATCCAGGAACTTTATACTGTAAGAGATTTCCGTAGTCCATAGGGTTTATTCATCTTAAATTTGATTCCCACATATCTTGGTAAATCCCACTTCTAATTAAAAGGTTTTAATCCCATGGGTCAGATGTTGATTCTCCCTCTCCCCCACCTCCTCCCACCCCCCATCAAGCATCTTGGCCTTGTAAACACTGAAAACAACACAGAATTAACTATTTTGCACAAACAACTTATTATTTGTATCTGTTTATACCCTATGAACTTCACCTTGTGTGACATCTAGTGCACTGAAAATGTTACTGGGTGGATGTTAAAAAATGGAACCATGTCTATAGGCTTGGTCACCCTGGTTTGAGTTTTTCCTTGGTTTTGTGTCAGAGCTTTCTTCACCAGGGATTAGGGCTGGCTTCTGAAATGTCCTAATACACAATTTCTTTTTTCTTTTTGTATTTTTCTTTTTTTAAAATATATTTTATTGATTATACCATTACAGTTGTTCTATTCCCCCCCTTCATTCCCCTCCACCCACACACTCCCTCCCTCACCATTCTCCCCCCTTAGTTTATAACCACGTGTCTCAAGTTCTTTAGATTCTATATTTCCCCCACTATTCTCGCCCTCCCCCCTATCTATTTTCTACCTACTGTCTATGCTATTTTCTGTGCCTTCTCCCCCCTTCTCCTCCTCCCACTCCCTGTTTCTAACCCCCCATGTGTCACAATTTCTTTTTAGAGAGAATATACAAAGCCATAAAATCATAAATAATGACACAAAGTAGCCTACATTAAATGCCAAATGTATATAAAGGCAAGGAATGTTATAGCAGCTAGCTAGCCAGCAAGAAAACATTTAAGTACCTATTTTGTGACTGATATGGTCCTAGGTGATGGAATATAGTGCCAAACTCAGCAAAGGAATTTGAATAAATTTCTGAGAAAATTAGAGAAACGTTGAAGACTTTTCACAAAAGCCATGCGGGTAAAGCAGAGGCTTCTTATGGTTGTTTGTACTTTGCATTATTTTTCACTTCAGATGAATAATGTGAGTTAGATGAAGAATATAAATGTTTGTTTAAACACCTCACTTCCGTTGTACATTAACCTCAGGCGAGACCAAAATAATACTTCTTTAAAATGTTCAAGCGTGGCCACATTTTTAAATGTTTCAAAATAGTATAAACTACATAGAGCCCATGTGGTGATGATGTTGTCTTTCCTTTTTATTGCTACCCCTTAACTAAATGGTTTTTTTTTCCTGTTGTGTAAGATGAATGTTATATTTTATATTTGTGCAGTTAAAACAAAATGTTACTGCCCCTTAATGAAGAAATTATTTTTAATATCTTATTCTTTTTTGTGGCATCAGTTTTCAAAATAGACAATATTTTCAGGTATTTTTTTTCTATACACTGGGCTATGCAAAAAAAAAGAACAAAAGAAAAAACCATTTTAAAGTTATTTTAAAGAAAAATGATGACTTCATGGTTTGTTTGAACTCTGTGTTACGAATTCCTGCTAATTACAAGAGAAAGTTACATGCATTGTTCAGATTTAGGCTTCCCCATTGTTTGTGTCTCCATTGGAGCTTTCATCTCTTCCCATCTTGGCTGGGCCCTTTGCGACAGGACACACACACACCATTCTTTCATCCTTTTCTCTTATCCACCCGATTAGGCGTCCCCAATCCCTTTTACCTGGTGTTGTTTCAAAAACTCTTCCCTGGTCTTTTTTTCCCCCTGGAATCTTATTTAATTCTCTCATATCCTTACAAAATCTATGTAGTTAGGAGAGAATGTTAGATAAACTGTGACAAAAAGAAAACTGACCGAGAAAACTAAACATGGAACTTAATTAAATGTTGGACAATAAAGGACCTGACTCTTTTTTATTTAGTTCAGATAATTCCTGCATCTTTATGCTCATTGGTAAAGGTTTATGTCATCATCTTCAGGCATTTACCAATGATATAGGAAAGTCACATCATACTAGGTTCCATTGAGTGCAGCTTAAACTGTTAGTTATTACATAGCAAAGGCCCATTTGCAAATTTAGACTTTTACCTGGAAGCTAAGAAATACTCAGTTTAAGCTTGGTGATGTGGTATTCTCTAGCACCCTGTCATTGGCCGCTGACACTGTCATTATTATACAGTATGTTTGTGCTTTTTTGAAATAAAATATTTTGTTAAATAATTTGTGAAATATGTGGAATACAGAAAATAAATTTATGATTAGAAGCATAAAGTTAATTAAATCGTTGTTAAAATGCTGATGTATTATTGACAGCCCACTGTATTTTCAAAATTAAAAAAAAACACAACTGCCCTGGCTGGTATGGCTCAGTGGATCAAGTGCCAGTGTGCAAACCAAAGGGTCACTGGTTCCATTCCCAATCAGGGCCCATGCCTGTGTTGCAGGCCAGGTCCCCGGTGGGGGTTGCATGAGAGTCAACCACACATCAATGTCTCTCTCCCTCTCTTTCTCCCTCCCTTCCCCTCTCTCAAAAAATTAATCAATAAATAAATCTTTTAAAAACAAAACAAAATTATTATTGTTAATCTCAGCAAGGGATTTATGCTTTTTCTGTACTCCGACATGCTATTGTGCTTCTCACATTCTCTTTCAGAGATTTAAAGTTAATGTTACAAAATGTGTGTTACGTAGTAATTTAATTCCTTCTATTTTTATGACCTCATCATTATATACAAATCAAATGATGACAAAATTCTTCAGGTTCTTGATATTCTCTCATTGATTCTAGAGTGGAACCATCAAATGCATGCAAATGTATTAATCACCTTCAAAATCATTTTAACTTATATGATAATGGTTTAGAGTAGGTATGCAAGATTTAATTACATAAACTAGTTTTCTAGATCTTGCTAACCTACACAGGTAGGTACATTGTAATCATCTCACATCTCTTTCAGGCCATGGCATGTCGTGGTAGTAAGTAAATACTTGCCTTGAATTTGATGAAATAAAATAGACATTTTGGGATGGATAAATGTTATGATGACAATAGAATACACAGGCTTAAGCAATTAATTTGGATTTTATTATGGACTGTGAACTCTGAGGGAATAATATATTCTCATCAGTTTGTTTGGAGAAAAAAACACTGGGACAATGAACAATCATAAAATTCAGCCAAGTGGTGGTACTGACATAATTTAGTGGCTACAAAGAAAGTTTTGAAGTGCATTTGCTGAATTTGCATCATTACTTGTCTAAAGCTCTGTTGTAATACTTTTAAAAGTTTTGGAACATTTTTAAATCTTTGGAAATGTTGCAAAATGATACAAAGAGTTTATGTATACCCATCATCCAGAACACCCTGTTAACACATGATGTAGTCATATTAAAATCACTTTGTGTGATTGCATAATTAAGATTGGTGCAATACTATTAAGTAATTCATAATTCTTGCTAAAATTTTGGAAGTTTTTCCACAAATATCTTTTTCCTGTTCTAAGATCAAACAAGAATCCCAGATTACAATTAGTTGCTGTTTCGCCAGTTACTGCTAATCTTTGACAGTTTCTAACTCTTTACTTGTCGTTTGTGACTGTCAAACATTTGATAAGCACTGCTCTGTTACTTTGTAGACTGTGTCACTTGATTTGAGTTTATGTGGGTTTTTTGGTCTAATTAGGCTGTGATTATGCATGTTTTTACTGTGTCCATCTCAGTGCATCATGTCACAGGGTATATGATATGTTTTACTTCTCAGGATTTTATTTATTCATTTATTTTTCTCAGGATGTTTTTAATTGAGTTGGTGTGTCCTGGACCTTCCCACTGCAAATTTACTATTTTCTCCCTTTGTAATTAATAAATATATTGGGAGAGATATCTTCAGATTATTTGAATATCCTGTGCTACCTAATTATTTTAGCATCCACCGATAAATTTTGCCTGTAACCATTACTACTGTGGCCTTTGCCCAATGGTGATTTTGTGTGTTCACTATTAATTTTCTGTTTGTCATTATATAATAAAATTTTTGTTTCTTAAATATTGGTTGCTACTAATATTAAACAGGAACATCAAAATATGCTATCTCATGCTTTTGCTCCTATTCATTAATTA
This sequence comes from Sturnira hondurensis, assembly GCF_014824575.4. Classification (NCBI taxonomy): domain Eukaryota; kingdom Metazoa; phylum Chordata; class Mammalia; order Chiroptera; family Phyllostomidae; genus Sturnira; species Sturnira hondurensis. The sequence goes on from NW_028091775.1 coordinate 1,818,781, forward strand.
TGATTTTCTTGCATTTCTTCCAAAGACTCTAGCTATATTAGGCTATCATTTCTTCTCTAAAATATGTTTTCAGCTAAATTTTGCTGATATGGATAGTCACGTTCACTGAAATACTCCCCACACCAAACAGTGCTCATGCTCTCTCCCCCTCCTTCTCTCTCTCCATGTGCATATTCACACACATACCACATATAAATATATTCATATATACATGTGTATACATGTATGCACACGTATTCGTATATGTATATACTGCATATACACACAATATATTCATATGTGCACATGTGTGTACACACATGCATCTGTATGTATGTGTGTGCATGTATGTACACGCATATATAAAATGCTGGGAACATATGTCGTCAATGCATAGTGACATTGACCTTTTCTTCAGGTTTTAAGCTAACACAGCGCCATTAAAGAACCAATCTTTGTAATTGCTTTGGATGAGTCAGTAAGGCCGTTATATCATTGATCTGATAATTAACAATTCTTAAAATCGGAAGTGTCACGATGATTTAATGATGATAAACGGTCTGACAGGAGAGGTCCCTTATTACAGTTTACCATAGCTTTGGAAGGAAATTTGTAAAGCAGGAACAAAGCAAACAGCAGTGATTTGTAATTCTGGAATGTGAGATTATATTTAAAAAATGAATTTTTCCTTAAATATAAATGATAGATTCTATGGAGAAAAATATATCAATACCAACTAACTAAAAAAAAAAGCTCACAAGTTTACATGAGAATGTTGTCACTGAATTTCCCCCAATATATCCTTTAAAAATATCCACAATATATTCTGTAAATTCCAAATATTTCTCTGATATACGAGTGCTTCAGTGTTTGCAAGGATATTTTCTAGATATGCTAGCTTCCAGCTCTGCACAGTTATATGTAGAATATGATCCTTAAAACTAAATCCATTATGTGTCAAGGAATAATAAGACATTTCACTCTCAGATATACGAACAGCAAGTGTGGTGTTGGTCATCTTATAGGAAACCTTTTCCACTCTTTTAAGCTTTCTGTGCATTTGCCTGATGGCATATTAACACAAATTGCATTGTCTTATTTTGTGACTTCTGCAGTTATTCAGCATTATCACAGACTCACAAGCATGTTTTCCCCAAGTGTTTAAAATTGCTAATGGATTTGCAGCTAACCTCTGGCTGTAGCCTTGATCAGCTGCCTTCAGTATCACTTGTATATGCATTAAGCTGATAAGTACTGAGGTTCATTTTACCCTTGAGCAAACCAGGTTAAAGAAAAAAAAAAGTATGCAGAAAAAAAAAAACCAGACAAATAATTACCTTAGCTTGAGATGAAGGTGGTGAAAAATCACTTAATTGCTTTCCAGTTCTTGGCAAGATATAATGAACTAAGGCTTTGGAGGGGTGGAGGGAGAGAGGAGGCCCCCACAGTATCTGAGACAATGAGGGGTATGAATTAGCTTCCCTGTGCTCTTTCCCATGGTTTCCTTACATTCCTCAAACTGTATGTTACTTTGTATTTTTAGTTTGATAAGATTATAATTAAAATGTACATCTTGGATTAATTATGGATCTCTTCCCACAAAAGTGGCTATTCCTCAATATTCCCAGTGTCATTGTTTCACATTACATCCTGATTTGTTAGTTCAACAGGGAGAACGGTGTACCCTGGCTTATAAAGGATTATGCGTCATGACCCAGTGGGCTAACAAAGCCCCTGTCGAAAGGGCGAGTCTAATAAAAAGAAAGATCCTACTCCTTCTAAGTCAAATTATTAGCTCAGATATTTCATGCAAGAAAGAAATTGAAAATGTATTTTCTCATTACAATGTACAATATGCTTGCTTTTTAAAAACCCTTAAAACAATACATGAAATGCATCTCTTAAAATGCACAAGAAAATGTCACTTAAAATAGGTACACACACAATGCAATATGCAGATTATATATTATACAGTTGTGTACTTGAAACCTATATCATATTAACCAATGCCACCCCAGTAAATTTCATATAAAAAGAATGTACTATGCATACAAAATCTAAAACAACTGTACTTTTAGTAATAATATTTAGGAATTACAATTGCATAAGGGAAAGCTTCTGATATTATTTTCTTCTTTTATTTTAAAAGACTGAAAATGATCCCTGGCAACCTGGTAATAATTTAAACAAAATGGTTAAATATGAATATAATGGTATAATAAGTTATATAACAATTTGATTATTTGCCTTCATGTAGTTAAATTATATGACTATATTTTGGGCTTTTTTACTCAGATATCTTGATCCAAACATAATGTAAGATATTTATAATTTACTTACCAGAATGATAGTGTTAAAATAGAAAGTTTCAAAGAAGCAGATATACCAACCACAAAATAAAATTTCTTTCATGTTAGGGATTTGATGAGTGTTCAGCAGATTGAGTATTCAACATTCAATTTCAACAGTTCCAATGGCGCATCACTTGTTAAACAACGGAGTTTTACCATAATAACTCTGCAGCCCTGATAGAATCGTACGATTAAGGAGGTAAAACTCCTGAGTCAACCATTTGTGCCTTCATTTCATCTTCCCCATGAATAACTCAGAGCCGTGTATGCTTGTTACAGAAGTTCTTCCCCCAAAACAGCACGCACTGAATGGGGAGTTCAGCACTTAGGGGTCCAGTTTTCATTCTTCCACTAGTTACCTTTGGACGCCTAAGCCAGCTCCTTAACTCCTCTCAAACTAGATTATGCCGTGTGTTAGATGAGAGCTGTAGGAAAGATGTTTTTCCATTTCCCTTAATAAATTTGTAACTTGCCTACATTTTGAAAGGTCCGTATTTTTTAATAATCTTCCAGATGCAAATGTGTTTCTTTGATCAGTGGGTCTGAAGAGATTAGACATGTTTTGAAATACTTAATCTTATCTGCTTTGTATATATTAATGTGGCTTCAAAATATATAATAATGGCACATGCATGATGGCACTTTTTAGGGCATCCAGTGTGTGTTTGCTGAAAAACTACCACATTTGTGTGCATGTGTACACGCACACACACCAGGAAATACTCCAGGAGAAAAGCATCTAAGCTGAGATCTGACAAAGATCAGAAGTCAGCCAACAGACAGTGGGAGAGAGTGGCATCTTAGGAAAGGGAGTGTGTAAAAGCCTATTTGACAAAAGAAATCGTTCTTTTGAGAAATTCTGAAAGTTCATTGAGGAGAAACGTTTAACTTCAAAAGTTTTAACCCAGTTCTAATATTTGCTGAGCACACACTGGGTTTTATGCCAGTAGTTTGGCGCTTTAGACAGGTTATGCTGATTGATACATCACATGTCTCCATATAGCTGCACTCCATAGGGCCCGACGTAAGGCTTCAATTACACAACTATTTAACTGGTCAGTTTGATCTAAGTAATTTGATTTTCTTCTTCCAACCTCACCATTGCCTTTTAATGATGAATCACAGCAAACACTTACTCTTGCCCTTGGAATATCTTCTTTGTTCACGCTGTTCTAACCTCTTCCTTCTAATATTCAGGTGGCATTTTGGTCAGTAGCTCATCTGCAATCCCTGTTTGGCTAATTGTGTTGAAGAATGTCATATTTCTCCCCAACGCTACTCTGATTCTTTTTATGGACCCTTAAATTTTTGCATTTTACTTATTACAATATGTTTTACAAGGAACCGTTAAGACCATTTAAAAATTAATGTAAAATAGTGAGATTTCCTAAAATTGTATAGTTACCTTCAGGAAAGTATATTTATTCTTTGAAAACTGTATCTTTAGCTGTGTATATGAATACACATATAGGCACACAGGTTGGCTTATGTGTTGGTGATATAGTAGAGAAAATTGGTACCAGATATTTGGAATTTTTTTTTCTGTTCTCAGATAAGAATTCTAAACTTAAATTAAAAAAAAAAACACACACACACAACAATTATCCCTGGTTGGTGTGGCTCAGTGGATTTGCACCAGCCTGCAAACCAAAGGGTCGTTGGTTCAATTCCCACTCTAGAGCACATGCTTGGGTTGTGGGCCAGGTTCCCAGTAGGGGGTGCATGAGAAGCAACCCTATATTGATATTTTTCTCTCTTTCTCTCTCCCTTCCCCTCTCTCTAAAAATAAATAAATTAAATCTTTAAAAACATCTATTTTGATCACCTTGTTTTATGGATGATCTGAAACCTGAAAATAAGAGTGCATCAAGTTTTCCTACTTTCCCTTCCAATGCTTTCACTATAATGCAAGGTAGCCATGACAGCGTGTCTATTTCCAAAGTGAACTTATATACGGTAAAGTATGTATTTATAAAACTAGTCTCCAGTGGTGCCCAGACTATCATCACATGAATGCTCAATTTAGAATGTATTTTTAGAAGATGGCTAGGAATTTGATTCCCCGAATTTATGCCTTTCAACCCAGAGGATAGGAGTAGTGTGTACTGACTATTCGGAAAATGTGCGAATAAAATTAGCTGGCTATTATCTAGTTAACAAATAAGCTCTGCTGTCTGGTGTGCTATGAAGTGGAAGTGAGCACTTCATAGGTGGAAAGAGGATATAAATGGTACTTTTCAAGGTTGTATTGATCTCTCTTTTTGTTTTTAATTTAAGGTTTTGAAAAAAGTAATTTTAAAGATAAGGAAAAGTCTAGTGAAAGTCACCATCTCTATTCTCCCATGGTGTGACGGATTAGGTTATTAAACTAGCATGTTCAGTTTTCTGTTCTAAGTCAGAAAGGGAGTAGATTATGTTTTGGACATATTGCATGTATAGAAACATCAACTAATAAAAAGTTATTCTATGAAACATATGGATAATTTTCACCCACACATTCAACATGTGTTTTCTGAGTTATGTGCCAAGTACTGTGCTAGATGTTAGATAAGATAAATTAACAAGCAAAGTTTCTTCTGTTTAGGAACTAGCATGGGTTTTAGAAAAGATATCCTTTTAAAGGTTATGATATAGGAATACAGGAATGTGAGATATAATAAGAGATACACATAGTAGGAGCATATGACTAAGTCCAGGAATAGGATGAAAAGGGGGATTATATGAGCTCTAAAGAAGTTTGTCTGAGCAGGGACTTAAGTGGGAGGGGAAATAGGAAAAGATAATTCAAGAAACAAGGAACAGAATATGAAGAATATACAGAACGGGGAATGGAGTATGAAAACACACAGAAATGAAAGAGAACATGGCCTCTTCCAGGAAAAGCAAGTGTTTTGTCTCTTCTGGGTCAGATGGGTGGTACGGGTTAAGGACAGATGAGACGGCTGAGCAAGGCAGGAACTGCGTACTTTGTGAATGTAAATATGTAAGCACAAGCTTATATATTGTCCTGGCTATGGGACGCTCTTTTAGGATGTTAGTAAGAGAATTACATAAGGAAATTCACTTTTTGAATAATCTCACTATAATAGAATGGAAGATGGTTTGAATGGGGATAGAATTGAAGACAAGGAGATCAATCAGAAAATTCTAGCTCCTGCCCTGGCTGGTGTAGCTCAGTGGATTGAGCACAAGCCTGCGAACCAGAGGATCGCAGTTCAATTCCCAGTCAGGGTACATGCCTGGGTTGCAGGTGGGTTCCCTGCAGGCCAGTTCCCAGCAGGGGATGCACAAAAGGCAACCATACATTGATGTTTCTCTCCCTCTCTCCTTCCCCTCTAAAGATAAATAAATAAATAAAATCTTTAAAAAGAGAAAATTCTAGCTCCTTGGTGCTACATGAACCTCTCACCCACCACCCTTCTTCTCAAAGGAATGTTTAGATACAGAACTATAGATATTCAAAAATGAGAGGATCCTTAACTGCAATACTAATTGTTTCATTCTACAATAAAATGAGGTCAAACAGGTTAAATGACTTCCCAATGCCAGAGAATTTCCTACACCACAGAAATTTAGGTTCCTGATCATTCTCAAAAAAACACAGATTGAAATTCACAAAGAACCAGCTCTTCAGCTTCAGAGAAATATTTTAACCGAAGTATTAATGATGATGTGTCTGTGTTAGCTGTGCCATAAAACAAGTGACCTTCATGGACAACACTCTCTGTGGTTAAAGTGAAAAAGACAAAGGAAAATGAGATCTGCTTATTAATGTAATTAGTTGATGATCCAGTAGGATGACAGATCCGTAAATGCCAGTTATGGACCGATGATAAAGGAGCATTCAGATCCTCAAACTGGTGCTCAGCTGTCAGAGATAACGAGGGACCTGCAACCCCCGGGCTGCCTGCTTGCAAGGTGCTGATGCTACATTCTGAATATGGACGTGCAAACCCAGCATAATGACAGTCAGTGCTCCACGTGGACTGCGCTATTATTTTGGTCTTTGTTGCTCAAGGTTCTGAATTTTTGAAGATTAGGCACTTAGGAAGTATTTTCAAGAATATGACAGGGAAATAATATTATGATTAGTGCTTCTCAAGATTTGCTAGATTCACTATGTTCACAAAACTTGAATAAAATATGCTAAGAGGATAACAATGTAGGGCTGAGTGTTTATGTAGATTTATTTATTAATTTTTATGTTTTAATTGTTTAAATTTATTTTAGAGAGAGACAAGAAAGGGGGAAGAAGAGAAAGACCAAGTTTTCAGTTTGTTGTTCTACTTATTTATCCATTGAGTGGTTGCTTCTTGAATGTGCTCTGTACCAGAGATTGAATTCGCAACCTTGGGTTATTGGGATGACACTGTAACCAACTGAGCTACCTGTCCAGTGTAGATTTTAAAAATACCCCCTTCAAGGCTTCTTCTTAGGGTTCTTAAACAGAATTTAAAGGTATAATTTGGCACATAGGTTGATACTGGCTCCTTCACACTAAGGATCAGTGGCTGATAAATAGAATGCATCGCTCATGCAGAAAGAGACCACTCTACAAGTACCATTGAGCTGAATAATATTGACTATGAGATAATCCAGATAATCATCATCTCCAGTAAAGATAACCGATTTGGTCAGGAACACAGGTTAATAAATGGGAGAACTAGTGCCTGAATCGTACTACCCTGACCCCACCCCATCACTGTGTCCCCCGTGCCATGGGGAATTTGAGCCTTCAACACATTATTATGTTAATTGACATAACAAAGGCTGTCAGTTTCCTGAAATGTAATGCTTGTATCAATATTTTCCCTCCCCAATGACTCCAAATTTAGCAAAATTGAATTTAGATAAATTTAGGCCTCTGGGGAGATGAAATGGAAATTGATCTTCGAGTGTTTCAGCGATCGTGGAGGGCCCAGCATTACATGGTGCCTCGTGGTTGCTAGCTGGGGGGCGCACTGTGGCCTGCAACTCCTGACTCCTGATGTCCATGGTGTTGTCAGCACGAGTCACTCAGAGTACTGTGGCCTAGGAAGAGAGGCCTTAATGCACAGGAAGAGTAGTTGTCCACTTATCTGAGTGGATCCAGCCCACTCTCTTGTTTGCAGAATAGGGGACTAACGCATTGCTTCAGTAGAATAAAACAGTACTTTTGCTTGTAAAGGAAACGCATACTCATGGCAGGAAATAATTAGAAAATGCAGAAAATATATGGGACAAAGGCAACACTCAGAGATAACCACCAAGACCAATGTCACATATTTTCTTTCATGACTTTCTCTATATGCACTATACCAAAAGGGCTTTATACACATCTGTTCAGTTTACAGAAAGAACTTGGAGGTGAAATAAATGTTCCAGGCACCCTGGTAACAATTTTATCTCAAGCATGAATTGACATCTGTGAGCAGGTGCCATTTACAATGCTTTCTTCATTTCTGAAAAGAAGAATTAGCTAAACTTCTACTTGGTGATCATAGTACAGCACAGTTTAAACTGTCTCATTATAGTAAAACAATATATGTACCTTATAACAAGGGAGAGAGTAAAATATGGAATAGTCTTAGTGCTTACATCTTATGTCATTAGATATTTTGTGATACCTCTTTCCAGAAATAAAGGATGACTACCCCTTGATTCTCCAAGGAAGAAAGGAAAGTTTTAATTGGATATTAGCACTGCCAATTCTTTTTAATGTAAAAGAGTGAAACCATTATCTGCTTGTATTCACAGAGTGTAAATGTGGACGTTTTCTTTCTCTCTGCCCCTCTGATATGGTGGAGAACTATGCCAGGGAAACCTTATGACTCATTCTTCTTAGAATTCCTTTTTTACTAACTTTATAGGAAGAGATTTTTTCAGGGAAGAAGAAGGAAAGGAATTTGGGAGAGTAAAGGGAATTTCTGAATTTGAAGCTTGAGTTTTACACAGTGGAATCTTACTGTATCCTTATCTTTCCTCCTAAAATTGTGAAATTCACTTAATAGTCCAATGCAATTAAATTGTATTTGAAAACATGGTTACGAATAAAAGCACAATATTTCCTTACTTGTAGGAGAAACTCAGTTTTTCTTATCTATTATAGGACTTTTAACTTGTTTCCTTTTTGGTGGGAGAGAGGCTAGTACAGTAGTAGTGAAGTTAATTATCAGAATGCATACATATTTAATGGCATCTGTTGATATATCCTTTTGAGAGAGTCCCAGAAGTAATATAACTGGGGAAAAGGTAGCAAATACTTTTAAGAGTCTGATACATGCTGGCAAGTTGCTTTCCAGTTTATCCTGCCACTGCCAATGAGTGAAGATAGCAATCTCATCACTCCTGCTGGTAACTATCAACGCAAAACAAAGTAACACAAAAGCCTTGCTTTATTAAAAAGATACAGTTTTCTTTGTGTAGACGAATATCCTTAAAAACAGACATAGGCCAAACTATTCTCAGTAATTAACATGTTAGTGATGGTCTTTGGGGGTCAGGAAAGGATCGCTTTGAGAGTCCACATGATGCAGCTAGGGGAAACTGTGTCCACTGAGAGACAACCCCTCAAAGCCCAGGGACATTCAGGGAGCATTAATTATGCAGGGAGCCCATGGAAGAGACAGATAAATAGTAAATGGAAAATGGGAGGGCATCCAGGGTAAAATTTACCTTTTACATTGTTGCATAGAGCAACATTCCGACGTTGTAAATGACTGATTATATTAGTGTTCCTATCTCGCAAAACACAGTATCACAGACTGGAAGCTTAATAGAAAAATATAATGTTTCTCGTGATTGGGGAGACTAGATATCAAAGATGAAGGTGCCTGTGGGGTTACTTTATTCTTGGGCATCTCTCCTTGGCTGGTAGATGGCCACCTTCTCTTAAAGCCTTCCAGTAACAATGAATTAGCACCCCCTTAAGGACCTCATTTTAACCTAATTACCTTTTACAAGACTATCTCCAAGTACATTAATGTCCTGAGGTACCAGGGTCTGGAATTTCAACATATGAATTTTGAGGAGTACAGAATTCATCCCATACCACTAAGGTATTAAAGTTTCTGGTTTCTCTTTAAAATACTATGTGCAGCAATGATGTCTGCCTATTTGTTCAGTAATTGTGGCATAGTCACTCATTTTTATCAGAGAAAAATATGTGGCACAGCATGACTATTCTGAATTTGTTTCGAATCTTTATGTTTATTAGCACATCTGGTTTTATAGTAAGCGAATACAAAAAAATTGGAGTAGTAATAGCTGCATTTGATCTCTAATGTTTAGTTGTCCTACCATATATAACATTATATACAATATCCTTTATTCAAATACAGCACATTTATTGAACGCGCTCCTTAAATTGGGTCATACATCAGTAGTGAAATGAAAATGGAGTGACAGTTTCCTCCGAGATAGGTGGAAAAGTAAGTTGCTTTAGGACTTAACATTTCAATAAGGTGATGTGGAGTAACTCTGCCACTATCCTCATGCTCTTCTGACAACTTTGACAGGGAAAAATGGTGTAGCCTGAGAGCGGCTTCCATGATTAAGCAGCTCTATGGCTCATGCTTACAAATTTGACATGTGGGATATGGTTAGTTGTGTTTCAGCCAGGAAATGGATGTATCCAATCGTGGCTATTAAAGACATAAGATTATTGTATATTTTACAATATGAATCGGGTATAGACAATAAATTTTAAACGTAGCTTCTCAATACGTGCATTTATGTATCCATTAACAACTCTTGGTATCTTCAAAGAAATAGAGATAAGGCATAATTTAAAATATTGACTTACATATCTGGAGATTATATAGATATACGCTCACTTAATGGATACTAACAGTTATTAAGGTGGAAAAGAAAAAGTCTGGACCGATTCTAAAGCCTTTCTACTGAGCATAGACCATACGTCATTATGTTATTCAGTGAATTTATTTTAAAGTAAAATAGTGAGTAGACTGGGAAAATGATTGTTGTGCAGACCTAGTTTTGTAATAACATCTCTTGTTCTCAAAACATAGGAAGGACGTGAAGGTCCCGTGGCATTGCGTTGTTACTGACCATGGCCAAGTGGGCTCTAAACTGAATCACAGCGGTAACAACATGAGCAACACTCTGCGGTTCTTTTCCTCATTACGTTGTTTTAACTGTAGAAATCTACCTGTGATTAATGGGTGGTTTTAAGGAATGAAATTTTACCCCTAGATTGTTGGCCTTTTCAGAAAAGATCCTTAAAGGCAATCACCCAGTTGAAACACGACATGCTTTTACATGGTAAATCACACTTAATTAATGCCATGGAGACGTTCATTTTTTATGGGTTAAATACTCTGAGTAAAACATTAGTAATAAGATACTCTCAAATGAGAAAAATGAGAATAATGCAGTTATCCTTTACATTAAATAGTAACATTTATATTATTTTCAAAGGTTAGTTTTAGTTCAAATCACTTTACTATTATATCCTTAAGTGGATATTTAATAGAAATGTATGTTAGTTTTGCTTAAAGAAATTCAATTGTTATTTTTGGTGTAAATGAAACATAATTATAAAATTTCAAATAATGATAAGGCAAATAATCTATCACCTAATATAACTAAATTATTTCAAATAGGATAATGTCTGGCTTCAAATTTATTGCTCTTTAAAAGAGTAAAACTAAAAAAAATAAATCACTAAAATACTTTCTGACATTGAAAAATATTTAAGAAAAAGTGTGGGATTGCAATTACCTATTGGGTTCATATTGGTGTAGCATAAAAAGCTCAGTAACTAGAATCTCATCAACTGGGTTTAATGCATAGTTACATTAAGTGTTAGATTGGTAATGCTTGAGTAGATTATTCACAACTAAAATATTGTGTCAGGACCCTTGATCAAGGTTAGTTACCTTTTTTTTCTGGGAGAGTCACTCTACAGAAACGATGTGACTTCATAATTTGGGAAGGTTTGGGAAGAGCTAAGGTAGGAGGATCTCACCTCCTATGCTCAATCAGATGGAGATTTTCAACCTTAAATACCACCATTGATAGAGAGGGGGTCTGTCCTGTAACCTCTAGGGTGTTTATCAGCAATGCTGGCCTCTCCCCATGAGTGCCACCTGCACCTCGTCCCCAGTTGTAACAACCAGCTATGTCTGCAGAAACTGCCAAGTTTCCCCATCAGTGAGTGTGTGGCAGCAGTGAGGGGCTGTGAAGGGGGAATGAGAATTGCTGCTGGTAGAACACCCTCAAGTTAAACCATTGAAACAGTGTGGACTGATCACCACCCACCCTTTCACCACCATAACATTGACAAAACAGCTTCTGACCAGAAAACAGTTTCCCTGAAAGACGGCCCACTTTCCAGGTTTGACATTTGCAACTTATTTTATTGTTGCTATAGGTGTCTCATTGTTTTATCTTTTTCTTTCCTTTGTTGTTAGTTCCATTTATTATAATAATGATTATTATAATAATTTATTCACTTTCTCTTCTCAAGTCATTTTCTTCAAGTCTATGCTTAGTTCAGCTATACCAATTTTTAAAAATAAGTGTATCTCCTTCATCCTTTCTTTCCACTACTTTTCTCATTATAAGGGTGTATTTTTCTAAAAGAAAAATCAGACCTAGTGAACTTGATCCTAAATTTAAAGCCCCTATTATTGTAATGGATAATGAAACTGAAATTTTGGAAGCTAGAGATTGTCTGATTTCTCTGTAAGCCCACAGTGACTCTGTTGATACCGTGTCTTTCCGTGACAAATTCCTTAGAGCCTAGCAGCAAGGCAGCTTACCCAGAGTTTCACACTTTCCCTTCGTTCCATACTCCCACCCCCATGGCCACTAGACAACTCGGTTCTTGCTCATTCTGTGGAAAAATTTTAGTGCCTCCTGTCATTTAAGGAGATTTTTTGTTGCTGTATCTTGTACCAGACCACAAGTGAAACATAGAACATAGAATTACATCTAGTAAATATAAAACCCAGCCACGTTTATATTAATTATCAGATTGTTCCATAAATAAAGTTTGACATCCATGCATATTATTTCTCAATTACTTTGCACACAATTGTAACTGGGTGAACATAAATATAATAAGAAATACAAACTAATGTTTTCACACTGAGTGAATAGTAGAGTACAAATATCAATTAAAATATTTGCTCAAATGTCAAAATTACTATTATTTTTAATTTAATCTTTATTATATTTGTTTCCATTGCTGATCAGTCCACTTAAAGCCCTGCCCACCAGCAATCACTGCACTGGTGTCCATGTCCATGAGTCCTTTTCCCTTTTTGCTCACTCCCTCCACTCCTTAACCTCCCCCCTCCCCCCACTAGCTGTCGTCTTCTCTCCATCTGTGGGTCTGTCTCGGTGTTGCTTGTTAGTTCAGTTTGTTCATTAGATTCCACATATGAGTGAAATCATATGGGATTTGCCTTTTTCTGACTGACTTATTTCACTTAGTGTAGTATATCAATAGGCTAAAACAACTGTGGACATTTACACAATGAAATTCTACTTGGCTGTAAAAAAAGAAGAAAATGTTACCCTTGGCAACAGTGTGGGTGGACCTGGAGAACATTATAATATAATTTTTGAATAATCATTTTTTTCTTTTCAAATATTTTGTAGTTTTTAGTGGCTTACATTTATTGACTGCTGTCCCAGGAAGGGTTCCAAGCAATTTGTTTGTCCCAGGAAGGGTTCTAAGAAATTTGTTTTCATTAACTCATTTAATCTTTATATCAACTTCATGTTAAATGGAAACAGGCTTACAGAGTGTTATGCCAGTTGTCTGACATCATGTTGGCTGACAATCCAGGGACCAGCATTTAAAACCAGGAAGTATGAAATGTCTAGTTTGGGCCATACAATAAAAAATTGGACCTATATTTATAAATGTGTGTGTGTGTGTGTGTGTGTGTACTTTAAAGCAACAAAACCCTGCCATTAGACATTATCTTATGTGAAGCCCTGAAGTCAGTGTGTGTGCTCGTGCCTATGTGTTTGCACCACTTTAGCAATGGCTGAGCAAACATTCAGGGCCCATTCGGGGAGGTCTGGTTTCCTCCTGTTGCCTGGGAACTCTCCAGCCTGTTGGTATAACAGTGGGGATCCCCTAACTCATAGTTTGAATCCAGTTTACTTGATTATCCACTCGGGTGACTTGTAGAGCTGAACTGCTTTGAGCTTGAGAACTTTAAATATGGAAGAAGCATTTCTCTTTATTTCTACATTATGGATGCTATTTATCATCCATGCCAAAGCGACTATTCCAAGCTATGGGTAGAAATCACAAAAAGGTTTTAATTCCACTGATTTTTCCCAAACATCTGGAAATTTCAGTCAGATAGGATGCCAAAAATTATGAACAAAGTGAGTGCTTCTTTCATCCTACATTAATTGAGGTTGTCGAAATTAGTATTATCGCATTTACAAGGAGAGTTCTTAGATTTAGATCTGAGCTTTTATGTAGATGAGTCTCTGAACCTGTTTGGAAATGTGGCACTGCATCTAATAAAATGATAAGTCAGAAAGAAATGAGAAATAGTGGACTTTAGTGCAGCGGTACGTGATTCTTGACCCTCTTGGTTTTTAAAGCACTGACATTCATTTGAACATTTTTAAATCCATTACCTTCGCATACATTCTAGTTTCATTGCCTGAAAATCTGGAACATTATTGCTGTGTTAGCTTTAATGGGTGCTCCACCGCCACTTTTTGATGAGCAAATATCATAAGGCTTTTATCGTCATAACATCTATTTAACCTGCTTCTTCATCTTCCTGTTTTGAACCTAATAATTCATATTACATTTTGAAAATTGATACATGAGTTTTTGCCTAAAATTGACCTTTGAGTATCAGGTACTGAATCTGTTTCTATATGTATTTCTGGGAAAAATAAGTTTATTTCAAGACATAAAAGAATAAAGCTTCTTTGGAGATGCAGATTAAGAAGTATATCAGAATATTTTCTCCTTTCCTTTTTTTTCCTTAATGAACTTTAGCCAATAAGGCAAAAAATAGAATATGCTTTGAAGCTAATGGTCAGATACATATTAGCAATGGTTGAGGGATAAACTATATTCTTTTTTAACTTTATATATTGGTATTTTTCAATCTGTTTATTATACAAAGTATATTTAATAAGAATATATATTTATTTTTCATGTCAGGTTCCTGTCCTGAGACCACAGCAGGATGTGCCTTGGAGAAAGGTATGCACATTTTAATATATTTTAAATTTTCTCCATGAGTAAAGTTTATAAATGTTATGATAATCATTATATTACTGTCACATGCTTAGTTATTGGGAATTATAGTACATATTCATGTAAATGATATAGACATTTTATCTGGAAAAAATATGATACTAGTGAGAAAACATCAGAATTAAAAATCTGATTATCAAATGTATATCATTGCCTGGACACAGAAAGCCTTAATCCATACAAACTATCTTCAAATAACTACGATCACTAATGCCTTTGTAAGAAAAAAATAAAACTGCCCATTCAAAGGTTGATGGAAGGTGTTTACTATAATCTTTTATGGCTCTAATTAATACATTATTAAAATAGAGTATATGTGAATTAAGTTATCATTCAAGAGCTACTTAGAGTGTGTAGGATTTGGGTAACCAAAGAGTGAAATTACTTTAAAGTTCTAAATCAACTGAAAAACAAAAACAAAAACAGGAAAATAAATATCCACAGCCAAGGAACAGGTACGTACATGGACTGCATGAAAGATAAAGTGATGGGACCAAGCCAGTGTGAGGATGCCTATGACTTCAAAATTGAATTCTACTTTAAAAAGAAAAAATGTAAACAAAGATCATTGTAAAGATCATGAATTGTAGTAGTAACACTGACTCCTAAGAGGGGGCTAAAAGAAAATATATGAGATGAATAAAATGCATATAGGGGGAACTCAGAGTTGAGACCAAAAGAACACGATTCTTAGGGACTGTGGCAGAGAAACGCGAACACTGATGAAATGAGTTTTGTATATAGAAACTATTAAAACCAGCTCTCTTTTATGGGTAAAGTACCCAGAAGAAAAAACAAAATGTTTAAATTTGCACATAAGTATTTTTTTTAAGATTTTACTTATTTATCTTTAGAGGGGAAGGAGACGGAAACATCAATGTAGGGTTGCCTTTCGTGGGTCTCCTGCTGGGAGTTGGCCTGCAGGGAACTGGCCTGCAACCCAGGCATGTGCCCTGACTGGGAATCGAACCATGATCCTCTGGTTCGCAGGCCCGTGCTCAAGCCACTGAGCTATACCAGCCAGGGTGAAATTTGCACATAAGTAATTTAAGTGAGATGTAGGATAAGGTCCCGAGAGGTTTGGTGTCGTCTCTCCGGAGGCAGCTAAATATCATTTGGATTCAGAAATGCCCGCATCGTTTCTCTAAAACCCCTCTAGATCACTTATCCTATTCAGAGTCTTTCCAAACCTGTACAGAAACTGGTGAGGCAGTACTCTTTATATTTCTGCATGACATGGTAATTATATATTAAAAGAAAAGCTGGGAGTTGGTTTATGGTTATAAGAAAAATGTGGACATGCATGCTATCATTCGTAGTAATTCCTGCCTATTCTATTTAATGTGACATAATATTTGGGGAAATATACTTACGTACTCCTATTTATCATTTAAATTTGGCTCAAAACCTACCGCTTACTGTGTGTTCTGCCGTGTTACTCTTATATGAAAAAAGAAAGGATTCTGTAAGCATATCTTCAGGCATACATGGATAATTTTTCTGAGATTTTAACATTGAAACACACGGGAAAATTAAATTAATTCAATGTAGAAATTTGAAACAACGCTCCCAGATTTTTTCTCCATCCCACTTTAGCATAATTTTCTTTTTCAGCATTTTCAGTCCCTGTTTGGAGACTGGTGTGACTTAGAGTGTGCAAAGGAAGTACGCCAGCTGACGTGGACTGGCCGACAGGGAGCGGGTGGCTCCGGGCACAAATCTCTGTTGTGTCGAGGCTTTAGCTTGACATTTGGCAGGAAACTAAATCAAACAGAGCACAATGCAAATAATCTTCCTTTCGCGTAGATGTGCAGTCTCATCCTCGAGCCTGCTGTTCTCCCTGATATTCTGAGGAAACCTTTCTGGAAATGAACCGAAAACTAGGCCATTTCCTCGGTCTTCTCATAGTGTGAAGAAATGGGAGAATCATGGCTTTGAAACTGGACCTTCCTGGGATTGAAGGGTAACTCTGTCACTAAGTAACAATGATGGGATCCTAGGCAGGCTACCTCAAATATAAAATTAATTTATTAATAATTATCATAGGAGTTGTGTGTGTATTAAAATGGCATATGGCATATTTACTTACCATGGAGCACCTCTTCTGCTTGTCACAGAATAGATGCTGAAACAATGCTATTTTATTCCTTTCCATTTCTGTAACAAGTTGGATTTTGTGTTCAACTTAATAATCATTTTGATTATTATTTGAACAGGAGTGACTATAATATGTATTTATGTTTTGGGTTATGTAAGCATGTGCAATAACATTTGTGTTTATCTTTGGGTGGGCACTCTTTTTGGGGGGGAAAAAGACTTGTTGCAAACTTTCTGATTATTTTTTATATTTAGTTCTTTTTTTGAAGCGTTCCATACGATACAAAGGGTCTTTATGTTGTATGAGAGCATTTGACTATCTTTTATGTAATTTTAGGTTTTCTTACTGTGCTCAAAGATGGAAGACTGCATTGTAAAACATAGATGGCTTAGAAAAAGTACACTTCCACAGCATATGCAAAATATCTTAGTTTAGTTTAATAGTTTGGTTCAGTTTCCTTATTAGGATATTACTGTGTGTCATGTAATGTATTAGGTGCTAAGGGTACCAAGAAGAAACATAAGTTCTCTGACTTCATGGGGATTATAACACTAGAATAGAGGAGCCATTTGCCAGGGAACTACGTGTCTAAATTCATAACTGTAACGCAACATGGTAACCCACTACAGTGGAGAAGCGCCAGTGAAGGAGACGTGCAGAAGAGTCATTTTAATCAACCTGGCTTCTTTGGAGGGGTTAACTCTTCAGCTTTCTTGAAAGGTGGGGCAAACTTAAGAATAAAGGCAGGGGAATAAGTCAGGAATCTATTGCTTGAACAGAAACAAAGATGATAGTAATACAGGCATGGATTTGAAATTGAGAAGTGAAATCCTCCCACACTGTTCTTGAAGGTATAAATTTAAAATGAATTTAGGTTATTTTTACAGGATTAAGATTGATTGATGTATAGTGGTGTTTAACATAGCGTTAATTATAACATGATAATGAGAAACAAATTAAATAATATGGAAACTATTGAATAAATCAAGTTAATATTTGTCATACTTTAATTATAAAATTAATGATTTGGGAGGGTTTTAATAAAAGAGATTGTGTTTTTAAAAAAATAAGTCAAATTGTGAAATTGTATTATAGTACTTTATCTCTATACATATGCTTTTAAATGTATGTTTTTATAAAACACAGAAACACAGAGAGATATTTATACGTGCTTTTGCTAGAAGATAGGGTTCAAGGACAATGTGTAGAAAAAGAATGAAAAGAAACACATCCAGGGTAATTAATGGTGATTATCTTTGTGTAGTAGGTATGTGTGTGGTTTTTATTTTTTCCTGAAATTTGGATATCATTTTGCATTACCTATGATGAACATGGTGAGCATACTCTTATAGCTCCTGGTTCAGATTTTCTTGACTCCTAGTTTTCATATTTGTGTGATGCCTTTCTCTTGAGTGTAGACAGAACTGACCTCTGACTTGCTTGTAACCACTGGAATATGGAGAAGGTGAGATGATAGAACTCCTGTGATTATGTTATGTCACATGGCTAATGCGTGATGGAGTTGCAGTTCCATGAGTATGTTATACAAGGCTGCATCTTGTTAGAAGACTGGGTCTTGCCCGACTGCAGGCCTTGAAGAAGCAAGCTGCCCATAGCCCAAGAGGGTCTATGGAGAGGGCTATATGGGCAGAAAGTGTGGCTGCCTCCATAAGCTTAGGGCTGTTGCTTAGCACTGAGAATGGCCTCTGCTGGCAGACAGCAAGAGTACCTCTGTCCTACAGTCAGAAGAAAATAAACTTCCACTAACTTAAGAATACTTGTGTGAATTTGCCCTGGCTGGTGTAGCTCAGTGGATTGAGCATGGGCCTGTGAACCAGAGGATCGAGGTTTGATTCCCAGTCAGGGCACATGCCTGGGTTGCAGGCTGGTTCCCTGCAGGCCAACTCCCAGCAGGGGATGCACGAAAGGCAACCATACATTGATGTTTCTCTCCCTCTCTCCTTCCCTTCCCCTCTGAAGATAAATAAATAAAATCTATAAAAATAAAATAAAATAAACATCTGTGCAATTCAATCAGCAATTATAGTTAAAAAAGAATGCTTGTGTGAATTAAATAAATGTATATTTATCTGCCCCTAGTTCCTGGCACAGAGCTCCTAAATCTATTGGAATTTGCTGGGTGGTGTTTTTTGTTTTAGTGAACTAACTTTTAGATAACTTCAGAATGGAGCCTGGTCACCAAAAAGACCAAGCCATGGCTAAAAAAGCTTAGAACTTTCTGCCCCTCTTCCCATCTTTTAGGAAGCAGAGATGGGTTGGAGATTGAGTTAATGATCAATCATGCCCACATGATACAGTGTCCATTAAAATTTCAAAAATACAGAGTGTGGATAGGAATGGACTGGTGATTATGTCTGCATTCTGGGAGGGTGGCACACCCAGGTCTTTGGGGACAGAAGTCCTTGTTTTCAGGACTCTTCTGAAACTCACCCTTCATATCTCTTCTTTTTTGCTATTTATTCATATCCTTTGTAATAAGCCAGCAATCTAATAAGTAAAGAGTTTTTCTGAGTTCTCTGAGCCACTCTACCAAATTAATAGAGCTTGAGGAGAGGGTCATGGGAACGTATGATTGACAGCTGGTTGATTAGAACCTCAGATAACAATCCAGATTTGGGACTGGCATCTGAAGTGTGTGTGTGGCCAAGGGTGGGGAGGATTTGGTATTCATTCTTAGGAGACTGAGTCTGTAACCTGTGAGATCTATGCTAATTCTAGTTAGTGTCAGAACTGGATTAAATTGTAGGAGACCTAGGTGGTATCTGACAAATATTCAGTGTAAAACAAAATGAAAACCCTCATATCCAGTGTCGGAAGTATTGTGAGTCTGAGAGTAAAAGAAGACACACAAATATTTCCCCCATATAAGTTGGGAGTCAGTGTATTGACAGTGAAGCTTTCATATAAGAACCTGGCCTCATGTTATATTTTGATTGCAATCTTGTGAGAAAAAAACAAGCCAAGCCCTGGCTGGTGTAGCTCAGTGGATTGAGCACGGGCCTGTGAACCAAAGGGTTGCTGGTTTGATTCCCAGTCAGGGCACATGCCTGGGTTGCAGGCCAGGTTCCCTAGTAGGGGACACATGAGAGGCAACCACACATTGATGTTTCTCTCCCTCTCTTTCTCCTTCCCTTCTCCCTCTGTAAAAACAAATAAAAAATTGTCTGTTAAAAAAAAAGTCAAGACATGGCTGGACCTACCCACAGAAACTGTGATACACCAAATATGTTTTGTTCTAAGCTACTAAATTTGTGGTACTTTGCTACAGAGCAGAGGAAACTAATTACTATGGACTGAATTGCATCCTCCCCAAATTTGTATGTTGAAGTTTTGAGCCTCAGTGGGACTGTTTATAGCTAGGGCTTTTAGGAGGTAATTAAAGTTAAATGAGGACATGAGGGTAGTTCCTGATCTGAGGGGATTAGCGATTTTATAAGAAGAATCTGCCCCCCTCTATCTGTCTCTTGTTTTTTCACTTGTTCTCCCTACACACGAGAAGTCACGTGAGCACACTCAAGACAGTGGCTGCCGCAAAACAATAGGCCTCAGGATGACACCCATCTTCTCTCTGTGCATCATTGCCGACATTTGGTGCTGTCACTGCTTTTTTTTATCCATTCTCATAGGTGTGTCCTGATGTCTTATTGTAGTTTTAACTTTTATTTCTCTAATTGCTAATGAGTTTGAACATCTTTTCTTGTGCTTATATGACATCTATGTATTCTCAGTGAAATGTCTGTTCGAGTAGTTTGCATATTTCATAATTGGGTTACTGTTACATTATTGAGTTTTAAGAGCTCTTATGAACAGTGTTTTGAATATATATGAATATGTTTATATATGTGCATNCCGCAAAACAATAGGCCTCAGGATGACACCCATCTTCTCTCTGTGCATCATTGCCGACATTTGGTGCTGTCACTGCTTTTTTTTATCCATTCTCATAGGTGTGTCCTGATGTCTTATTGTAGTTTTAACTTTTATTTCTCTAATTGCTAATGAGTTTGAACATCTTTTCTTGTGCTTATATGACATCTCTGTATTCTCAGTGAAATGTCTGTTCGAGTAGTTTGCATATTTCATAATTGGGTTACTGTTACATTATTGAGTTTTAAGAGCTCTTATGAATAGTGTTTTGAATATATATGAATACATTTATATATATGTGCATGTATATACATATATATTTACATATTATATATATATATATATATCAATAGTTATCAACTATGTGATGGCTGAGTGGAGATGCTAGAAAGATGAAGAGGTTTATTTGGATGTACATATAAGCAGATATACATATAAGTTTGAAGCCCTGGGGAAAAATCAAGGATAGAAATAAATATAATAATAAGTCAGTATTCCAGAAGGTATTGTAGCAGATCTTGGAGGATAACTTTAAGTCCTTGCAATAGAGAATTGTCCCTGACCATCAAAAATGTTACTATAAGTTAATTAGTCAGTTTTTTTCCAATTCCCTGGACTTGAAATTTTATATAAAACCCTAAAGTTTTCTCATTTGTCAAGGATTTTCAATATTACTCATATCTGAGTAGTTTCAGTAAAATGTAAGATTTTTTTAAAGATTATATTTATTTATTTTTAGAGAGCAGGGAAGAGATGGAGAAAAACATCAATGTGCAGTTACCTCTCATGCACCCCATACTAGGTACCTGGCCCACAACCCAGGCAAGGGCCCTAGACTGAGAATTGAACTGCGACCCTTTGGTTCACAGGCCTGTGCTCAATCCACTGAGCTACACCAGCCAGAGCAGATGTTTGAATTCTTCCAGTGGAAAAGCTAAGGTTATGTTTTGGTGTGTGACATAGGCACAGGGAAAGAGGGAAGACTTGGTTAGGCTGTGACCTGGATCTCAGATTACCCACGGAAAGTGGGTAGATATTTTGTAAAGAGGCCTTTCTGGAGAGGACACTGTAAGGAAGCTGGTTTCAGAGGGCACATCCACTGTCTGGAAAGTCTGGTGATACGGCCGTAGTGGTCTAGCAAAGCAGGCACTACTGGGAGCTTAACATAAGCAAACGTGTGCAACACCAAGTGGAAGGACAAGGAAAGGAATCAGTACCTGAACACCTAGTAGACTGGAGCATGCTTGTCAATAGAGGGCATCCAGTGGTCAAGTAACAATTGATAATCCAGGAGAGGCATTGGCTAGTTAATGGTATCTGCCTAATTTTCTGATCGTTTTGCTAAAGACTGGGTTTATAGTCAAAATTTAAAGTTAACACAGTACAGGTACAAACCAAATTGAGGTCCACTCAGTGGAACAGGGAACAAGAGGATCCCCTGCTGGAGAAGCAGTGACCCCTTAGTTACTGGATTGTGGGGGCACCTGGAGGAAATGCCAAGGCTGCAAGAGCAGAGGAAGCGAGGGGGGTTTGCTCAATGCCTATTTACCAATTGTACATGAGTAATTTCTTGTTTTAATAACCAGCACAGTCAGCCAGTACAGACGGGCTGAATACCAGCCTGGAGTCTACGGCCACTGCTGGAGAGCCGAGTGGAGCTGGCTAAGACTGGAATGGCCGAGCAAAAGGAGCAAGGAACTTCCTTGCTCAAAAATATAAAGGAAAAGAAAAGTTGTTTTTGAAAATTCTTTTACTATGGAGATTATCAAAATGGGTTTGGCAGAAGCATTTGAAATACTAAAGGTAGAAAATAATATGATTTTTCTTTCATTGAACGCTACCGGCCATGTTCTAGCAAATTCACTTTCCTACTGGGTGGTATGGTTGCTACCTTTAGCATATTGGGGGGTTTCAAAGCTTTTCTGTCCCTTTGTGTTGTTAAAGTAAATGTCTTATTTTAATCATTAATAATTATTTACTGTTATTTAAAAGTTTAAACCTTATATTTATTTGAGATTTTCTGCTTGCCTGGCAACAGGCTAGCCTTGATGTTCTAATTGTTCTGAATGTATTGGGGGTGGGGCTGAGTAGTAGTGGAGGAATTAGTGGGAGGAACCACATAGCTCTGCTCTTTTACATCCCTTTCTCTTCCATGTTTTTATTTTTCAGGGTGGGAACAGAAGAGGGAAAAGGAATACAAAATTTCCATGTATAACTCTCCTTGGCAGGTGGTTATCCACTCTCATTTGGTTGTAACTGCTGCTCTTTCTTTAGTCTTCAGTATTTTATATGAACCTGAAGCCCACATGCTAAAAAGCCATACTTCTGGTGGCTCTTCAGACCACCTCTTAAGGGCTGCTCTTGTATAGTTGCCCACTGTGCCAGATCTGGCTAAGGACTGGCCTCTTTCTATCTACCCTTACTCCTCATCAGCCTCCATCACGGGGCACCACATCACAGACTTCACATGTGAGAATATGCATGGTTCACTGTAGGCTTCAATAAATAACAATCACCTTAAATTAAAAGTAACAATTAGCCCTGGCTGGTGTAGCTCAGTGGATTGAGCGTGGGCCTGCGAACCACATGATCGTGGTTCGATTCCCAGCCAGGGCACATGCCTGGGTTGCAGGCCAGTTCCCAGCAGGGGACTCATGAGAGGCAATCATACATTGATATTTTTCTCCTTCTCTCCTTCCCTTCCTCTCTAAAGATAAATAAATAAAATATTTAAAGCATTTTTTAAAAAAGTAACAATTAATAAAGAACACATAGAAGTCAACAAAATAGAAGAGAACCTACAATAAATGTCTGTTTTCTTATAAAGAAAGAAGTGGTATTATTTTCTTGATCTAGGAAAATTGTTTGGTATGGGGGAGTGTGAGATATATGTAGACATATAAGTGTAGATTTTTCCCCACTTTTCCTCTTTACATGACATTTGAACAGTTCGCATACAAACTAGGTATAGTAGATTGTATTCACAATGCACCCAATCAGGATTATTTGAGGACTTTTCTCCAACAATGCCAGAGGTTCATTAAAGAGAATGGTAATGGAAGTGATCCAGATGCGAACATTACCAAGTTGGTAGTAATTTTAACCTAAAGAGATCAGTGATTATAAAGTGCTATTACAAGAATCCAGGAAATGGCTTCGCATGGGTTGCAGACTTTGTCAGTAGGGAAGTGAAACTAAAATAATGATGACAGAACCCTTGGTTATGATGAGTGAGATGATTAAGAGGGTTTACATATTTCTCAAATGATAGGTCAACATATACATCTATGTACTTATGAAAATTCTACAGAGTAAGACTTCCCATTTCTAGATTGGAAATGTCATAATGCATACAAATAAGTATCTGACAGGGCAACTCAGTTTTGACTGATTCCAAATCCCATGTTCTTTCTATGAAATTGTAGTAGCTAATACAGAAAAGGGAGGAATAGAGGATTGGGTTATAAGCTGGTTTCAATCAAAAAGGAAATAAATATTTTATAACAAATCACTGTTCTGAATTTCCAACTGCTTTAACTTTTGTTGAAATTGTCTTTCCTACAAAGAAAAACAACTGAACAAAAAAAACAACAAAATTTATATGAAACATCTATTTTTAAAACTCGGGCTCAGAAAGTTACTGTTTCCAGTTGCTTAAGAGAGACTTTCTTAAACCCAGAAGCTGTTGTGCTAAAACGGCAGGATGCGGAATGTGCGTACTCCTACATATCTTGTTTTATAATAATGATTTTAAGATTTTATTTACTTATTTCTAGAGAAAAGGGAAGGGAAGGAGAAAGAAAGGGAGGGAAATATCACTGTATGGTTGCCTGTCACACGCCCACAACTGGGAACCTGGCCTACACCCCAGGCATGTGCCCTGACTGGGAATTGAACTGGTGACACTTTGTTTTACACACAGGTGTTGGATCTACTGAACACACCAGCCAGGGCTTACAATACAATTTAAGGGGTTTTATATACACCTTGAAGAACCACTGTTTATATTAAAACTTAACTAAAAAGTAAATATTAAATGTTTTCAAATAGAATATAAAAGATATGATTGTATGGTTTCCTTGCCCCTTTTTTTCTACGATGCACAAGTGCTAAGGAAATGATCGTAAAGGGAATTCCAGTAAACTGCCCCATGTCTGTTATATTGCCTGAATTCTTGTGACATTTTGCTGATGTGCTAAATAGAATATCCATGTGAAAATAATTCTGTAATAAATAGTTTGGGAGCTTTGAAGAAAACAGTGATTCCATGAAGATGTTTTATGAAACACATTCTTATAGAAATGCTCAAGGTAAAATAGTTCTATGGAAAATGCAATGTGGGAAACAATATTCACCACCCCTCTGTATACCACAGTGCCCCGAGGGAGATTTAGCATCTTAAAAGCGTGATAGAGACATTGAACATGTCTGCAGTGAAAAGTCATTAATTTTGTTTGATCCAGGAAACATTTGGAGCCAATATAGCCACACTGGGGGCAGTATTTTGTGATGGTTCAGTGTGGTCTCTGGAGTGAGGCTGGGTTTGATGCCATGTTCCACTGTTTTTTAATTGAGGTAAAAATCACATAACATAAAATTAATCATTTAAAGTGAACAGTTCAGTGGAATTTAGTGCATTAGCAATGTATTCACAACCTCCGTCAAGTTCTAAAACATTTCATCACCTCCAAAGGAGATCATTGTGCCTATTCATTCATTGCATCCCAATTCTCCATACCCCCACCAACTCACTGTGATAAATTGTGTGGACAGTCCCACTTGCCCCCCTCGAGACTCATCTCCTCAGAATTTCTATAAAAGCAGGAATGGCTTTTACCTTATATGCTTGTTGTAAGATCTGTAAAGTACACTTAGAACATTGTAAGTGTTAAAATATATGTTAAACCTATTGCACCTAAGGGAATAAATATTCAAGAAAGCACTC
This sequence comes from Sturnira hondurensis, assembly GCF_014824575.4. Classification (NCBI taxonomy): domain Eukaryota; kingdom Metazoa; phylum Chordata; class Mammalia; order Chiroptera; family Phyllostomidae; genus Sturnira; species Sturnira hondurensis. The sequence goes on from NW_028091775.1 coordinate 1,844,292, forward strand.
TCTAAGAAATGCAGATAGAAGTCAACAACAGAACATGAAAAGACCGAGAGAGGAGCCACAGACCTTGGATTAGTTAAATGTTCATGCATCTTGCATAGCTCTGTAAGACTCACAACTAGTGCCCATGTTTAACTCTATCTTTCCGTGTAAGGTTTGTGGCAACGTGGTTTCAAGGTAGAAGTTAGGGCAGAGAGGTCCTGAGAGAGGGAAAGAAGTTTCCGGGAATTCCTGATCTGAAAATAAGAGGAATATAGTGGTTTTATCAGTAGGGGATACGGGATACTTTTCTTCAATACATGATCAAAGTAGATAAAACAGTTGTCAGGAGCTCTGACCACAGTCTAATTATATTCCAGTTGATACCATAGGTATTCATGATCATGAGATTTTTAAAAAATGTCATTGGCAATGAAGAGAAAATTGCAACACAACATGTAAAAATAAAATAGAAAATTACATGTAAGCATATACTTATCTATGCAATTACATGTAAACTTGATTATAGGTACAATTTCTATAAATAGAACCAGTGAGTCTATAGCGCTCGATGAATTTTCACCAGAATGAGAGAAGTAATTGCCACACTGTATCAGAACTGCAGGCATTTTTCATTTGCCTGATCTTTTCCATAATTTGTTGAAATGTTCCATAATTTCTATGACCACGTGCTATCTTACTAACAGAAACAAAGCAGTAAAGCTGTATATATTTAGTAATAGAGATACACTACAACCACTTTGCTTTCATAATCACTGAAAGGACAAACACTTAAAAACATATCAAAGTGTTGTGAACTTGAAGCAGGTTAGCTCGCCTCTAGGAAGCTAGAGAAGAGGCACAGAAGAAAAAAATAATGAGTTTGTAGAGCCCCCTTTTCTCTATAGATACAATTATTCTTGAACCTGGGTAACATACAGAAAACTGGAGCTATCAACTCCCACTTCCTCTCTTTTTAGTTTAATCCCCCCAGATTTTCCCCAAATCTTTTTCCCCTAAATAGGATTAGACGATAAATTTCTAATTCTTTTGAAAACTTTACAAAAGATAACATACTGTGTGGATTTAAGGGAAAGGAGAGTTTATCATCCTTTACTACACAGTGAAGTTTAATTCCCTGCTCATGATTTTCTGCTGTCTATACTTTTCTTCATTTGCCTCCTGAAACAAAGAATGTAAACTCTTGCAGTGGTTCTCAATCCTGCTTATCTCCATAGGCATCATCTGGAGACTTTATTTAACATACAGGTCTTGGAACCCACCACAGAGTTTCTTATTGTTGAAGTCTAGATTGAAATCCAGGAGTCTGCAGGTTTCTACATTCCAGATCACACTGACACATTTGATTCACGGATTCCAGTGGAATGCATGAGAAACACTGGAAGCTCTATAGCCCTCAGTGTGTAACCTGTTTGCAAGCCCATGTTTAAAAAACAAATCATTTCTTGCAATCATTTTCTTCTAAAATCATCTGCAATTCTTTTTGCTTCCTCTTTTTAAAAGTGTGTTTTGTGATTCAGGCAGACCATGGCAGCTTATCCATCTAATAATCATGTAGATCATCCCACAACGCAGAAATGATGGAAGGGTCTACTCATTCCATTTCTTGTAGAATGGATATAGTCCAACTGCTCATGACAAGTAGAAGAATCAAATCCTAATTGTAGATTTAATTAGTCTAATGTGATTTCACTGTTGCTTACATTGAATTATTATATGGTATATAGTCTACGATAGCACTATAACAATATTTAATTCATATATTTAGTTTAGGTTCTTTCTTGAAACTATCTCTGATGTTCTGACACATGTTCCTACAAATGTCTCTGAGAAGCAGATAAGAACTGATGTTATTTATCATCATTTTTGGAGAGATTGAATCACTGAGCTATTAAGTAACTTGAAGAGGGTCACAGAGTCAGTGACTAAGTCAGAACAAACACTTCATCTTCTAGCTCCTCCATTAGTAATTTTCTCAGAAATCCTGTTGCATATATCACTTCCTCTAAGAGTTTACAAGTCATTCAATTTTTCTGGGAGATTATTCATTATTGGGGCATATGAGAATTTATACCCTGTGGAAGGTTGAAAACTGAAAGCAGGAAATCATATTAAAGGTAGTCCTTTCCAAAAATGACTTTTTCATCCCTTGAGTATTCTTGTCCCTATTCCCACCATTTATCCACTCACTCAACCAATATCTGCTGAGCATTTTTAATATGTCTCGCACTGTGCTAATCAAGTAGACAGAATATCTGTCCTCAGTTTGTTCACTCTGATAGATGCACAGACAAGTGATATATAATAATCGCTATATTGTAGATAGGTTTTAGGTGCAAAGTGACTTAGGGAAAAAAATCTCTGAGCCTATTCGAGGAAGTTGGGGAAGTCTCCTCATACGTTAGGACATTTGCAACAGATTTGGTAGTCAGGGCAAGATTTCACAGGGTTTCATGGTAAGGATAGGGGCGTGGAAAGGGGAGGACAGAGGAAACTCGAAGTAAATGTAGTCCTATCCCATCCAAGATATAAATGGGGTCTGTGAATTTCAAATTTAGAGAACACATCTAATAAACCCATCTGTCATTTTTGGAGGGGATTTGTCTCACATGAAAACCCTCATTTTCCGAGCCTTGGCATCTTCCACGCAGAACAGTGTGGCTCATACTCCGATACAAGACCTTTAGCACAAGGAGATCACCACATTAGAGCCATCATTATTCCGGCAGCCACGTTCATTGAGAAAAACAGGCCTCTCTTCATGATAAAATATGTACAGGTGGTTCCAAATGGTAAGATTTCATTATTTTTCATAGCCAAGTAATGTCCCATTGCATACATGTATTACAGCTTTTTTATCCCCTAGATCACAGGTGGCCAACACAAGGCCTGCAGGCCAAATCCAGCCTCTACCTCCTTTTATCAGGCCTGGCACCTTGTTTCTGCCCAGCAGCAGCTGCACGAGTCTGTTGATGGGCACTTGAGCTGCTTCCATATCCTGGCCACTGTAAATAACACTGCAATGAACATAGGGGTGTATGTATTCTTTTGAATTAGTGTTTTGGGTTTTTGGATATCTACTTAGAAGTGGAATTGCTGGGTCACAAGGCAGTTCTATTTTTAATTTTTTGAGGAATATTTTACTGCTTTCCATAGTGGATTTGTACCAGTCTACATTCCCATCAACAGTGCATGAAGGTGTTTGGACCTAGAAAGTATTCTGCTAAATGAAATGAGTCATACAGAGAAAGAAAAATACCACATAGTTTCATTTATATGTGAAACCTAAAGAACAAAGTAAATGACCAAACAAAATTAAAATAGAATAATAGATACAGAAAACAGACTGATGTTTGACAGAGGGGAGGGGAGTTGGGGGGGCTGAGTGAAAGAAGTGAAGGAATTAAGAAATACAAATCACGAGTTACAGGTAGCCCCAGGGATGCACAGCGCAGCTTGGAGATTAAAGTCAGCAACATTGTGATAACTATGTATGGTATCATGTGGGGGCTTAAATTATCAGGGAGGAACATTATAAAATACGTGATTGTCTAACCACTATGCTGTATGCCTGAAACTAACACAAAATAATATGGACTGGAAACTGCAATTTTAAAGTGAAATGTAAATTTTAAAAAATGTATACAAGTAAGCCACAAAATAGAGCTAGTGCTTTTAAATAGTGAAACTAAACAAAGGGAGCCCTCGTTTCCCAGGCCAGTCTTGTCTGCTTCAGCCTGAAGGGCGTTTTTGCAACCAAGTTAGAAGCCCTCAAAATATAATGGAAACACTGACAGACGCTTAACTATATGAGCTCTGGTGAGTACGGCCATAATTCACTTCATAATACAAATTGATATGTTGTCCAGAGGGATCCCTGCATTGGTGTTATTGAGTGTCTTTTGAAAAGTTCTGCTTCTGGGCTATGAAGCCACACTATGAAACTGAATGATTTTTTTGGATTCAGAACTGGGCCACTCAATTACATACAGTACTGATACCCTTAGGGCAGGTAGCGTGGAGATGTCCTATAAAGGCTAGAGATATAAAATAATAACCCAAAGTGAAAAATGCAAACAGTGAAGCAAAGTTTATTGTACAAAAAGTCTAGTATCTCTTCCTACAAGGTCGACTTAAAAGCCGAGCCTAGCAGAGGTGAAAGAGGACAGACTGCTTTAACATAAGTGGGGGTAGCTGTTAAACAGGTTATGAGTACACTTTGTATTTGCAAAGTCATGTGATGGGCCAGAGGTCAGCCATCCCAGTGATCTTAATGGTCAAAGCATCCTAAGTGCTTTATAATATAATGCAAATGACTTCAATCTGAGATAGCCACATTTCCAAATACCATTTCGGGCTGTAATGACTTGTCCTAGAAAGGTCCTGCCAAGCCACATTTAATGGATCTTCTAAACAATGTAAAAAATTTCTCTAAATGTATTATAGAGCTTATAATTTTAGTGTAAAAATAATTGCCCTCTGTCCTCACTACTGCTCTGTTCCCCAAATGCAATTCTGAGCCTTCTTTATTGAAAATGTTATAACTCACTTTCTTCTCTGTGGATCTGAATTCCCACAATCTTGGTTTTAAATTAAGCTTCCCTGGGCAGTGTTAGGCTTCTGACAACTTATAAGTGCTCTGAAGAATTCTGCAAATAACACTCACAAAACCCCGAAAGGCACACTCCACTTACAATGTGAAGTTAGGAGACTTTTCCTCCAGTGTAAACTATCTAACCTGGAGTTTATTATCAACTCGGTATCCCTCAATGCGCTCATCTTCAAAATGAAGGTCTCAGAGTAGCTCTTATTCCTTCACTGTTGGTCCGTAGAACCATTTAAGGCGCTAATGAATTACTTAAATATGTAAGTCCACATTAAGCCTTATGGAAAAGCATAGCTGGCAAGATTTTCCTCTCAATTATTTGTGCTAATAGGGGCCAAAGTGGCATGGATTCTTTAAATTCACAGATAATCCCCAAACTTCAGTTTAACTAAGGGTTCTAACCTCATTTCCTGCCAAACCGTTTATGAGGGATTCAGACAATTAGCAAACACTGGCATGAGCTTTATCTTCTTAGTAATTTCATCCGTAATGCTGTAGCACCAGCGTATTTTGATTTCTAAATTTCCAAAAATAGAAATGAAGAGTAAATCAAGTATAGTTTTCGCATAGTCTACCAACTGGTTTCAAAGTATCCCACTACTGTTATGATTATTAATAATTTATTGAGGGCTCATATTTCTTTGTGAGGAGTGAAATTTATTTATTTTTTATTTTTTATTGTTGTTCAAATACAGTTATTAAGGGCTCATATCCTAGGGCAGAGGTTTTACAAATCATTTTACTTAAACCTCATAATCGCCTCGTTGGGTGGTGTATTAGTCTCTTGGGGCTGCCGTAACCACGTACCACAAACTGAGTGACCCAAACAGCACACTTATTGTCTCATAGTTATGGAAGCTAGATGTCTGAGATCAAGTGTAAGCAATGTCCGTTCCCGCTGAGGGCTGTGGCCCAGAGTCACTTCCATGCCCCTTTCCTGGTTTCTTGTGTCCTGGGGGGAAGTTCTGGCACACCCCGACTTGCGGATGTGTCACTCTCATCTCCCCTTTATCTCCACGTGGTGTTCTGTCTGTGTCTCTATCTTTGCACGTGGTGTTCTTTCCATAAGAACACCACTCACACCAGATTAGCCACCCATTCTACTTTGATAAGACCTCATTTTAACTTGATTATCTCTGTAAAATACCCTATTCCCAAATAAGTCCACACTCTGAGGCACAAGAACTCAGTTCTTCAAATACAATATATCCATGTTTGGTGAGACACAATTCCATCCAGAGCAGTAGGTAGTTTTATTTTATGTATGAGTTAACTAAGGTTACAATGTCGAATTAATTTCTCAAGGTCACAGAACCAGCCAGGTGTGGAGCTGGGGTTCACGTCTATACTTGATGACTTTATTTATTGTTTACAAAATAATCTTGGTACTGGCAAAGAAAACAAGGTATATCGTTCCCCTGGGACCAAGCATTCCGAACATGGTCTTCAGTGGTGTAGAGAACTAAGCAGCACTAATAGCATCTAAGTTTTATCGGTGGCGCTGGAACTAAGTCTGCACTTGTCACAACTCCTTCTTAGCAGGTATCCAGGCTGGGGCAAGGATTGAAAAGCAAACACACACACGCATACACACACACAAAATAGCCTGGATATCTTGGGGGATATCTACATACGTAATAACCCTGAGAAGTCTAATATCAGGGTGTCCTTGTAAAAAGATTCTTCAATGTTAAATATTTACTTAATGGGGAATTGGTAAACAGCACCTAGGAACATTTTCCTGTTTTACTGTGTGTGTTTATATTTCATTCAATTACTATGGCATGAGTGGGACAGGGAACCTTCTGCAGATGTATGAAGAGTTGCATTGAAAGATAAAAATTAACTGGCATAGTATTTCCACTATTTCTTGATTATGCTTTAATGCAGTAGTCTGCAACCTTTTTAGCATCAGGGACCAGTCTTGTGGAAGACAATTTTTTCCTGGACCTCAGTGGAGGGAGGGGATGGTTTCAGAATGACTCAGGCTCATTGTATTTATTGTGTACTTTATTTCTATTATTATTACATTGAATATATAATGAACTAATTATACAGCTCACCATAATGCATAATTAGTGGGATCCCTGGGCTTGTTTTCCTGCAACTTGACGGTTCCATCTGGTGATGGAACCAGATGACACCACACTGACTCCCAAAGTGTGTTGCTTACATCCAGTTTTCTCCGTCCTCTCATTTTGGTTACTGTCACTGCAGAAACCCCTGCTTCACAAAGACAGGATGTGGGAAATAGAAACAGGCTTTTCAGTGCTCTTGTGGCAATATCAGGATATTCCACTTTGGCTTTATTTTATTTATTTACTTATTCTTTGCCTGAAATAATCATTTATTTTTCCTTCAAAATTTTCCTGAAAATCTGCGTATATGCAAGGCAATCAATTCTCATTATAAAAACATCCCCATTCACATAGCCAAGGTATCCATCAGATTCCACGGTGTGGTGTGTCACATTCTGTTCCGCAGGTGCATTTTCTCGTGAGTCTTTGGGATTATGATCGATTCTTTCTAGAAATATTAGCTTCTCACAAACTGCTTCCTTGATCAGTAAATACTGAGCCACTTCACTGGGCTCAGTAAAGAAGGCAGAACATGGGTTAAATTAGTAATTTTGCTGTCCAGTGATGAATATTCTCATAACATGTCAGTCTTGTCTGCCTCGTGGTAAAGTCTCATGTCATTCATCCTGATAAGCACTCCATCAATTCTCAAAAAAAAACAAAACAACAACAATAAAAGTAGCAGCAGAAAAAAGCTTGGAGAAATTACTCTAATTTTCACACCTACACTTGAAACTCCATGATTGTGAAGTTCATCCTTAAGCAGAAAAACTTCAAAAAACTTAATCTGTTCCTTGGCTTTCAATTTCTCTGTATCTATATGATCTGTTGTAGGTACAACCTTGAACTCGAGTGAATCTCCAAGTAATGGTCCCATATAATCTGTTGTATGGGCCCAGTTGTGTGGTTTAATCACCTCCTTGGCGTGTTCACCCTTCATCCAGCTTTCCTGCCACTCTCCTGCACAGGCTACTTTGAGCATTCCTTGGTAGTTTACACATCTTAAAGCATCTGTAGCATTGAACTTGATTCCAAAGCCACAACAGAGTTGGATTCTTAAAACGTCTCTGAACACCATTTCAGGGAGGGATGATGGTATGTGCAGTTCATCAGCTGACTTCTTCATGTCCACCAACTTCATGATGTGGGTCTTGGTAGCTGTCAGCTTCCAGGGCCAGGAGGAGAAATCCCAGTGTCTGCTCTGGAAGCCATGGATCGTGATAGCCGAGGCGGGGCCTGTGAGGGCCACAGAGGCAGTGCAGTGTGCACCTGTTCCCCACCTCACTGAGGCCCAATCCCTGCCTTAACTTTAACCCACTCACTTTCTTCTGTGCGTCCTGGTTCCTAACCAGGGGACCACTGCTTTAATGTCTTTAAACATTTAGTGTTTGTGAAACTAACTGGATCCCCAGTAAGGTGGCACTGCCTGAGCACCTTGGTTTAATACCTTACACTGAAATGGATAAGGCAGAAAGTTAGCCTTTGAAGAAAGCAGGTGGATTTCAGGAACTGGGCAAAGGACTACCTGGATTTAGAGAATGGGGAATATAGGGACATTTCCATTGGCCTTTTGAGCGCCTGGACGTCTCAGGCTCCTCCAGCAAATAATCTGTTATTCCAGTAGTTTATCAAATGGCATTTCACCTCAAAATATCTTGGCAGTGGTTGGAAATGTTTCACTTTTTTAGGATTCCTAATCTTTTTCTAACTGAGAACTTACTTGTTAATGAACTTATTTTTCAAATGCAAACCTCTGTGGGAAGTAAGGGGTTATACTAACTCTCCACCTATTTTAATGTGAGTCAGTTAATGTTTCACCCTTTGCTCTAAAAAACACTGAGATTGGTTACAGTGAAACAAGTGAAAGTCTTGATGCAAGATTGGGGAAAAGGAAGGGATACGTAGTTTCAGGCTGTGTTTTCTCAGCAAAGGTCATTTATGGCACAGGCACCTTGGTTTGTGTGTGTCTGAGCCAGGGAGTCTATTTCCCTTTATGTTGGTGCTAGAGACTAGAAGTTTAATCTCTTTATTTCCAGTCATATTTTTGTTTGCTTTTTAATTGAAGAAAAGCAAAAATAATGTCTTTTCTTTTTCTGAGTGTCATCATTATTCTATTTATGAGCATTTCAATAATAGATACATGGAGTATATAATCGTTAGAATACACTTAAACATCTAAATAATTGTCATCTTTGATTTTTCTTTGGGGAGTTGAATAAAGGAAGCTGACATAACAGCAAAAATTTTGCAATTTGTATCAGTAATAGTTGGTAAACAAGGAGTAATGGTTATGTAAAACAGATTTACTTTAATCATACAAAAATTGATTTTTATCATTGTTATCTATAAAATACTCATTTCCAAAATCCCATACATTTTTTGTAAAAGTCATTTCACACACGTTTGTGAGTCTATGAGCAACCCTCATCATTCTTATGTAGGTATTAAGAAAAGATTGTTGGTTAGTTGAAGTGATGTTAGCTAATATAAATTTAATTGAATTTAACTTCTCTCTCTCTCTTTTTAATGAGTGAGGGAGAATAGAGGGAAGAGGGATTACTTAACAGAATTGTTCTAATAAATATAGTCTACTTTTGCCTTATGAGGTTTCCAAATGTGCTCTTAATATAAATCCATTCCTTAGGCCTTTCTTCCTCAAAAGAAAAAGAATTTAGAACATACAATCATGATTTATTCATAAAAAGGCACACCTCCTCCACTGACCCTGGGGTGTATACACTCTCTAGACTGTATGAAGAATATTGTCTTGTTATAGAGTCTTGAAAAGAATTAAGACTGTTAAACAATGATTGAGCTGATAATGCCAGCCCATGTTTTATTATGTTCACTGCTTTCAGGGGTTAGGGTTCAATAAATAATACCCTGTTCTCCCTGCACTTCGCTTGGAATCAATTCAGAATTAAGACCCAAGATAGACAAGTGGAGATCAGATAGCCAGTTTTATTTTAAAGATGATTAGAAAATGTGGTTTTAATGCTTTGGCAAATAGAATAAATACCCCACCACTAAGTTAAGGAAACTTTCCAACTTAGCCATTTCCACATCACAACCACCAGTGGCTTCACCCCCATCACAACATCACAACCATCACAACCATCATAACATGGCAACAGTAAACTTGACTGAGATATAGAGACCAACAGGCATTGAGAGAGGCAAGAGCCCGAGGGGCTGAGCGAGACAAATTCTGTGCCTTCTGCCAGAATTCGGGATCAAGAGAGCAGGGAGAAGGCCACATGGGTTGCTGTAATGGACACTTACACAAACAAGAGGCAAAAGGAAGAAGATTCAACTCAACGTTCTTCATCTAATGATTCTTTTTACCTGGGATTTCTTACACAAGCTGAATATTCCCTTCTCAAGCTATTATCAGCCATGTTATCAATTATAAATTAAAACATAAGCACACAGACAATATACTGCCTTTGATATAAAAGCCTCAATATTAACAGTATAATTCAAATTCATTGTCAAATTCCTGGAGATTGACTAAAGTCTCTAATTAAAACACCTTTATCTGTAAAACTTGAAGCAAATCAAAAGCCAAAATTGCTAACTTAAGGTCTGAAAAAATTACACTCCAAACTCAAAGGTTTTTGCTCAGCCAGACTGCCAGTGTTAACTCCTCCATTCCTGAGAAGTACTGTGACTTCAGCATGTGTCATTCATTGCAATTTGCTTAAGTTCCTTCAGCATTTCAGAAGGACTCTCCCCAAGGAGGGAACCACCATTCCGCTTTTCTGTGTAATTTTCAATTACTTATGTATGTATCACTTGCAATATACTATGCCAGTTTTCGAACTTGAAATTAATTGAGTTATGCTAGACATAATTCTCTGTCTTCTTTCTTTTTTTAGTCCTGGTTTTGAATAATCTGTTAAAATAATATGTGGCTGTAATTTATAATACCATGTGCTACAATTTATCACTTCTATGGATCATTGCTCATTTTTTATTCTAGCTATTAAAAATGATTTTTCTTCATTAACAATTGTTTTTAATAATACTTATGCAAATGTTTAACAATGAACACTGAGGAGTACTCATGCAAACATTGAAGGAATCCTTTAGCATGAGATCTTTTTATTTTTATTTTTATTATAATTTTTCTGTTATCACTTATCCCCCTTATGGTCCTCCCCTCTATGATTCATGAGTCCTTTATGCTTTTTCCTGGATACTGCTACCCCTGTTACCCCCACCCATAGCTGTCATCTTGTTATCTATGAGTCTGTCTTTACTTTGCTTTTTAATTCATTTCATTCATTGGATTTCACATATGACTGAAATCATATGGTATTTAAATTTTTCTGACTGGCTCCTTTTAATTAGCATAATGTTCTCCAGGTCCATCCATGCTGTTGCAGATGGTAGAACTCTCTTCTTTCTTATGGCAGAGTAGTATTCCATTCTGTAAATGTCTCATAGTTGCTCTATCCACTCATCTACTGATGGACACTTGGGCTGCTTCCGTATCTTGGTGATTGTAAATAATGCTGCAGTGAACATGGCGGTGCTTGTGTTCTTTCAAATTTCTGTTTTGGCTCTCTTCACATATATTCCCCAAAGTGGAATCGCTGGGTCAAAAGGCACACCCAATTTTGGAGGTGTCTCCATACTGCTTTTCCACAGTGGCTGCACCAGTCTACATCCCACCGATAGTGCAAAAGGGTCCCTCTTTCTCCACATCCTTGTCAGCACTTGTTGTTGATTTATTGATGATAGCCATTTTGCCAGGTGTGAGATGGTATCTCAGTGTGGTTTTAATTTGCATTTTCTGATGCTTGGAAACACTGAGTTTTTTCATATGTCTATCAGCCATCTGTATGTTCTCTTTGGAGAAGTGTCTATTCAGGTGCTTTGCCCATTTTTTTCAAATTTATTGTTGTTGAGTTACAGTTTTTCCACCTCTTTCCCCATTGCTCACTTTTTAATTGGATTTTTGTTTGTTGGTTGCTGTTGAGTTTTGTAAGTTATTTATAAATTTTGGATATGAACCTCTTATCAGATGTATTGGTGAATAGGTTCTTCCATTTTTTGGGTTATCTTTTTATTCTGTTGATGGCTTTCTTTGCTGTGCAGAAACTTTATAGCTTGATGTAGTTCCATTTATTTAGTTTTTATTTTGTTTCCCTTACTTGAGAAGATATATCAGATAGAAATATTGCTACGAGCAATGTCTGAGATTTTACTACCTGTTTTCTTCTAGAATTTTTATGATTTTGGGTTTAACATTTCAGTCTTTAATTCATTTTTAATTTATTCTTGTGTGTGAAGTAAGAAAAGTAGTCTAGTTTCATTTTTTGCACATATCTGTCCAATTTTCCCAACAGTATTTATTGAGTTAACTATCTTTTGCCTATTGTATATGTTTGCTCCCTCTGTCAAATATTAATTGACTATAAAGTTGTGGTTTTAATTCTGGGCTCTCTATTCTCTTCCATTGACCTACATAACTGTATTTATGCCAGTTATCTGGCCAGTACTATGTCGCTTTGATGGCTGTGGTCTTATAGTATAGTTTGACCTTAGGTAGCATGATTCCTCCAACTTTGTTCTTCTTTCTCACAATAGCTGTTGCTATGTGGGGCCTTTTGTGATTCCATATAAATTTTTGAAATATTTATTCTAGGTCTGTGAAATATGTCATTAGAATCTTGATAGGAATTTCATTGAATCTCTAGATTGCTTTTGGTACCATGGACATTTTAATGATAGTTCTTTCTATCAATAAACATGGTGTATGTTTCCACTTATTTGTATTTTCTGTAATTCTTTTCTTTAATGTCCTATAATTTTCCAAGTACTGGTATTTTGCATCCTGATTAACTATATTCCTAGGTAATTTTTTATTCAACTGTGAATTGGATGGTTTTAATCAAATAGTCATAGCAATTTTGACAAAAAGAACATAGTTGTAGGAATCATGTTACCTGATATCAAACTATACTACAGGTCCACAGTAATCAAAGCAGCATGGTACTGGGATAAACACATACAGATCAATAAAACAGAAGAGAGAGACAAAAATAAACCCACCCTTTTATGAGCATTAATATTTGAGAAAATAGACAAGAACATACAATGGGGTAAAGATAGTCAATTTAATAAATGTTATTAGAAAAATTGGACAGATATGTGAAAGAATAAAAAAACTAGACCCCCTTCTTTTTTTAGCTCTTTTTAAATTTTTTGATTTAATCCTTATTGTGTTTTTTTATTACAATTTTTCTCCTTATACTTCTCTCCCTCTAGCAATCAGCACATTGTTGTCCATGTCCCTGAGTCCTTTTTCATTTTCGTTCAGTATATCCACCCTCTAACCTGCCCCGCTCTACGAGCTGTTACCTTCTCTGCATCTGTCAGTCTGTTAGCTCATTTTGTTCATTAGATTCCACATATAAATGAAATCGTATGGTATTTATCTTTCTCTGACTAGTTTATTTTACTTAGCATAATGTTGTTCAGTTCCATTTATACTATCACAAAGAGTAAAATTGTTCTTCTTTTTTATGGCCAAGTAGTTGTCCATTATATTAATGCCCTGTGGTTGTTTTATTCACTCATTCGTTGATGGATACTTGTGCTGCTTCCCTATCTCGGCCTCTATAAATAATACTGCATTAAACATAGTGTTGCTTATGTTCTTATGAATTGGTATTCTGGGTTAAACCACCTTCTTACACCATACAAAAGAATAAACTAAAAATAGATTAAAGACTTAAATGGAAGACTCAAGATTATAAAAATTCTACAGGAAAATATTGGCATTAAAACCTCAGACATTTCATATATATCTTGGGCAAGGGAAACAAACAAGAAGTATAAACAAATTGAAGTACATAAATCTAAAAAGCTTTTGCATAGCAAATGAAACCATTAACAAAACTTAAAAAGAAACAACTGAATAGGAAAGCATAGTCATTAATGATACATATGATAAGGGGTTAGTAGCCAAAATTTATGAAGAACTTATAAAATTTAACATAAAAAATCTAATTAAAAAAATAGGCAAAGGACCTGAAGAGATACGTCTCTAAAGAACACATATAGATGGCCAAAAGACATAGGAAAGATGCCCAAAGTCCCCGATCATTACAGAAAAGCAAATTAAAACTACAATGAGATATCACCTCACACCTGTCTGAATGGCAAGCGTCAATAAATTGACAAACAAGTGCTGTGAAGATGTGGAGAAATGGAAACCCTTTTTCACTTTTGCGGGAATGTCGATTGGCACAGCCACTTTGGAAAGCAGTGTGGAGTTTCTCAGAAAATTAAAAATGGAGCTGCCTTGTGACCCAAATTTCTACTTTTGAGACTATATCTGAAAAAATCCGAAACACAAATTCTTTTTTTTTCCAGTTATTTTATTTATTTATTTTAGGGAGAGGAAGGGAGGGAGAAAGAGAGGGAGAGAATAACACCAATGTGTGGTTGCATTTTGAGGGCCCCTACTGGGGACCTAGCCTGCAACCTAGGCATGTGCCTTGACTGGGAATCAAACCAGTGACCTTTTGGTTCACAGGCTGGCACTCAACCCATTGAGCCACACCAGCCTGAAACACTAATTCTAATACATGCACCCCTATATTCATTTCAGTGTTATTTTCAAAGGTAAGATTTTGAAGCAGCCCAAGTTGCAATCAATAGATGAGTGGATAAATAAATTGGGGTATATTTGTACCATGAGATACTACTCAGCCATGAAAAAGAAGGAAATCTTACCCTTTACAAAAGCATGGATAGACTTGACATATTATGCCAAGTGAAATAAGCCATTCCAAGATATACAAGTACCATATGATTTCATGTATATGTGGAATCTTATGAAGAAAATAAACTAACAAGCAGAATAGAAACAGACTCATAGATTGAGAGAGGGGTATTGAGGACTGGGTGAAAAAAACAAAGGGATTAAACGACAAAAAAGGAAAACTCACAAATGCAAACAACAGTATGGTGATTACCAGAGATAAAGGCAGATAGGGGGGAGGCTGAACAGCGTAAAGGGGAGAAATATTGATGGAAGGAGATTGAATACTGGTGACCATAAAATACAATATATAGATGATACATTATTATCATTTTAGTGATTTATTTGATTGTATTTCCTTTACTTTTAATTACCCTCTTACCCTCTGAATTGTATACCTGAAACCTCTATAATTTTATTAATCAATGTCACTCCAATCAATTCGATAAAGAAGTAATAAAATAAAAAATAATTGAGACCTGAAACGGACATGTCAAGCCCACTCTTAGTTTCTCTGAGGGTAATTTATCCAGTCATAAGAGTACCAGAATATACATTCAGTGACTTCAGTTTTGGGTCCCATCAGCATGGTACTGGGAGTGTGGGATACCATGTGTGATGTTTTAAACTCTCCTTTCACTCACAACTTACGACTTTGAAGGGGACTCTGAATAAGGGCTGTGAGCAGCTATCTACACAGATGGCATTGAGGAAGAGGTCATTATTTATGGTACCAAAAAAATGGGCCCTTAGAAGGAAAGACTGCGTCTCAGGCTCAGGTGAGTCTAAACTTATAAGCCTTCACTCTGGCACAAACACTGTTTGAGGATTCTTCATAGGAATACCTACTTAATACTTACAGCAATCCTGTAAGAACTAGGCATTAAAATCTCCTTTTTGTAGATTAGATAACAGTATAGATAAATTTTCTGAATTAATGAAACTCAAAAGAGGTAGACTCAGAGCACAAACACTGATCTTTCAGTTTTAGTGCTCACAGCTTTCTAACATGGCTGCCTCCTTCTGAAGGATCTGTAGTACGCACTTGGCAGGTGACTTTCCATTTTCATGAACTGGTTTTGTTCATCCATGCATTGCTTTTATAGTCATATTTATTTATTTGTTAGAGGATATGTAAAGATATCCTGACTATGAGATGTGTGGAGAGAACTGAGGGATAAACATATGAGAATACAGAGTGTCCCAAAGGGTTTAACAGGAAGGAAAATTTACTTTATTTAAATGGATGTCTAAAATGGACACCCTTTGGAATAGTGGGAATCACATAGAAAGAAGTACAATTATGTTCAGTAATTATCTGGAAAAAAATAAAGGAGGATAGTAACAATAGAATTGGTTTTGCACCTCTATATAACAGTATAGTGAGTATGTATAACATAAAAAAGGAAACTTGAAATTTTAGCAAATATACCTGAAAATAATACCACAGGTACCACTGAACATTATTTGAAGTACATACCTTGATCAAAAGAAACCAGTACAGGAGTGAAAAGAGTTGATACTTACAAGGTACATATCTACATGGAAACCCAAGGGTTGAAGTATTGTATAAAAAGAGCTTTATGTTAGATATATGTGTGAGAAGAAAAGGAGAATCACATACAATGTCCTTATAAGCCTGCCAGGTTTTTTAAGGCTGACTGGAAATATGAGTGAGGTTCTGGGATGACCTCAAAATTTTGACATAACTTGTACATAAACAAGAGCTAACTTTTCCTTAGTCCATCATCATACTCAAACACTGTTTCTGTCCTTTTCTTTCGTCCTTCATCAAACTTGAAAAAAGTGAATCATACATTCTATTAACTACTCATATACATCTTTAAATTAACATGAGCACCCAAAGCATTTGGCTTCTGATCTCAACACACTGCTGAATGTCTCTTTCTAAAGGCAGTAATGAAGACCAAATGTCTGTTTTCCTTATCTTGGAACATTCTAAAGAACATTTTACATTGCAGACACCCTTTGTTTTTGGCTCTTGTCTCCTTGCTTCTACATCTACTTAATTTTCTTGGCCAATTCTGTTTATTATGTTTTTGCAGCCTATTCCAGAAACAGTGATGTTTCTTAAGTATCCGTTATCAGTCACCACTGAGGCATCCTTTTCTTCCATGCTTCATCATTCACTATAACACTGGTAAATCTCAAATCTGTATCTTCAGTTTATAACATTCTCCTAATTTCAGATCTTCACGTTCAGTTGGGTACTAGAATGACCCAATTAGACAGCAATTGGATTCTCAAGCACCATTCATTTAAAATTTTACTTCTCATGTTTGTCTAACAATCATTTGTTTAGATCGCCTCATTTCAATTAAGGGCATCATCACCCTACTCCAAAATTTCATTCACTTCATCTTCATATTACCAATAAACTCTCCAAGTCTTGCCATTATTAAGACTTTCAAATCTGTTCTTAAATGGTCTTCAAATGCTGGTTGTATCTCCTATCACGAACTTCCAAACCTGGCTACAAAGAATGTGTTATCATCCAAGTTGTTACAAGTGGCATTTTCTCATTTGGAACATATATTCACCCCAGTGAAAGTCATCTTCCTCTCTCCCTGGAAGAGCTGGCCATTTCCACTAGTGAGATGACTAGCCTGTGTATTTACTTGAACATGCATTTCCTTCTACTAACATTATTTGCTCTTTTTAATGAGAAAAGTCAATGTTGGTACATTTCTATTAATTTCAAACAAAAATCAATTTAGAAACAAAAGTATTGTTATGGATAAAATGGAACCACTTTATAAGATGAGTTTCTATGGAAGAGAAAGATACAAAATTCTAAATTTGTATGTACTTCTTAATGTAGCCTAATATATACAAATGAAATAATGCAGCTAAAAGAAAAAAGTCACAAACTCAAAACCATGGTGGGAGATTATAACATCTATATTCCAATATCTGAAAAATATATAATTAACATATTTAATATAATTTATGTATATTGAGCAATGTACACAGTTTTAGAGTATATATTGTTTTCAAGTGCATACAGAACATTTGTAAAAATTGACCAGATGCTGAATCATAAAACAAATTTCATTGTATTATACAGTGAGTGCTTTGTGCACAAATTAATTTGAACTAGAAAATCTCCAGATAATAGGAAAATTAAAACAGACATTTTGGAATACTTCTTGAGTTAAAAAATATATTTATAAATGAATAAAAGTAAGAAAACTAAAGCCAAAGTTAGAGTGAAGTGTAATTTAATATACAATAAGAAAATAAAAGAATAGGACAGAAAATTAGTTATTAGCATCTATCTCAAGTTGCTGGGGTAAAACAACACATTTAACCCAAATACAGAAGAAAGAGAAAAGTCATAAAAATCAGGGGTAATATAAGGAAAAATATTATATTGTATATTATACCAAACATACAATAGAGAGAATCAACAAAACCAAAATTGGTTATTTGTATAAACTAATAAAAGTAAAAGATACTGATGTGCCTGACCAAATGTAAAATAAAGGGGATGGGGGTGAGTGGTGCCAATAATAACTAATATCAGAAATAAAAAGTCCAATCTCTACAAATTGAGAACATACTAAAAGGATGTTGAAAGAATGTTGAAAGGATGTTAAATTACTTTTAAAAATAAAAATTTTGAATAAAATAAACTTCTAGTAAAATATTGCTTAAAACTGAGAACAAGACAATACACACAATCATGTATCTACTAAAGTAATTAATAATTAAAAACCTGTATAACTAAAGCTGTTAGAAGAATCTCAATATAATATCTACCAAATATATACAATAAATATTGGACTTAATAGTAAAGTTCCCCTTTCAGATCAAGAGAAAGATGCCCAGGGTCACCATTTCTATTCACTGTTGTGCATGTATTTAATGTCTAATACATTAATATATATTATCAACATAAAACCAGTTGAAAATATCTTGTATTTCTATATTCAGATGATAAATAGAAAACATAAATACTGTTTAATGTCATAAAATATAAAAGAGAAATGAATCTATTAAAAGGTATAAAATCTCTACATAGAAAATTGTACTACATTACTGTAAAAAATAAGACAACAGAATAAAAAGACAACCCGTAGAAGGGAAGAAAATGTTTGAAAATCATATATCTTATTAGGAGTTAATATCCAGAATATAAAATGAATAATAAGATCTTAACAATAAAAAAGACAACCAAATTAAAATAGGATGAAGGATGCAATAGACATTTCTCTAAATGTGATATAGTCATGGACAATAAGCACACAAAAATGTTTTCAACATCATTTGTCATTAGGAAAATGCCAATCAAAACTGAAATGAGAAACAAACTCATAGATACAGAGAACAAATTGATTTTTGCCAGACGGGAGGGAAGCCCGGGGCAATGAGTGGAAAAAGTTAAGGGATTAAGAAGTGCAAATTGGCATTTGTAAAAATAGTCACAGTAAAGTGCAGCACAGGAAGATTGTCAATAATATTGTAATAACTATGCATGGTGTCAGGTGAGTCCCAGTCTGATTTGAGTGATCACTTCAACTGTTATATAAATGTCTAATCACTGTGTTGTACACCCGAAACCAATATATTTTATGTCAACTGTAATTATGTTTTTACAAAAATTTAAAAACACAATGAAATTACACTCTCTGACTGTAATGACCACAGCGTTCTAAAAAAATTGTAATGCTAATGCATTGCTGGTAGGAATATAAAATGTTTCACTCACTATGGAAAAAAGTTTGGTGTTTTTCAAACAGTTAAACATAGAATTACCACATGATCTAGAAATTCTACTCCTAAATATATGCTGCAAAGGATTAAAAACATATTTTCCCACAAAAACAATTTTACACAACTTTTCGGCAGCATTATTCATAATGGCCAAAAAGTTAAACCGTGGAAAACCCTCTGCTAATAATTGGATAAACAAAGTGTGCCTTATTCAGCCATAAGAATAGAATACTCTTATGTATGGAAACATGCTAAGTACAATAAGCTGGACACAAATCCCCCCAAATGTTGTGACTCCCCTTCAGGAGAGATGTCCAGAATAGGCAAATCCATAGAAACAGTGTCTAGTCTACACCTCTAGGTTGGTTGCCAGGAGAAGGATGATAATGGAGAATTGGGATTGATTGCCAATAATAAGTTCAGGTATTAGTAATGTTCTAGAAGTAGTGGTGATGTTTACACACAATTGTGAACATACTATTAACCACTAAATTTTACAATTTAAAATGGTGAGTTTTATGTTATGTGAATTATATCCCAAACTCTTAATGAAGGAAGAGAGAGAAGGGCCTTCTCTACCAGATACCACAGTACTTCTGGATGTTACTGTCAGCGTAGGAAACATTCAAACCTGTAGGAAATGTTTGTGAGTTTATTTGGGCCAAACTGATGACAATGCCAGGACACATAGATTCTCAGTGGATTGAGAAATGCTCCAAAGAATGGCAGTTTAATACCTTATTTAATGCAGTATGATCAAAAAAGGAGGAATGAAGGGGCTGCAAGAAGTCCATTGGTGACAGATTAGGGAGTCGGGAGAAAGCAAACTGGGGGAAGGAATACCCCTGGGATTTGATGAAATGTAAAATGGTAAGTACTTTCACACAGGTGGGTACAGAATACTTAATAGTCAATAATTAATGCAATGATAATAATGAGGGGATTTGTGGTCTTCCCCTGGTCCAGTGCCTATGTTTTGAGGGGTCTGGAAAATGGAAATTTGACATTCCAAAGGTATGTTATCTTAGATGCAAAAAGGTAACAGGCAGGCTCAGTTAAGGTAAACACTGCCCTTTTGGGGGGAAAATACTAGTCTGGGACACAACTACCCACTGTGAACTGCTTTAAGAAAGTTTTAGCTCTTCCGGGAACGGTGTCATTAGGTATTCACAATGGTCCAGCGTTTGACATATCGTCAGAGGCTGTCCTACAATATAGCCTCCAACAAAACGAGGCTGTCCCAAACCCCTGGCAATAGGATTGTTTACCTTTATACTAAAAAGGTTGGGAAAGCACCAAAATCTGCATGTGGAGTGTACCCAGGCCAACTTTGTGGAGTTTGTGCTGTGAGACCTAAAGTTCTAATGAGATTGTCTAAAACGAAAAAACACGTCAGCAGAGCCTATGGTGGGTCCACGTGTGTTAAATGCGTCTGTGACAGGATCAAGTGTGCTTTCCTTATGAGGAGCAGAAAAGTGTTGTGAAAGTATTGAAGGCACAAGCACAGAGTCAGAAACTTAAATTAAAAAATGAAGCGTTTTTGAGTAATAAAAATAATTAAAAGGCTAAAAAAAGTTTTAATTTCAGACCAGCCTATGTAGTGCTTCAGGTCTCTGAGTTTGTAAGGCTGCCATGGAAGCCTCTCCGGAGCTGGCCAGGTTTTGCAGGTGGCCCCTTATCTTCCACATTCCTTAAAGTAAGACAGTGTGATACAGACAAGTAGTTAAATGGAATACATTGGCATCTAGTGACAGAACCTAGCATCTATGGGTGTTCATTTTATGAAAAAAAGAAGCATGGTAGAGCAGGGGGAATGCTGAGGTATTTTCAATAAATTGTTGAATTAATTTGGATAATAATTAACTTATATGCCAACTCACACTAATCAAAACATAAATTTCAGGTAGATTTTTGGATTAGATATAAGAGGCAAACACATCATAGCAAAGCTTTTAGAAGAAAATAGAGAAGAATATCTACGATCATTTTGTATGACAAATTGCACAAAAATAAAATAGATAGCTAAATTTGACTGTAGTGAGATTAAAAATTAATGTGCAGCAAAAGGCACAGTGAGTAAAAGTTTGAGCTCTGGAGTGGGATATATATTTTCACCACAAGCAGCAAAGAATTCATATATAGGATACATAAACCATTTCCACAAATCAATGAGAAGACAACCCACAGAACGTGGACAGAAAATTGAAAAGTATATTCTTAAATGAATATATATAAATGACTAATATATAAGGTGCAATAAAATTCATTAATAATCAAGGAAATATAAGTGAAATATAATTATATTTTACTACACAGTAAATTAATGACTAAAATTAAGCAGAATAAAAATACTTTCTGGTGAATTTATGCAGCAATAAGCAACCCTATAATTTTTTGATGTAGCACTTTAGTCCCCCCAAAATCTAACAGAAATACATATACACGTACGAAATGTTGCTCATAGTAGAATTATTCACAATTACTAAAAATAGAAATGATCCATACATCTATCAATAGAGTATTGAATGTGTAAATTACATAATGTTCATCCAGTGGAATACTACAGAGCAATGAAAAGTAACTATCATTATAAGCAACAAGACAGATGAATCTTATAAACATGATGTGGACAAAAAAGAAACTAGGAAACTAGACATAAAATAAGTATGTGAATCCAATTACAAAAGTTCAGAAATAAGGCAAAATAAAGTTATAGGATGATTAAGAAATCTGAAGACAGACAAACACATTCAATGCCATTACATGATATGTTCAAAAGGCTTCCCTCTCTGGTGATGCCTAGCCAATAAGCCATGCTAAAGTATGATGAATGTGTGACATTCGTGCTGCACTTAGACAAATCCCTGCATCTGCATCTATGTTGCCTCATGTGCTTTGTGGTTTCGTTTGGACTTGTGTTTTAGCATACCACACAAGAAGTAATCAAGTGGCTTCAAACTTCGCATGCATGTATGTGCTGATACATGTGCTTCATGTGTATATGATGTATATCTATGTGTGTGTATATATACATATATATGCTTGTATATGCTGTGTATATATGTGGACAAGCTACAGGCAGTCTATGTGTTAGTTGTGTTCTAGTTCTTGATGTAAATGATAATTGCACGAACATTCACTTTTGACAGTTTAAGTTATATACATTTGTACTTCTGCAAGTTTCTTGTGTGGTTTATAACTCATAACAGAAAAATAACCCAAATTATTTAAAAAATAAAATATAACAGACATTCTCTGTGGGTCTCATGAATAGAACTAAGATCCAGGGACGGAGGCTTCCAAAAGACAAACCATCCACTTACACCTTGAAAGACCAGCCAGGAAATTCAAAGAGTTGTATCATAATACAACAAAATCCACTTTTCTCAAGTGAACTGCTAATATTCTCAAATAATTCAAGGCCCTAGAAAAAGAATTTTAAGATTCATTCTGGACAGTTTTTACCAATTAGTGGTCTAGTGTTACACATACAATTTTGGTCAGGAACCTGATTTAAGTGTTCAGAGAAAAAGATGCAAACACATGTTTATACACACAGTCACCCACACAGGGTTAGCTCCTCTTCACATTTACTGTATTCTCCATTCTCTTTCCAGGAATGATAGGTATTTTAATATCCAAATGGTATGTAGTTTCCAACTTGATTCCCAAGACAAAAAGAAAAGGTGATCATTGTAAGTTTAAAAAACATCCTGTATTTTATGAAAATAAATGTTAGAAGTTCAATATTTCCACCCAAACACACAGGCAGGAAGGCATATTTGCGAAAGTCCTCATGATGTTTGCCAGTGCAGTCACACAAGGCAACATTTATAAAACCTCTGCTTCCTGTGGCAGGTGCTGGGTCTTGCAGGATGTGTACTGTTCGGATATTGCCTTTCTTTTGAATTTCAAGTACTTTTTAAAAAGAGAGTCTGCATTTTAATGTAATTTTTTTGGAAATTAAAACTTTTTGTCATGATAATATCTTCCATGACTTTACTTTTCGAAAATGAATCAGTGTGGTGACTGCTGAGGAAGTGGGTGGTATAAAGGAACTAAAAGGAAAAAAAAAGAATCAAAGCAAAAACTAATTACTGTCTGATAGGCAGTAAAGGCAGAAAAAAATTTTGAAAAGTTCAAATATAGCTTTGATTTACCTCGTCCATAAGAAAATTAAATATATATAATTAAAATTAGAGAACTTCAAGTACATTTAATAATAAGTCTCCCTTCTTTAAATATTTCTCTTAAGTATTTAATATAAATAATTATATGGTTTCTTAATAACTAGAAACATATTTTAAGGATGTAGCCTTTATTTTCTTTCTTTGTTTTAATGATACAACAGGAGATTAAATAAACACTTCAATTTAGGTTAAAAAATTACCTAAAATGATATCCTAAAGCAGTTTATCAGTCTGCAATGTTTATAAATATGATAATGTTATAGAATTTAAATTTTTCAGTGTATATATATTTAAAACAGGAAATTAAAACAACTTTTTTTTCTCTATCTTCCTTATTTTTGTGTTTTTTTTAGGCTTGGACTCCTGGATCATCTGGTGACTTCAAAGATCTGGTAAGATACATTCCTCTGTAGTATTGTCAGTATTTTTGTTTCCTTTGCCATGAATCTTTGGAGTATAGCTTTCTACCTATTTCAGACTTAATCCTTTCTCTTAATTGTCCTCTCATTTCCATGCTTTGAGGCTGAACCATAAGACCAACTGAAGGTCAATTTCATCTTAACGCACGTGGGTTGATCTGATAAGTTCAAATACTCAAAGATTCAGCTTCATGGGTCAGGAGAATATTCCAAAGAAGGGTAGCATATGTTTATTCAGGAGATAAAATTCACTGAAAGGGCCTGAGTTAAGAAAGATTATGCAGGTAAGATGCAGAGAATATGAATTTGAGAAATTTCCCTTTAAAAATATCAATTGCAATAGCAAGACAAAAATCAGAGAGAAGTTAAATATGATAACTAAATTTTTAAAGGAGTTTTTATTGCTAGATTGTTGGTATTAGAGTTTACATATTATAGAACTAGAAACACACTGTAGGCACTGAAATTTTCCACATGAAAACTTAAAATTCTGAGGTATTTGTCTCGTACATATATTGTGGGGAAAATATAGTGTTTAATTAAACAAACAAAAAATAATACACTAGTTGAAGTAGAAGTTTTCCTATTAAGCTGTATTTTTCCAAACAACAGATTCTATATTCATTTTAGACCCTACCTAGTTCCCCCTTTTTCTTTAAATATTCTTGAAAAGTTGCTCACATTCAAATTGGAATCCTACTATGTTCTGAACCTATATGTGCTTATGGAACATGATTTGTCATATTTTATCTTATTTAACTTTCTAAAGTACATTCATACATTCTAGCATGGATTCTTATTTTTGTGTAATCTGAGAGTCTCCAACTTCCTCCCTCCTTCGATCCCTAGAATACCCAGCTAAGAGTAACCGGAAATTTCACCTTGATATATTGCAGGATTACGCTCCTCCACCCCATTCTTTACTAAGCACTGGTTATGGCTGTGTTAGAGTGGGAGGGCTATGAGAGTTCAGTTTGTCAGTACTGTACATTGCCTCACACTCCAATGCTCCGCAGGGTTTCTCAGTTAATTCCTTCTGGTCATCTTCTCATAACTTTCCTCTGCTACTTCAGTCCCGTCCTTGAGTACATACCAAGAAAACTCAGAGCCAGTCGTTTTGGTCAGTTCTTCTCGCAGCTCCCACTGTCACTGTTTCTACTTTGGTGAACAGTCATTTTCTATTCATTCCCCAAGGCCAAGTCAATTCCCATTTTCTCCTGGAAGTCTTCATTGTTTAAAATAGTATAGTTTGGTTTCCCTTCTCTGTAAATTCTGTATTTTCAGGATGATGAAGCACTTTACTTTATATTCACTATTACATGTTCTAACATTCTCTTGTTTTTTTTTATATTTTCTACTTAGCACTTTTCCAAGTGTGCTAAATGAGGTAATAATATCATCTTGCACTGTGTACAGCAACATACTAACATATTGCTCTTCATTTGGTAGTTCCCCAAGACATATTTTCAAGTAACTTATTTAGGATCTCAACTGCACTTACAAAGGCCAAACCTAAAATTTTATTTCTATAATTGTTTATATATTTGTCTATAATTGTGTATATATATATATATATATATATATATATATATATATATAAAGAATTCTATATTCAATAATAATTTTTAAAGGAAACAATGACATGAACATTGAGGATGATTAATAGTATTCTCTGAAACAAGTTCTGAATTGCATGCTACACTGTATAAAACTCTGTTTTTAGAGTGTAATTTAGAGAGAATAAAATAAATGTAAAATTCAAACCATAATAGTATAGAAATGCAAATGATATCATGCAAAGTATTGCAAAATAAATAAATTAAAATATACTCTTTTATTATCACATAACTCTCATGCTAAAAAAAATTATTCTAGAATTAAGTGTCAGCAATAAAAATTCACTTCAATATAAATAGCTAACATTGCCCCCATTGAAGTTGAAAATATTTACAAAAAATCTTATTGCAGCATTTTTAACTTATGTAAGGTAATGTGTTTAATGCTTATGATTCACTGAATTTTATATCTGGGTGTGCAATTTTAACAATCTTTTCCAATTCATAAATTTTATTTTCTTCATATGGAGTTTGGATCTTTTAAGAGGTCAAAATAATAACATATCCACAATTATGTACAGTTGAAGTGAGTACATATTTTTGAACATTCATTGTGTATCAAGTACTATGCTAAGTGTTCTTTCCCGTGTAGTCTCATTTCAACCTTCCAATCATACTTCGAGGCATGCATTTGGTCACCTCTTTAGAGCTAAGCCGACTAAGTGTCTGAAAGGTTAATTAGTTCATCTGCAGTCACTTAGATAATCATGATGCTGAGATTCCAATCTCATTTCTAGTACTCCAAAGACTCCACTGAAATGCCTCCCTAAAGAAAAGTTGCTTCAGTATGCTTATAGTAAACTGCAATTCTACATGTATTAGAGCACTAACCCTATCTTCCGTCCTTAGGAAAATTAATACATAAGTGATTAAAATAGGATTTACTCTTTGTACCTACAGTTATTTGAGAAGAGGAAAAGCCTGCCATTATATCACTGTTGGTATGCTACCATCATATAAATTGTCATTATGTGAACATAAATCACATATGCAGAGACCAAAGGAAGTAATTATATTCTCATTTAACTTATTCATTCATTTCGCTACAACTTATTGATGAACTTTTTTGTGCAAACAATCTGATAGAGGTTGGTTAATAAAAATAACATTCAAGGACTGTCATTTTATGTGTTTTACATAATTGCAATGCTTTCATTTTTTTTGAAAGTTACTGTTGATTCAAATTCTGAGCATTTGTTTTAGGGCTTTTATTGTTTCCCTTTACCTTGCTAGGGTAGCAGTTTACTGGAAATCATAAGAATAGCATGAGAAACATTGTTAGCGCACATTACTCTCTGGGTGTCCTTCCACTCTTGAGCATAAGGGAGGTTATAGTTTCCCTCCATTTTACAGTTAGATGGGGTCATGTGATTACTTCCAACCAATGAAAAGTGGAAGAGAAGTATAACACTTCTTGGCAGAAGAGGTGAAAAGCCCCCATGCTTTTCTAGTCTTTCTCTGCCTCTGCAAAGGGGGTATCAGTTAGAGATAACAGAGCCACAAGAGTAAATCATCCTGTACCCTGGAGTCACCCAAACTGTGGCAAGTCTCCCGCTTCCACAGGCAACCTATAAGAACAAGATGTAAATTCTTTTGTTTTAGTCTAGTGAGTTGATTTTGGGGGTGGGGTTGTTTTGTTACAGTAGTGTAATCCTTGACCAAACAAATGCAATGATTCTTGGGAATGTGGGCATTGTAGTGTTTGGGTCATTTGGAAATCTGGAGTCCTGTTTCCAAAAGTATATGTTGGTGATTTCATTCATTCATTCATTCATTCATTCAGACTGCAATAGAGTTCTGCATGACTATGACCTAATAATCTGAGGTATTTGGCAGAGCAGGCAGCAAGGGTCACCTAAATAAAAGCTTTGTGAAAATCTGTACTAATTTTTTAAATAAAAATCAGCTATTATTCACTTATTAAATATCTTTGGATGAAACAAAGAATATAAACTAGGGAAAAATAAAACACATGCATTTAAATTTAAAAGGACACATTTTCCAGCTGAAAAAAGAACAGCATTCCTGTAATAGTACTTTTCATCCTTTAACCTTAACTAGCATTAGGTAACAGTCTATATTCAAAGTCATAGAAAAATCATTTTCTCTTCCTCACTTAAGATTCTCCATGTCTTTAAATATTTTAATTTTGTTTGGTGCTCAGAATTATCTATATTTAATTCTAGTTTTTGGAATGATCTAAAACAATATTTACTCTGTAGCTGGCTTTTTGGTTTTTGGGTTTGTGGGAGTTTTTTGCCTTTTACAGTGAAAATCTCTGTATGCTACTTTGTTTTTACTTTTTAAGATATGTACTAATTTAAATGCCACCAAACTTCTGATAACATCTTGTCTACAACAGTTAATTAATTAAACATAATCTCTTTTCTTTACATACAGGACTGCAGATTAAAAATAATTACATACAATTACCTGGAACTGAAAAGATTTAAATATACTATTACAGCAGGGGGTAGAACAAATGATGCATCATGAAGTATTTCATGCTAACCATTAATAGCCTCTAAGTTATAAGATATTAAAATCTACCTCTATAATATTTATTCAGGTTTTAAGAATAGAGTCATTATTTGTGGAATTCAATATCCTTTGAGTGTTATCTTTCTTCAACAATTGCCCTTGCCCTTGTGTCTGGGTTCCTCTCACCTAATTTCCCCTTCAGGATAGAGTTCAAAAAATCTCTTTAAGATAGCACATTACATTTTGGTGAGACGACTACTTTCTAAACCAACTTCCTTGGCATTGAGCTGAAATACTTTATGTTAGCGATATTGAGCATCTTTTCATGTGTCTCTGGATCCTCTGTATGTCCTCCTTGGAGAAATGTCTGTTCAAGTCCTTTGCCCATTTTGGGATTGTAGACTGGTACAACCACTATGGAAAACAGTATGGAACTTTCTAAGAAAACTAAAAATGAACGTGCCTTTTGACCCAGCAATTCCACTATTAGGAGTATATCCTAAGAACCCTGAAACACCAGTCCAAAAGAACCTATGCACCCCGATGTTCATAGCAGCACAATTCACGATAGCCAAGAGTTGCAAGCAACCTAGATGCCCATCAGTAATTGACTGGATCAAAAAGCTATGGTACATTTACACAATGGAATTCTATGCTGCAGAAAGGAAGAAGGAGCTCCTACCTTTTGCAACATCATGGATGGAACTGGAGAACATTATGTTGAGCAAAATAAGCCAGGCGGTGAAAGACAAATACCATATGATCTCACCTTTAACAGTAATCTAAACAACAAAACAAACAAGCAAAATATGATCAATGGCAGTCAAATACGGAACAGGCTGACAGGGTCCAGAGAGGAGAGGGGAGAGAATCATAGGAGAAAAGGGGAGGGACTCACATGAATAAGTATAAAGGACACATGGACAATAATTAAGGTGGGGGGTACTAGGGGGGCAGGGAAGGGTATATAAAACAGAAAACTGTACTTGAATAAGAATTAAATAAAAATAAATAAATAAAGTAAAATAGTTTATGTTACTAGTTTGCTCCTCAGGCTGACTGACATAGAACTCGCGTATTTGCTAATAACTATCCTCAGTTGAACCCCATGAGTTTCAAATTTGGACTACATAAAAAAGTGTCCTTTTAGTGGGAAGTTAAATCACCTATAATTTTAAAAAGCTGCTCTCACTTGCTTTAAAATATTAATAAATGTTTTAATGGAAATAATTTAAATAGGGGTTCTACTAAATCTTCTGGAATTATACATCCTGGTAATAATGTATTGAAAGAACATCCTTTGGTTAATTAAGCACGCCATTCCCGGCTTGATATCTGGCCAGCTGTCCTAAGTCAAGCAGCACTTCACCAGGTGTTCACCAAAATAGAAATATTACTCCAATAGTTTTTTTTGAAATAATTTTTAAAACTCCCTGTTTATTATTCTTTGTTTCTTCTTCTACATTACTTCCCATATCATGGGTATTTAGACCTCTAAACTTAGGTTCAACAATATATGTGATACCAGGAAACTGATTTGCAGCTGGTGCCCTGTCAACTTCTCTCTCCCTTTGTTTCTGAGAACAATGCAAGAACACTCATTTTCACTTTGGGGAATCATTCTCTAGCCTGAAACCACTCCTGCAATACAAATTCTGGTGTAAAAAAATATGGATTTTTAAAAGTTGCCAATAAGCCTATTAAAATATATGAAAGTGCCTTTTCATGTATCACATCTGTTTTCTAGTCTGTAGTAGTTGTGGGCCATTAAAATCTGTGGGGGGCTTTTTATTTCAGTGGGAGATATATAGTGAGTGAAGTCTTTCACAATTCCATAAATAAAGGAGGAACAGGGAACATGAAAGGATTGAAGCTGACAGAAGGCAAAAATTAAACATACTATTTATGAAAAAAATGTATGCATAAATTTTGTCATTGACCTTATATACATTTGTTTATTATCATCTTCATAAAGAAATACTAATTCACTGTCAAGTAAGTACCTTTTGCCTATTTTGTGCTTTCCCTTGATCAAATATTTTGCTTTGCCTGTATCTGGCTATTTCTATTTAGATAAATTAGTCCTAGAATATATATAGTTTATTTATTTATTTAAATTTTTCCACCAAAAAATGTAATTCTATTAATAACACATTGAAAGCATTATCCATAAAATGATCACTAATTTTCAGGCATATCTGATATCATATGGACCTATTTATGTTTTTGATATGTAGATAGATAGCTTTTGCCATTGTCAATGAAATTGCTTGAATTTTTACATGATATTTATATGCTCCTTTAAGTAAAAATTTAAAATAAGCCATATAGACACTTAAAATTATTTTTAAAAATCACACTTTAAGAAATCATAGTATCTTCCTGCAGTTACCAAACAGTGGTGAGTGGCAAGGTTGGTGGACTTTGTGAGAACTGAGTCTATGCTAGGAGGAGGAAGTATGGAGGGTTTTACCCTTTCCTGCCAATGGCTACCTACCCAGAATGAGGGTTCCACCTGAGATGCTATCCTTGCTTCTGGGACACCCTTTATAACCTGGAAATGTACACTGCTTCCTGGATGTAGGAGAAATAATGGCTTGGTACATGCACGTGGCAATTGCAGTGTTATCATATGGATCTCTGAGAGTGAGAATTTTTTTTATGTCAGATGGACTGAAGAGATAACCAAGGAGGATTCTGAGAAAAATCACAATAGAACATTAGTTCTGGAATAATATTTTATTTTATCCCAAGAAGAAAACATAAACATTTTGTTCTATCAACAAGTATGTGAATAATTATAAATATGTTCTATCCTGAAATGGAAATCAAGAAACCTGAGTAAAGAGACGACATTAAAACTTACTGAGATAACTATACTGATAAGCCTCCCTCTCTAACATTTATGCATAGAAATAAGTAAAATTCATGTTGTCACAAATGGCAGAATTTCCTCCTTTCTATGGCTGTATAATATTTCATTCTATGTGTGCATACATATGATATCACATTTTCTTTATACATCTGTCCATTGATGAACACTTAGGTTGTTTTCCTATTTTAGCTATTATAAATAATGCTGCAATGAGCAAAGGGGGGCAGATGTGTTTTCAACTTAATTTTTCAGTGTCTTCTCAAATACGTAGAAGTGGAACCGTTGGATGNAATAATTATAAATATGTTCTATCCTGAAATGGAAATCAAGAAACCTGAGTAAAGAGACGACATTAAAACTTACTGAGATAACTATACTGATAAGCCTCCCTCTCTAACATTTATGCATAGAAATAAGTAAAATTCATGTTGTCACAAATGGCAGAATTTCCTCCTTTCTATGGCTGTATAATATTTCATTCTATGTGTGCATACATATGATATCACATTTTCTTTATCCATCTGTCCATTGATGAACACTTAGGTTGTTTTCCTATTTTAGCTATCATAAATAATGCTGCAATGAGCAAAGGGGGGCAGATGTGTTTTCAACTTAATTTTTCAGTGTCTTCTGCTCAAATATGTAGAAGTGGAACCGCTGGATCATATGGTAGTTTTACTTTTATATTTTTGAGGGAAATTCATATTGTTTTTTTTTATAGTGGCATACCAATTTATACTCCCACCAACAGTGCACATGTTTTCCCTCTTCTCCACACTTATTTCTTATCTTTTTTATCATAGCCACTCTAATAGGTGTGAGGTGATGTCATTGTGGTTCTGGTTTGTATTTCTTTGATAATTAGTGATGTTGAACACCTTTTTCCTGTACCTGTTGGACATCCACATGTCACCAATGACTACTGATTTGGATACTTTGAGTATGTCAGCTATCTGCTGCATGGCATCATATTGATCTTGATTACCATCCCAATTTGATCAGTATCAACTTCAACAATTCTACCCATGGAGGCAAGACTAGCAAGAAATCTTCAGCACAAAATTTCACAAACCTCTTTTGACATGTTTGATCAATCACAGAACCTTCTCCATATACCTCTCAAATCTTTTTTTTAATGATTTTATTCATTTATCTTTAGAGAGGAAGGGAAGGAGAGAAGGAGAGAAATATCAATGTATGGTTGCCTCTCGTGAGTCCCCTGCTGGGAACTGGCCTGCCCCCCAGGCATGTGACCTGACCGGGAATCGAACCATGATCCTTTGGTTCACAGACCCGCGCTCAATCCACTGAGCTACACCAGCCAGGGCCCTTTACAAATCATTTTTGTTTGTGTTTCCATTGTTTTTATCTTCCTTGAAATAATAAAGCATAATATGCTGAAAATGTGTGTTTTCTTCCATCTTCAATATTAATGACTACACAGAAATTCACCATTTTTTTATGCATGCTGATATGACAGCTGCCACAATACAATCTAACAAAATTGTTTCACATGAAGTTACAGTTAAGTGCTACTAGAGCCATCTTAGGAGAAAAAAAATCAAACTTTTTGGCCAAGTCAATATTATGTCATCTTCAAATAATGACAGTTCCACTTCTTTTCCAGTTTGAATGTCTTTTATTGCGTGCTCGCCTAATTGCTGTCTGTGTATAAGACTTCCAATATTATGTTGAATAAAAGTGGTGAGAGTACACAACATTTTCCTTTTTCTGGTCTTTGAGGAGAAACTCTTTTCACTCTTTTCACTGTTGAGTATGATGTTAGCTGTGGGCTTGCCATAGATGACCTTCACTTTATTTCATTTATTTATGAAATAAATCAATGTTCCCTTCTATCAAAACAAGGCCTAGCCTTTACATACAGCCTTTATTATGTTGAGGTACATTTCCTCTATACCAGGGGTGTCAAACTGATTTTCATTAGGGACCACGTCAGCGTCCCCATTGCCTTCAAAGGGCCAAATGCAATTTTAGGACTGTTTGAATGTAACTACTCCTTAACTAGGGGCAAGGAGCTTGGTGCTGCCGCCAGGGTAGAAACAAGGTGCCAGGCTGGATAAAACAAGGTAGTGGGCCAGATTTGGCCCACGGGATCTGTGTTTGCCACCTGTGCTCTATACCTAATTTGTTGAGGGTTTTTTAATAAATTAATGTTGAATTTAGTCAAATGATTTTTTGGCATGAATTAAGATGATTGTATGATTTTTTTTCTTTCACTTGGTGAATGATGTATATCACATTTGTTTGTGTGTATTAAACCATCCTTGCATTTTGGGGATAAGTATCACTTGATCATGGTATATGATCCTTTAAATGTGTTATTGAATTTGGATTGCTGATATATTTTTAAGGATTTTTGCATATATGTGTTCTTCAGAAATATTGGCTTACATTTTCTTTTATTCTTTTGTTTCATTTTGTTTTTTTGCTATACTTGTCTTTTTTGTAGATATTGGGATAATGCTGGTTTTGTAAAATGAGTTAGAAAGTATTTCCCCATCTTGTATTTTCCTCTTTTGGAAGAGTTTGAGGAGGATGGACATTAATTTTTTTAAAGATTTTTATTTATTTTATCTTTAGAAGGGAAGGGAAGGAGAGAAGGAGAGAAATATCAATGTATGGTTGCCTCTTGTGGGTCCCCTGCTGGGAACTGGCCTGCAACCCAGGCATGTGCCCTGACTGGGAATCAAACCATGATCCTTTGGTTCACAGGCCTGCGCTCAATCCACTGAGCTACACCAGCCAAGGCTAATTCTTTTTTTAAATATTTATTAAAATTTACCAGTAAAGCCATCTGGTCATGGACTTTTGTTAGTTGGGAGGTTTTTGATTACTGATTCAGTCTCCTTACTCTAGTAATCTGTCTGTTTAGATTTTCTATTTTTCATAATTATGTGTTGGAAGTTTGCATGTTTCTAGGCATTTACCCATTTTTTCTAGGTTGTTGCTTTGTTGGCACATAATTTTTTTATAAGTATATATTTAAGTTCATCAGTTCTAATGTATAGTTTAAGGTCAATGTTTTCTCATTGATGTTCAATCTGGATGATTTATATATTAATGAAAGTTGAGAACATGAGTCCCTTACAAATATTTTACTGCTGTTTATTTCTCTCTTAGGTCTAATATTTGCTTTATATATTTAGCTCCATCATACATTTTTCAACATGATTTTTATAAAATTCTGAGTTGTAAAAGCTCTTACACATTAAAATATATATATATTTTAAAAACATTCAAAGATTTTTGCCTTGTTTTTTAACTTCATTGATCATGTATTTTGCCAGTCAGACTTTTTATGCAGTTAAACTTGCTAGCTGTTTCTCGTATTGGTTCTGGTTTTAATGTTATGTTTAGGAAATATTCCCATTTTAATTCACCATATTTTACTTTTGTATTTTTAGTGTCTTTTATTTTATGTTTATTTTGAATAAATACTTTTTCTGTGTTTTATTTTTAAATATATTTTATTAATTATGCTATTACAGTTGCCCCATTCCCCTCCCCTTTATTCCCCTCTGCCCTGCACACCCCCTCCTACCCACATTCTCCCACCTGTATATTCGTAGATCATACATAGAAGTTCTTTGGCTTCTCCATTTTCTATACCAATCTTAACCTCCTGCTGCCTATTCTCTACCTACAATTTATGCTACTTACTCTCTGTATCTTTTTCCCCTCTCCCCCCTCCCATCCCTCCACTGATAACTCTCCCTGTGGTCTCCATTTCTCTGATTCTGTTCCTGTTCTACTTGTTTGCTTATTTTTCATTTTCATTGTTTTTCTTTTCTTTTAGGTTCATTTGTTGATAGTTGTGAGTTTGTTAACATTTTACTGTTATATTTTTATCATCTTTTTCTTAGATAAGTCCTGTTAACATTTCATATAATAATGGCTTGGTGATGATGAACTTCTTTAACTTGACCTTATTTGGGAAGCACTTTATCTGCCCTTCCATTCTAAATAAAAGCTTTGCTGCATAGAGTAATCTTGGATGTAGGTTCTTGCCTCTCATGACTTTGAGCACTTCTTTCTAGCCCCTTCTTGCCTGTAAGGTTTCTTTTGAGAAATCAGCTGATAGGCCTATAAGAACTCCTTTGTAGGTAACTGTCTTCTTTCCTCTTGCTGCTTCTAAGATTCTCTCCTAATCTTTAATCTTGGCTAATGTAATTATGATGTGCCTTTGTTTGTTCCTCCTTGGGTCCAACTTCTTTGGGATTCTCTGAGCTTCCTGGACTTTCTGGAAGTCTATTTCCTTTGCTAGGTTGGGGAAGTTCTCCATTATTTTTTCAAATAAGTTTTCACTTTCTTGACCTCTGTCTTCTCCTTCTGGCACCCTTATGACTTGGATATTGAAACATTTAAAGATGTCCTGGAGGTTCCTAAGCCTCTTCTCATTTTTTTTTGAATTCTTGTTTCTTCATTCTGTTCTGATTGAATGCTCATTTCTTTCTTCTGCTCCAAATTGTTGATTTGAGTCTTGGTTTCCTTCCTGTCAGTATTGGTTCCCTGTACACTTTTCTTTATTTCACATAATGCAACCTTCAATGCTGCCTGGGTCTTTTTTACGCTGTCGAAGTACCCAGTAAGTTCCTGGAGCACCCTGGTAACCAGCATTTTAAACTGTGCTTCTGGTAGGTTGGCTATCTCTTTGTTGCTTAGTTGTATTTTTTTCTGGGGCTTTGAACTGCTCTTTCATTTGGGCTTTTTTTTTTTTTTTGCCTCAGCCCACCTGTTACATAGTGAGAGGCAGAGCTTTAGGTGTTCACCAGGGTGGGGCAACTCAGGTGGCTGCATTGTGAAGCTGTATGTGAGGGAGGGGTCGAAGAGGGACTAATGCTGCTTGCTCTATTTTCTGCCAGTTTTCAGTCGCTTCCTCCACTGCCCACAAGTAAACTGGGTCCTTCTGGTGCTGATTCCCAGTGGGTGGGAATACATTCTAGGACCCTATGGGTCTCTCTAATAAACTCCCTTGTGAGGCTTGGAGCTTCTCCCGCTGCCACACCAACTCCTACCTCAACAGGTGTTTTCAGTCAGAGGTTTGAGGCTTTATTTCCCCATGCCGGAACCTTGGGTTGTGCGGTCTGTTTTGCTCCCTAGTTGTTTCTCCTGGTTTATTTGCACGCAAATGTAGGACCTCTTGCTCCACTAGCCACCTCTTCTCCTGGTCTGCCAGCCGCCACCTGTCTGAGAGTCCTCTCCGCCTGGCTCCCTGTCTCCTACTGGTATGGGTGAATGTCTCTTCTTTAACTCCTTGGTTGTCAGACTTCCATACAGTTCAATTTTCTGTCAGTACTACTTGGGTTTTGTTTCTAAATTTTTGTCGTCCTTTTGGTTGTGCAAGGAAGCACCG
This sequence comes from Sturnira hondurensis, assembly GCF_014824575.4. Classification (NCBI taxonomy): domain Eukaryota; kingdom Metazoa; phylum Chordata; class Mammalia; order Chiroptera; family Phyllostomidae; genus Sturnira; species Sturnira hondurensis. The sequence continues at coordinate 1,880,442 of NW_028091775.1, forward strand.
TGTGTCTACCTACGCCTCCATCTTGGCCAGAAGTCTGGATAAATATTAATTAATTTTGCCACAAAACATGCCAAAGTAATATAGTATTTTGTGTGTGTTTTTTTTCTCTTTTTTTTTTGCAAAGAACTAGCTAGTCGTCTCCATTCCATTGCTGAGAAATATTTCATTTACTGGTTTAAACAAATTAAGTGTATTCTTATTGTCATTATAATTTTCATTTTAATATGTATGTACCAAACTATACTTCATACCATAAAATTTCTTTTTTTAAAGATTTTATTCATTTATCTCTAGAGGGGAAGGGAAGGAAAGAGGGAGAGAAATATCAGTGTATGGTTGCTTCTCATGTGCCCCCTGCTGGGAACTGGCCTGCAACCCACGCATGTGCCCTGACTGAGAATGGAACCTAGATCCTTTGCCTCACGGACCCATTCTCAATCCACTGAGATACACCAGCCAGGGCCTTTGCCCATTTTTTAAATTAGATTTTTATGTTAAGTTTTGTAAGTTCTTCATAAGTTTTGGCTACTAACCCCTTATCATATGTGTCATTGATGAATACACTCACCACATTTGATTACATATGTATGTACAAGAGCATCATGGGAAATTATCTTACATTTTTGGATGGGAAATGGTATAATTATTGGCAAATGCTAACTTTCTCAGAAATCTAGTTAGCATGAACAGATCTTGGTTTTCTGAGTATAAATCTACACATGCAGCTGATTTTTAAAACATACATAAATCTTCTAAATGTTATGATTTGCTATTTTAAAAAGATTTTATTTATTTATTTATTTATTTATTTATTTATTTATTTATAGAGAGAAGGGAAAGGAGAGAGAAAGAGAGGGAAACATCAATGTGTGGTTGCTTCTCACGTGCCATCTACTGGGGACCTGGCCCTCATCCCAGGCATGTGCCCTGACTGGGAATTGAACTTTTGTTTGGTTCACAGACCCGCACTCAATCCACTGAGCTATGCCAGCCAGGACACCATAAAAGTTCTTAAAACTGTCACATACTCACCCAGAATTGTATGACTATGGATAAAACTAAAGTCAATTCTTGCGACTTTCAGTTTAATTTTGCATTAGTATGTAATGTTGCAATAATTTAGCAAAGCCATTTCTCCTGTTTCTATGCAAAAAATATTATTAATCCAGTGATTTTCTTCTGACAAATTATAGGGAAATAGCATATGCTGTAGTCCTATATTAAGAGTGGCATTTATATCAATTAGTAGTAAAGCATACAACTTTATATTAGTTTTATATATTGGAAGCTCTACTCAGGCAAACTGCCCCCTATTTCCATACTAAATTTTATTCAATAAAGTTTTTGCTCAAATGGGTCATCCATTTTAAAACATATGTTTGTCCCATTATACCATTATATGTATCCATAAGCTACTTCAGGTTCAAGACATCCTATTTCGAATATACAGTTTAGACAATTACAAATTCGGCTTGCTGGTGGGTAGAAGTAGGGAGAGTCATCCACATTCTCGGAAATTTTATGGAGAGTGCCCAGCACTTATAAACAACTTTGATACAACTTTGGAAAGGAAATTCTGATTAAAGAGGAAGACCATGAAATTGGCATATTTTGCCATGTATAACATACACTTTTTTGACCAAATTTTTGATAGAAAAATAAGGTTGTACATTATGCATGGGTGTAATAATTGGTATGATAACCCCATATATAATGCACATGAAACAGTGGGTGCACATTGCACTTGGTGAAATATGGTGAATCTCATCAAAGCCCTGCATACTGGAGACTTGTAGCCATAATTTTATTGAAGCCTGCCAACATCTTATTCTACCAGGATTTTGTTTTTGTGTATCCTACTGTTTATATGATGAAAAGAGCATGAATGGGCCCTGGCAAGATGGCAGCTGTGTAGGCCTGTGGTGTGCCCTCCCCTGACTCTGCCAGGTGCTGATGTTTCTTTCACAGTTTGACTTCTTTTCCTGTGGTGGATCCTTAAATTTGCAGCATTTGTACCCTGTGGCTCAGTCACCAAGTAATCTGGCCCCAGTATAAACTTTTACAGTAGTTCCCAGTGTAGCAGAATATTCCAGAATGTCACATTATATGATAAAGTATCTAAGCAATGATTTGTGTAGCACATTTTTTTAGAATGTACAGAGTGCAGAACCAGTCTCTCCTGTGTCTATGGAAAGGCAATCAATTTTAAAAAATTCAAAAAGAAAAAATAACATGAATGGAATGGTTATATAATATCTTCACCTCTTGTGAGACAGAGTGACTTAGTAAAGTCTCTATCTTTTTTTTTTTTTCTGAAGCAAGCCATCCATTCACGGGCCAACTCAATTTTACTTCTTTTATGATGCTTTCAACTGCCACAAATTAATCTCTTTTGTCTTTGGACTACCATTAATTTATGGCTTGAATCCTATATTTTGCACTTGACATGATTTGATTCTCTAATTGTTTCCTGGTTGTTTGTGACACTGTTCTGCTTCATTCACTCTACATAATCAAGGAAAGTTTTAGCTCACTTTTCTTGCTTTCCTTCATGATGCGTAGCATGCGATCTAGAGATATAAGAGGACTGGTAAGATTCTTGGTGTATCTTATATCAACACTCCTCACTGATCAGAACCTTGGTCTCCTTTCCTCTTACTAAAATTCCCTTTTTTAAAAATTCTGTCTTGTTTTAAGAACATATAAGAAACATTTGTCTTTAAGCTTTGCCCTTAAACAATGAATATTAATAACATTTTGTGTCTGAGCTTATCTGGTAGGACTAGCCTGCAAGACTATGATTATTTTACTTCTAAAGTAGCAAATATGAACATCACTACAATAGGTCATTTACCAAGTAGAATAATATTTCCCATTTACAAGTATTTTATTTTAAAGTTTGCACTTGCCTGAATGAGTGAGGAATATTAGGACTGTTTTTCAGGAATTTGAACAAGTAATGTTGAACAAGATTGTGACTAGCATCATAAATCAGTGTTTTGTTTAGTGTGTTGCATACTGCTTTTTCACCAGATACTTCGTCTTCTCAATTCTTTCTGTCACTATAACAATCTCACACCCTTTGACTGACAACAGTAAATGCCCTAAAAGAATATTTTATAAAAGTTTTAAAAAGATAGATTAGGTAAGAGACTACTTTCCATGCATTTTTAGGTACTCTTGTTAAGAGTTTTTAGTAAGTGTTTGTTAAAACACTGAGTTTTTCAGTACTCAGATGGAGCAGAGAAATTTGAATTATTTGGGGACAAACTAAAAAAAAAAGGTTTTGTCAGCCTAACTAGTATCCACTACAGTGTTTGAAGAGTGCATGCATGTTTAAAAATGACAATATATTACAGAATAGGAATGTTACCTAGCAGAAATGGGCTGTCAATCTTTCCAATAATTTAGAATACCTTTCTTGGCTAGTTAAGGAGGAACATTTGCCCATAGGGTAGTAATTCTCTTCTTATGCAGGCTTAATTTGTTTTTGACTGGAAAGGAGCAAATAAAAACAAACAATAATGCTGTTATACATTTTTTCATCCAGGTGGCTATTATTTTTATGTTCAGTGATTTTCCAATAATAGAAATCAGAATGAAAAAAAATAAATAGACATCATTTTTTTACTGTATTATTTTGTATTTGGTTTCAAATGCTATATAAACTCAAAATTAAGTCCTGCAGTTTAAAATCAATGAAAAGCTTGTCTGAATTTTGTGTTTTGCTACTCTGATGCAAGATCTCAAAACAGTAATTCTGGGTTGAATTCTAAAGGAAAATCATGTACATTCATATATCAAAATTTACAGTATTTGTGCCAAGGGAACTGTTACTAGTTTACTTTCCCAGTGAACACCTCTATATGTGGGTGGATATAGCTCTTTAGTTTGGAGATTATGCCATGATTCTGTAGCAGTCCTAATTATTTAGGCAATGTGACTCTATCTCACTTGTAATGCACAATAAGAGAGCTATTTGAGTACACCAGGGTTTCTCAGCCTCCACACTACTGACATGCAAACTATTCTGTGTATAATAGGATGTCTACTGGTGTTTGTGGGGTCTATCTAATACATGGAATAACAACCCACCAGTTCTGAGAACCATGGTTGTGTGCAGACATTGCCATTTTTGCACAGATGCTAAAATTTCTATTTGTTGAGAACCATTGGAGTGACGTGGATGTAACTCTAATGCAAATCCTTTATTCTCACTCTAATATTGCACTGGCCCAAAAGTCCATTACATTTTTTTTTACAAATGGTAAAACACACCATTTTCCATTTTCACCAATAACTTTATTGATTTGAACATTTTGAGTGTGTCAGCTATCTCCTGCTATTGGCTTCTAGTGGGTAGAGGCTGGGGGTGCTGCTAAACATCTCCCAGCATATAAAACATTATTTGGCCAAAATGTCAATGGCACCAAGAAACTTCACAAACCACTTTTGATACATTTGATCAAAGAGCCTTCTGCATATATTGCACAAATATTTTTTATGCATTTCAGCTGTGTTTTACCTTTTTTTGAAATCATAAATGCCAAAAATACTGTGTATTTTCTTCTACCCTCAATATTAACATGGCTGTACAAAAAATGGCCAATTCAGATACATATTTTATATGTATGCTAATATGATAGCTGTCACAATGAAGTGTAACAAAATTGTTTCTAATGAAGTTAAATACAACTAAGCATCACCAAAGACATTGTATAGAAAAAAAATGTAATGGATTTTTTGGCCAACCTATTAAAAATTTTTTATTCTCAGCATATGAAACATCTCTGAGACTCAGTCTTTGAAATAAATCATCTAAATTATGATTTAAAATATAATTTTATTTTTATCCTTTTTGTTGCTATTGCTAGATTTTTATATTTATCCACTGAAAGGTATACAGTAGATAGATACAAAACTTTTGCATCATATTAACATACATATATGTTATGCATATATTAATTGTATATAAACATATATATGTTAACTTATATATAGACATATACATACATATTAACTAATAGCTTTATATCAACTAATGTGTCTATATTAACTAATATATATAACTCCTGATAGGTATTAATTCATGATAATAATTTATACAATTCCCTGGGTCTTCTAAGATTAAAATGGTGTAGTTTTGTTTAATCTAAAAAAGGTATTGCAAAATAAATTAGTTTTCTTTGTAAATAAAACTTTAAATTCTCTTAGGCTACACTTAATTTAACAATAAAAACAAAACAATGCAAATATTATTAAAATTGACAATGCAAATATTATAATGTAATCAGAATAATCTGAGATAAAGAAGCAATGCTTTAAATTTACTCTAAGTTGCTTCTTTCTCAATTCATGGTCAGGAATTAAGTACTTAGATCAAGTAATTCTGTTTACTAAGAATTGAGTTATGTTATTGCAGGCCTAAATCTGTATTATGTTTTTAAATTGTTGTCCCCATTATAATTAACTCTTAATGTATGGAATGAGCTAAAAACTTACTTTTAGAGTTCTGGGTTTTTGTCTAATCTGCTATTGATTAACTATTTAAATAAACTAAGTTACTTAACCTTATTTAAGATTTTGTTTCCAAGAGGAAAACCTGGAGTACTACCTGCCTTCCTATTTACTCTATAACTCTGTATCAAAGACATTCAACTGTGAGCACTAAAATATATTTGCTCTACAGATAAGCTCAGCTCACTCTACTTAATAAAATGGCATTTATAGTGGTGACAATAGCAAACCATCCTATACCTTTTTATGCAAATGGTAACAAAATCTATCTAGAGATAGCTTACACTTGCTGGATGAGTGCAAAACAGTTGATTTCTACTGAACCACAGTATCTCTAGTTTAGAAGATAGATTCATAAATGTTCTCACAAATCCATGTGAAATGTAGACAAACAATATATTAATTGAATTCAAGAATTAGGTTTTTGGAGCAAATGAATTCATCCATACATAAACATGGGAAGTCAACCTATGTAGGCAAAATGTCTCTGAGTCTCTGAAGTGTGATCAAATGACTGCAACTGTATCAGTGGTGATTACAGCACTCTGGGCAACAGCACAGAGTGGAAATGAATACCATAAATTAAAATAGTGCATTATGTTTCTTGTTTTATAGTCATGTATCCATTTATTTTTAGGTTTTGTGGTGGTGGTGGTGGTGGTTTTGTTTAGGCTACCTGAATACAGGTGTCCTTATAAAATGTCATTAGGTGTAAGCCTTTGCAACAGTGAAAAGGGCACACATAATTTTGTCATTGCAAATGTGCGATAGAGATAATTGAGAAAGTTAAAGTCATACTAGTTGATGACCTTTTAACAATGACATTTAGTACAATAAATTTTGATAATTTATAAATGATGAGAAAATGCTTCAATACAGAATACACAAACTACAAGATAGAAATACAATAGGAATCTAGAAAGTTGTTAAGAGAATATAAAGTGTTCACAACTACTCATATCTTGTTAACATTATGTATTCTGTTTGTTTTGGTATTTGAAACATCTGCAAAACCACACTTTTTTCCCTTACAACTTCTATGCCAATTTATTTACGGTAACAAAGTATTTTATAAGGTCTAAAATGCTTCACATATATTTGCTTGTGAAATTAAGACTACAGGCATGAAAAAATATAATTACTGTTCACAAGAACCTCATGGTCTAACTGATGTTATGTGGGTACCTGATGAGTACCCAAAAATTCATCTGAGATTGGCAAAATGGAGGAAAAATTCAATTTAATAAAATTTTAATTTTAAAAATTTATAGTTTTTATTAATTTTCAGTGAAATTTTAACTAAATGTACCTTGTCCTTTAAGTGACTTCCTCAATTAGATTTTTAGAAAGTCAGATATTATGCAATTTTCTACCAAATGTTTAAGTGAATCTGCATTAGTGAAGGGTTATCCTACAAGTGACAGCTTCTTTCTTCCCTTCCCTTTCCTCTTGATGACCTTTACCAGCAAAATTAGAACAGAGAATTGTAACTTAGAGCAGAACCTTCAAGTTGGGAATAATAGAAATACATGTCTGAATGGTCAGTGCCAGATGTGTTAAAATTAATAAAATTGGGCCCAATATTGCAGGACTTTCTGTAACCATACCTTTTCCAGAAATCCCTTATATCTTTTTGACTATCTCAAACTCAATCAATAAACCCAAAGTAGGTAAAACTCTACAGCTGAAACAAACAAACAAACAAACAAAAACACACTTTAGTCTTTTCCATTAACGGTACCAGTTCTTATAGGGAAACATCGCTGGGTGTCATTCATTCTCCCTATTCTTACTTTTGAGCAAATCCCAACGAGCTTGGTTATATGGTTTTCTTCCATATTACTAATTAAAAAGGGGTATAGTTGAGCGTGACAAAGAGAATTCTTGCAGGTAGGCACTTGTCCCTGAGAACTAAAAACTAGCAATTAGAGAAAACTCTAATAGGCATATGAATCTCAAAGCATAGTGATATTGAGCCCTTAATTATGGGGAAAATAAATTTCAATTTTAGTAGTCCTTTACATGACAGAATACAACCCAGTGNGTGTCATTCATTCTCCCTATTCTTACTTTTGAGCAAATCCCAACGAGCTTGGTTATATGGTTTTCTTCCATATTACTAATTAAAAAGGGGTATAGTTGAGCGTGACAAAGAGAATTCTTGCAGGTAGGCACTTGTCCCTGAGAACTAAAAACTAGCAATTAGAGAAAACTCTAATAGGCATATGAATCTCAAAGCATAGTGATGTTGAGCCCTTAATTATGGGGAAAATAAATTTCAGTTTTAGTAGTCCTTTACATGATAGAATACAACCCAGTGGAATAGTGGCACTAATAACATCATCAAAAATAAGATGAGCTTGTACATCATGCCTTAAAAAAGAGAAATTAATGGTCAAGATGGCAGTATAGGTGAACATGGCTTGCTTCCCTGAACAAGTACATCAAAATTCCAACTAATCTATAGAGCAATCATCATTCAGAACCACCAGAAATCAAGCTGAATAGAAGTCCTACAACTGTGGAAATGAAGAGAAAACCATATCAAGACTGGTAGAAGTGGTGGAGATGTGGAACGGGTTGGTCACACACCCATGTGAGTCAACAAAAATTAGGGATATCTCAAGAGAAAGGGGTCCCAGCCCCATACCAGGCCCCCTAGTTCAGTGTTCTAGTACTAAAAAGATAAGTTTCCATAACTTCTGCCTGTAAAAACCACTGGGGATTGAGGCTGTGGAAGACAGAAACTTCTAGAGTCCCAGGTAGTTACTCTTAAAGGGCCCATGCACAGACTTGGACTCACTCCCTCTGAACTCCTACACAGGGGGCAGCAGGTTGAAAGGCATCAGAGACATATAGGAAGGAACTGAATTGTCTGGCATCAGGGTAAGAACTGGGGTGGGGAGTAGATTTCTTCAGACAGAAGTGCTGGCAGAGGTCATTTTTTTGTTTTTGTTTTTTTGTTTTGTTTGCTTGTTTTTCTTTTTCTACGTCCTCCTGCAAAGAGCCACAGAGTCATCAGGTGTGAATCATATCTGAGATTCCATCAACCTGTCTCAAAACTGTTTGCCCCACCCTGGTGATTCCCTGAGGCCCTGCCCTATTCAACTTTTGGGCCTACCTGAGCTGTTTCCAACAACTTTTCCCTCAGTTTGCCTTTGTCCATTCTTCAGATTTTCCTAAGTTCTCTCCAACAAGCAGCATATGGCTTCTGAGAGCCCTGTACCTCTCATAGTTGGCCTAGGCCCAGAAATAGCAGCAGCTGGCCTTGGTTTACAGCTTGGCCTATCTGAGGAACTCTAAGCCCAGCACAAGTAACAGCTGTCTACAGATTGCTTTGTAGCTTATGCTGTGGCTACAGACAGAAAACAGATAGTGGATGACCTTGGATACAACAACAGCAATCAAAGCTCAACTACAACAGGATGGTGTACAAGTCTACATAGTGAGGTGGTGAGTGCCGCTTGGGTAATAGGGGAGGCTGTGGCACTGGACCCTATGGGACATCTACTACATTGGACCACTCTACCAAGCCTGGGAGATACAGTATTTCTACCTGATACATAGGAAACAAACAAACAAACAAACAAAAAACCCACACAGGGAGGATGCCAAAATGAAGAGACAAAAAAAGCATGACCCAAATGAAAGAACAGAACAAAACTCCAGAAAAAGAACTAATCAAAATGGAAACAAGCAATCTACTACATACAGTGTTCAAAACACTGGTTATAAGGATGCTCAACTAACTTCAAGTCTCAACAGCACAAAAAAGACCCAGTCAGAAATGAAGAATGCAGTAATTGAAATAAAGAACAATTTACAGGAAATCAACAGTAGAGTGGATGAAACCATGAATTAAATCATCAATTTGGAATATAAGGGAGCAAAATATAACCAATCAGAACAGCAAAGGAAAAAAAAGAATACCCCACCAAAAATGAGGATAGCATAAGGAGCCTCCTTTAGTTGCTGCTAAAGAGCAACTTTAGGCATATCAACATTCATACCATGGGGTTGCTGGAAAGAGAAGAGAAAGCACAAGAAACTGGAAATTTATTTGAAAAAAAAAAAGACAGAAAAATTTCCTAACAGGGTGAAGAAAATAGACACACAAGTCCACAAAGTACAGAGAATCCCAAACAAGATGAACCCAAAGAGGCCCACACCAAGACACATCATAATTAAAATGCCAAAGTTCAAAAAACAAAGAGAGAATCTTAAAAGCAGTAAAAGGGAAGCAATTATTTACCTACAAGGGAATTTCCACAAGACTGTCAACTGATTTTTCAAAAGAAACTTGCAGGCATGAAGGAATTGGCAAAAAATATTCAAAGTGATGAAAAGCAAAGACCTATAATCAATATGGCTTTACCCAGCAAAACTATCATTTAGAACCAAAGGACGGGTAAAGAGCATCCCAGACTAGAAAAATCTTGAGTACATCACCACCAAAACAGTCTTATAGGAAATGTTAAAGGATCATCTTAAAGGAGATAAAAATATGAACAATAAAATGGTAAGAAATACAAAAAAACTTAAGCATTTAACATGTTTTAGATAATAATTATGTTTTTAGGAAAATAACAGTTTTTTTTATAATTCACATGTAAAATTCTTTGACTCTGAATGATTTCAGAGAAAACGTGGTTTGTTGAATTATTTTAGAAATGTCATACAGGATAATGTAAGGAGTAATCATATGATCGTATGATTCCAATGGGTGTGGCAGTATTAGAAATGTCATACAGGATAATGTAAGGAGTAATCATATAATCGTATGATTCCAATGGGTGTGGCAGTATTATTTATAAGTGACTTAATTATACCAATTTTAATGCATATCAACTACAATTTTTATCAAGACATAACCTTCAATTGCCTTGCTATATTAGGTTCTATAAGAAATGAATTGAAAATAAAATAGACTATGTCCTATCCATGACATACTGAATTATATCTTGTGTAAAGTGAATGGTGAGTAAATGGTATTTTTCATGAATGTGTGATCTCTAAAGACTCCCATATGGATGGTCTGATGATAAAATGCATATTAGTTTTTATTTATTTTTATTTTTATTGTATTTTTCATACCACTTATCCCCTTATACCCTCTTCTACCTCCACCTGCTCACCTTCCTCTTGCAGTCATCACACTGTTGTCTGTGATACAATGCCTCTGACTAACAATAACTGTCATCAAGATTTTCAGAATTATGCCACTCAAAATTGCCCTCAAACTGTACACATTTTAATTGGAAAAAATACCAATTTACATAAGAATTTCTTTATGATAGTTCAAAAATATTATACATATACCATTGTTTCTTTGGCAGCTGGTAGTTTTAAATAAAAATTAGATGTTAATTTATCTGTAATTATAGTTAATCAGTGCCGAGTAACATTTCTCACTTCTAGTTTAACTAGTTCTATCATTTTCTCTTTCTTTATGGGTATCTAATTACTTTAGTGGGTATGGCCAAATGGTCTTTTGATGCTAGATGCAAGAATTTTAACATTTGTCTGCTTTTATTCTCTTTTGGTTTTAGTCTATAGAATACATGTTTTCTAGCATCCTATCTCCTATCCCTCCCAGCTAAAGACAAGATTTTGCTCTTCTGTATCTTATGTTTAGCTTTCTTGCTAACAGAATAGTTGGATACACAATTCAGTTTTTAAGAAATAGCAAATGTACATTGATGTGTAATACTGTAATAATTTAATGTATTTTTATCTATTTTTGTGTCTGATAATGCATTGGAGGAAAAGCTTCATAAGAAATAAGTCAGTGTATGCAAAAAGTCTTGATCATCTTTTAGAATAATCAGAATATTTAGGAGAGAATATTTACCCAAAACACAATACATGAATATGAAAAAATAAGAGACCTCAAACAGAATAATCTGTATTTTTTTCATGTTACAACTCTATATTTCCTCAGATTAGTAATAACTTCAAAACAAACTGTGGTAATCAGAGTAGTTATAAGAGAACTCATAGCATTCACAGTAATAAATAGCTGTTCTTTATTCAAAATTCGTGTGCCACTAACTTTCTATGTGTTTCACTTAGGTTATTTAACTTAATCCAGGAATGAGGAAGGATATATTATGATGCTCATTTTACAGAAGAGAAAACTGTTGCTCAATGAGTTTAAGTAACTGGCCCTAGACCTGGGTAAACCATGGTCTATTGCACTTGGAAGCCTGGTAAACTCTTTCCACTAAGCATGGCTGCCTCCCTCTGCCTTGTGTGAAATCACTGGCAGGGAACATAATAAGTTATAAAGTGATTAAAATATAGCACAATATCTTACAGCCATACTTTCTCAGGAATGATGCAAGGTGATAAAAATTATTTCATCAAAAAATCATTGTATACATAAAATAGAAAAGGTAAAACTTTTTCGATACTTTAATACATTCACATGTATTACAATACTGGTTAAAGTAGTTGAATTAACTTTTAATATTGTGAATAGGTATAACCTCTTTAATTATATTTTGATATAAAATATTTTTAAAGCAGAGAAAAATTGATTATTATACACTACTATTATTAATATTTATTATGTGCCTCCAAGACCAGAGAGAACAAAGACCTTAAGTACTGGAGAGAACAGTTTCTATTTTAGATAACAGGAGTTATCTCATTCTTGGCAAAAGTAGAATAAAATAGAAAAACACTTTGTTATATTATTTCCATGTGTGAGTGTTTTAATATAAATATAATGTATTTTTTCAATATAATTATATTTAAAAATATTGAATTTCAGCCATGTATACTTTCTTGGCTTAATTCTGCATCTAGTTATACTAATCATAATGGAAAATGTATAATTCTACACTTCAAAATTCTCCTCAAATCCTAACTCGCTCATAGTAATTCAGCAGCATAAAAACATCATCATGAAAATGAAGAAACTGTTATGAAATATTACCTGTCATATGAAATTCTGTGAATGTTTACTGAATATACTTAACTTAAGATGCAGCTGAGTATGTAATTTCTAGATACAAATGAAATTTTTGTAGCATAAAAATTGATCATATTTATTCCATTAGAAAGAAAAAGTGAGAAAGATGATATATACACAATATGTACCTTCAATTCATTTATCTACTACTATTTAACAAATTACCCATAACTTAGTGACTCAAAATGACAATATATACTACCTCATAGATTCTTGTCCAAGAATTTGGACAAGGTTCTGTTGGGAGAGTCTTCTGTCCTGCGTTGTATCAACACTTGTCACTCAGTGCTGTTCATCTGGAAGACCATTAACCTGAAGTGTCCAAGGTGGTTTCATTTATGTCTGGTACTCTGGTGTGGGTATGACTATCAAACTGTAATTAGCAGGGACTGGTGATGAAAGCACCTTCATGTGGACTTTCTACCACGTGGACCTGGGTAGTCAGACATCATATGTGATGGATGAGTGTTCCCAAAGGAAGGGATCCAAGGGACCCTTTCGAAAGCTGTGACAGTTCTTGTGAGCCAGCCTTGGAAGTCTCAGAATATCATTTTAACTTATTGTTTTCAAAGACATCCCTAATTCTGCTTCAGATTTAAAGCAATAATTTTACTCAGCCTTTCAATTATAAAAGAATTTGTTTTTATCTTTCTTCCACCCTCCATGGGGCATCACAAACCAAATTATCTCCCAGCGTTCTTTTTTCTTCTCTTTTGAGTTGTCTTAGCTTTAGTTTCAGAGCACACAGAATACTGACTCACAATAATATATCAAGTGGATTTAAAATTTTTATCTGACTATGAATAAATAGAGGTAAAGAGACAAGAATATATTTCAGTGAGCTGCAATAAACCAGAATGCTATTTGATTACCTGAATCATAGCTGCTACACTTCTGGAATGTGTGAGGATGGGCCTCAGATGAGTTTGAAAGGGACCCAGTGAAAGCATTCTTGCAATATAATGTCTATGTAATTCACACCTGCATTCAAAAAGGCTATCAGTCATCTTGCAGAGCTGTTCAATAAAAACTAAAATTAATCAGTTAGTACTTGTCAACCAGAGAAAAGCATAGTATTCTAGCCACTTGAAATATGGCTTTACAATATGATATATTTTTAATCAAACTTTAAATGTTTAAAGTTATTTTATTATGCTTTTAATCTCCCTGATTTCTAGGAACAAATTAAATGTATATCGGTTGTTATCAAAAATCACTTAAAAGATATTCTTTCAAGCAGGCATACTGTGCTTTACATAATAAACTAACAGATATCAAAATCATCAGCCACACACATGTAAATGGAGACATACTGTCTTAATGTGTTATAAATTGATGTTTCATATAATGTATAAATTAAATACCTGAATATATATTTTAAATGCAAATACTAATTCCTTAGGGGTCTGAGTGGAACCTAAGTTTCTGCATTTCTAACAAGTTGCTTGATGATGCTAATGTTCTTGGCATACGAAGTACACTTTGAATACGAAGGTTTTGAATGTTAAAATAATATTAAAACAGAATGACTTTGAATACTGTAAATGTTTGAGATTGGAAGATACAATGCATCTTTTTAAAAGGAAGGCAATAATTTGCCTTTACGGTGTACCCCAAAATGGAGATGGAGACTGAATCCTTGTCGCTTTGTAATCTCATTCTTCCTGGTTTCTTGTACATCTTACAATATCTAGTCACAAAGTGTTGTAATTAATATCATCTTGATTATTCTTTTGTCTCTTCACACCTATAAACATTCATTACTGCCACTTTGAGTAAGCTGCTTTCTCCATTTCCTCTCTATATGAGTGGAATAATGAAGTGGAGTTTCTATTGTAAGAAACATATTTCTCTGAAATACTTTGATCTTTTCCCTTTTGTCATCAATGGTTTTCTCAAAAAGTGGTGTAAACTTACTAAGTACATTCTCTTGCCTTCTCTCTATTAACTGTGCACCTGGAGTCTGTCCCCTCAAGCGCCACTTCAGCAGATGATGAAATTGCTCCCTTGACAGGTCGCCAATAACCTCTCACCACCAAATGTAGAAGTTTTCTTAGTCTGGTTGGCATCTTTCACATGCCTGTTCTAAAAGAAGTCTGCTGTGGATCTCTGTGCTTCCCTGATTCCCGTGATAATCATATTTTTGACAGCTCTATCTGGTCATTCTCTTTACATGCTTCTTTTCTGTTACCAACTCTCTAAATATGAACATGATCAAAATTAGCTCTTTAGGTTATCCTCTCATTTATAAACTGTCTCCCACTGTGAATGTCTTCTGTTTTGTTTTATTGAGATATAATTAACATGTAACATTATATTAGTGTCAGGTATACAAAATAATAATTTTATAGATTATTTACATATGCTGAAATCACTGCCACAATAAGTCTGGCTGATATCCATCACCATGCATAGTTACAATTGTTGTGTATGTGATAACTCTTAAAATACACTCTTTTAACCACTCTCAAATATACAATGTAGTGTAGTTACCACATTGTGTGTTTTATATCTATGATTTATTTATTGTAATACTGAAAGTTTATACTTTTTAATCCTAATTAATCTTCATCACGATTCACCTATCACCTCATTCAAATAACTACCATAAATATCCTCAGTACAAGACTTAAATTTTCAACTAACTTCTGATCAGTATGTATATAAAACAGAACCTAACTTCTTCCCTCTGAAAACTTTTCTATGTGGACTCCCAAACTGCATTGAAAACATTCTTCTCCTTCTCATTTGAAAAGGAATTATTTGGCTGATTTCAATCTTAATGGACTATGTTTCAGGCCTAATGAATTTCTAAATCCTGACTTCTCATCTTCTCCAAGATCTCTCCTCTGTGTCTCCTGTTCCTCATCCCCTTTTTACCATTTAGAAGACCAGAGACTGGCTAAACACAAACTGGTCATCAATGTCTTTGCAAATGCCAAATAATACAAGTGCTCCAGTTTGTATTAACTTTGACTTTTGTGGCATTTAAAATCTCCAATCACTTGCTCTTTATTATAATCAAAGGTGCCTACAGTCTCCAGATTGTTCCCCTACATTTACAAGCTATTTGGTCTCTATCTGTCTCTAGCTTCTTTGCTTCTCATCCACTCTGGGAATTGTTAGGGTGACTTTTCTATAAAGTAAATCTGTGTTTTCACTAATAATTTTATATTTTAATGGCTCCTTATTATGTAAAAGATATAACTATTATCTTTTATCATCATGATGTTATAAAATGCTCTTTGCACTCTTGTGGGACTCATCTGCTAATATTCTCTGTGTATATCAATGCTGTATGCTAAGCTCCTTAGCTCTTCTCAGAACAGGTAAAATGTATCTTTCAACATCTGTGGATGAGCAGTTTTCTATTTCTTAATGTTCTCCCAGACTATTCTACCTAAGCAGCCTTACTCATTTTTCAAACATCATGATGGGTTTAGAAAGCTATTCTGGCTTCTCCTGTGGGAATCAGGTACTCCTCCCCCTTAGCCCCCATAGCTCTTCATGTATACTTGTATTTATCTGTCAACACTCAGTGTTGTAATTGTTTATAACTTTCTGTTAGTTATGTTATTTGACAACAGAAACTATGTTTTACTCATCTTTTTACTCTAACAGTTTAGAATACTGCCTGATGTCTACTGGAAGTTTTAACAGAAAATGAAAATAGGACATAACTTCCACAACTTAGTTAAGGTCAGAAAATAAGAACATTTTATAATAGTCATGGTAGTTATGTCATATCTACAATATGAATTAGTTATATATTATATACAAATGAATTATAATATATTTAAGTCAATAGTGTATACTACTCACATTATTAAAAATTTTACTATTTGCTATATTATCTCTTAATGATACTTATTATTTGAATCTTACATTGTTATTTGTATAAACGTGTCATTTTCTCTACTAAAATAAGTTTTTTGATGACAAGATTCAGATTTTGTATTCTTCAAAGTCATGTAGAATGCTTTGCATATCTAAATTGTGGATAATGGGTATATTGTCACAATATGGAAGGACATAAATTAGTATACAATTATTATCTGGTATATTGTTATTATTCATTTTATATGCACTCAAAATACAGATATTCATACTTAAAAATGCACTGGAATCTTTGAGAAAATAGAAAGAGATTTCAAGTGATGATTTAGAGGAACATTAAAAAATAATTATAGAATAATTCCACATATATGAAGGAGCTTAATGTATTTCCCAAGGCCAGTATTAGAGCAAAATGGCAATATATACATAATAAAATTAGTCTCAATCAATATCAATCACCAGAAAAATATATATTGTTCACTCTTTTCCAATTTAAGTATCATTTATCCTAGATTCAAATGAGACATGATAGGGAATTTAACATTTTGAATGGCATTTTTTCCCTTCACATCCATTTTTTTTGTACAAAACCCAAACATCAGCATAACAATAGCTCCTTGAAGTAACGCATAATTATGAAGGATGTGTACTTGTCAGATCCAAGCTCCTTCTGGAGAGTTATCTCACAAGGAGTGGAAAACAGGGCAAACCCAGATTAAATGAGCAGCTGGTAAAGTGACTCTGATTTGATCATGTTGCTTTTCTAGACAGACTAATTGTTCTGATTTATGGTTATCACCTGTACTTCATGGTGGTGTTCTTCTAGTTCTAATTAATAGATAATTTTCAGCTGCTGAAACTTTAATGGTCTTTCTGAGTCAATGACTGTGAGAAACAGGATTGGCAGCAAATAGAAGCCCTGCTGTGGCGACCTTTCCACAGCACTTAGTTGATCAGAAGAAACTTCAGATTCTCCCAAATGAGCGTTTCCCGAAAGAGGATATTTTAAGTTGCTGATATTAGACAAAAGCCTCTAACACAGAAAATTCATTTTATAGCTCTAATTTAATTTAACTCTTAAACAATCATGGACACATAAATACCAACATCCTGAGGAAAAGACAATGGAGACCTCGATTTTACAGTTCAGTCATTCCATTCCTAGGAAGGAAAAGGAACAAAAAGGAATTGTAGATTAAGCATGAATTAAAGAGTTATTAAAATATTTTATTGAAATACAAATCACTGGTGACTAATAATCCAGGAATAAAATGAGAGTGGAAGTATTTAGATATTGACTATCAGCAAATTCTCAATGTGCTCTTGCATGTGAAAACAGGACTCGGTAGAAACCATCTACCTGGAACAAAAATGTTATACTTGGTTGTATTCCAGCTTGACAAAAATGCAAGAACCAGAACTAAACCTCACTGCTAACATGATAACCATACTCAAAATATACAATTATAGGTTCTTTTTAAAGTACAAATTAGATTTTTTAACTGTGGTAACTATCTTGTAGCCCTTTTCACAGGCAGTAAATAAAAATAGAAAATTTCAAGTAGCCAAGAGCTAAAAATAGGTGTTTGTATAAAAAGAAGACACAGCAATGAAGTAGCAAATTTTTACCATTTGCCTGATTTCCACTTTTGTATAAGTCTGTAGCAGAAAAGTTAACAAATAAATTGATTACATTACAGATAATCATTCACATTGGACAGCTTGACTGCAGTGGCTTTTTTCTCTCTTTGGGCTTCACCGATTACCACATTTTTTTAATCGATTATTCTTCGGTCTTCTTAAGAGCACATATATCTTTAATTAACATTAATTTCACATACTATTTCAAACATTGATCATAGGATTTTTAAAGAAAATATTGTATCTCTCCTGGCTGGTGTAGCTCAGTGGATTGAGTGTGGGCCTGTGAACCAAAGAATCACAGTTCGATTCCCAGTCAGGGCACATGCCTGGGTTGCAGGCCAGTTCCCAGCAGGGGATGCAAGAGAGGCAACCATACATATTTCTCTCCCTCCTTCCTTCCCTTCCCTTCTAAAGATAAATAAATAAAATATTTAAAAATATTGCATTTCACTTAATTTGTATGACCTTATGTTGTGTGATTTTGCTCATCTTGCAGATGCGGGAAGAAAGGCTGAGAGAAAGGTCAAACAAGTTGTGGATGATACTGAAAGTGGCATCTATAGCCACGCCACCTGTCACTGCACAGTTAACCCTAAGAGACTCCCATCAAAGGATGGAAGTGATGCGCTTTAATATCATATTTATTTTACCATATAAGAATCAAGTTGAATTGCACGTGACTAGTGTATATGATTATAGACATTCAACATTTACTATTTTTACTACCCAGTTTTATTTTTATACTAGGATATTATGTACACATGTATCTGTCTGTCTACCTGCTATGTATCTAACCTTCTACCATCTATCTATCAATATGCAGGATATAGCATCAGACACTTAAAACAAAAAACAACATATGGCTCCTTAGCCTGGTTTTAAATTACCTGTTGGATAAAATATTTCTTGAGCTTGGAAAGTAAAACATGTGCAAAACCTGTGGATGCAGGTTTCTTTTTATTTTGATATCACTTTATAGTCTGCATAATTATTTTTTAAATCCTTCTTTCAGCTAAGTACATTTAGCTTTATAAAAATTTTCCTTTATTGTACAATGTTGTTTCATTCATTGAGGAGCAGAGAACACGTAGGAAGCATCTGGCGTTCGTGAACCACTATTTCCTCCAGTCGAAGGCTGTTTACCCTCAGGAAGCCCTAGAAAGTGGCTTGAGAGGATAAAGCCTTCTTTATACAAGCTTCCACAGAAGGGTTTCACTTATCCTGTCATCCAAGCAAGTTATTTCTCCCACCTGTGTAAAGTTGATTTTAGTAGACTACATTTCCTCATTTTAGCAAAGTCCATATTTTTGTGATGTTTATGTCAACTAGTTTCTCAAGTTTTCAAACACAGCTTCTCCCTATTTCCTGAGAACTCAAAGGTCTGATGGTATGTTTAAAGCTGCGGTGTGCAGATCTGTGTGCTTATTTGCGTATGGGTGTGTCGCACCCTCTCTTCCCACTGGGTTCACTTACTATATACTTGCTTAATAACTGTTTGTCAACACTGCTGTGCTATGTGTTAGGATACAGAGATTAATCACACAGCCTGAACTCAGTGATTTCATGATCTAGTAACAAAGTAGCTTTTGGAAGGAAGACTTAATGTCTTATTCCTTTGTTTTTTTATTCTTACATCTTTCTGTTTCCTGTAGCATCGAACAAAAGGGCAGTCATGTTGGATGTCAGTGTATAGCTCTTGATTAAGAAGCATTTCTCTCAAAGTTTCATTTATGTTGTCAGAGTAAAGTTTAATGACTTACTCCAAGGGAGTAGCATTCTTATTTGTTATAGACATATATGTATGCCTAGCCACTTTAACCCATATAAATACATGTTATCTGTATATATTTTACTGTAAAAACTTCTTGATGTAGAGCATACATAAACTGAAGTACAGAAATCTGAAGTATACAGATCAATAAATCTTTACAAAGTAAACACCCATTTCCAGGTAACAGAATTTTCCAGCATCTCAGAAGGCCTTTTCTTGTTGCCTTCCAGTCGTTTTCACATTCCAAAGATAGCCACTGTTTAGACTTTTATTGAGAATACGCAATAATCTATAAGTTGTCTAATGGATGTTATCTAATAAGGTATCTAATCTATAAGTTATCTATATTATCTATTCTGTCATCTTAGATCCAACTATAGAGTCAGAGAGACCTTTGGAAAATGTAAATCAGAGCAGTAAATACTGCTTGGATAGAACCATTGAAGTGCTACCCATAGTAGTAGATAGATAAGTTCAAATGCAGAACTTTAAAAAATAATTCATATACACACACCTCAAAAGATGAAATGATAGAGGATTAAATCTGAGTCAGAGTAAAATTGGTTGTACAGTACTACAATATCCAGGAGAAAAAAATTAAGGGCAAAATGGTAAAATATAAGATTTAAAAATTGTAAAAACAAAAACTGAAAAGAATCTAGTGTAAATGAAGTCTCTAGCTCCCCAACTGCAAATATTTAGAGAATATTAGTTTGAAATTAATTAATTAAATATTCCCTGACATTTAATAATTTTATATATACATATATCACAGGTATATCTTCTAAAAATTCTACATGTCTATATATATGAACTTCTTAACAACACTATGAGTTATAGTCAAATATTTTAGTGAGGAAGAAACTGATACAAAGAGAATATAATTTTTTTTTTCAGTGCTTCCAAAAACAGTTGAATTTTGGCTTAAAATTAAGTGGTGATTTCTTTTATCAATAAGATAAGATAAAAACAAACCTTTCTTATTCCTTTTGAGAAAAACAAAAATATCAGTTACTGACAAATGGTAATAAAGAACTAGAGAGATATAAGTACTAAAATTTTAACATAGTATATTTAGAAATAGCATCGATCATCCTCCTGAAACTACCTGAAATTCCTGAAATTTGGCTGCTAAAGCATTCTGATCTATTTTACTATAATTTTCCCCATAGGCAAAGATGAAAAATTTAAAAGTGATTCTACTCTAAAGCTAAGCTATCAGTAGACATACAACATTTTTTTCTTATTCCATTCAATGAAGGTGTTAGCATATGCTAATTTGGATATTTTTGAGATTTCATTTTTAAATATTCTAAAATATTACCAGAAGCAAACCAACTTCAAAATATATACTTAAGTAACAGAGGAGTTACACACTTAAAATCACATAAATAATAGAATGTGAAAATAATAGTTTTCTCTAAAATAAAATATCTTTATTCCCAACTTTAAGTCCACTGAACTTTTATTGAATTTGTATTTGGGAAGCTTCTTCTTGTTTTAAGTATGTGTTTATGTGAGCATATGTGTGTTTTATATTTGCATTCTCCTAAAAAAGTGAAAGCTGGAAACTAAATGCTATGAACTATATATCACATAGCATCTAAGAATAACTATACATTTAAGGATTTTGTGTATGAGCTAGAAACTGGTCTCATTTTTTACATTTTCTCATCAGTTCATAAGAACTATAACCAACATGGTTCAATATCAAAATACAAATAGAATTATATACCTAAAGTCCTTTGTGTGTTTTAAAGAAAACCCATTTCTAAAAATTAAAAGTAAAAGATTTTTGCTGAATAATAATAAATAGCTATCCTTAAGTTTTCACTGTGGTCCAAGGACATCGACTGCAAATTATCAAATCAAAGCAGACTCTTAACAACACCATGAGTTATAATCTATTATTTTAGAGAGGATGAAACTGATACAAAGAGCTTAAATAACATGGCCAGGATTAATAGCTATTAAGTGTCAGAGAAAAAGATTAGAATCTCAGTAGTGTGATGTTAAATACCTGATTACAATCACTCATTTAGTACTTCTCTAAAGAGGTCAGCACTTGTGAAATAAATGTCTGAACTAGAACAAATAACCCAATCTAGGAAAAAATAAGAAATGCATTAAGATTGGTCTAATATTTAAATGAAGATAAAAATAATGTATAGGAGATGTGTCTATGGTTAAGGAAATCGATCTAAATATGCATTTACTGAATATTTAAAGAGTGGATTTGTGCCTACCCACTCTGCCTCATCACAAG
Source organism: Sturnira hondurensis (assembly GCF_014824575.4). Lineage (NCBI taxonomy): Eukaryota > Metazoa > Chordata > Mammalia > Chiroptera > Phyllostomidae > Sturnira > Sturnira hondurensis. Next base: position 1,902,453 of record NW_028091775.1, read on the forward strand.
CATTTTGACTCCACAACCAGCTAAAAAATACGCAACTGTGGCAGGCAGAGAGAGGGAGAATCTTTTCTTTGAGTTGGACTGAGTGGCAAAGAGAAATCTACTGAGGCCATGGAGAATAAATGCATCTCATACTTTTAGGAGTGTACTGATCTATCAAGTTAACATCTAATTTTCCAAATGTCTTTAGCCAAATGTGTTATGATGTACCCAACAATAGACAATAGGACCTGAGGGCTGGACGGTGATAACATCCCACCCATTTCATAGTGTCGTGGTAATTGGTGCAGCAAAATGAATGAATTGTGTTAGATTACTATAGAAGCTTAGTTTTTTTTTTTTTCTAGCTATTTGAAAGAACACACGATACCTGAGTGATACAAAATAGTGACCTTTTGTGGCTAACTCTGCATGTCTAACATTGTGTGTTCAGGTTGTCTTCTTGTTGAACAAGGAGTAAGTACTTTCTTCAATGATGATTGTGGAATCTGACCTTTATGCTGGTAGGATTACAAAAACAGATTTTTAGAGATACAAAAAAGTCCTCTTTAAGCTACAAATAAGGAGTTCTTCTCATCATTTTCAAAACATTTTTTCTCTATCCAAGAAAATTAATGTTGTTCATTCTTGCATCTGTCAGCAACGGTTGCAGGAGTCATATAATTGCTATTAAAATTAGAATAGTCTGTAACTTAAAATCCAAAGATACTTGTATAATTATAAATACTAATGTATTAAAATGAGTAATTACCTTTGAATTTTCTATCATTTCTGTCCTGTGACTTTTATGCATGTGAGATGATATATTACATAATTATACCTCACACTACCATCTTTAAAAAAACACTAGGTGCATGCTTAGCTTGTGCTGTATGTGCTTTTTTACTTTTATAATAAATTCCCATTTCATGTGATTGTTAAAATCAGTGCTAAAACACAGCACACTAATAAATTTTATTTCCCTGCAGTTTACATTATGTTCTTTTGCCCTAAAGTTTTTTTGTAAATTTATAAGCACAAAAACATAGAAGAACAATATAGTAGTTTTATCTATATATCATTATAAAGATATCCATCCCTATCAAGAAAATGTGTTTTGTTTTTTTGTTCTGAAACTCTTTTTAGCTCCTTTTGGTTTTTTCTACGATAAACTAGGGCTGTTGTTTTTTACGTGCATCACTGCTCTGGAGTTGCTCTGATAAGTAGGAAAACAACACATGTTTTGTTGCTTCATTTTTGGCTGTTTTTTATTCTTGTACTGTGTCTGTCCTCACTAGTCTGTTTCACCAGGGGCTGGTGGTGTCCCCACATTTTACCCTTATGCCAGAATCCATGCAATTTACTTGACAGAGTTCTATGTTGCCGATAACCTGCTTATCTGGGCTTCCAAAAAAAATCTATCTACACTTCCATCCCTAGTCATTTTTTCCTGTTCCCCTTCAACTCAGAAGCACTAATACTTCATGTTCAACTTCTTAATTAGCAACAACTCATTTAACTTATTGAATATAAGTTTTATAATTTCAGTGACTACCTGATTTAGTGCTTCAAATACTTCCATCAAATGACAGAGAAGAGGAACAGTTCTCAAAAGGATTCCAGGACCTTAGCCTAAAGGACTTACTATTCAGACCATTATATTTCTTCCACGTCTCAAGAGAATATTTGAATGTATACTCTATTCCTAACATATCCATGTTGATAGACACGAATTAGGCTGTCACTGATGTTGCTCATGCCTTACTCATCAGTTCAGGCTTTTTTGCAGTGGCCTTCCCCACCCCCACCCACTAGAGTTCCTGACCAGTCGCTCCCCAGAGTGATGAGGTAGTGGGGTTTTCCTGAACTAAGCAAATGTGAAACTGAGAGGCAGTATTCATGCAAAACATTCCCTAGGTTATTTGTTTGTAGAATTATTTCTAAAAAGGTATTATGAACTTTTCCTCTGGAGAGGAAAGTTCTTGCTGGAGGGAAGGATAGGTGGCCTCTAGATGATGGCTTAGCTCCTGAGCACATTCTGGGACACTCCAGCAGTGCCAGGCAGTGGACTTCTCTCCCTGGACACTTTCAGGAGTCACTCCCAATCTAGTAACCTCCCTCCCTGCCTTCTCCTCCTGCCTCAGTCCTCCATAAGGTTCATGTTCACCCCCACCATACACAATCTGGAATTGATCTCTCCTGCCAGAAATAGAACAATTACAGCAACTATCAAAACAAACAAAGAACTTAAAAAAACAAAATCTATGATCTTGTTGTTCCTCAAAAACCTCTTAAACACAGATCCTGACAGCAGCTGATAAAAAAAAAATGTAAGCCCTCTCAATATACAGGGTCCTGCAGAAGTAATACCTGCTTGAGTGTGGTTGGTAGGGTATGTGAATGTCTCGTATGAGATGGACAGCAATTGGAACATTGCACCTAAAATGTTATATGGTATGCTTGAGCGTGATGTTGTTATGTTACAGAATTACATACGTCTGATTTTTAATAAGAGATTTCATAATAAAAATGTGCATTATTTGTACCAGATTTTGTATAAAGAAGATATCAGGGAAGATCACTAGGGGGAAAAAAGTATATCATTAGGACTATGGGGAAGAGGATGCTGCAGCTGTAGGACCAGAGAAACCCGGGTTATAAAAGTCTCAAAAGATTACCTAATCCTATCCCTCTCATCTTCTGATTTCATAGTTTTGCCCCTAGCTAGAGCAGACTTCAAGGAGGGCGACATGCCAGCAACCTGGCTTATAAAACAAAATTTTCATTAAGATCAGTGCCATGTTTGTGTTAAACCATCGCTTTGCTGCTATCCAGGGGCTGGCGAGTTAGAGCCTCTGCAAATTATGTGTTTGGCAGTTTAACGAGGCTGTCACTCTCATCAATTGTCAGAAACAGAGAATGGGTAATGACAAGGAAGAAAGTTCAAGGTGATGTCTTTGCTAAGCTCTGGAATGCTAATAACTGGAAATAGACATAAATACAGCATCCCCTATATAAACATAAGTTATGTCACTGCATTACTTCTTTCTTATTGTCAACAGATCCTGTGTCCTGACCATTGTCTTTCTTGCTGGTTTTTGCGTGCCAATTATTTTCTGTTTGTAAGTCAACAAGGAGCTAGGAAATCAACCCTCTGGTGATTGCTTTTTTAATTAAAGCAACTGCTAAACTCAACATTCCCTTTTCTGTTATTAAAACTGCTTGCTGTATAGGGATCACATGGAACAGATTAATTTTTCTCAAAGAGATAAGAGATGTAAGGAGAGTGCAAGTAATCCCTCCCAACCTCATACTGTGTTTGCCTTTTTTCAGATGGTCTCATTAGAAGAGATATCAAAGTGGGGGGGGGGGGGAGGTCACAGAGAAGACAGTAAGGGCTGACTACTGCCCACACTAGGTTTAGACCGTATTTCAGTAGGGTTGTGTATCTAGATCATATCTTTATAAGCCATTCGTTTTAATGCAACTGAATATTACACAGGGGGGTGGGTAGTATTTACCCAGGATGGTAGGCAACTACAAAAACAGATAATAAACGGGAAGAAACTATCAAGAACCATATTCATTTATATTTTTGATGCCTCAGACTTTGAGATAATGATTCAGTTCAAATTAAGAGCACACAGTTGGTGAAGAAAACAGTCTGTTAGCCAAGAAAAAACTTCACACCTGGGGGGGGGGGGGAGAAAGCTACTTTGAAAATATATGTTTTTATTATATTAATTTTTTTATTTTTTAAAATTTTTTGTTTTCATTGTATAATTATGTTTGTCCCACTTTTGCCCCATTAGTCCCCCCTCCCATACCTATATCCATCCCCTACCTCTCACCCCCATCCCCTAATCCCTACCACTCAGTCAATCCCCACCCCATTGTCCATGCCATTGGACAATGGGCCCTTTATATATGGTCCTTGACTTGCCTCTTCCCCTTCTTTCCCCTGGTGAGTACTCTCCCCTGATCACTGTCAGTTTGTTCTTTATTCTCATGTCTCTGGTTCTATTTTGCTAGTTTGTTTTGTTGATTAGGTTACACTTATAGGTGAGATTATGTGGTATTTGTGTTTCACCACCTGGCTTATTTCACTTAGCATAATGCTCTCCAGTTCCATCCATGCTGTCTCAAAGGGTAGGAGCTCCTTCTTTCTTTCTGTTGTATAGTATTCCATTGTGTAAATGTACCATGAATTTTTGATCTACTCATTTACTGATGGACACTGAGGCTGTTTCCAGCACTTGGCTGTTGTAAATAATGCTGCTATGAACATACATTAATTTTTAAATAGTGTATTCCAGATTTGAGTAAATAGAAAAATCAGCTTTAATCAGTACTTCCACTTCTAGTATATATATTTGGCTCTCTATAATATATTTAAAAAGCAAGGTAAAGTAGTGGTTCTCAAATGCTGCTCTGTGGCAACGTTTTTACCAGTTCACTATAAAAGAGCTGAATGAGAACAATATAGTAAGATACTCAGAAAGATTTATGTGTTCAATTTTAAGAAATCACTTTTTTATTCTTTACCAGTATTTCCTGTTAATTTTTTGGTAGCAAATTCTCTGTTATACAAACAATGTATTTTATATTTTAAAATGTAAAATATTATATATATTTTAAAAGTTCTCTTTAATATTTCTGATAATTCTGATAAACCTAGGTCATGAATTCTCATTTTTTAACTTTGTGATATTAAACATCTGGAATCCACTTCTAAGTTGTGACTCATGTTTTGCTGAAATGATGAAGAGAGATCAAAGGAGAAGGGAGATACAGAGATAGGTGTACCACTTGGTGACTGACATGCCCTTCTATGAATGATCTAAGGCTTTGAAATGTGTCACAGGGAAGATGAACATCCAGTTATATGTAAACACAAGGCTAAATCATTTTGAATAATTTTGTCATTTTTGACTGCAGTGAAGTTATTGAAAGAACAATATCTTAGAGTCATCAATGTCAATAGATAATTGGTGACACTAAATTAGTAGGTATACTTTTTAAAAAGATTTTATTTATTTATTTTTAGAGGGGAAAGGAAGGAGAGAGAGAAATATCAATGTATGGTTGCCTCTGGTGTGTCCCCTGCCAAGGAACTGGCCTGCAACCCAGGCACATGCCCTGACTGGGAATCGAACTGCAATCATGTAGTTCGCAGGCCCGCACTCAATACTGAGCTACACCAGCCAGGGCTACTTTTATTAGAATACAATAATACATACTTGTGAAGTATTAAATTGCATAAGAATATATATATATATATATATTAGATGTGTTTGTATATATATATATATATACATATATATATATACACACACACACATATACATACAGTTGTTAGGTGCTAGATGCTAGACTGTGCTAGTCTTCATTTATTTTCTACACACAAAAAATTGTGAAGGTGACGTCACTAAAGACATATTTCTGTTGTATACATGACAATACTGAGGCCCAGTGTTAAGTAGTTTTCCAAAGGTAATGCATTATTATGTGGAGGAGCCCAAACTCTAACACAGCGTTTTCAGGCAACTTTCCTGATTCTCTTTCTGTTATGCTATATTGGTCATGGTAACCTGTTTTACTTAAGATCTATTAAATTTTGGCTTGTGGGTTATTTAGATATTATCCTGAAAGCACTGGGATTTTTCTAGCTAACACATAACATTAATAGTTACTTGATAAAGACAGAACTACAACGTTTTTGGTCTGCAAAACAGCTTTAGGGCTCCATTACTACACTATTAGTTTCACTCTTACTCACAGTAACACATTTTTCCCCTTCTGCCAAGTCAACCAATGCAACTCACAACAACAGCTGCAGGAGTTTAGCTGGGAGGACGGAAGGATTGAAGTCCTGTGTCCTTTCCTCTCACATTTTGTGGGCCCTTAGGCTGCAAGAGGCAAGAGATAACGCTCAAAAAAGATGGAAAAAGAGCTGCATTTCTTCAAAGCAGCCATGTGTAAGGAGTGTAGATGGTCTCTGTGGCCTGGCAGGGAGTCCGCCAGCTCAAGCAGCAGAATGCTTTCTTTAAACTAGGCTTTATTTTCTCCGCTACCTGCAACAGTTAATACTGGAATAGTTAGGTATTTACATCCCTCCCTCCTCTTGATTCCAGGAAGGGCTGGTGGATGTAACTCAAGATACCTGAGTATCCAGGTCTTCAGGTAATATTTTACTAGTAAGAAATGACCAGTGAGCTCTTCCAACTATCTATTTCTAATCATTTACATACTTTTGCCTTTACTTGTTCAAATTTAGTTTATTTAAGAGCATAATTTCTACAGCTGTACATTAATTGTTCTTGATCTATTTGCTTTGGTAAACTTTGATCAGATGATAATTAGGTTTATGAGTGACCATAAGAAGAGACACATTTTATTTTAGCCCATTATTTTCACTTTGAATGGTGTTTACTGATTATTTTAACAGAATAATTTAATAATTACTAATAACTGGCCACATTGTTGTGGGTGAAGTTTTTGTAGTTTATAAGCCACCTTTATAATAATAATTCCTACAGTCAATGATAGATTTCAATCAGACCATTAACTCCTCAGGGGATAAGGGGAAGAGTTTGCAGGAACAAGTATAAAGGACACATGAGAAATAACACGGGGAGGGGGGTGGAAACAGGAGGGAGGTAGGGAAGGCTAAGAGGGTGGGCTGGGATGGGGGTAAAAGGCAGAAAACTGTACTTGAACAACAATTAAAATAAAAACTTAAAAACAAAAATATTTAAACAATGGCAAGATAATATATGTAGTATATTTATCACAAATATTGTGAAGAAAAGGTGAACTAAAAATAAGTAAATTTAGAAATTAAAGCCTTAAACAAAATATCCAGTATACTTCTTTATATAATTTACACAAATAGCTAGTAAATTTTTTTTCTACTTATTGAATTTATCACTTTTATGACTAAGTATAAGATTATTTTTTATTAAAAGAAGCTAACCAAATATTGTAATAATATAATTTGTGTTACAAACTTTTTAAATCTAGAACAAGCAGTAATTCTAGCAACTTGTGAGAACAAATTAGTATACTATAATTTCTGGTCTTGATGCACAAATTATACCAAAATGAGCCTTTCTGTTTATTTCCTAATTTCCAAAGCAATATCTTTAAATGTGACTTAGGTACTTTGGAGTGTCATCTTTGAAACATTCCAAGGTTGAAAAATCAGAAAATTTATCTATCTTTTTATAGATTACAGAATATAAAGCATTTTTATCATTTTAGTGGAAAAACAGTTGGGATGAAAAAATATTTTGGTAGGATTACTTGAAATAAATTATCTTTATAAGATTGAGAAGCTGTGAAAAGCCATATTACTGTAAAATGTAAGTTACTCTTAGCAGTATTCATTGTTTCCCTGATAACATATTTATCTTGGGAAATTTTGAGATGACAATATTATTTCAAAAATATTGTTTTTAACAAAAATAAACATAAATTATTGTATATTTGAAACCAAAGGATGTATTCAAATATTCTTGTGATAGTTTTGTATATCTTACATCAATTGTGTTATTTGAGTAAACACACTATTTTACTCCTGTGTGCTATTTTTTTTTATTTTAAAACTATGGAGAAGAATTTCAATTTCTAGAAAGATTGGCAGAAATAAATGTTTCTTACACTTTCATTTTTTATTGCTATTCTATTACAGCTCTCCCTGTTTTCCCCCCTTTGCCCTCCCCCACCCAATCCACCCCCCGTTCCCAAAGTCAACCCCTACACTATTGCCCATGTCCATGGGTCATTCATCCAGGTTCTTTGACTAATCTCTTTCCCTTTCCATCTCCCCCCGCCCCATTCCTCTCTGGCCTCTGTCAATCTGTTTTTGTTTTATTTTTAATCAAAACATCTTTGAGTCACTGAAGTACTATTGAATTGGCAAATCAGGCCCTCCTAATCTTAGATATTTCTCATGATTATAATATATTTTTAGTACTATGTTAATCAGTACAAGGTTGGAGAATCTAGGACACCCAACGGGTTGGCCTGGCTTATGTTGAGTGCTTATTTTGTAAAAGTCCCCACAGTTGGAATTTGCTGATGCCATCATGTGATGTTTAAAACATTCCTCTGTAATTGTTACTTAATCATAGAAGAATAATTCATTGATTATAATTTTCAGCCTGACTGAATTATAGTTGGAGTCTATTTCCATCAGTGGCACATGTTCTCTATTTTTAAGGTTATGCTTTTTGATTATTTGTTCTTTAGCTAGGTTTTATTGATTGATTATATACTCAGGATCTTTGCTTAACTTTTGTAGGTATGAATTTATCTGTATGTTTCAGGTCCTACATCAATGGTACTCTGTCTTATATAGCAGTGTTAATATTGATGTGTATGTACGGTGTTTGGGGAAGTGGGAGGTTGGTGGGAGGTGGCAGTCCACTTATATGGGTAATTTCAGATTTTTTTTAAAAAATTTGCTCTTTGTAAATTATCTATCATACTTTCAAGTTTATTTAGAAATAGTCTTTAATCTAGATAATGGAATTCACTAAAATTGTGCATATTTGGACTTGCAACAACTATTCTCAGATAATTATATTATGATTATAATAGGGAATCAAATATGTTATCTGCTTTCTATTGTTTACATATCAAAATAAGTAATATTCATCTCGCTTTATCTTGTAACCTATTAATAACAGCATCCCCTCCCCCATAGTGATCAGTTGAGATGATTCATTTTTCACAGCAGTTACACAGACTGTAAAGGTTGTCTTACCCTCTCAAATGTATCCCTGACAAGTTCTAATGGTTTAATGTGCTGTGGCAATTTTTATTCTTCCCATCAAATCCCATAAAAACTCCCTAATCATAGTCTCCACTGGTTTCGATGGTTCATGCAGGCACATTTGCAGCAATTGTTAGTCTCTCTGCTCAGCTACTCTGGTCTTGTTGCCTTTTAGTTCTCCCACATTAAACACACTTTTATGGTGTCTTATATTCATTTTTAGTTCAACACAAATTATTCCCAATTCTCTGTCAAATATCACTCTAATTTACTGTTAAATGATTGAACTTTTTAGTTCTCTCTGATGCAATGTTGGAAATATGCTAAATCAAAATGAAAGGACCAATAGAACATTTATTTATAAAGGGCCATGAAGAATGAATTAATGATACTACAGTTGATAATGTCATTGGATTACAAGTGTATCTTAATGGACACATAACTAATCAAAAATACATTTAATATTTAAATTGTCAATGATGACTTTATATTCCTATACATGATCTTAAAAATTCTAACCATAAAGTTTATTTGTTTCAACATTTTAGATGGACAATTTTCAGTTATAAAAATGATATGGAAAAACACTGATGTTAATTGAATTTGGCCAACTATCTATGACTATTTAGGTTTTAACTCTTACAAACCTACAATAAAAGATTTTATAGATTTTTAAATGTTCAGCTAAGGCAAAATTTATTTTCTGATAATCCAATAAATTTGATATTTGACAAGTTAAAAAACTGCTTTAAACACTTCAAACACACATTAGGATTACATTGTATTTTGAAAATTACTTTAAAATGACACTTTAAAAATAGCATTCATCCACTTTTTTTCTTTTTTCTTAAGATTTTATTTATTTATTTATTTACTTTTTAGAGATAGAGGAAGGGAGGTAGAAGGAGGAGAGAAACATCAATGTGTGGTTGCCTCTCATGCACCCCCTACTGGGGACCTGGCCCGAAACCCAAGCATGTGCCCTGACTGGGATCAAACCAGTGACACTTTGGTTCACAGCCCACACTCAATCCACTGAGCTACACGAGCTAGGGCTCATTCATTTTTTCTAAAGCATTCACATATGGTTTTAAGAACTCTGATGCACCACCTTGATCTTTTGGTCTTTTTTTTTTTTCAGATTTCATTTATTTATCTTTAGAGAGGAAGGGAAGGAGAGAAACATCAATGTATGGTTGCCTCTCGTGTGCCCCCTGCTGGGAACTGACCTGCAACTCAGGCATGTGCCCTGACTGGGAATCGAACTGTGATCGTGTAGTTCGCAGGCCTGCGCTCAATCCACTGAGCTCACCAGCCAGGGCTTGCTCTTATTTTTATACTATCAATTCCTTAGTAATAGAAGGTGGATTACCTGTGCTAGGTCCAAAACTAATTCCATACCATTCAGGAACAGTGGGCACTATCAGCTGCACAAATAGAAACCCTATTTGTTGTGTTTTGTCCACCTCAGTTGTGACAAGTTAAAATTGCCCCCATTACCATGATAGGAAAGAGGAAAAGAGAATAAATCTGCTACTAATTTACAACTTTACTATCATTTTGTGTTAGAGCAGTTAGTCAGGACTGAATTTAAAAGGTGTATGTGAATCAAAATGGCATTCAAGACTTACTTTTTGAGATTGGTCCCCAAAGACATATTGCCTCCCAGAATAAATTCTTATAAGGTGGGACATGCAGAAGACAGTGAATGCAGTTTATAGGAACCATTATTGACACTGGTATCCTCGATTTGCAGAATTCTATCAATCTAAGAAGAAAAGAAAATCATTTAGCTGAACTAATTAAGGGCTTAGAAAATAATAAGTAAATAGGTACAAATACCTTTAAAGTATTAACAAATGCCAGGGGCAAGTTTATGGTTTAGATTAGTACAGCTGAATTCCTCTTTATGCTGAATGAACAAATCTATTAAGAGCAAAGAAGATAAGAGTTAGTTTATAATTTCAAAGGGAAAAAAAGCCAATCAAAACTTAATTGGATCCATTTAGAAGAAAAAAGATAAACAGTATATTAAAAAGGCAATAGTAATTAAGAAGGCATTTAAGGATTAATACAATATACTGTAATATTATGTTTTGGGGTGACCAAATCAGACCTAATTTAGACTTTGAATATCATAATTAGCAAAATTTTTCACAAATAAGCTAAATCCTCTGAAACTTTTTCTGTTTTTACTATCTAGAGAGGAAATGTGAAGTCTTGCTGAAGACCATTCAGGAAATAAATTGTCAGGTTCAGATGAATATTCAATAGTGTTGCATAAGGAAAAAAGTGGCACCAGATTCATTTTCTTTAGTATTCTTCTAATCAGTTTTTGTTTTAAGAGCCTCTTCTGCCTTATGAGAAAGACCTGAAGCCTTGTTGGTCAGAAGCTATGTGGCAGGAATGTCAAACTCATTTTCACCGGGGGGGGGGGAGGGGCCACATCAGCCTTGCAGTTGCTTTCAAAGGGCCAAATGTAATTTTAGGACTGTATAAATGTAACTACTCCTTAAGTAGGGGCAAGGAGCTCTACACTCAGCCCTTTGAAGGCAACTGTGAGGCTGATGTGGCCCCCAGTGAAAATGAATTTGACACCCTTGCTATATGGGAATCATTTTGTTTTAGCTTTGACAAAGCAAACTATTATTTGAGTTTGAGGACCTCAAACTCAATGAGTTTATGATTCTAGGCCTGATATTGAACTGGGAAAAAAAAACAATAGTCCCCATTTCATAAGAATTTTGTTTTACTGATGGTTGCTCTAATAATCTACATAGGCCATAAATCCTTATATAGAAATAATTGCAAGTGTTCCATTGCTAAGGGAATGTTTTGCAAAGCAGGACCTCCACAGTACTTACAGCAAAGTCCTGTGAGATGCTTGACAAAATCCAGATTACCACTACCCACCCCCCACCCACCCCACCCCCCCACCCCCGCCNTGTTTTGCAAAGCAGGACCTCCACAGTACTTACAGCAAAGTCCTGTGAGATGCTTGACAAAATCCAGATTACCACTACACCCCCCCGCCCCGCCCCAGCTCCTATGGAACAGCAAGTACTATCCTACCCATTTCCACCCGCTGGAAAAAATTCGGGAGTCAAAAGTTTGGTGATAAAGGAAAGGAGTCTTTATTCAAAAGCTACGTAATTTTGAAATAATAGCTTTCCACATGCATTAATCACTTACAACTTTAATCACTAAGCCTAACAATTAAGTCTAAACTCTTTAAAACACCTGAGTTCCCCTATCTTTTCTCCTGTTAATTTTTAATTGTCTTATTTCTATAGGGTTAGTTTACAAACTAAAACAACATAAGACACAAAAGCTACACAATTTTGGAAGAATGTCAGGCTTCTGCCTCAGGGCTTGTCCCCTCTGGAACACCCAAGGAATGAGCCTGCCACCCTCTGCCAGGCTAGGCCCATCCTAGGCTGCTCTTAGAGCTCGTTCCCACCCAAAATACTGTCCGTTGGGAAACACAGGCAGCTACAGCATGAGCATCCTGGAATCCCCGGGGAAGAATCAGAGAGCCTGTCTGTGCCCGCTTTTTTAGATCTTCAGGCCCATGATGTCATGCACTCTGGAAGCATTTGGCCTCTCAGCCAGTCCCATCCTAGACTGTTTACCATTGCCCCAAGCAACCTCCTCCTACCTACTCCTCTCTGATCCAATTGGACCTCTCGGTATCACTCTCTCCCTATGGACCTCTGAATAACTATTCTGGCCAACATTCTGGAAATTTACACCTTGATAGCACCACAAACAATTCAGAAACATATTAATATTTGACAACCTGTTCTCTGGGTACTTGTCAGGATTTTCCAGCTACTCCCACTGCCTGATTGTCCAGTTACTGCTTCTAGGTGACCGGCTTCCTCTGTCAGCATTTGTATCACAGGGACAATTTGTCTATTTTTTGATAGTAAAGGAAAATAATCTATTTGCATGTTCACTAAAAATGTCCATTCTGACATGATCTTGCTAGCAACTATTTTGAATGTATATATGGTTCAAACAACAGGTTGATTAGAAATATTAATAAACTGTGTGTATATATATCATGTATAAGTCCATTGACCATTTATGGCTTGTAAATAACCCCTTTTAAGGTTTTTATCTATTATTGGAAAGTTGGCTAGTCATCTTTTTGAGTCACAATACCATTTTCTATAACTGCCATTTGCTGGAAAATTCCTCCTCCCTGTCCCTTCTGTCCCTCTCTCTCACCTACCCTGTCTGCTTTCCTGCCTCCCACCCCCACAATGCCCTTTCCTACTGCCTAATATAAATGAACATGTGCACATGAAGAGGACAACACCGTTTCATTACTTGCACGTGCATCAGAAATTCAGTATGAAAGATCACAATCAAATATTAAATGTTTTAACCAATTGAAATAAATTCAATTTAAAAATATACTTTTCTGTATAAAAGGCTGACAAAACTTTTTTGTGCTTGTGCAGCTCTAATATGTTCGAATTTGAGGAAGCTAAAGGTTACTAGTTCAGTAAAACTTTCTGGGATAGACGGTTTCTCATTAATATACAACAAAGGTAGAAAGTACTTGTTCACTGATTTTTAATCAGTTTATGACATGGACTGTGAGGCTCCTACAAAAGGAGATTCTGCTTGACTAATAATACATTAGCAGTAATCCAGTGATCTGTCCATGCATTAAGGATACAATTTATTTTTTCTACTGATCAGTTCTTTTCTTAGTAAAATGAATTGTCTAACTTTTGATAGAACTGTCTAACAAAAGAGCTTTGTGGGTGAAACTGACAGACCTTATAGGGTTCAATTTAGTTTGAATGCTTAAATTAGAAACCCTTATATTAGGATTAAAATGGACAAAGAGCTGGTCTAATTGCATGTCTGAACATATATGTCAAATCTGGCTTCTTATGAGCATTGAATTCCAGCATAGTTTGTAAATGTAGGGAATATATGAAAGAGAAGCAATTCTTAAAGGCTAAAGGCGTATGAAAAGTAGGTTCTTCTTACTCTACCCTTTAGAAAAAGATTCTTATATGTGTATCAATAATTATGCTTCAATAGCAATTATCAAGCTTATAGATGGTTATCACTGTCAATAATAATTTCTGAATGTATTAATATTTAGGACTTACATCTTTTAATTTTTAATTTTAATTTTAAACACAGGCTATATAGGGGACTCTTTACAAATAATTCATAGCTTTCTTTCTAAAGTTCACAGCTTGCTTTATCCTACATGTTTCTATGCCTATACATAGATATAAAATAAATAAATGATTAATTAAATATAGTCTAAAGTAATGTAATTAAAATTTCTCTTCCACTAATATGTATAATATAATATCTGTAAAGGATAAATCCCTGTGAGAAAGTTTCTAAAACTTTATATTTAAAATTACCCAAGTCTAGTTAACACTACAGTTATAGAATTGATTGATACAGTACTTTAAACTTTGCTTTTGACATCTAAGTTGTTATAAAATCGATCAGCTTTAACACTGTTAAAAACATTAGAAGAGAATGCTAAGTATCTATCTGTCTGTCTGTCTATCTGTCATTCTGTGAAACATTTATTATGTCACTTCTCCAATGAAAAATTCAAATCCAGATTTTAGCAACCATTGGATGTGAAGGAGGAAAAAGAGAGAGAGATATGGTATATACAACACCCATGTTTTTGCTTAAGCCAACAGATTGGATGGTGACATTATTTATTAATATAGGCAAATTGGAGTAGGAGCTTATTAGGGTTGGGAGTGGTATTCTGTTTGGCTTATGTCTGAGCTGCCTGTGAGAAGATGGAGCGAAATAAACCAGGCAGTGAAAGACAAATACCATATGATATCACCTTTAACAGGAATCTAAACAACAAAACAAATAAGCAAGCAAAATGTAACCAAAGACACTGAAATACAGAGCATGCTGACAGGGTCCAGAGGGGAGAGGGGAGAAAATCACAGGGGAAAAGGGGAAGGACTCACATGAACAAGTATAAAGGACACATGGACAATAACTAAGGTGGGGGGTGGAGATGAGAGGGAGGTGGGGAGCACTGGGGGGGCAGGGCTGGGAATACAAGAAAGAAAACTGTACTTGAACAAGAGTTCAATAAAAAAAAAAAAGATGGATAGACAAGTGATACTCGTTTCTACCAGTCTGGGATAAATTTCTGTTTAAAATCAAATTACACTGTTTTTACTAAGGATTTACTATGGAATGAAGTTTATTAATATAAATAGTTATTTCATATGTAGTTATTTATAATGGTTGTATTTTATTTCTATTTATTACTCAGCATTCAGCATAATTATCTAGTTCTGTTTAAAAATAAGTATTTTCTTTTCATGACATTGCTGATTTTTGTGCAGAGATAGTGAGAAGTGGACTAATGATATCAACCAACCCCAAAACTTAATTTCAATTCTGAGTTTAATTAATCATGAAATTATTAGTTATTATATTCACATGTATATAAAAATACATGTGCTAGCTTCCATTTTCAATATCAAATTTTGCTCTTATCTGCAAATGAGAATGGTATTGCAGTATGTGACTTTAAATACAAAATAACATTTCAATAAACTCATAAAGAGAAAAAGTAAATTATGTTATTACCTTGGTCAAACCATATGAGATTTATTGTATCGATATTATGGAAAGAACTTCAGTGGGAAGAAACACAACTAAAAGTCTTTGCTCTCGAGCACTGTACAGACTAGCTAGGGATAAAACACGTACACAACAGACTATGAAACAAGGTAGATTAAGGTGAGCACCATGCAAAAGACACTGAACCCAAGTGGTTTAAATGCCTTGGATCATCTGTGGATTAATTTATGTATTCTAAAAAAGGACAAACTTTCAGTAGGTACGTGTGGTCTAATTATTTTAGGACATTTTACTTTTTCTTTTAGAAATCTTTCTTTGGTACATATTTTCTTTACATACAGGATCTATTGACATGGTGACTGAATTTTTTTAGCCTTTTCATGCTGATATTATCCAGGTATTTTAACAGAAGAAAACACGATTGCGCTATATAGAATGCAATAATAAGGTACATCATAGCAAAACTCAGCTCTCATATTCTTGTTGATTGTTTTTTCCATACATTACTGCTCATTTATAGTGCAGAATATTTTAAGGAGAGGCCTATCACTGTTGTAGCAGTAATGTGTTGCAAATAAAATGATCATGATTACATTTCTTAGGAAAATGCAATTGCAGTTTTCCAATTTAACTACCTAAGATATATATTGGAACAATCTTTTTTTCCAGTACACATTGAGTTGAATGTCACTTTCATAGTAATTAGATAATAGGTTTCTTATGACTCTCTATATAAAAGATTCAGTAAAAATATATATAAATATTAGAGCTGAGGCCTTGCCTTCCCAGGCTCTCAAGGTATTTTATAACTATATGAAGTATTTAGAGTACTATAGTTCTTTACTCCCACACAGAGGAATGTTCCCTTGTATTTTCTTATGTAGGATGGTGATATTTAACTACTTTTGTAAAACTGGGCATTGATATACTTTATATTAGATCAATAATTACAGATGTCATGTATCATGCATGTGTTGTATGTACATGTGTGTATATATATTGCTGATTACTATTATGTATAATGTATGTTTTTATATTTATAGTTATATACTGTTTATTCTAAATAGTTTATATTTACATATAAATAACATGTATAAATATATATATATATACCTTTTAAAGAGCTGAAACAAACTCTCAAAATCTCCTGATTCTCACGGGGTTGTCTTCCTCTTCTTAACTCCTTTCCTCCATTCCTTTACATCCCTTCCTTTTTTGCCTTTACTTTCCTTCTTTCCTCTCTCATCTTTCCTTAGATGATTAAAATGTAAATTACATCACATTGCTACTCTTCTCCAAATCCTATTGAATACTTAGTTCATGTGCAAGAACTTAGATGCATAATGACAAGCAAGTCAGAATGGTTTCCTTGCTTTCATGAAGTGTTCAGTACTGGAAAGGCAAATATAAACAAAGCATTCCACATATATGTATTCCATATAGGTTGAATAAGTTATAAGTATGCCACATTGTCTAATGATAACATAGGTTAATAGAATTTTATTTATTTTTTAATATATTTTATTGATTATACCATTACAGTTGTTCTATTCCCCCCCTTCATTCCCCTCCACCCACACACTCCCTCCCCCACCATTTCCCCCCACCCTTAGTTTATAACCACATGTCTCAAGTTCTTTAGATTCTATATTTCCCCCACTATTCTCGCCCTCCCCCTATCTATTTTCTACCTACCATCTATGCTATTTTCTGTGCCTTCTCCCCCCTTCTCCTCCTCCCACCCCCCTGTTTCTAACCCTCCATGTGTTCTTCATTTCTATGGTTCCACTCCTGATCTAGCTGTCCTCTTGGTTTGCTTTTGTTTTAGGTGTGGTTGTTAATAACTGTGTGTTTGCTGTCCTTTCACTGTTCATATTTTTCATCATCTCTTTCTTATATAAGTCCCTTTAGCATTTCATATAATAAGGGCTTGGTGATGATGAACTCCTTGAACTTGACCTTATCTGAGAAGCACTTTATCTGTCCTTCCATTCTAAATGAAAGTTTTGCTGGATATAGCAATCTTGGCTGTAGGTCTTTGGATTTCATGACTTGGAATACTTCTTTCCAGCCCCTTCTTGCCTGGAAGGTCTCTTTTGAGAAATCTGCTGACAGTCTGATGGGTACTCCTTTGTAAGTGACTGTCCCCTTATCCCTTGCTGCTTCTAGGATTCTCTCCTTCATTTTAGTCTTGGCTAATGTAATTATGATGTGCCTTGGTGTGTTCCTTCTTGGGTCCAACTTCTTTGGGACTCTCTGTGCTTCCTGGATTTCCTGGAAGTCTATTTCCTTTGCCAGACTGGGGAAGTTCTCCTTTATTTTTTGTTCAGATACGTTTTCCACTCGTGGCTGTTTCTTTCCCCCTTCTGGTACCCCTATAATTCGGATGTTGGAATGTTTAAAGATGTCCTGGAGGTTCCTAAGCCTCTCCTCATTTTTTTGAATTCTCATTTCTTCATTCCTTTCTGGTCGGATATTTCATTCTTCCTTCTGGTCTATTCCACTGATTTGAGTCCCAGTTTCCTTTCCATCGCTATTTGTTTCCTGTGCATTTCCCTTCATTTCAATTAGTTTAGCCTTCATGTGTTCCTCTAATTTGTGACTATAATCCACCAGTTCTGTGAGCATCCTGATAAATAGTGTCTTGAATTGTGCTTCTGAGAGGCTGGCAATTTCTCGGTCGCTTAGAGTTATTGGCTCTGGGACTTTGAGATCTTCTCGCGCCATCTTTTGCGCTGTGCGTGCCTGTTCCGTAGCAGGATCAGAGCCCTAAAGTGTTCACTAGAGCAGGGCAACTAAGTCACTGGGTTGTGACATTGTATGTGGGGGCGGGGTCAAAGAGGGACGATGGCTTCCCATCTGCCGCCTGCCGCTGTGATCCCCACCGGCGCCACAGCCACCACTGTCACCAGGCCCACTCGTTTCGTTCCACTGCACGCGAGTGTGCCACCACTGTCGGCCCTCCACCACTGGGTTCGCCCCCTGGGGCCTGTGTGGTCCGTCTCACTGTGCGCGAATGTGCAACCACGGTCAGTCTGCCCCACACCCCGACTGGTTCCGGGTGCCTGCGCGCCTAGGTCGGGGGATCTGTCCAGCCTGACCCAGCTTCGCTGCTGGCTCCACCTCTCTTACCATCCCCGTTGAACGGTTCGTAGTTGTCAGACTCCCGTATAATTCCGTTTTCCAGTCTTTGGGTGTGTCCTATTTCTCCAAACCTTTGTTGTGTTCAAACTTGGTTGTGGGAGAAGGCACAGTGTTTCCACCTATGCCTCCATCTTGGCGGAAGTCTGGTTAATAGAATTTTAAATGATAGGCATTATGTGTTTGTAGAAAATAAAATTGCAGCAAAATTGAAACATTTAAAGGTAAAATTTGAAAAATGTATTTTTAAAAAATTTTTTCAGTTACAGTTGACATACAATACTATTTAGGTGTACAACATAGTGATTAGATGTTTATATGATTTATGAAGTGATCACCATAATAAATCTAGCACCCATCTGACCATACATAGTTATTACAAAATTATTGGCTATATTCACTATGTTGTACTTTACATTCCCATGTCTGTTTTGTAACTACTAATTTTTACTTCATCCCTTCTCATTTTTTTACCCATCCCCCCAACCCTCCTCCCAGCTGGTAACTATCAAAGTGTTCTTTGTATCTATGAGTATGTTCCTGCTGTGTTTATATTTTTTTTTAGATTTCACATTTAAGTGAAATCATGTTTCATTTATTTCACTTAGCATAATCCATTCATGTAGTTGCAAATAGTAAAATATCATTTTTCTGACATATTCATATATATATATATCACATACATATGATATATATATATATATATATACATATGATATATATATATATATATACCACTTCCTTTTTATCCAATCATCTGTTGACGGGCACATAGGTTGCTTCCATATCTTGGCTACTGTCAATAATGCTGAAGGAACACGGGGATCATATGACTTTTCAAATTAGGGTGTTTGGGGTTTGAAGAGAGAAGAGACTGAATACAAACTGAATATCATTTTTCACAACATACAGATCATTTAATTCATTCTAAAAGCTGTTTTTTAAAACAATGCATTTTTGGTTACTGGAGAGTATTTGATAAAATTAGGATTAATTACCATTTATGTAAAACTTGGTCTTAATTAGAAAGTAGTGTGTGTAGAGGTGAGAAAGGGACAAGTTCCTCTTGATTCTTTATAAAACACCTGAGTAGCCTCCCACTGAAAATATATAGCATACATTTTTTTAAATTTAATTTAGGCTTTACATATGTCAACCAATAGTTGTCAGTGCCAATGCAGCACCAATAGTAATCCCCAACTTGGGATGTAGTGAAGAAGAAAATTTTATTCAGTGCAAAACACCTCAATTGTGATACAGCATTGGGAACCACTCTGCCTGGTTTCAGGAGTTGTAACTGTGCCCCATGGCTAAAGCTGAGTGAGCGACCTTTGACTGTGAGCCACTAAGGAGACAAAGCTTGTCTCTGGCAGCAATGCTGCTTCTGCTTCCTCCCAGCCCCCAACGCTTGGTTGGTTAGTCAGAGATGGGTATGACCTCTCAGAGGAGGGGCAACCTGAACCAGACATGATCACTTGGGAGGCCTTCATGGAAGGAGTCGGGGGGCTACAGCAAAGAGGGAGTGATGGATCCTTGCCTCCCCCCCACTTTTCTGACACAGCCTGAGTCCCCGTTTCCATCTGGGGAGGCGCTTTCTTGCTCTAATACACTTAAGCCTAAAAACCTATGATGGGGAGGGTAGTACAGCCCTTTACCAGCTAGAGCAGGGTCTAGAGTGATCAGGCATAAGAAATAATTCATAAAATCCTGTGAAGCCTGATTTGCTAAGAGTGTTTTCATTCATATGATAAGGGACCAAGCAGGAAATGAGTATGTCTCCCAAAGTTTTTGCAACCCCCTTACCTGACAGACACTGACTCAGATTAAGCCCCCAGATTTCTTTGAGATGTGATCTATTGTTTGGTCCTTGCCGCCTGACATTGATTGATGAGCTTTACCTGTATTCCTGTGTATTATACCTAATAAAAGCCATTGAAGAAAAGGTTCTTGGTCTTTCTCCTTTGAGAGACTGACCACCTCTTCTCCCCAAGCAGATCATGTCTTGGTAGTTTAATTTTCATCCATGGTGGACAGGGGGACTTGCTGGTAAAGTTGCCTCCACAATACAGTATTTCTGTGGGGCAGCTCTGAACCCAGAAGGGCCTGGGGCCAGGCCCCTCTCTGGATCAGAAGCTCTGCTATGCTCCTCCATGGTCCTTTCTGCTCCTTCATAGCATTGTGCTATGCTGGTCTTCTTCATTCTCTGGCAGTCTGGTCTGGCCTGCACTGGTCTGCTCTGCTTCTCCAGAAAAACATCTTTGCTATTTCAGCTCCAGCAAAAAGTCCCACAGTCTTCAGTGGGAAGTGAAAGCAGGCTTTCAGAGCCATAGGGGAGCTGGCTCATATGGCAGCTGGCTCATATGGCCAGAAGTCCTCATCCCTAGTCCCCTATTGGTCTGTGCTCCTGCAGATGAGTTCTCCAAATCTTTGCAGTTTGATTGGTCCAAAAGGCACTGTCCTGATTGGTTAGAATAGAGTCTCTCTGATTGGTTGTAGTGGTGCAGCTCCAATTGGATAGGGAAAGCCTCATTCCTACAGGTTAAAATAGGATTCCAGGAACTCCATTATAAGGGCTGGCCCAGATGGCAGAAACACAGTGCAGGCAGGCACTTCAGTGCAGAGGCAGGCTGTTTAGTATAGGCTTCTCCCTCAACCACAATTTTCTTGAGAACCCCTACGTAGAAATGATTGTTAGGCCCTGGGGTTTGTTTGTTTGTTTGTTTGTTTTTACTTTTGTTTAATTTGTGCTCAGCCACCTGGAGACTTTCTTAGTAGGTGTCTTCTTTTCAGAAAGTAACTGGATACTAATTTCCTGAATAAAATATTATTTTCTTATGAGGATGCACATGAATTCTTTAAAAATTTTAGTTACTAAAAGTTACTATTTAAACATGACACATAATGATAGCAAGGTAATGAATCCCCAGGTTGGTGAAATTAGAACTTTCTAAATCAGGCTGAGTTTACTCTAACAGAAAGAAGGGGAAAATCCTGTGAGGTTATTTGAGTTGTTTTGAGATTGTCAGCTTTCTACACATTATGTGTATATGTGTGGGAATATGAGCAAGTTGAAGCACTGGAAACAAATTTGTTTATTATGTGCATGAATACCTGAAACCCAAGAACCTGTGGATTCTTTAAAGACCCAGACAAAGTATTAATTTCTTAGAATGCATGCATAAATAACATTAGCACAACTATCAGTTAAAAGCATATTATATGTAATAGAGTTACACATTCACCTTGGCTTCTCTTTTCCTTATATCTCACATCCCAATCACAAGCTTCATCTAGTGTTTGTGAAATACTGTCAATTAAACTATATTCAAAATCTCACCATCTTCACCATTTCTACTAATCATCCAACCAGGCCACCATCGTCTCATGCTTAGATACTGGAAAAAAAACTTTTAACCGTGTTGTTTCTTACACCTTCACTTGCTATTCTAGCCTTTCTATATCTATTCTCCACAGATACAAGATGACCCTTTTAATATAAAAATTAAACAGTGCTGGTCCTCCACTTTGTACCCTCCTATGGCTTACAATATAACTTAAACCCAAAATCTTATGCTGTTATGCCCCAGTACTTCTATGATCCCTCTGCTATCATTCTCCCTTTGACCACTTACAAATTACATGAAAATTTTTGCAGGACAAAAATATTGTTAGCACATAACAATTAGGCCATACTAATGAAAGGCAAATACTCATCAATTAATTTAAGATGAAATATTTTAAAAGTAAACACTTGGGGTCAGATTCTTTCTTTGACTTGCCTTGGATATTCTAATTTGTTTAGAGAGGTTGTTTCCTTCAAATAATGCTGAAGTTAACATCATTAAATGAAAAGATGGCAGCACCTGTAAAATACAGAATTGTGATCGTATGAAAACTACTGCTGGAATACTTCTGGAAGCAAATAACTTGGTAAGGTTCAAAAGGAAATTAAGCATGAAAGTCAAATGTTTCCACTTGCCTAGATTCAGAATGTAAGGGTGATCAAGTCCCATCCTCTCCTTAGGTCAGGGGGAAATATCCCACTATATTATGTTGCACTGCCCAACTGAGTACTTTATGAGGTGGGTATGTATTTGCCTTACTCTGGAGCATAAGGTGTCAACCACTATCAAAGGGAAGATGACATTCCATTGGTTTCTTGCAGTGTGGAAACCTATGGACCCTGATCAGTATTTGCTCCATATGTCCTTCATAGTGTATTGGTAGAAGAAAAAATTCTGCCAGCAAAAAAACAAGGATGAAATTATAAGCATCACACAACCTTGGTTATTTATTTTCTAGAGAGCAAAATTTGAAATCATGAATAATTTATATCATTTTTATTATAAATGTTAAGTTTAATTTCATTCTGTTTTTGATATAAAATAGCCATAAAATTAGATGTTTTGTCAACTTACTTAGTCAAACTATTTTTCAAGTACCTGTTATATGTCAGGCTCTCTTCTAGGTGTTTAGGATTCAATATTTTTAACTATTCAATATAGTTACCATATAGTAAGTGTGCACTAGACATCAGACATACTGATAAATTCATGGTATACTTTTTGTTTAGTTGGGTTTTTTAATATATTTTTTATTTTTAATAATCGACTTGATTATTTTAGAAAATATTTAGTTGTATAGCAAAATGGAGGGGAAATTGCAGAAGTTCCATATACTTTCTGCCCCAAGACAACCTTCCTCACTATTAACTTCCTCCACCAAAGTTGTACATTTATTATAAGTGATGAACCTACATTGACACATTACTATCAACCTTCTAGATCATTTCATGGCTTGGGAGCTCTTTTCTTTAGCCCTAAACTATATTTCATTGTGTGAAATACCATGGCTTATTCAATCACTTACTGAAGGACATCTAAGTTTTGGCAAATATGAATAAAGCTGCTTTAAAGTGTTATGTACACATTGTATATGGGCCTAAGTTTTCAAATCATTTGGGTGAATATCCAGGAGTTCAGTTACTAGATCATGTGATAGCAATATGTTTAGTTTTGCAAGAAACTGTCAAACTGTCTTACAAAGTGGCTGTAACATTTGCACTCCCACCAGCAACAAGTGAGAATTCCTGTTGCTTCGTTTCCTAGCGAGCATTTTGGCATTATCATTGTTTCTCCTTGTTTTAATTTGCCATTCCCTAATGGCATGTGATATTGAGCATCTTTTTATTTTTGTTTTAAGTTTTTAATTCTTCTTTAAGAGTGTGTTTATTTATTTTTAGAGAGAGGGGAAGGGAAGGAGAGAGAGGGAGAGAAACATCAATGTGTGGTTGCCTCTAGGGGACCCCTTGCTGGGGACTTGGCCTGCCCTGACTGGGAATCAAACTGTGACCCTTTGGTTTGCAGGTCTGCACTCAGTCCACTCAGCTACACCAGCCAGGGCTGAGCATCTTTTTTTTACACCCACTTTTAATCTGTAAGTCTTCTTTGGTTGAGGTGTGTCTGTTCATGAGTTTGCCCATTTTTTTAATCAGGTTGTTCATGTTTTTTATCCTTTGGTTGTAACAGTTCTTTATATATTTTGGATGATAGTCTGTTATCAGATGTGTCTTCTGCAAATATTTTCTCCCTTCCTATGGTTTGTCTTCTTATTCTTTCAATCATATAATTTTTATAGCGATGTTGGATGTGGGTGATAGGATTTCCATTAAAAGATAAGGAAAACCAGTCAAAGAGGTTTAGAATAACTATAATCCCTATTTTGGAGGGCCCTAAGCAAGCATTTTGGATAACTAGAATATACTGTAGGCTTCAGTTTTTAAAAAGTAGCTATTTTTGATAAAGGTTCATTCTTAAATACACTGTACACACATCTTCCATATTAAAGCAAATTGTGTGAAATTACGGGTATTTTAAAGTCATTTCTATGACCAATTTTTATCTCAGGCTTTTCTATAGGCATATCTTTAGTGTTTGTTGGAGAGAGTAAGTCATTTACTATATACGTAGCACAAAAGCCTGGTGTGTGAATGTGCATGCCACTTATTTGTGTATGTGTAGATCTCAGCTGGCAATGTCTTGCTTTGGACAGTGTGCTGGTTTTAGCCAGCCTCATAATCAGATAATTTTAACCTGCTGAGGATGAAAAAAAGAACACCAAATTTGAGAATGAAAAACTCTGCTATGAATAATATTTACTATCTTTAATGAAAGAACTTTGCACAACTTAATTAGAATGCTCAGGTGCTGTTTTTGGTTAATTCTGTGTTCTTAATAGTATTTATAACATAAATAATTACTAGTTTAATATGATAGTATTGTTAATTACTTCATATGTATGCATACATAATTTATTTTCATGTATGTAATCAAGCATGTATATAGATATAATTTATGTATTTTCATATTAAAATCATTACTTAAGGATTAAACATTTTGAGGAGTATTAAACCTGTTACTACTTATAAAATTATATATGCCACATGAGTGTTCCTATAAATTCTTACTTTTACTCAAGATATTAAGATTAAGGGACAATAAGTTTATTAAAAATCTTTCAGTTCTATTACTTGCCTAGTTACAAAATATCACTAAAAAGCATTATAATGTAGGCTGGGGTTGTATAAAAGGCACATTCCTTTGTAAGAGTGAATTATCAGAATCTAGTCCATTATTTTCAGCTGAAGTCTTTGATCTGTAAGAGTGGCCTTGTAAGATTTCAGTTTTGTAACCCTAAACTTCCTTTCATCATGTTCTAAGTGAGGTCTATAATATCTTAGCTGCATCAAAGCAAAAATAAGTCATATATAATAAAAATTACCAAAAACACCATTTAAATAAGTCTTCTATTGAAAATAATAATAGATCTCAAGACTTTTGTAAGGGAACTGGAAGTCTGATTTGTCTTTATCACTTCAGATAGCATGTGTTCTTAGTTAATAGTCCATTAGCTGTGCTGTCATCTTTGGAAAAACTGTCCCAACTGTACCGTGTAGGGTTGGCATTGAACAGAAATTAATAGCCATATTGGTCTAGAAATGTTCAACATGATTTTTTTTTCATTTGTGCAGAGGTAACACACTGTATTAAATGTGTAAGGTCTAAATCTACATGAATTTGATTACAGAAACTAATAGTGTTCTCTAAATAATAAAAGAATAAAAAATAAAATCAAACACATGTAAGTTATAGTATAAAATGAAAAACTTTTAAAGCTAAAACCTTCATCTTAAATCTGAATGTTATACTTTGACAGTAATTCTGATAGGATAATCAAATAAAGATATTTGTAATTGTGTGTTAGCAGGTGAACATAAGATATTACCCTGCTTCAAGGTAGCATGCTATTAATGACTATAAAATGAATGACTCCAATTATGAGAATTTCAGATATAATGATAGATAATGTGACAAATTAGTTCTCTGAGGTTGTGACATGATTTGGTCTCACTTAATCTAGTGTGGATATACATTTTGCCTCTATTTCCTTCTTCTTAAATATGGATTATCAACTCTTTCTCTTTGTGGTTTTTGCTTAGTACACTCTTCTACTTTATATAATTACCTATATTTCCTTTCATATATTTGTAGATAAATGAGTGCTATTGAACTTAGTTTATAATCACTGCTACTATTAACATTTTCTCTATTTTTTGTTTGTTATAGATACACTACACATTTTTTTAACCTCAAAGTAAAATATGTAGTGTAAGGAGAAATTTCTATACTCTAGAAATACTTTTGGTGACATAGTAAAAATATGTAATATTGAAATTTCTAATGTATTCCACTAATATATAAAATCAATCAGAATGTAAGAAATGAGGAGTCTTTTAGAAATTTATTAATCTATGGCTATCTGGTATATAGTTTCAATTTCATTATTTACAGGCCCTGACTAATACTTCAGTCTTGGCATGTTTACTTCCTCTCAAAATGTTTCCCAATTCCCCTGGCTCGTGCTTGGGACTTGGAAAATTCAGACCTTTTCAGCTAGGGCCCTCTGCTTGGCAGGGCTCTCTCCCGGTAATGCTGTATCTGCTCCTCTGTGAACCTGTCTTTCTGCTGTTAGTTTTCATTATTGTTACCTATACTTTGCTTATTTGGTAGCTATCATGAGTGACACCTTCCTGAGGGATTTCACATTTCCATTTCCCACTTACAGCTTATTTGAGAGTTTGGGCTATTCATTTAGTTAGTTTGAACTTTTGTAAAAGTTTAGAAATAGAGAAAAGTACAAACTACAATATGACAAAAATACCTTTAGACTTAGAGTTTGGTTTATACATAAAGAAACATAAAAGGAATCTCATTAATCAATTCAGGCAATATTGAATTCACATCCTAACTGGTACTATTAAGCAAGTCTCTGTACTGCCCAAAGGTGGTTAGGTCTACATGCTTCCTAAATTTTTAAAAAGATTTTATTTATTCATTTTTAGAGGGGGAGAGGGGGAGAAAGAGAGGGAGAGAAACACCAATGTGCAATTGCCCCTAATGTGTGACCTACTGGGGACCCGACCTGCAACCCAGGCATGTGCCCTGACTGGGAATCAAACTGGTGACCCTTTGGTTCACATGCCCAGTGCTCAGTCCACTGAGCCACACCAGCTAGGGCATTTTCTAAATATTTTTTCTGCTTCTAAATGTCTACACTTCAATATTTTACCTAATTATTATCCTCTGTAAGAGATTTGTACATAGACTCATATAAGTCAATAGGAAATNTCAATTCAGGCAATATTGAATTCACATCCTAACTGGTACTATTAAGCAAGTCTCTGTACTGCCCAAAGGTGGTTAGGTCTACATGCTTCCTAAATTTTTAAAAAGATTTTATTTATTCATTTTTAGAGGGGGAGAGGGGGAGAAAGAGAGGGAGAGAAACACCAATGTGCAGTTGCCCCTAATGTGTGACCTACTGGGGACCCGACCTGCAACCCAGGCATGTGCCCTGACTGGGAATCGAAGTAGTGACCCTTTGGTTCACATGCCCAGTGCTCAGTCCACTGAGCCACACCAGCTAGGGCATTTTCTAAATATTTTTTCTTCTTCTAAATGTCTACACTTCAATATTTTACCTAATTATTATCCTCTCTAAGAGATTTGTACATAGACTCATATAAGTCAATAGGAAATTATTTTGGATAAGTATATAGAGACATATTAAATATGTATCTTTATATATTAAAAATAAATACCACACAGAACTCAAGCTTCTTTCAGAATCAACATACTGACAATCAGGAAAAAACCATACAACTCTCATATAACTAGAAGCACACAACTGGCAGGGAAAAAAACTTGGGAGATGTTAGAGCACTATGTCTAAAACGTATTTGTAAAAAATTATTACAAAATAGGTTTTGTGCTGAAACAGTGGGAGTGATATGCAGAGGACACTAAAAGAATCCAAGAGCCCTGAGAGCTGAAATGTGTGTCAGAGAAACTCTCCAGCTTAGGGTTTCAGGAGCCCTTCCTGTGAGCTTCCTGCTTAAATTTTTTTGGGGGAAATGGGAGATAGTATTTAAAATCTAAGGTTTGCCCAAGTTGAGGAGACTAATAGGAAATGTTCTATACAAAGTGAAAACTAAAGGTCTACTCTCACAATGAGGGTAAACAAGAAATGAACCCTTTGCCCCGAGAGTTCCTGTAAGCAAAACTTAATGTCTTGACCTTGACCTTGGGTGAAGGGGAAGACAGGTATCCAACTGGGAATTTATGACCACAAACCAGAGTTTAATTTTGGCCAACAGTCACATTATACATATGTGCAAAAATAATTTAAAGTTGTTTCTTACAGATGGTATGCATATTAGACTGGCAAAAGTAAGCTTAAATGTTCTTGGGAGAATTTCACATTTAACCTAAATGTGAAATAAGGAAGCAGAATCAAACAAAGTGGATCTCAATAAACAGAAAAATAATACGCACATCCAGACATACAAGTAAATCAGAAGAAAATAAAAAGAGAATTTCTAAAGAGTGGCCAGAAGAAACAAAGACACTTTCTTTCAAATGACTGATATTCTATTAAATGATCTTCGAATACTTTCAAACAATAGAAATTGGAAGACAGTGGAATTGTAATTTATTGTGCTGAATAAAACAGACACACACGTGTGCAGGCACATACACCACATGTCGTGAGCCTAGATATCTGTGCCCTGCTAGGATCCCGTAAACATTTCTTTCAAGAACAGAGGCAAAATAAGAGGGGAGAGGGGAGGGAATTTCAGGGGAAATAGGGGAGGGATTTAGAGGAACAAATATAAAGGATACATGGACAACAGCTAAGAAGGGTGGAAATGGGTGGGAGGGGGGAGTATGGGGGAGTGTGATGAGGTGGGAGTAATAGACAGAAAACTGTACTTGAAAAATAAATAAACTTAAAAAAAAAGAACAGAGGGAAAATCAACAAAAACAAGCTCACTACCCGCAGACCCTCTGTACCTGAAATTTTAAACATGTAATTTAGATAGAATGAATAGGATCCAGATGGAAGAGCTAACATAAAAAGTATGTGGTAAGTAGAGATGTTTGTAAATATTGGGTCTAAATATAAATAAGCATGAACTATATTCTACACTAACACCACCGGCAGCAATAACAACGTTTCATTTATGAGGAAGGAAACACTGTAGGTAAAAATGCTGTACAGGGCTTTCTTTCGTTTGTCAGGAGTCTTTTGATTACTGTTTCAGTCACACTCAGTGTAATCTGTCTATTCAGATTCTCTGATTCTTCCTGATACAGTTTTTGAAGCTTGTCTGTTTCTAGGAATTTATTCATTTTGTCCAGGATGTCCAATTGTGTTACAACCTTTGCACTTCTTTGGTGTTGGTTATTTCCCCTCTTTCATTTCTGATTTTACTTACTGTGTCCTTTCTTTTTTTCCTGATGAGTGCAGTTAAAAGATTGTTAATCTTGTTTATCTTTTCAAAGAAGCAGCTTTTAGATTCATTGGTCTTTATTAATGTTTCTTTTAGCATATATTCCATTTATTTCTGCTCTGATCTTTATTATTTCCTTCCTTCTATTCACTTTGCACTTTGTTTCTTTGTTCTTTTTCAAGTTCCTTTAAGTGTAAATTATTTATTTGAGCTTTTTCTTTCTTTCCTTTTTTTTTTTTTTTGAGATAGGCCTGTAATGCTATGAATTTCCCTCTTAGGATTGCTTCCCCTGTGTTCCAAATTTTGGATTGTTGTGTCCTCATTTTCATTTATTTCAAGGTATCTTTTGATTTCTTGCTTGATCTCACTCTTGACCCAATCATTGTTTAGTTACATTGTTGTGCTTTCTTGTTTTTGTGTATTGTTCAGTGTTCTTCCTGTGATTTGATTAATTTCTAGTTTTCATAGCACTGTGGTCAGAGAAGATGCTTGATATGATTTTAGTCTTCTTAAATTTGTTGAGATCTGTGTCCTAACATGTGGTCTATCCTAGAAAATGTTCCATGTGCCCTTAAAAAGTATGTGTATTTTGCTGCATTGGGATGAAAGGCTATAAAGCTATCAATTAAGTCCATTTGATCTAGTGTGTCATATAAGTCCACTGTTTTTTTGTTGCTTTTCTGATTGGAAGATCTATCCATTGAAGTCAATGGGTGTTAAAATCCCTGACTATGACTATTTTTGTGAACCTCTCCCTTTACGTTCATCAAGATTTGCTTTACATATTTAGGTGCTCCTATAGCTGGGGGGCAAGTATGTTTACTAGGATTGTATCCTCTTGTTGGATTATGTTCTTTATGATTATGTAGTGTCCTTCTTTGTCTCTTACTATAGCCCTTGCTTTAAAGTTTATTTTGTCAGATATAAGGATTGCTGCCCCAGCGTTTATTTCCTTTTTATTTGCATAAACTATGTTTTTCTATCCCTTTTAGTCTACACGTATCTTTTGATCTGAGGTAGGGCTCTTGGAGACAGCATTTATATGGGTCTTGTTTTCTTATCCATTCAGCTGCCATATGACTTTTGGTAGGAACATAAGCCATTTGCATTTAATGTGATTATTGATAGATAGGTATTTATTGCCATTTTATTTTTTAACTATTTCTCTCTCTCTTTCTTCTTTTCCTCCTCCTCCTTCCTCTTCCTCCTCCTTCTCCATCTCCTTCTTCTTCTAGCAATCCCTTTAACATTTGTTGCAGCACTGGTTTGGTGTTAACAAACTCCTTTAGCTCTTTCTTGTCTAGGAAACTATTTCTCCTTCAGTTTTGAGTGATAGCCTTCCTGGGTAAAGTAGCCTTGGTTGTAGATTCTTGCCTTTTAATTACTGTGAATATTTCATACCAATCCCTTCTGGCCTGCTTCCACTGAGAAGTTAAATGACAGACAAATGAGGGCCCCCTTGTAGTTAACTATCTGCTTTTTTCTTCTTCAGCTTTTAGGACTCTCCCCTGTTTTAAGCTTTGCCAATTTTAATTATGATGTTATCTTGCCATAGGCCTCTTTGGGTCTATCTTATTTGGGACCTTCTATGTTTTCTGGATTTGTATATCCTTTTTCTTCATTAGACTAGGGAAGTTTTTGGTCATTATTTCTTCAAATAGGTTCTTGATCCCTTGCTCACTCTCTTCTCCTTCTGGTATTCCTAAGATGTGGACATTGCTACTCTTCATGTTGTCCCAAAGGTTTCTTCAGCTCTCCTCACTTCTTTTAATTCTTTTTTCTTTTTGCTGTTCTGTTGGGGTGTTTTTTTTCTACCTTCTATTCCAAATTGCTGATTTGATCTTCTACTTCATCTAACCTACTGTTTATTCCTTTCAGGGCATTATTTATTTCAGATATTGCATTATTTATTTCTGACTGGTCCTTGTTTATGGTTTCTGTGTCTTTTTTTTCATACTGTTGAGTATCCTTATAGTCATTATTTTAAACTCTCTATCTGATAAATTGGTTGCCTCCATTTCATCTAGCTCTTCTTCTGGAGCATTCTCTTATTCTTTTAGTTGGGTTCTATTTGTCTTCCCATTTTGGCTGCTTCTTTGTATTGGTTCCTATGTATTAGGTAGATCTACAAAGACTCTGGTGTAGGCCTTTATCAGATACTGCTTGTGATTGGCCCTTATCAGTCTGTTTGGGGCTATCAGCAGTCCACAACAATGACTCCCTATGATGGGCGTGTTTGTGTGCAAAAAGAACCAGACTGTGCACCAGGCCAGGGGAGGGTCTGCTAAAGTCTCAAAGCTCCCAGGAATCCACCTTTGCTATTAGACTTAATCACTGAATAACAACATCCAGCTGTACTCAGTAGCCTGGCTCGAGTTCCATCGGGTAGGGCAAGAGTGATTCCTGTGGTACGGTTATTGCTCCCCTCAGGCTGATGCCATTCAGAGAGAAGTGCTCTGCCTGAAGAAGATGGTTTCTGCGGTATGGCATCTGTTTCTTCAGTTCTCTCCCCAGAGTCACCAGCCCCAGATTTTCCTCATGTATCTCTCTAGTCCACCATACTCTCCCTTGGCCAGAATACAGGGCAGGTGGCTATGAATGAAATTTTCTGTGTTGGCCTTTTAAAAGTCTATCTGAATTTCTAGGTGTCAGATGGAAACCCCACTGCTTTTCATAGCCAGATGTTATTTGGATTCCTTTCCTAGTCCTAGTGCTGTAGTCTGTGGAACCCAGTTGGGATTAGACCACACATTTCTCAGGGAACAACCCAGACTCTGAAATATCCTCAGGGTCTTCATCTGCAACCTGTGGGATCCAAGCCAGCCTTGCAGTGCCTTATCCACACTCCCTACCAGTCTTATGGTGGTGATGTGGTTTCTTCCTTATGTTCTTGATTATAAGTCTTCTCTCCAGCTAGTATCCATTTAGTTGTCCAGTATCATTTTTCTTTAATTTAGTTGCAATTCCAGTTTCACCCTGGGAGGATGTTAGTGTAGCTTCTGAAAACACATACAATTGACTAAAGTAGTTCATTCAATAAATGTTGTCAAGGACAAATATGTGCAGAAAAATGAAAAAAACCACCTTCTTACACTATACATAATAATAAATTCAAAATGGATTAAAGACTTAAATATAAGACCTGAAACCATAAGAATCCCAGGCAGTAAAATCTCAGACATTGCTCATAAAAGTATTTTTACTGATATATCTCCTAAGGCAAAGGAAACAAAAGAAAAACAAATGGGACTATATCAAAATAAAAAGGGTTTGCATAGCAAATAAACCATCAACAAAATA
The DNA here is from genome assembly GCF_014824575.4 of Sturnira hondurensis. Classification (NCBI taxonomy): domain Eukaryota; kingdom Metazoa; phylum Chordata; class Mammalia; order Chiroptera; family Phyllostomidae; genus Sturnira; species Sturnira hondurensis. Next base: position 1,935,113 of record NW_028091775.1, read on the forward strand.
AAAGGACAACCCACAGAATAGGAGAACACATTCACTGATAAGGGATTAATATTCAAAATTTATAAAGAACTTATAAAACTATTCAATAGCCCCAAAGCTATTCAATACCCCCAAAACAAACAATCCAATTTAAAAAATGGACAAAGGACCTGAATAGACACTTCTCCAAAGAGGACATATAGATGGTCAATAGACATATGGAAAGATGCTCAATGTCACTAATCATTAGAGAAATGCAAATTAAAACCAGATTTAGATATTATCTCACACCCATCCCAATGGCTATCATCACTAAATCAACAAACAGTGTTGGCAAGAATGTGGAGAAAGGGGAACACTTTTGCTCTGCTAGTGGGAATGTAGATTTATGGGACGGTACAGCCACTGTGGAAAGCTATATGAAGATAACTCAAAAAATTAAATATGGTCTGCTTTTTGACCCACCAATCCCACTTCTGTGAATTTGTGAGAAGAAACTCAAAACAAATCAAAAGAACATAGATACTCTCTGTTCATTGCAATGTTACATACAATCACCAATCACCAAGATATGGAAGCAGCCCAAGTGTCTATCAGTAGGTGAATGGATAAAGCAACTATGGGACATCTACACAAGGTAATACTTACTAGTCAGCTGTGAAAAAAGAAGAAAATTTTACTCTTTGCAATAACATGGATGGACTGAAGAACATTATGCTAAGCGAAATAAGCCAGTCAGAGAAAGACAAATACCACATGATATCACTCATATGTGGAATCTAATGAACAAACTGAACTAATAAGCAAAATAGAGGCAAACTCATAGAGAGTAGGCTGACAGCTGAGAGCAGGAGTTTAGGGAGCAGAGGGCTCAAGCAAAACGGTAAAAAGACATGTACAGCAGGGTGGCAATTGCTGGGGTAAAGGGACTATGAGGTAGCTAAAAAGCAATGGAAGAAATACAATAAAAATAAAAATAATATAGTAGACATTTGAGGCAAAAAAAATGCTGTACAAAATGTGCATGTAATTTTGATGGAAAGTACTTGACATTAAAATACTGTTTTCTTCATATTGTTCAAAGTTAAAAATATGAGTGTTAAAATAGAAAATACTAACATTAAAATATTAGATATTGTATAGAATATAGTTTTCAATTGTGCAGAGGAGGAAATGAAAAAATAAAAAGGAAAGAGAATATCAATTAGAAAAAGGCCAGAAAATAGGGAGTCTGGATGGGTCTTATTCTAAAGTTTGTACTTTTTATAGCACCATTCAAAGATTCCCCAAATCCTAGAATATATTACAGCTTACATTCTTAAGCTAAAATACCAAAAAGTTAATAATGTTTTGATTAGTTGATATTTCATATACAGAAATAAAAATATACATGTAGTGAAAGCTGATAATTTTTATAATTCAAATAAGATGAATGCTTAATAGCCTTCCCAATTTTTTTAAACACTCTCAAATTTTATATTTTATCTCTAGAACACCTCTTAGAAATAAGTGTTATCGCCCTGGCTGGTGTAGATCAGTGGATTGAGCGCGGGCCTGCGAACCACACGATCGTGGTTCGATTCCCAGTCAGGGCACATGCCTGGGTTGCAGGACAGTTCCTGGTTCCCGGTTCCCAGCAGGGGACAAATGAGAGGCAACCATACATTGATATCTCTCTCTCTTCTTCCCTTCCCCTCTAAGATAAATAAATAAAATCTTTTTTAAAAAAGTGTTATCCCCATTTTACAGGTGCGTGAACAAATTCAATGAAGTAATTCATCCAAGGTCCCACACTGGAAAAGTCAATTCAAACCCTTCACAGAAAACTATATTCATTATTTCCCCTACTCTACAACTATAACACAAGATATAGACGGTTGTTTTAACTGGCTTGTAAATCTTTATTCAGACAAACTAATTTGAAAATGATAATTTGGGGTGTAGCAACACCTAAGCACAGAGACAGAGATTGTACCAGTATCATGAATGATCATATTTGATACTTGATTTTTTTCTGTATTAAATCAAATAACACAGCTACCCAGCGAAACCAAAAGCTTTGCTCTCCTCAGATTCCCTCTCTTCCCTTCCCAGCTCCAGCCATCCCTCATGACTTAAAACCTGCTCCTTTCCCACAGAAGGTAAATCCAAAATGTCCAAGAAGGTTTAATAAGACTCCAACAATACACATTTTCTGATATACCATGGAGATCTATATGAACAGTTTTATGACTAAAAGTAATTATTAATAACACTTATATATCTTAAATAAAGTTAAATACATTAATTTAAGAAAAAATCCTTGGGAGACCAACATTTTGAAAAACCATACCTTTGCAATACATAAACTTCTTGTTAAATTTAATAATTTGAGCAGAATTGCTAAGTAGGCAGAATTTTTACAATGGTAATAGTCGTAGTATATTGAAATGCATGTAAATTTCAGAGATAATTTCTTAGCAGACAATGGTTAAAATTAAGGCAACATTGGATCCGAAATAAAACACCTATTTTAGAAAACTAGCATTTAGTGTGTTTGGAAACCCATGATGTGAGTTTTGGGAAAAGCAACTTTACATTCTACTAAAAGGCACTATTTTGGAAGAACAATCACAGCTCCCGATTTGGCCGTGATCCAGTGATATCATGATAGACAGAAGAAGTGGGGCTTTTCAAACTTTTTACTTTAGAAAAAACAAATTTTGTTAATTTTATTCTTCCTTCAATTTTCCATAATATGTTTGAAAGGCAGGACGGGATTAATTTTATAAGGCAAGAATGCAAAGAAAAGATCAACTATCACATCCATCAACCACAGTTGCCTAGAGCACCGTTTAGTTCCTTTATGAAGAAAAATATTTTCTTGTATTCAAGCTGTGCATTCTATATAGCATCCTCTCCACTGTGACAAGTATAGATGAAAAAGCTGTTTTCTTTACAGTCCTGGAGTTACAAATCCAATTTGACTTTAGTGATCGTTCTTTTTTTAATGGGACTCTACAAAGCCCAGAGCCTTCTATGTGACTAGTTCTGATAAAGTGTAAGTCCGTATTTTACGTGTTGCACTTCATCGTCAAGATACCATTAGAATCCTCATTGTGTGATGTCCCTGTGTAAAGTCCCCGGAATTCCGTCACACACAGGTCTGCAACAGGCACTCTAGACTATATGGCCTGAGGAATGCCTGTCTCAAAGTCCCCAGAGGAATTAGTAAAGAATTGTACATTTCTTAGCTTCTTCCATAAACTACCAGCTGAGGTCTCTCTTACATGGGAACCCACATTTTAATAAGCTTCTCTATAATTTATACTGATACAGTAATTTGAGAACCAGCATTCTGAAGACAGGGGAAGGCAGTTTATTCTAGAAACAAAATAATGGGCTTTCAAGTCTCAAAGTCTCAAATTTTGTCTTAGAGCAGTGATTTTCAACCTTTTTCATCTCATTACACACATAAACTAATAGCTTTTTAGCACCACACACACACACAAGATATATAGATATAGATATAGATATAGATGTATATCCTCCAACCTGACAAAAATAGATATAATTTTGATTCATTCACAGTGAATGGCTATTGTTGTCTTGTCTGTTGTCAGTTTTTTATTTGACAATCTAAGGGAAAAGAGGTTAGTGCCCCTGACTAAATAGGTATTGCATGTTTTAAAAATTCTCGTGGCACACCAGTTGAAAATCACTGTTCTAGAGCAAATTGCAGTGTGCTCCTACAGCATACTAGTTATGTGACCCTAAGTGCATCACTTTGGTTCTCTGAGCCCTCAGTATCTCATGTGTAAAATGGGGATAATAATACCTGTCTTGCAAGGTTGTGTCTAGGATTCAGGAAGCAAATGCTGTATTTAGATAGTCCCTTGAGCTATTTAAAATCTGGTGCTTATTATTTACCTTTGTTCATGTTGTTTTTAGAACCCATGTTTATCTCAGTACTAATATAATCTATTCTCTTATCATTTCTAGTTGTGAAGATGCTTAGTTTATGGGGTTAAAAATGAACCCCTCTCCTGTATTTGTCTGTCTGCCATCTTATTTGAAAAAAGTTTATGGAAACATAATGATCTTTTATTTCCTTTTTCTGCAAAACCCTAGGAAGGATTTGAGCCTATCCTTTCACTTAGACAACTAATTAAACCATTGCATGCTGCAGTTACAATTAAAGATTTTCAGCTGATAAAAGGCATGTACACTGCATTCTCATTACCTGATATTTCCTCACCAACACTCAGGAGTATCATGATTTTGATGAAACAAAAACAACTCAAGGAGCTATATTTGCTTAGTAACATCAACAGAATAGTTCAGGGAGCCTATTGCAATTCCCTTCTGCCCCATTGCATTTTTCCACCAAGCTATTTAAAGCTATAGTGCTTGTTATTACCCACACAGAACAGGTTCGCTGCCAAAATCATTAGTAATTTCTGCTGATGCAGCATTGTATGTGTGAAGCATCACATCCTGTCAGGCACATAGAGCTTTTCTTTTGGCAGCAAGCCAGTTGGATTTGATCTTAAGTTGACTCAGACCAGATCAATCAATTCAAATCACTTCATGCCAGCAGTGCCTGGCATATAATGTACTTGCCCTAAGTACCCGTAATTTACAACAGCCTCTTAGCAGTAGCAGGATCAGACAGATGGCCTGGGGCCAAAGGACATCCCCTTAAGATTTGCTCCTTTTTGACTTATTGCTGCCTTGGATCACCCCGTTTCCCAGCCCCATAAATGTCATCAAGACCAATCACCATTCTGATGCTTGGTCCATTTTAAAGCACCCCTTTCAAGTATTTGCCTAATGCTGGAATAAGGACTTTTCGGTGGCTAGAAGCTTGATACCTCCTGGGGACTCACCTTGTGTGTGAATATGTTTAGTAACTTTAAAAGCCCTTCTTCATTATTTGAATTATGACAAGTTATGATTCTGCTTCAAGTAACAGAAAACCTGATCTAAACTGTCTCAAGTGAAATAGTGATTTATTGCTTCAACTAAATGAAAAGTACACAGGCTTCGGGCATGGCAGAATATAGAGATTAAAAACAATGTCATTGGACTTTTATTCCTCTCTCATGGTCTCAGTTCTACTTCATTGCTTGTAGATAGACTTTCTGCCCTAAATTCATAAAATAGCTACACATGCCCTGGAATCTCACATTAGCTCAGCTTCAAAAACTGGGGGAAACAGTGCCAGCCACTGTCTGAGCATGCCTAGCACAGTTCATAGTACACTCCATTCACTATAGTTAGGCCACATGCACGTCATTAAACCCATCATTCTGGAGAAAGAAACAGGGTGCAATGATTTATTTTGACAAATACTGTATTACTGCCCTTGGATCAAGGTTTGGTTATCTCTACTCATACCCATGGACTGAGAGTGTCGGGAAAGGTCTCTAAGAAGAAATCAAGGTTTAGTTACCAAAAAAAAAAAGAGGAAACAAATAACATAAATGTCTTGGTTCTTATAATCAAACATGTTACCTTCTTCAAGGCTCCTGTCATGAAGCCATGATTGATTCCTCACACTCTACAGAACAAAACCTATTTCTCTTTGCTCTGCAACCTGTTGTTTCTTGAAGAAAGAGTGAGGTTCTTTCTCCAAGCTGTAATAAATTTAGGATGAATATAAGGATCCCTTAAGTTTTAATGCAAATTTAAGTTGAATGAATGGAAGTTTAGTATATAGAACAGTGGATCTAATTCTTGGAAGCAAATTAGAGTTACTTGATAGAGCACTGAAAAAGTGATTCATCACCCCAGGATTTGGAAGGATGCTGCACAAAGTACATATATTTTTGAAAACTTTACAATAATTTTCTTGCATAATTTCATTTATAAAACATTCATCTCTACAGAGTGAGAGAAATAATGTATCTATTATTCTCTGTCTGGCCAGAGACGAGCCAAAGGATTTTGCCTAGTATGTCATATTTCAGATGGATGAGATAAACATAGGCTGCTCATAGGGAAATGAGCAGAGTGAAACTTCCTTTTGAGAAACAAAAGTAACTGTTCACATGGATAAGAATAGACAAAAGCAAGAAGGCAAAAACCAGTATGCACTGAGTTGTTTCAGAAAAATTTTAGTATTCATTCATTCACCTATTCATACCTTCAAAAATATTTAATGAGCAAAAACAATATAGCAGGTGCTGAGCTGGATTCTAGTATTGAAATGATGAGTTAAAAACAGTCATGGATTTTGGACCTTACAGACTCCAAAGTGGTTTAATAATTAGGAAATTATTAAATTATAAAACTCAGTGTAGGTGTAGGAAAGGATTTGAGTTTAAATGATTAAATGGCCCAGTGATGTAACTAAACATCCAGAAACTTTCTCTCTCTTTATTCTGCCATTTTGGGTGATAGCTTATTCTCAAGCAGGTTACAGTTTGTCTCCTGAACTTTCAGAGACAATATCCAAACTCAAAATATCCAGGGAAAAAAGAAGACTGTCTCTCCTCTTGTCTTTGTCACAGAAGTGGAGACAAGTTTTCCAGAATTCTCCATTAGATTTCTTGAGTCTCATTGTCTATATTGAAGGTACACAGATATTCTTGCACCCATCAGTGGGAAAGTGGGAAGGACTTATAATTGGCTTAGACTATTTTTACATTATATAGATATTGAGAATCAACTGAAATGTCTGCTGCAGACATTAACACATTGCAGAGACAAATAACAAATTACATATGTGAAGGTGTTCTGTACCATATTAGAAAGTCTTTACTAGGAAAACATGATGTCTAGAAAGATTTTCCTAGGGAAGCTTAAGAGCATCTGAATGAGTAAGGAGCAGACAAAGAAGTGTTTCAGACAGAGTAAGGAACTTGTGAAGAAAATACTGTAGCTGGATGATGAAGATTCATAGAACAATGGAGAGTCACAGAATTATCACTCCTTCTATAAATTGGAAAACAAATAAATAAGAAAAGAAAAATGAGATTTTTTCCAGGTGAGAGATGATACTACTTTGACTTGATTATTGGTGGTAAAAATGTAGAGAAGTGGAATGACAGGTAATTATTTATTTATCTTTATTCAATTACAGTTGTCCCCATTTTCCCCCTATTATTCTCCCCTGCACTAACCCACCGACCTCCCATATTCAATTTCCCCTCTGCCCCATTGTCTTTGTCCATGTGTCCTCTATATGTTTTCCTTGATAACCCTTCCCTTCTTTCCTTGTTATCCCCCTCCACCCTCCCTTCTGGTTACTATCAATTTGTTCTTAATTTCACTGTCTCTGGTTATATTTTGCTTGCTTGTTTGTTTTGTGATAGGTTCCACTTATAGGTGAGATCATATGGTATTTGTCTTTCACCACCTGGCTTATTTCATTTAGCATAATGTTCTCCAGTTTCATCCATGCTGTCACAACAAGTAGGAGCTCCTTCTTTCTTTCTGCTGTGTAGTATTCCATTGTGTAAATGTACCACAATTTTTTGATCCACTAGTTTACTGATGAGCACTTAGGTTATTTCTAGCACTTGGCTATTGTAAATTGTGCTGCTATGAACAATGGGGTACATAGGTTCTTTTGAATTGGTGTTTCCAGATTGATAGGGTATAATCCCAGCATTGGAATTGCCAGGTCAAAAGGCAGTTCCATGGTCAATTAATATTCAGCAAAAGGGGCAGGGTCATAAAATGGAGTAAAAATAGCCTCTTCAACAAATGGTGTTCGGGTATCTGGACGGGTACATGCAGATACAATGAAACTCAACCAATTTACACCATACACAAAAATAAACTCAAGATGGATAAAAGACTTAAATATAAGTTGTAAAACCATAAAAGTCCTAGAGGAGAATGTAGGTAGGGAAATCTCAGATATTCTACACACTAAAATTTTCACTGATATGTTCCCTAGAGCAAGGGACATAAAGGAATGAATAAACAATGAGACTTCATCAAAATAAAAAGTATTTAGAAGGCAAACCTGACCTGAGATGGTTTGGAGAAATGTTTCTGGGAGCAAGGAGATGGATACCGAGATGATGACTTCTGGGTTTGGGATTTGCTGAAGGAACTGGTAGTGAGGGGAAATGGTTCATGTTGAAACTGCAGAATAAGAAGTACTAGAGCAACCAAAACAAGTAGCAACAAGACAGGACACAGAGGTACAGCATCAATGTTTCCCAAAACTCCCTGTGGCTCCAAAGCCTGGAGAAGGTCTTCCATTCTGTGAGAGGCTAGGCAAGCAGTTCGTCACTGTCCCCAGAATTCAGTGAATTTGGATAAATAATCTCCCTTGGCTCTGATAAAAATAGTAAGTGCCCACACAGGAGCTCTTTCCATGCAAAGCACAGGACCTTCTAATTAAGTTTGAGAGCACTCAGTGGAGGAACCATGTGCTACCCTGAAGTACTCTTAGTGCAAAAAAAAAATCTTCATACTAGGCTGCATGGCATTTCATCATTAGGCAGAATTTTCCATTTGCAAATTGCTAGAAGGCATTGTAACACATAGTGGGCCCTTAGTATAATTTGAAAGCATAGATCTCTCAAATATACCATAAGGATTTTTCTTCCTCATTTTTTATTAATGACCTAATATCTTAAAGAATAAAAAAACTTTATTCCAATTTGCATGAATACAATGTCATTCTTAGCTAAAGATAGATGAACAAAGTTTAGTTGGTCTAATCTAGAGCTCCTACGTTTTGCAACAGCATGGATGGGACTGGAAAGCATTATGCTGAGTGAAATAAGCCAGGCAGTGAAAGACAAATACCATATGATCTCACCTTTAACAGGAACCTAGTCAACAAAACAAACACACAAGCAAAAGATAACCAAAGACACTGCAATAGAGAACAGAGGGACAGTGACCAGAGGGGAGAGGGGAGGGAATTTCAGGGGAAATAAGGGAGGGATTTAGAGGAACAAATATAAAGGATACGTGGACAACAACTAAGAAGGGTAGAAATGGGAAGGGGGAGCATGGGGGGTAGGATGGGGTGGGAGTAATAGAAAACTGTACTTGAGAAATAAATAAATTAAAAAATACAAAAGAATAAGGAAGTGAAAAACACACAATATTTTATCAATAAATTTTTAGGTTCCCCCTCATAAAAAAAGAAATAAACATATGTGTTCTTCTTCAGACACTAAATATCATTTACTCAATACGTTATTGAACATCAAATGTTATCTAATCCATTCATTCATCTGTGTTTCACATTACCTCATTTCATTTTAAATCTCCTCTTTCCATCCTACAGGTTTACACAATTTTGCCTCCTAACTGGTTATCCCATAATGTAGCTAACATTCAAATAGCACAAGTTCTCAACATAAAAGTATCTTGTAATCCCCACACTGTGGGAACTGGTGCTTAGAGTTCCCATTAACACAGTGGGAAGTTCTCTGTACTTAACTTTACACCCATTCAAATGAGGGTATTTATGCAGTATGTACAGAAATCAACAATAAAGTCAAATATAATGGTTTTTGAGCTGTTAGAATGAACTCTTTTTTAGATTATATCTTTTGACCAAACAAAAACAACTGCTGTGAAAGTTATTTTATTGTGTGTTCATATTTTGATGGTTATATTATAAAACATGATGGTTTTTAATCTGAAGAAATGAGTAAGAATGTATTCCCTTTCTCTGATAGTAAAGCAATTGTGTGATTAAATAATTAACAAATTGATTGTTCAGATAGTCAAATAAACATATACACACTCTTATTTGATATGATCACACTTAATGTTTTAATTACCATTGTTCTAATCCATTGTTTAAGTCTTCCAGTTGCTCAGACATTTCTGGCATTAAAATTAATATTAGCAATGACCCTCTCCCTGCCTCATTTTTTAAACAAAAAGACAAAAGGTACATTAAGGCATCGAAACAAGGTTAATGAATAAGGTTGAGAAATTTTGGAAATAAAATTATATTGTCATTTCTCTATGCTAGAGTCATATTGAATTCTAAACATTTTGTCCTCATTTTCTTTTCTTTTTTACCCTGTAAGCCCTAACAATTAGTGTTCTAGGAGATCCCATTTGTAAGCAGTTTGAGGCTTCAAAAGTAGCAAGCAATTTTTGTACTTGGGACTGTTCTTACATTTGCTCAACAAGGATTTATTTATTTATTGAACAACAACATACCAGTCTTGGTTCTGGGTGCTAAGGATATAGAAATGAACAAAACAGAAAAAAAGGAAACTAGCTTCAGATTGCAGAAGAAAAAAGAAAATAGACAATGTCAAGAATATGAAGCTCTGATATGTAAAAGTAAAGGAAATGTATTTTAGTTATATAATAGATTATGCTAGCAATATCAAGAAAATAAAGAAACTAACACTTATTTACTAGCTATTATTTATCAGTAATCATATGAGATGTTTTTACATATTTTAACACATTAGATGTGTTAACACATATTTAACAAATATTTTAACATTTTAGCAATTTCAGTGTAATCAGCCTAGGTTTCTAATACATTCATAGGCATAGTTTTGGCACATACTAATTTGACATAACATAATTCTACAATGTTCTAGATATTTTTACCACACATGTGAAGCTGCTTTTGTCCAGGTGAATGCATTGCTAGCTGGTAATATCTAGCAACCTTTANTTTTTTAATATTTTATTTATTTATCTTTAGAGGGGAAGGGAAGGAGAGAGGAGGAAACATCAATGTATGGTTGCTTCTCGTGCATCCCCTGCAGGGAACTGGCCCCTGCTGGAAACTGGCCTGCAACCCAGGCATGTGCCCTGACTGGGAATCGAACCGCGATCTTCTGGTTCGCAGGCCCGTGCTCTATCCACTGAGCTACACCAGCCAGGGCTGGCACATACTAATTTGACATAACATAATTCTACAATGTTCTAGATATTTTTACCACACATGTGAAGCTTCTTTTGTCCAGGTGAATGCATTGCTAGCTGGTAATATCTAGCAACCTTTAAATAAGTAAAGATAAAATAAAATATTAAAATCTGTTTACACTTTAAAGGTTCAAATTTAGATGAAGTGTTTTCTTCTTCAGAGACAATTAGGTAAAAGGAAAAAGGTAACAACCATGTGGACTACAGATTTCGACCTAGTGATGTGTTTGTGAATGGTTGTTTGGGTAGGGAACAATGTGTGTACACGATGTGTATTTATGCTAATGATTTGCACTAGAGAAGACAATGCAAATTATTCTGAGAATACTCTTAAAAAATGGACTTCCTAAATGATAAGTAGGTCATATATGCAAAAATGTGTCTGTAATTTGGGTAAGAGATTTCCTCTTGTTCCAAGTTCATGGTGCCTCACCTTTTAAGTATACACAAGATACCAGTAACCTCTAATCTACAGGAAGCATTTATAATCATCACTATATTTTAGAAAAAAGGATAAATTTGCATAAATCAGGTTGTGCTTAGGAAGTGAGGCAAAAATATCTGTTAGGAAAGGGTGAAGTACTTCTCACTTTTGATGGTTTAAAATAAATTATATCTTCCTTTATCTCTTGGAAATTTAGCTTTACTTCGTATAGGCAGTGGCAATGAAGGACTTAATATATGTCTTATTTTGAAATAATGCATATTTGGGAATAGTATGGAGAGGTTCAGAACACGTTACCCCAAAATATGTTGTTTTGACATATTGAATAATTTAAGATGAAGGCACCTAAGAAATTGCAGCTATAAGAAGGTTTCTATGACCATTCCTTTCTAATTAAAAGTAGGTCATGAGATTTCCCATAAGAAAGATGCCCTCACTGTGTGAGGAACAGAACATTCTTATCACAAGAGACTGGGAGTTAATCTCTACAAATAAACCTACTAAAATATCCTTTCTCTTTCACTAGGTTCCCCCATATATTTCCTAGTCATCAGTCCATAATTTACTGCCCTAGCCCAAACTCTTTTGTCTTATCATATCCCCATGATTTATTGTTCTTTGTTTAAGTAGGTATGTGACTTTTTTAGGCCTCACAGCTTCTTTGGGTCTTTGTTTTCCTTTAAAGACTCCCATGTGCACATAAAAATGTTAAATGTGTACAATTTTTCCTGTTAATATGTTGTATGTGAATTTAATTTTTAGGCTCAGCCACAGAACCTTGGAAAATAAAAGTAATTTTTTCTTCCATCCACCTATATTTGATGAGATCTTTGGTAGTTCTTAACAGTCTATGGAATAAAGCTCAAACTTCTCAGCAGAATTTGGTCACTGACTATAATCTTTCTGTCTACTTTTATCTTTTTCACCCATACTTTTCAAACTAGTTATGTATCCCAAGGACTCCCTCTGTTTCTTGGCTCTTCTTCCCTCTCCAAGAAACGTTTTCTCCCTTAAGACTACCAATTCCTTCTCATTCATCAACACCTTATTCAAAATCACATCTTCTGGGATTCTTCTACAACCTTCCTGTCTCATAGAGCTATATTTATATCTTCCTCTGGACCTATCCCTATATAACTGTCTCATTTCCAGTGGAGCAGACACCCCTGGGAACCTCCCATGGAAACCCGTGAGGTCAGGTTTATGGACCACTCAGTGGTTGTGGAGCATGTCAAAGCAAAAACTGAGGCTTGCAAGCCAACATTTTTGTCCAAATGTTATTTTTTTCCTAATATCTCTTTTGCTGGGGGTGGCTGACTTGCAGTATTTTCAGAAATTCCCTTTACTCTTCTAACTCTATTTCTATTACAAACTTCAGTTTTTATATCTTTTTGATTAATTAATTGCTAAGAGTTAGTGTCAGCATTGGACTTTCATTGAAGTATAATACTTTATTCTTCCAATTACTTGTATTTTTAATAATTAAAACTTTGCTTTAACTGCCCAGCAATTGGCCAAATCTAGCTGTTTGTTTTTGTGCTATAAAGGAGGCTCTGTTGTTTTTTTTCCTTTTTGCAGAATGATGTTCCCTACCAATTTTAGATCATAGTGTTTATGCTTTGCTGTGTCTAGGGTCATCAACACAGACAGAAGAAGGTGCACTCAGAATACAAAGACCAAAACTTGCTCCTTTGACTATATTACCTGGCATTGCTCGTGTTAGGAATGAGGCTGGACCTACATGGTTTGCATTTAATTTTATAATATAAGTCTAAACTTGCAGAATCTTACAAACTATTTTTTAAAATAAGGAAAAAAAACCCTGGAATATAAAATAAAGAATGCTGCATAGAAAACTTAGCCAAGGAAAGCTGTTACATTCTGCTCTTAATGTAAATGAACCAAACTTAATATTAGAAAGAATAATGTCTGTAGCTTCTTTACATACAAAAGACACGTGCCTAGCCGAACCATTGAGTAAGATTAGCCTGGGACCAATGCCACTCATTCAGCTACATTTTGCTGCATATTAGTTTTCATCGATTCATAGAATTTTATACCTGGGATAAAAAAGAGATTTCAGTCCACCTAGAGTGGCTTTGCTCTTTTATAATGCATGAGGTGACTTGTCTAAGACCATATAGCTAAGGAGTAGCAGAACTGGTACTTAAACTCTTGCCCAAATGATTGCAAATGCCCAATTCTTAATCTTTTTAGTAGGTTTTTGTTGCTTTGGATGGTGCTAGTCCTACCTGCTCATTTATTTAAAAAAAAATTTAGAGATTTTATTTATTTACGTTTAGAGAGAGGAGAAGAGAAGGAAAAAAGGGGCAGAGAATCACTGACATGCAAGAGAAATCCAGTTTGGTTGCCTCTTATACACCAGAAACCAGGGACATGGCCCGCAACCCAGGCATGTGCTTTAACTGGGAACTGAACTGGTGACCTTTCAGTTCACAGGCCATTACTCAGTCCACTGAGTCACACCAGCCAGGGTGATATTTGCATATCTGCTCTTTAGAGCCTGCTGCCCTTTTCACACACACACACACAAAAAAAATATATATATATATAGAATGCTTTTTATACATAAATATACAGGGGTGGACAAAAGTAGGTTTATAGTTGTGAGTACATATAACAGTTTATTCTTATATTGTTGTTTGTTAATTATTGTATTATTTATTTGTATTACAACTGTAAACTTACTTTTTAGGTTATATGGAGATAAAATGGTAAAAAGTCTAATTCCTGACCTCAAAAAGTTTACAATCTTATGGGAGACACTAGATATACAAGCAAATAAGCATAATAAAATGCACCATATAAATATTACAAAACAAATTTATTGAAAAGGTTCTACTAGGGGGAGTGTGGTAGTGAAGCACCTTTAGTCTCCTGTCACCATCTTTCTCCGAGGTTTTACAGACTGACTGCCGCTTTGGCAACAACTCTTTTAATGGCATTTTCCTCAGATTTCATAAATTGTTAGCCATTTTGGGTTAGTTTCTTATTTGAGTCTTTCATTCTAATCCCAGTGCATTTATTTTAGTATTTTATTTTTATCTTTATTTTTTTTTACATTACATTTTAGTGCCCTTATACCCCCACCCCCAACAATCACCGCACTGAAATTCCAAGGTCCACTCACACCTGCAGGCTAGTCAGTGTTAAAGCTCCAGCGACTTAGACCAGAAGGTGTGGAGAAAGTGTGGCATAGGCTGCCCCTTAGAGACCATTTGTCCCTTGCCTTCTCCTCTGTTAAATGAAGGAAAAGAGTAAGCATCTTCTTAGGAAACGTTTACGGATAAATTCGTCTTCACTGTCCAAAACAAAGGCCCAGAAAGCTGTCTGTGACCTAAACAAAAGTGAGTGGCAATTCCCAAACTGTCCTCATAAAAGGAGCTCACCTCCACTCAGTTCCCTTCAGAATGTGAGGCCACTGCTACTGCTTCCGGATGACCTTGTCCTTGTGCCTTCTCCTTCAGTGCCTGTGTCTTCCAGAAAGATGGTAGCCCCTGATTCCAGCCTCCTCCTAAAATAACTCTCAGATCCAAGGGTGCACAGGAGCAAGCTTCCTTACTTTCCTGGAACAAGAAACAAAAGTCAGGGAGCAGTCTTAACCACCTTTCCCCTGCAAGACATGCACTTTTTCAGGCCCCAGGCATTCTCATTCTCCTCACTTTTGTGCAGAGGAACCAACCAACACAAAGACATAAGGACACTGCCTAATTAGACATCTACTGAGAAACAGAAGGCTGTCTCCTTGTAAGGTCCGGAATTGCTCTGAGTGATTCTCTCAAAGCACCCACCCTCCAATACTATGAGTTTGGGGAGCAACCCATCTCTTTTTCCAAAGGTCATTTTCCTCTTTCTTTTACCCTCCCTGTCAACTGGCATAGGTTGGGGCACAGGGACGGGGAGTTTGTAGGAAGTGTGCCCTTGAGCCAGCTCCCTGGTCACCTCACAGCAAGCCCTTTGCAAAGTAGGCTGTGCCCCAGAATTAGGGGGTCTTGGAACATAAAAGGTAAGTTATTCTGTAACTTTAATTTCTTTTCTGTAGACCTTAGCTGAGAGTATAACAGTCTCCCAAAATTCCAACCAACATCCTAGTACAAGTACAATAATAAAGATGCAAAGGAAGTTCTTCTGAATAATTTTAAGAGTAAGTTTTCTCTTAGAAGAACTAAGAAAACCATTCTGAGTTAAAGGGAGTAGAATTTAAGGCAGTATACCATCAGGCAAATATAGGTTTTAAAAGTTTAAATCAATAAATACATTTAGTTAAATAAATACACATAGATGTACATACAGACATGTAAAAGTAAATAAAATCACATTTTGTTTATCCATATAAATATATATACGATCTATACATATCTATATACATACATACAATGATTTTAAAATGTGTATAAGTTTTACAAAGCAACCATATAATCTTGGAAAAGTCTGGAAAGATAGTTGATTACTAAATCCCTATTAGTATTTACCTCTTTAGTGAAGATTGCTAAGAAGGCTGCTGGAATTGGGGACTTTTGTTTCTTTCTGTATTTTTTAAGGAAGGCAGTAATTCTGTCCTTAAAAATTGTTCAGAGTCAAATATCTTTGGAATGACAACATTTTTATTCCTATTTTATTACATCTTAGTAAGTTTATTTGCTTGTATTTTTGAATTAATGTACCCTTTTTGTCATATATTTTAAAATGTAATTAGTGGTTGTTTCTCTCTCTCCAACACATCCTGTTCCCTCTAGCCTCCTCTTGTAAACCTCCACTTCTCACAGGGTCTCCTGCAGTTTCTGTTGGAAAGAAATAGGCAGGGCTTAATTATTTAACCACTGCACATAACAATTTAAGTGTTGTTTGTAAAACATGTTTTGTCTTTCACTTCAGTCACAGTTACTTCACCCTACAACCCCATCTCACTGAGAAGAGCCGAATAAGCTGTGAATTTCTACTGTTTCAAAATAGTGCTTATATTTACCTTTTAGAAAATAACTCTATCAAAATGATTCAAATTGATTTCATTTCTTTTTACCTATTTCATCACAGAAACAAATAATAAATTATTAATGTAAATAGCAAATAAGTTGAATACAAAAAATCAGGCAGAGGAATGGGCTAAAAGCCTCTGACAGGCCTTGGTATATCTTCCATAAAGGAGAATTTAATTTTTTTGAATTGTGGAAAGTTCTGAATCTTACGATATTCCCCAGTTATGCTGAAATTAATATTAAATTAATATTTGTTGTTGAAAATTTTATATCATTAAACTTGTTTTTTCCATTAAATTGATTCCTCAAATTCTACCTACCCACCTTCAATATAGTTATGATTTTATAGAGAGAATAATGAATGTGCAGTAACAGCATCAGAACTTTTGTCCTTATGAGCACTTACAGGATAATTAATTTTGGCTAAGTCATTTCATTTATTTCTCAAAATCTGGTCTCATCTTGGTAGTAATGAAACAACACCAGGATGTTCCCAGCAATTGGACCTCAATTCAGCAACCTCAATACTTGAGTTATGGCTAAGAATTCAGAGTCAAAGCTCAAATACAAGAAAGAGTTTTATTTAGAAAGTCACAGAGATAGAAAGAAGTGAGCAAGCTGGTCTGTGGGGCCTCAGAAAACAAGTTACAGAGACAAAGGGCCCTGGAAACTTAGAGGAAAACCAAGGTTATTCATGCTCTAGAAAAAGAAGGGACTGGGGTAAGGCGGAACCGTGCTAGAGAGGAGAGAGAGAACAAGAATGCTCCAGGTCCTTTATCCTAAGGGCTTTAAGGGCTTTTAGGGCTGGAATTTTAGGGGAGATCCCAGGAAAAGACCTCAACTGAATAATCATCAGCTTTTCAGGTGTTTCCTTCTGGGGGTTGTAGTTCCAGGGATTTTTTTTCAGCCCTAGGGTAGGGGGTAATTAGTCATCACAGCTGTTTTCAACGTCATCCTGACTGGTCTTGCTGCTTCTCTGGGCCTAGAGGTGAAACTCTGAGGCTCACATGTTATCTCTGTTTTGACCAAAATTCTGTCCCTATGGTCAACAGACAAGAGGCTTTGTTTCTAAGATCATTTGATTTAAGTCAGAACCTTATTCTCCTAACGACTTTTTAAATGCATTTATTAAGTTAGATTTAAGTTTGAGTAAACTGAACTCTGAAGTTACAGAACAGTGTGACAGTAGTTAAAAATATCAGCTAATAGAATATAGAATAATAGAAATGGCCAACCACCAGAGGAGAGGAGAGTAGTGGAGTTAATAGTAATAATAACAGTAATAAATATTCTATTAAAACATATACATGTGTATATGTATCATAAGCTAATGACAATCCATAATTCAATGAACTAAGATTAGCTTTTCCTATTACTGGTAATAGTACTTTCTTTTTTTATAGATCCATAGTTATATAAGGGCACAAATTACCATTTGTTTTATGATCCCATATTATTGGTAGATCTCTTCTGACTTTCTCTAATGATTAATGTTTTTTATGTAAACATATTTCTAGAAATGCATTTTTTTACAAAGTTCCAGACCCACTAAACAGGTCTACTATTTACTTTGGTTTTGAACTTTCACTTACATGTTGTTCTTAGTCATTTCTGCCAAATTTTAGTTTTACCAAATTTATAACTGAAAGTACACAGGGGAAAAAATTTAGAGTGGTTATAAGAAGCACTGCTTCTTAAATCATTACTCAGTACATTGTTTTTACAAGAAAACTGTCAACTTACTTTGCAGTGCTTTTCAAACTTCAGTACACATGAGATTTTTAATTCAGTAAATTTGGGATGTAGCCCAGGTATTTGAACTTTTAACAAGCTTCCAAATGGTAGCGGGCGGGTCATTGGACCACACTGGAGTGACCTTTAATTGACTGCTTTATCATTTGTATCCTAGAGTATGGCACCGTGCTGGTATTAACTATTAATTGAATGGATAATCAGAAGTGCTAGTATAAACAGGGAAATGTAGGGTATTCATTTACCTAGTGATTCATTGTGCAGCACTCAGTGAGAAGCTGTCATGTACTAGACTATCTATCTATCTATCTATCTATCCATGTATCCACCTACCTACCTACCTACCTAGATAAAACAGATTTATAGATATATAGTTGACCTTGAACAACTTGGACGTTAAAGGTGTCAAACCGCTCATAGTGGAAAATCAATGTTTAACTTTTGATGCCACAAAGCTTTACTAATAGCCTACTTTTGACTGGAAGCTTTACTGATGACATAGTCAATTAATGCATATTTTGTATGTTATATGTATTACATCCTAAATTATTACAATAAAGCTAGAAAAAAGAAAATATTATTAGTAAAATCATAAAGGAGAAAATATATTTATAGTACTGTATTGTATTTATTGATATTACCCATTTACATAATCTGTTTATAAGATTGAAAAAAGCCCACATATAAGTGAGCCCCTACAGTTCAAACAGGTGTTGTTATATCTATCTATATTATCTATACCTATATCTATATCTATATATCTATATCATCTATATCTATATTATCTATCAAGGGGCAGGTAGGGAGAAGGAGAAAAGGATGGGGGAGAAAGGGATGGACAGAAAGACTGTTATGTATGGACATAACAGTCTGCAAAAAGCACTTTGTATATAATCCATGCTCCCAAAGAGCAAGAAGTCCAACAAAGTTGTTAGGGAAGTAAAAACATAATTTCAAGGTAATATTTAGGTGTCATTTATGTGGTAAGCACACAAAGAAGTGACAACAATAAAAATACAAAATAATATATTGACTCATATATAATTACTACATGGATGAGTTTTGTGAAAGTTGCTAAAGTAGTCAAGGCCAACACATATGCAAATAATTATAATGTACTTCCCTCTTTATAGAGATATCCAGGTCTCCACAGCCCCACTCAGTATGTTAACACTGCCGGGTCGCAACGTAGATATCTCTGTCTGATTTGTCATAGGAGGCGGCATATGTTGTCTATCTTTGTGGCATGAAAGCTGCAGGTCCTGGGGCTACATGCTAATGACATTCTACTCGGTTTGTAGAATCTTTTTCCTTCCAGCTGTAGTAGCTATTAAATAATTGGTGAAGCTGCCAGAAGTAATAAGACCCCTGTCCTGAGGTGCCCGAGCCGAGTTAATCTCTTTACTGAGCATGTAAAATGCATATTGTGGTAGAGTTAGCCTTAAACATTGCCTTGCCATATCCTTGTTATTTGAACACTATAAGTATATTTTATTAATACTCAAAATGGACAGTATGAACTTTCTTATGGGTTTCCAGAAATCTCTAAACTTGACATAACAGTGGACCTTGGGAATATAAGGTTCATGAAATGTATAACGTATCAGAAATTCAGTAATAAATAACTCAAAGGGTTTGTTTGTTTGTTTTTGACAAATAGTTTAGTACAGTTGTTTTTATTCCTTAAGATGTAGTGGTATTTTATTTGTGCAGTATGCATGATATAAAATAATGATTAGTAAGAGAAAGAAACTTTAATCAACTATATAGTAATCAAAGTTTCATCTATATTATACTAATGGAGATACATTTAGTGTGGCGTTGTCCACACAACATGCCCAGTTCCACATTATGGTTTGACATCATGGTATATGTGTCTTTGTGTGAGAAAAAAATGAAAAGCAGAAAATAAACCAATTTGTCTTGCAGTCAATACCTTAAATTTTGAATTTAATGAGTGCTAAACAGAATAAGAGTTGAATACAGCAGACCTAATGGTCTATTTGAAAACCATCAGCCCCTTTTTGTTCTCTATCCTGTAAATAAGTCACATTCAATTATTCTTTGATCCCGAATACTTTCCATGTAGAGTTTGTATTTTGAGACACATTTTGGCTGGAAGATTTTAGAAGACTTTAATAGGACTATGTTGTAAAGATAAAACCAATCCAAGTTAAGAAAACGAGAAGGGACTGTTGGAAGCACCAGCAGCAGCACCGACAGTGTTTACAGCTCACCCTGCACAGAGCTTCCAGCTGAATCCACTGCGGGAAAAGACACCTGGTCCACCCATCCTCCACTTCACACTTTTAATGTAGAAATTTCTATATTTTTAATGTAGAAATATATATATATCCATATTTTTACATTAAAAGTAGAAATGATATAATATATATCATGCCTCTAAAATATATATAATGATATATAATAAAATATATTTTATATATTATAAAAGTAGAAATGATATATAATATATTATATATATTATAATATATATTATAATATATAATATATATTATATTATAATGATATCATGCCTCTAAAAGCTCATAGCACCTCACAGTCTTCCTTCTCAAGGTGTTTAAAACTGCTTTAAGAAAGGGTGGTGCCTGTTTGGGATTTATCATCATTACTCATGGGCTTTATTGCTCATTCTGCATTCACATAGAGTGTACACACACACACACACACACACACACACGAAATCATCTAGGGGCAGGCTCATCGTTTCAAGTTGTTTTCGTAATAATTTATCTCACAGTCTGACTCCATTTTTCTGCATGCATTACATAGAACTTCTCTGGATCATCAAACATATTTATTGATAGGAGAAAATTGTGTCTTTATGAGTGTTTCTATAATGAGATAGGATGAGGAATGTGCAAAGTCACTGGCAGTTCCAGTTCAAGCCGTGCTCTTCAGGATGAGATAAATGGAAATGTTTTTATGAACAAGAAATAAAACTCTAAAAATAGATGAGATATCCTAATATCCATTGTTCAATAATATAGAATCACATTGNATTTTTCTGCATGCATTACATAGAACTTCTCTGGATCATCAAACATATTTATTGATAGGAGAAAATTGTGTCTTTATGAGTGTTTCTATAATGAGATAGGATGAGGAATGTGCAAAGTCACTGGCAGTTCCAGTTCAAGCCGTGCTCTTCAGGATGAGATAAATGGAAATGTTTTTATGAACAAGAAATAAAACTCTAAAAATAGAGGAGATGTCCTAATATCCATTGTTCAATAATATAGAATCACATTGTCCTTTGTGAATGAAGAGGGCATTGCAGATTCTTTCTTATTGCCAAAAGTGTGCATAGTTGAAAGATACAAGTGTTATATCCCTCTTCCTTCACATCACCACAGCCAGGACAGTGGCTATTCTCACAGATATCACAACTTCTTCTGTGGTTGTTGGCAGGGTACTGATTTCTGATTTATTGAGAGGTTCTTTATCTTCTCTTGCACCCCAATCCCCGCCCTCCACAGACTTCAACACAAAAGTAACTGTGTCTGCAGTTTAATACTGGTGACAAGATAACCGTCATCAGCTTGCAATAAAGGCTTTTACCTTGTTGACCATGTACCATATCATTTCATTGCATGTTAATGCCTTGCTCCTATATCTTTTCTCTTTTCATTTGCATTTAGAAGAGCTAGTAACCTTACCTGGCAAAGCTAACTGCTGATGTAGCTAATGACAAAGCACCATGTCATCACTTGAATCGCATAACTCAGAAGGAAACAAAGAGATAATGTTTTTTTCTAAAACCAAAACCTATTTTAATTTCGCAAAAATTGTGAAAAAGAGTTATCCCAATGTAAGCTAGGTCACAGTCTGCAAATTTATGTAGCGAAGTTAAATTTGAAAACTACAAGGGGTGAGAAAGAGTTGAGTAGATGAAAACAAACTATGATAATATAGACACTTAGAACACTGTGCACTAATAGAGAGCTTAGTATTTCAATTTCCTTAGTTTAAGATTGGAAGAAATCAGTTCAGATACACACAACTCTTGTGTAAAAGAAGGTATGGAAACCAAACCTCCCAGTACACTAGCTAAGAATGAATATATCAAACTATCTTAATTAAACACCTGCCAGTGTGAAAGAATAAGTTAATTAATAGTTAAAAGAGTGATCTGACATATTTCTTGGCTTCAGTGAGCTTATAGTGTAACTGAATGTAGATATCCATATTTTTTTTATGTTGTAAAGTATGTGCACCCTTCTTTCTCTGTGATTTTGTTGTTAAGGCTATGCTGGTACAGACATGTCTATGTATTCACTAGCATCTGCTACCTCGAGAACACTGCACGAAGTAGGAAATCAGAAATTCCAAAATATAAGTTTATGGCTTGCAGACATTGCAAACTTCTCTTAGAGGGACTCCAAAGCCAAGGGACCATACAACATTAATGATGCTAACTGTGCATTTTGAAAGTAAACTATTTCTTCATCACTTTATCCCCCTTTCTATATATGTGATTCAGGTAGCAGGTAGGATTAGGCAAAATCAGTGAATGCCAAAGTTGATATAAATATCTCCAAGACTAAAAATTATTTTAGTTCAACCATCTTTTATGCCATTTGAAACATCCTCTCTAAACGTCCTGTCCTCTTGAGAATTATGTTTGATCATTTATTCTCTTTCTCCCATATCTTAAACATCTTGTTCTGAAAATATCTCAACATGAACGTTTTTAAGTGTCTTGTAGTAAAACAATCCAGAATATCTTCCTGGCTCTACCTTACTTTATGGGGTTATTTCACATTTCATAGTCACACATCTTGAAAGCACTCATTCGCTTAGTGTTTTGCCTCGTCATTTTTTGCAAATGCAACTATGATATGAAATGCACCTCCCCAGTTCCAAAGCATACACTTTTCATTATCTTTCTTGTTTTCTATGAGGTATTTCGATCTGAATATATTCTGTATTTGTTTCCTGGATTCTACACTTGTTTTTGTTTTTTTTTCTAACTCTTTGGTAGGAAGAAGTATTTATGTAATCTCTGTTCCTTTTAGAGGTTTCTTTTCATCTATTTGTTCTTTAAATGGCAATGTTTCTCAGGGGTTTCTGAGTCTACTTTGCTATTTTTTTATTTTGTGCATTTAACTTTTTGTCCATTTACATTCATGGTTTCAAGTATAATATGGAAAGNCCTCCTCCCCCTCCTCCCTCTCCTCCTCCTCCTTCTTTTTTTTTTGGGGGGGGGGCGGTTCTTTTGCCTAAGGAGATAGATCAAATAAATCACTGCTTAGGTTTTATCTCCATCTAAATCTCTTGCTAGAGTTGTAACCACCACCCCCCATCCTTCCAATGTGCTTTGCTTTTACAGAAATACCATATCTCTGAACTGTCATGTTTTCTTGCCTCCACTTATCTTTGTACATGATTTTAAAATTACTAGAACTCTTTCCTTAATTCAACCAAACATCTAATTAGTCTTCAGGATTCAATTTGCACACTTTTTAATGAACATTTCACTACTGTTTTGTCATTCAGCCTGTGTCCAGGATTCTCTTATTTATTACCACAATACCCTGTATATACCTCTATATATACTCTTCTGTCAATGCACTATAGTCTTATAACTGCACCTTCAATAGTATACTTTTAATTAATGAAGGCAATCTAAATTAATTTTCAGACAAACTCACTGTGAGGAGTCTTACTTGCCTTTCCATTGAGGAGTTTATACATCCTGGTTCTTCTTTTACTATATATAAAGTCAGGAACTTCACTATTTCTAGCTAAGCAAGCCTGGAAAATGAAAATGACAAAACTACAAAATAAAGTGTTGTATCTTTTAAGATTAAGCTCAATTTCCTATAAAAAGTAGAATAAAATTAACAATGGCTCAAGCAAAACAAATTATTTTCTTTCTTACCTAAAAGATATTCAATAAAGTCAGTCCAGTGTTCTTCTGCCCTACTTTGTCACTCTCCTTCACAGGCTGCTTCATGACCTGAAAGGACTACTCAAGCTCTAGTCATTACATCTTCATACCATTCACTACGAAAAAAGGGACCAAGAAGGGTCCTCGCCCTCCATTTAAGGACCCCACATTGGCATCTCATGACTAACACTTTTTCTGTGATCGTACATAGTTGCAAGAAAGGCATGAGAATGTAGCCTCGCTAGGTGTTAATATGGGCCATGATGAAAATGAAATTCTTATTGCTGAAGATTAGGGAGAAGCTGTTAGGTCACCATTAGTTTCTTCTGTTTGTAAGTTTGAATTCAGGAGCTCATCGACAGGCTGGTGTGAACAGGAACCTGTGGTGATGAGATAACTGCTGAGCGGGAGCATTGTGTTGGAGAGCCAGTGGTGTGGCATGCAATTAAGTGTCTTTCTCAACACCTCTGCAACTTGTCAGGAAGACTGTGTGTGGTCATAACAAGGGAAATTAATAGGTGGCTAAGAATAACACTAGTCATCCTAAATTTCCTGTCTGGTTTCTTACCTGATAAGGAATTATTTACATAGCCATATTATCAGCATAAAAAGGGGAGCCCCCCCAAACAGAATTTATTCATTAAAATTGTGTGTTTATTCTCATATGTTTAACCTCAGTCACCCTCAAGGTACTCTTCATGTGATGTAATACAACTGTCAAGACATTTTTTCCCCTGCTCAAAACAGATTTTGACGTATTTTAGTGCTTTTGCTATTTTTTGTTTCCCCTCTCCCACATCAAAAAAATTGTTCCCTTTGAGGGATTTTTTCATTTGAGGAAACAAAAAAATGTCACTCAGGGCAAGGTCAGGTGAATAGGGAGGGTGGAACATGGGGGTCATGAGAACCAACAGTGACAGGAAGGAAACCAGGACCAAAGCAATGATTTGTAACAAAAGGAAGAAATAAACATCTAACTAGAACAGAATGAATAAAGAAGAATTCAAAAAAATGAAGAAAGACTTCGAACCTCTGGGACAACCTGAAACATTCCAATATCCGAATTGTAGGAGTGTCAGAAGGAGAAGAACAACAGCAAGAAATTAAAAACTTATTTGAACAAATAATGAAGAAAAACTTCCCCAGTCTGTTGAAGGAAACAGACTTCCAAGAAATCCAGGAAACCCATAGGGTCCCAAAGAAGTTGGACCCAAAGAGAAACACACCAAGGCACATCATCATTAAATTACCCAAGATTAATGACAAAGAGAGAAATCTTTAAAAAAAGAAAGAGAAAAGAAGAAAGTTGCCCACGAAGGAGTGCCCATTAAGATGATTTCTCAAAAGAAACCTTGCAGGCAAGAAGGGGCTGGAAAGAAGCATTTAATGTCATGAAAGGCAAGGACCTATATCCAAGATTACTCTATCCAACAAACTTCCATTTAGAATGGAAGGGCAGATGAAGTGCTTCCCAGATAAGGTCGAGTTAAAGAAGTTCTTCATCACCAAGCCATTATTATATGAAATGTTAAAGGGACTTATTTAAGAAAGAGATAAAAAAATATGCACATTAAAATGACAACAAACTCACAACTATCAACAAATGAACCTAAAAGAAAAGAAAAACAATGAAAACAAAAAGCAAGGTAACAACTAGAACAGGAATAGAATCAGAGAAATGGGCATCACATGGAGGGATTTCAGTGGGCAGGGGGAAGGGAGAAACAGGGTGAAAGCGTACAGGGAAGAAGAAGCATAATTAGTAGGTATAAAATATAGGGAGAGAGATAAAAATGGCATAGGATACAGAGGACTCAGAGAACTTACATGTACAACCCATGGCATGAACAAAGAGCTGGTGAATGCTGGAGGGTTTGGGGAGGCAGCAGGGAGGGGGAATAAAGGTGGAAAATTGGGAAAACTGTAATAGCATAATCAAGAAAAATATTTAAAAAAAACAACAAACTGTGGGACACTCAGTCCAGTGTGGAAAGGTGGGCTCATAAATTACCCATCCTGAAATGTCCAAACACATGGGAAGAGTCTTCCAAAAAATTCACTGACCTGGCTGGTGTGGCTCAATGGATTGAGTGCCAGCCTGCCAATCGAAGGGTCGCCAGTTTGATTCCCAAGGGAACACATACCTACTTGCAGGCTGGGTCCTCTGTTGGGGGCATGCAAGAGGCAACTAATGGATGTTTTTCTCACACATGGAATTTCCCTCACTTTATTTCTCCCTCCTTTTTTTCTCTTTAAAAATAAACAAACAAATAAAATCTTAAAAAATGTCACATAAGCCAAATGCAGCCTCTCACAATAATACCAGCTGGTACATAGCCACAGATGGTTCCTAGAATGCTCATCTAGCAGGGAAGGCCTATATTGCAAGGGGCCCACCCTCAAGAGGTTAATTCCAGTTTTTTAGGTCCCCCCTCATATATTCTCAACAAGCTTTGGCACCTGTAACTTAACAAGCCCTAATGGATGAGATCAGAAGTTGTGACATGATGAGTAAAAATGTCTTATTAGGGGTCTACTTGGATCTTAGAATCTATACAGGATGTATAGGAATCTTAAAAGAAAGTGGACTTCAACATTTTATGTTTAGAAAATGGGATTAAATTCTAGATAAACTGCCTTGTTTGCAGCTCATTCTGAACTAGATACGGTCAAAAAATTTTCTAGACATAGAAAGAGGTAAAAGGAATCATCTCTTCTAGACTTAACAAATAAAAGCATAGGTCACACAGTTAAATTTGAATTTAAGGTAATCTTGTGTGTGTGTGTGTGTGTGTGTGTATGCATGTGTGTGTATGTCCCATGCAATTTGGGACATACTTTTAATGAAAAAATAATTATTTTCCTAAAATTTAAATTTAATTGTGCATCCCATGTATTATCTGACAGTCCTATTCTCCTCTGAAGCCAGTATTTTTTTTTTTATTAAGACACAGGATAGTACCCCATCAATATGAAGAAACCATGAAAACTCAGAAGGCAAAAATCATGTTCTGTAAACTTAAAGTGTATAATCTAGAAACATTTAAATTTTAGCCTATATAAAATATTGTTTATAAATCATTCAAAAAAGTGAATTATTCTCAGATATTTAGCTAAGTTTAGGGATGTTTAGTTATAAGCACAACTATAGTGTTAAGAGAAGACTGGTTTTGAAGTTTGAGTCAGTTATTTGATCATGAATAAACTGCTATAAGTATAACCTTTAGTTTCTTAATTCATAAAGTGGAGTACAATTTCATAATAATTTTGTGAGGATTAAATGAGATAATATCTGTCAAGGACCTGGCATACAGTTCACAGTAAGTACTGAATAGTAGTCTCTTTTTTTTACTTTATTAATTTTTATTTAATTATTTTTCAAGTACAGTTTTCTGTCTTTTACTCCCATCCCAGCCCACCCCTGCCCCGTGCTCACCACCTCCCTCCCATTTCCACCCCCCTTTGTTGCTGTCCACGTGTCCTTTATACTTGTTCCTGTAAATCCTTCCCCTATTTCCCCTGAAATTCCCTCCCCTCTCCCCTCTGGTCGCTGTCCCCGTGTTCTCTATTTCAGTGTCTTTGTTTTTATTTTGCTTGCTTGTTTGTTTTGTTGTTTAGTTTCCTGTTAAAGGTGAGATCATATGGTATTTGTCTTTCAATTTATTTATATTGTTGACCCTATTACAAATGCCCTCATTTCCTATAATCCCTAGAAGAACTTTCACTTCTAATTATAGAAAACCAAGTTAGCAGTCTGGGTTCAATCAGAAGACAGATACCATACAATAGGTTAAAGAGAGGCAGATTAATACAAAGAATTTGTAAATTAATTAAAGGACCTCACCCTGGGCTACAGGCTGCTGAATAATTCCTTGTTAGACGCCCTCAACCCACACCCCTGCTTCTTCAGGGTTTTCTGAAAACTGCAAGAGGGTCCTGCCTCCTGCAATATCCTCCCACAACTTCTGTCGAGAAAGTTTAACATGATATTTAAAGGAGAAATATCTTTAAAGGAGAAATGCTTACACAAATTCCGTTCTTATCACATTGAGGAGTACATTCAGACCTGGAGGCAATAAATTGATTAACTGATACAGCGATACCCCTAACAAATACAGAGATAATCTAGAAATCACGACAGTGGAAAAATATGTGCAAATACTCTTCTGTAGCTCTTTCAGTTCTAAGTCTGTGTGTGTGTATTTTTATGGGAATAATTGGCTTACACAGATGTAAGGAAACTGTAGTTGATAATTAAACATGAATATCAATTAGCATCATGGTAGCTATGCAGATGCTCGAAAATAATTTAATGAATTACAAAATAGCACATCAAGAGTTGCTCTGGTCTATTGAATCAAAAATCCAGTTTTTGAAAACTGCCTCAACATAATTTACCTATCCAACGTCAGTGTAAAAATTGCACAATAGACTGTAATGACTTTTTAAAACCGTGTAATGACTCTTTTAATATGTTTTACTAAGATATACAGTAGATATATATTGTAAATCGGAGGCCCCCAACCTTTTGGGCACCAGGGACTGAGTTTGCAGAAGCCAATTTTTCCACAGACCATGCGCTTGCAGGGTGTGTGTGTCCGGGGAGGGTGCGGGGGAAAGGAGGACAGGCGGGGAGCTCAGGCGGAAATGCGAGCGTGGCTTCATTCTCTTGCCTGTCCCGCCAGATACCTGCACTGGTCCATGGCCGGGGAGTTGGGGACACCGGTTTTAAACAGTTCATTATATTATTTTGCCCGATTGTGAGAGGGAGCTCAGTTATTTCCCCATTACCTAAAAATATTTCTCAAGAGAAAATAATAAAATAAAAATTACTATGCTGAGCATGATGCCAGGGGAAAACTAAGAATCCTTAAAAATATAAAATTAATTGAACTGCTGAGAATTGCTATATTATGACAGAGTCACATGGTTACAGGGACTCACCCTGGTTATCAGATCAGTTTTGATTTACAAGGATCTACAATTAATCACTTTGAATTTCAGGCAAGCACAGCCTATCTCTCCTCTCATTTATTCTGCCCTAATAATAATAATTTTTGTGAACAATTGATGCTTTGCAGATGCCACACTGTACTGAGTACTTTATGTCCATTATACTCTTTTTATTACAGCAATGAGGTATTGTTATTGTCATTTTATAGGCGAAAAAGTGAGAATTGTTGAGTTACCTATTTAAGAGACTCATCTCAGAAGCAGAAGGGCTGGGATTTGAATAATTACCTGTCACCAGAGCTCCCACTTGTTTTAAACATATTTCTTACTCCACGTCCAAAGTGGAGATTTATACTGTTTAGTCAGAGGTGTTAGAGTTCCCAGCACTGCTTCTCAGACTTGCATGTGCACCATATCGCAAGATTATCTTTATAAAACATAGACCCTAATTTAGTAGAACTGACTGAGATTCAGAATCCAACAAGTTCTCATTTTGTGTGCATATTACCAGCCCAGGAAACGTACTTAGCATGGAAAAGTGTAAGAGAAAATGTGGTTGGAACAAACCAAAAAATTAGTGGGATCCAAATATCTATGATTTCAAGTCTGCAGCTAACTTAACAGAAAAATTAGAGGTCAGTGAAAGAGATGATTTATAGTTTCTGGGCTTGAAAAGAAGAGGGAAATTTTGGAAATCCTGCTGTAAACCTTATGAGGTAACTCACAACAAAGGCTAGAATGGATCAAATACAGATGACCTTCTTAGTTCACTCCAAGAGTGCAGCATCATTACTCTAAAGCCAAAATCAGACAAAGGAAATACAAGAAGACAAAGCTACAGACCAACATTGCTCATGAATATAAGTGTAATGATCCTCAGAAAAAAACGACGAACTGAATAAAAAAGTACTGAAAGAATTACATACACCACCACCAAGTAGGATTTATTCCATGCATGCAAGGCTGGTTTAACATTTGAAAATCAATGAATGCAATTTATCACATCAACAAACTAAAAGAGAAAAATCACATAATTATATCAGTAAATGCCACAAAAGCATTTGACCAAATCCAACACCCATTTATGATAAATAAAAAAAACACTCCTGGCAAACTAGAAATAAAGGGAAATTTTCTCAAATTGATCAAGCCTATCTATAAAAACCTACAGCTAACATTATACTAAATAGTAAGAAACTTGAAGCTTTCCCACGAAGATCAGTTAAAAAAGAAAGGTGACCTCTCACCACTGTTTTGAGCATCATACTAAAATCCTGAGTAGTGCCATATGGCAAGAAAAGGGAATAAAGTGCATACAGATCGTGAAATAAGACATAAAATTATCTTTGTCCTCAGATGACATAATATTTGTGCAAAAAATCAGAAAGAGTTGACAAAATAGCCCTCTTAGAACTAATTAAGTCCGTAGAGCAGGGTTATAGGATGCAAAATCAATCACCTTTCTATATACCAACAATGAACAATTAAGAGTGGAATGAAAAGCATAATACCATTTATATTAAAACTATCAAAATGATATTCTTAGTTATAAATCTAACAAAATGTATACAAGATCGGTATGATAAAAACTACAAAACCCCAATGAATGAAACATAGGCAAACCACATTTTACTGTAACCCTCGCCTATTGTGCTTCACAGATACTGTGCTTTGTACAAATTGAAGGTTTGTGGCAATCCTACAGAGAGCAAGTCTGTCCACACCATTTTCCAAACAGAATTTTCTCACTTCCTGTCTCTGTGTCACATTTGGGTAATTCTCACAATACTTGAAACTTTTTCATTATGATTATAGTAGTTATGGTGATCTGTGATCAGTGATCTTTGATGCCACTGGAGCAAGATACTCCACCAGTAAAAAATAAGATGATGACTTCTGAAGGCTCAGATGATCCTTAGCAATGTTAAGCAATATTTTTCAAATTGAGGTAAATACACTTTTAGACATAATGCTATTGCACATTTAATAGACTACAAGATAGTATAAACATAATTTTTATATGCAGTTACACAGTAAAAAAAAAACAAAAAAAATTGTGACTCACTTTATTGTAGTGGTCTGGAACCAAACTTGCAATATTTCAGAGGTATGCCTATAATTGGAGAAATATTCCAAGCATGCAAATAAGAAGTCTTGATATTGTCAAGATCTCAGTTCTCAACTTGTTTTAGAGATTCAATGCAATCCCAAACAAAATGCTAGCAAATTATTTTATGGGTATAAAACAATGATTCTAAAGTTTACATGGAGAGGTAAAAGACTCAGGATGGCCAACACAGTGTTGACGGAGAAGGAAAAAAGTTGGAGGAGTAATGCTACTCAACCACGAGACTTACTGTGTAAACTGCAGTAATCGGGACAGCAGGACAGTGTGGCATTGGTGGAAGGACAGACAAGCTGCAGACTGAAAGACGACCTGTAAAAGACACACCTGATAAAGGACAATTATTCAAAATAGACAAATAACTTTTAAAACACAATAATAAGAAAACAGACCATCTAATTTTAAAAATGGGCCAAGGTTCTTAACAGGTACCTCACCAAAGAAGACATATAGATGTTGAATAAACATATGAAAAAATGCTCCATATCATATGTCATCAGATAAATAAAATTAAAACAACAATGGGATATCATTACATACCTGTGACAGTGGCCAAGGACTAGAACACAGACAACACCAAATGCTGACGACGCTATGCAGCAATAGGAATGCTCTTGAGTCGCTGGTGGGGATACAATGCGGTACAGCCGCTTTGGAAGGTGGTTTGGTAGTTTCTTACAAAACTAAGCCTACTCTTCCCATATAATCCAACAATCACACACCATGGTTTGGTTTTACCTGAAGGAGCTGAAACCTTAGGTCCACACAAAAAAACTGAGCATTGATGTTTACCAGCATTATTCATACTTGCCAAAATTGGAAACAATCAAGGTATGTTTCAGTGGGTGAATGAATAAGTAAACTGTGAAATATTCAGACAAAATAATATTATTTTAGTGCTAAAAAGAAATGAGCTATCATACCATGCAATTTTATGACACTCTGGAAAAGACAAACTATGGAAACAGTATAAAAATAAGTAGTTGCAAAGGCTGTGAGGAGATGAATAGTGATTTTTTTAGGGCTGTGGAAATACTTTCTTTGATAATATAATGATGGAGATAATGTATGCCATACATTTGTCCAAACCCACAGAATGTAAACACCGAGAGCGAACCGTAATGTACTTTGGATCACTATCAATGCAGTTCCATCCTTGGTAGAAAATGTAACGTTCTGGTCAGTGATACTATGAATGTGTAGCACAGGTGTTTTATGCAAAATCTTTGTGCTTTCCCCTCAGTTTTGCTCTAAACCTCAGACGGCTCTAAACAACACAGTCTTTAAAAATCAAATGGAAAAATGGACAACAAAAGAAAGGATTCTGATCCATCTACCAGACCCAGGAAAAATGATCACGAAGGCAAATATCATTAGAATGCAATATTTTCTCACAGTAAGAAAATGCTTAAAATACTAACATGAGGATTTAATAACTAAAAAATAGCTTATATTAAATTTTAGCTATCACTAATATAATTACATGTATTGCCTATGTAAATCTACTTATAAGCATGTTAAAACCAAATCGTTTACATTAGAATGACTTACAATTCACAAAGTTATTTGATGTTAGGAAATTAAATACAAAGAATCTGCAGCCGTGTGCGCGGGCCGACAACTCTGGCCTGTCGAGAGCACATTAGAAGGATGCATCTCAGGCCCCAGCCCCAACCTGCTGAGTCGGTATCTGCCTTTTAACAATAGTGACGGTCTCATACGTAGAGCGAAGTTTGAGAATTACTGCCCTATAATACAAGGTCTAATTTTTAAACTATAATCTCCCATTGAAAGATCCCAGAGAAACATCTCAATGTTTTTGAAGTATATTTAAACCAAATGTTCTGTGGAGAAATGAAGTGCTCAGTGTGCAATCACAGAGGCAGTGTTTCTGTGACCGCTTGTTCCTAACATCAACAGGAATCAGTGCGCGCTAAGCAGAGGCTGCCCCCGAGGAATAATTTACCCTTTTTTCCTTTGGATTTCCAATTTGTTTTTCTCATCTTCCTATTTTTTTAGATACTCTAGTGAAAGATTATGATAATTACTGTCTTAGGATAATTGGCTGAAGCAGATCAGGGGTTATTTCCTCAGCCTCTTGACTCTGGAGGTGGAGGGGAAATAAACAGAAGCAGAGATCATGAGTGAGGAAACACTACCTACTTAATTTTGCTGTTGACTTGCCTTTTGAATTCTTACCTTCACACCTCCACTCTGGTCTCGGCAAAACAACAGGTGCAAACTGCAGATGGGTGAGATCAGAGCTGTAGACATGCATTGCCACTGGTTATATCAGCCTCAGTCTGAAAGAGGGCCAGCAGCAACTAGACTTGTGTCCCGGACTGCCAGGTCAGAGGGCTTCTTTGAACAGAGAGGGCATTTCCAGGCTGGGCTATTCCCATGCGAGCACTCAGGCAAGCCCAGCTTTACAACTTCATTGCAAAAGCTATAGGGTTTCCCCACCTGACCCCTGCAGTTAAGCATAATTAAATATCCTTCTCCAAGTGAAAGAAAGGGAAAAGGAATCTTAAACAAATACGCATTATTATATGTTTACTTGCGTCTGTATCTACATTTAGAAATTTTACCAAAATAACAGATAAATTTTGCCCCCCAAAATGGAAAGTTTAAAATATAACTTTCTTTCTTCTATTTTGCTTTGAAAATACCTGATATATTTAGGTATTTGTGAAGGTATTTAGTGTTTGTCAAATCTTACATAAATGAAATTGGTAAGGCAGATGTTATTGGGTTAGCCAAAATGTTAGTTCTGTTTTTTCCATAAGATGGTTCTGGTAGCACTTAATTGTCTTTAATTAGAAACAATTTTGTTAGATTGTATTGTAACAGCTGTCATATTGGTGGACATTAAAAAAAAAACAACTCATCACCCAGTCTGGTGTGGCTCAGTGGACTGAGCGCCAGCCTGCGAACTGAAAAGTTGCTGGTTCAATTCCCAGTCAGAGCACATTCCTGGGTTGTGGGCCAGGTCCCCAACTGGAAGCATGTAACAGGCAAATGATCCTCTCACACATCGGTATCTCTCTCCCTTTCTTCTCTTTCTCCCTCCCTTCCCCTCTCTCTAAAAGTAAATAAATAAAAACCTTAAAAAACTTATAAAATTTGTGAATTTTAGTGTAACCATTTAATATTGAAGATAGAAGAAAATACAAAACACTTTTGGTATATTATGCTTTGTTATTTCAAGAAAGGGAAAAACAACTGAAATGCAAAAAAAGATTGTGCAGTGTATGGAGAAGGTGCTGTGACTGATCTAATGTGTCAAAAGTGGTTCATGAAGTTTTGGGCCGGACATTTCTTGCTGGATGATGCTCCATGGTCAGACCGGTTGAAGCTGATAGTGATCAAAGAGAGACGTTAATTGAGAATGATCGGTCTTATACCATGTGGGCGATAACTGACATACTCAAAATATCCAAATTGGTAAAGTTATTGGTAAAAAGAAAAATGCCTTTTAGGGAAAAAACATATGAAATTTTTGGCCAACTCAATATATTTTTCTCTAATCAAATCATGTTACAACTGGCTCTTTTTAGTATGGTGCTGGGTATGTAAGTGCTGAAAACACTTGTTGATGTATAAAATATTTAGGGAGAAATGAGACATTGTTCTTGCCCATAAGAAGCTCATTGTATAGCAGGAGAACACCCAGTTCTGTAGGAAGCTTATTGAAAAAAAACGAGTTAAAAAATTTCACAAAGATGACTCGTAAAGGAAGATGTATTAGTTATCTGTTGCTGCGGAACAAATTAACCCAAACCCCAGCAGCTTAAAATACGTATCTATTATCCCTGATTCGGGAGGGAGTTAGCTAGGTGGTTCTTGCTGAGGGTCTCTTATGAGGTTAGTTAAGTTGTTGGCTGGGGCTGGAGTCATCTCAAGGGAGCCCAAGGATTTGGTGAAAATAAAAAATTTGTCTTTAATTTACAGAAAAAAAACAAATGGACTTTTTGGCCAATGCAATATTTATCCAATTCAAAGTTTGTGTGTGTAAAAGATATCTGAATGAGGCATAAATATATTTCAAACTGTAAGGTAGAACAGGAGTTAATATTCTATAGTATTTCAAATGACTATAGTAACAGTAACATTTTAATTCTTAAATAATTATATTGTAGTCAATTGGATATGTATGTCCAATACATACATTTAAGACATTTAATATATAGGTATGGGTTAATGAATGTGCAATTGAACATGCATGTGTATATGTATGTTCTGAAACCGTGATGACCTAATATAGTATGAATAATACAGTTACAAAGCAAAACACTACATGTGCCTATGTTTCTATAGATATATACAAATTAGGTTTTACTAAATATTTTATACACAGGATATTCTTTTAAATTTTTAGAGCGACATTTCCAATTAAAGATAATGTTATTGGCATATTCAGCATTATCAATAATCAAGTAATGACAGCTCAAAACAAATAGATACCACTTATTTTTCTATAATATTTACCAAAGTTTTAGTGGTCAACATAAATACTCAATTCACTTATAGTGGAGACATGTGTGTGGCATATTGAGGAAACACTTTAAATAAAGTTTGTGTTTTGATCTACATTTCTCCCTTTTGCCCTTTATCTGTCATAAACAGTCTGGTATAACCATCTTTACATGCAAAGATGTTTACTGAAGCAATTTGAAGTTGTTAATAATTTGGAAAAAATTTAAATATTCAACAATAGAAAGTATGTACAGAACATCATATAGCCATTTTAAAAGGTGCTTTGCTAGAACATTTTAAAAACAGGGAAAAATGCTAACACTATGCTGTTAATTTTTTTTAGAGCCCACAAAATTTAAAATGTAAGAGAATCCCAGTTGTGAAATCACATGTTCAATCAATATCTTTGGAGTGCCTATCTATGTGCTTGTTTTAACAAGCACTATTGAGATATTTGAATATATTATCAAAATAGAAGTTCCTATTTCTCACATACCATGTTTTAGCAGGAACAGGACTATAAAGTTTCAAAATGTTCATAGTAAAATCTTGATAACAAGATTATAAATATTTGAATTTTTTATTTGTAACTTTATTCTCCAGGCACCTATATTGTGAATGACTATTATGGTAACAAAAGTAAAAAACACTTAAAATGCAAAAATATATCAGAAAAACAATTATGTTAACTAAAAGTGTTGCTTAAGTTGTACTCTGCTTATAA
The DNA here is from genome assembly GCF_014824575.4 of Sturnira hondurensis. Classification (NCBI taxonomy): domain Eukaryota; kingdom Metazoa; phylum Chordata; class Mammalia; order Chiroptera; family Phyllostomidae; genus Sturnira; species Sturnira hondurensis. Next base: position 1,971,338 of record NW_028091775.1, read on the forward strand.
ATCTTGAAAATAAACATGAGCTTCCAGGGATGTTCAACCTTTTGGCATCTCTGGGCCGCACTGGAAGTAGAAGAGTTGTTTTGGGCTACACATTAAATATACAAATACTAATGAAAACTGATGAGCAAAAAAAAAAAATGTTTTAAGTCAACTTTAAATTTTGTGTTGGGCTGCATTCATAGCCATCCAGGGCCACATGTGTCCCACAAGCCATGGATTGGACACCCCTACTAGTCAAATGACAATCTCTCTGTCCCTTAAACTTCAGACAACACTTACACAAAAATCTTTTACTTTTCCCCTCCATGCAAAAAAAAAAGATACTATTCTCACTAATTTGTTTTCTTTTAAAGCAAAAATATAACTAGTTGCAATTAATATGCAAATATGACTCTTAGGTCTTGGAATTGATTTCCCTGGCCCAATTTAGCACTCAGATTCTAAGCAACTGTCCATCCATTGAGAGTGGTGCCTTGATAGTGCAAATCCAGTTTGAATTTTCTTTGTAATACAACTCATTTACCTGCAACTGTACAATCTATACCTGTGGTTTGTCATTTAACCCAATAATTTTCATATTTGCATGTCATTTTTTGAAATCATCTTGTTTAATGACTGCATAATGTGTAGTTGTTTAAGTACTAAGTGAGTAATTATTCTCACTTGCATTATGGCCATTACTTTATTGAGTAACCTACATTATAAAACCCCTCGGAGGCTCCTTATCTAGCAGGTTATACACTGCTGATTGTCAGGTCTGGAGGCATCTACCTCGGGCCCTCTCAGTGGTCCCAAGCACAAATGCATACAGAGACTAGACCACTAACATGAATAAGTGAAGAAGGCTGGGAAGAAGGCTTGGAGAACGTGTGCTGTTAGTACAAGGGACAGCCAGTATTCAGCTTCTGCTATTACTTTTGCTGATCAGGAGTAGTAGCTTGATTTTCCCGACTTTTAATTAAATTAAGAATCTACTTTTCAAATATAAAATTTTCTAATTATTAAAAATGCTGAGTGGACCAAACACAGAAAGCCAATTGGGTTTGGTTTCCCACAGGGAAATTCAAGCTCATGAAGCTTTCACATTGTCACCTGTTATACCCTTCTTGACATAGATTCTTTTGTTTAGGAAAAACTTTAAAAAAGGTTAAGATTTCTCTGTGTGTATAGAAACCCCCTCAGTCTAGTTTATTGATGTTCAATCACATGATTCTATATTGTTTATCATTTAAAGTATGTGCTTGCTTTCAAAATTATTGAACTTCTAAAAATCTTTTGATAAATCAATGTAGGTTCACAAATGTAATGGATAGTTACTGAAACAATATAGGAAAACTAAGTTTATGTGCACAAGTCACCCATCCAATTTCCCTGCTTTTTAAGCAATGCATATGCTTAAATCTAGTCTAATTTTTAAAGAAAATGCAATGAATAAAAAATCTTGAATTTGGAATGCTAGGCATAATCAAAATGTCCTAGCATCTCAAAAGTAAATAGGGAAAATAAAGAACCAGAACAAAAGTAGGCTATTTTTCCCCGAAACAAAAATAAATAAAAGAGCCAAGCCCTAGTAACTATAAACTCAAGGCAAGAAGTCATGGAAGAAGGTAATTCTTAGCCAGTTATGTTTAGAATAACCTACCAAGGCATCAAGCAAACTCTGTTTCTTCTAATAAATTTAAAACTCTTAATAAACTCTGGGCAAGAAATCATAGAGCCAGTTAAATGCTGTCAGCCTGTGTGCCACAGCTGTCACCAGAGGACAGGGCTAACATTCTGAGTGAGGGCAAGGCAAAAGCACAGACATAGAAAGAATTCCATGTCATGAACACTGTGAAGCAGTTTGCTCATTTTAGCAGCCTCACGGATGACATTTTGTTTTCGTACATGGCTGTATTCTAGTCATTGAATACCCATGGGGAAAAAGTGATGAATACATTAGTCTTCTGCCCGGGATGCCCCTGACAAAGGTATTGAGAGAGATAATGCTTGAATGGAGGACCCACCCAGCTTTAAGAATGGAAAAGTGTCCCCTACAGGACAGCCTTGATTCAAAGACTTTATTAGAGTATTTAGATAAAGATAGGTTTAATGAAGAGAAAGTACACCTGAGATGAAATACCATGTTCCAGATGCTTTCAAATCACATACATTACCCAATTTATTCAAATTTACATTAAAAATGATTATTTTAGTAATAAAATAATAGTAATTAACCCTTTGCAAGTATCATCCAGTAAACATATCATGTGTCTCAAATGAATTGATCATCTTAACACTAACGTCAACCTGTGAGGTAGCTACTATTATGACACCTATTTTTCAGATACGGAAATACAAATTTAGCTGGCCTTTGAACCTGATCAGTTTGATTCTGGGTCTCATAATAATTAGATGTTTTGCCTGGCAGGCTGTGGAGTCTGATTCTAATCCTTATTTAATCCACATCTATCGCTCTTCAAAATACAAACTCTATTTTGCCAAGGTGGCTTGTATACAAATGAGGGATCTCCCGGATGCAACTGAAGACCAAAAACCCAGAAAATTCTTTCTCCTCAAGTCTGGACGTGTATATTTACACTGGGAGTATATATTTAGCCCGTCTTAACCACAATCTGTAGAGCACGCTGCAGGAAATATTCCCACTGCAGGAAAAGGCTCCTGATGCTGCCTTTTGACATTTCTTAGAGCAACATTGACCGACAGACCTCTCCGGTGTTTGTTTTCTCATTTTCTCAAAGGCTACCCATCTGCCACTGTAAGGAAGAAAAATACAATTTCCTCTGTCGTTCTATGCTCTTGGCTGAGATCCCCCTGTAATAAAAGACAGATTAACAAAAGAAAAGCAGACACCCAGGAAAACTGAGTAACTCCTCGAAATGACCCAGGCAGTCACCTGAAGCATCATTTCCAGCTAAAGACAAATGATGTGGCAGTGTACAGACCAGTTATGGAAGGTTAACAAAGCACAGTGTCGGGGGAGGGGAAATCTCTTCCTTTCCTTCCTGGTTCTTATACCTGTTCAAATAATTAAAATGGCATAAGGCAATTTAGCAGGAGAAAATCACATTTAATAGAGATGCACAGGTAATTTGTGTAAACTTGAAGAATCTCAAAGACAATAAGGCAAAATGAGGTATTTATGTCATTTGGACAAAGGAGGAGCTATGGATCTGGGATGAGATAGCAAGGAGCTGGGGAAATCCTTTGGCAAGTTCAGCAGGGAAACAGAGACAGACAGCTGAACACAATGGCCGAGCAACTTACAGTCAGATACAAAAGGTCACTCCCCAGAGAAAACATCTAGGCCTCAGTGGCATTTCAGCTCTAGACCTAGAAAAGCAGCAAAACCATGTGGGTGAAGACCAGAACCACTGCAATGACTGATGGCCCCCTGCCCTGTTTCTGACCAAATCAGTGGTGACCATGACCCCAACTGGGAACAACTAGAGAACTGATGAATATTCTGATAAAACCCTTCCCTGAGACCTTCCCTGAGTTTCCTGCCTGCAAGAAAGATACCAAAGCCTCAAGACAAAGGACCCAGCATGTATGCTCTTCCTCTGAGAAAGCAGCCTGTGCCATTTCTTTTCCCTTCTTATTCTCTACTTCTCTCTTCACAGGCCCGAGTCTCCTAAACTCTAAGCCAAGGGGAAGCTGGCAGCTTGCTCCAAGCTCTCCAAGCTGAACCTGACCCTAAGGCCCCTTTTTCTCTGACTCCTGGTGAGCTAAGGCAGCCCAGCCTAGGATCCCCATTGCTTCTTTTATGCTAAGCCCTTTTGTTTCACTGTCCCCAACTTCGGTAAATGGATCCTCATAGTCACCTGGACTCATGTTATAGAACATTTCCTATACAAAGTCAAGAACTCACACACCACAGCTGGCCCTAGGCAGACCAGCTCAGGACCAGGCCTCTGTCCTGTAACAGATCTGGGACTTCAGGAGGAAGTGGTGTAATTCACAAGGAGATGAAAAGGGTTAATGTTTAATAAATAAATGTTTGCTGAGACATCTAGAGACAGTGAGACAAAAAAGAGGACTTTGATCAAAGAAGCCGTGATTGGTTCCTTCCTGTCTACCATGGCTAATTTGTATTAAACTATAGTTATCTATGATAATGGCTGCTTTCCAGAACAGGCCTTCTGTATTGATTTTTTTTTTTACATAGAAAGCAAGTAAGAGTTTAAAATAATCAATATTCCAAAGAGGCATATTTTGGGGTGGTATCTCCTCTTCGACAGTAAACAAGGGCTTCCAGATTTAAGTCTTTGCCTTCTTAAATGAGGACAGTTTCTACATTTAGCTCTATAGTAGGCATTTTGACATGAGCAAAGCAAGGACAATGGACCAGGTACTGGAGACCAGGGCAGAATGCTGCTTGCATAACAAGGAGCAAAAGTGGGGAAAAAAAGGTCCTTGTCCCCAGGATAGCCTTTCCCCCCCTAGTACATCACCCCTTATGCAGTTCAGTCCTTGCCCTGATCTTTCCTCCCCTGGCATGTTGCTAGTCCTGTGGTTAGACCCCTAAGAGGGGGTATAAACATGGGGACCCAGAGAATAGCCCTCAAGATTTAAGTCCCGGAACAAAGAGGTTCTGACCTGCATCCAATACATTTAGGCCTCAGTCGTGTTCCAGCTCCTGGCCCAGAGAAGCAGCAAAACCAGACGATCAACAGCATGGCTGGGGGCAAAAAAATGACCAACCTTTGTTCTTTTGCTTCTTAAGGGAAATTTGACACAGTGGTCAGAATGACAACTATTAAATCCTAGCTCACCATAGCTATGTGACCTTGAACTGGTTTCCTCATTTTTAGAGTAGAGGGTGTTAAAGGGCAAAATTAAACCCAGTACATTTCAAAGGCTGATTGGCCTTATTGAGTCATGACTGGGGCACCATCCCACCTAACTGGAGGAGCACTCCTAGGTGTTGATATAATGGAAGGTTTTTACTGGGGGGGAAAGGGTGGGACAAGGGAATATTAACAAAAGAAAAGAGTGGATTGTTTAGGGGTGGGGAAATCCTTTAGGGAAAGAGAATGGGAAGGCTTTTATCTTGCAGGTTGCTGCTTCTTTCCCTGGGGGGATGAAGAGGGCCCAGGTGACAGATGACTTTACAGGTGCTTGACCAGGAAATTCCAGACTGGTTGGCTAAGATCCTGTTGCTGGGCGAGGTTAAAACTGCCGTTAGATCAGGTGTTAAATCTAGGTTTGGTGGGTTTGGTGTCATGAGCACTTAGCAGAAATGATGTCATTTTGGGCCTGGGGTTTTGTTTCTAAGAAGTATTAATAATTTATCTTTCTGAAATCTGTTTTGGGAATAAACTCAGCTAAATTCCTGCTGCATAGGGTCCAGTGCATAAGATGAACTAAAATGTCTAAATATGATTTTCTCTGTGTCGAATCTTTTCTCTATATCCAAACCTTTATTTTACACATTATAGTCAGAGGGGGATATATGATGGGGGAGTAGGGGTGTCGGGGAGGATTACATGAAATCCCTTGGTGGTGGGTTAGGGAGTGTGGTAATCTGTGAGAATGGATGAAGAATGAAATGGAGAGACACATACTTCTTTTACATTGGTGTGTATAGAATAGTTAATAATGAACACTTACTGTACTTAGAGATGGTATTTGCTTTTGCAACAAGACAACAAGAGGTCCTGTGGTCTCCTACTCTGGTGGAAGATTGTGCCTTGAGGCGTCTGAAGAAAGAGGATTACTCTAAGCTTTCATAAATATGTCATCTTAGATGCAAAAAAGACAGTAGACAGATTCAGTCAAGATAAAGGAAAGACACCGGCCTGGGACAGGACTATCCACCATGACTTGCTTTTAGTTGAGAAGTTTTCATTCCATCCCATGTGATTACTTAGGTCTCCCTAAGGGCCACCAGGCAGGCCTCCCCTGAGCTCATCCTCCACAGCTACAAAGTGTTTATTATTCATATTAAACACCCATTTTCAATGTAAAAGCAAGTAAAAACAGAAATGCCCAACAATCACCATAGATTCCAGTGGTGATGTGTTCAATTTCTGGTCTAAATCACTAAAATGCTACTCTGCTAATTTTCACCTTCACAGAGCTTTGATGTGCATACACAAATGACCCATTATATTCAGTCCGTATAAAGAGTGTTATCAGCCATGTGCTTTGCATTGGAGAGTTTTCATTTGAGGCTAAATTGATCTGAATTATGCTGCTGTATGTGTCAGAAACACATCGTTTTTATAGCAGTGCTGAGGAATCCGATTTCTCCACCCAAATGAGCTTTCCGGGTAGGTTAATCTGCCCTAACCCCTGAAGAATACTTTTCTCAGAAGTATAGTCTACAGGCCTGTGCTTGGAGAATGCTCATACATGATCTATGTGTGCTCGGCCCCCAGAAATTGTGTGTGTCTGTCTCAATCTATCATTTTAGTACAGCCTTCTGTTGTTTTTCTGATGTCAGACAGCCTTGCAGGGGTGTCCAACCTGCAGCCCAGGATGGCTAGGAATGCAGCCCAACACCAAATTGTAAATTTACTTAAAACATTATGAGGTTTTTTGTTGTTGTTGTTACCTGTCACAGTATATTTAGTGTGTGGCCCAAGACAACTCTTCTTCTTCCAGTGTGGCCCAGAGATGCCCAAAGGTTGGACACCCCTATTGGAGGCTTGTGTTACCCACCCCAGGCGGTAGGTTTTATCAACATACAACCCTTGCTGCAGGCTAAAATTCAGAAGTATTACGGCATTCCGCCCCCCCACCCCCAATTTTATGGTGAGAGATTCTTTTGCTTAGCATATAGGTTCATAACAATCCTTCTAAAATTAACAGACAATATTTGAAGCATAACTTCTTAAATACTGGGAGATCTTCGTACTGGCCAAGTGATAGAACAGTTTAGTAATGGAGGATACAGGGATGGACATGAAAACGGAGCAAACACCTAAAAGCTATTTGTAGTTAAAAAAACAAAGCCCCCAGATTTTACTCTAACATACAATAAGCTTTAAAGAAATTGCTGTTGCATTGAGACTGAACTAATTATAATGAGATAGAACTGGATCATGAAAATGTGCTTTGATTTTAGAATGAAATTCAGGAAATAGCTTTAGGGTCTTTTTTTAGTGACACCTACATTGATAAAGGATGTACAATTTTCCAAGTCTATTAGCTAGTCACTTAATAGTAAATTTGACCAAATGTATTGACACCTGTGTTTCTTATGGTTATCTGTATAGCAAATGGCAAATTGGAGATTTGTATTCTATTTAAAGTGGTTACATCTAGGAAAATTTATTGTGTTTGACAAGGAAAGCTCTCTTTTAAAAGAGACTCAATGGACTTGTTTAAGATGGTTTTCTACAGTACCAGGAGGCATTGATATAATAACAGATTCCCTTTCAGCACAGGAGTTATTTAAATAGATAGCTGGGCCATTGCAGTGCCGAACAGCCATACAGTAGCTTAGTTTTGCACTTTGGCCTTCACTTAGAACATAAAAATGTCTCATATGACGAGTCCCATTATGGTAGGGTACCTGTCTAATGCAGCTCATTCTTGTATCTAATTCAAGGAGGTTTAATTACCAGAAGCATTAATCTCCCTAGTAATAATAATAACCAACATTTGTAAGAACTTTGAAATTTACAAAAGAATTTTCACATATTGTTCTTCCCCTTGTATTATTGCCCTAACTTCCTAATTGTTCTTCCTAACTCCAGCCTCAACTCCTTCCAGTTTATTCTCTATATTGATAATCAAAATTATCTAATTTGCATGATTATATATGTGCAGTAGTTCCTTATTGCCGACATGGTAAGATCTAAATCATTATCTAAACATACAGGGTAGAAAACCCAGGTTTGGGGAACCAGTTTTTTTATAAGGCGCACACACACAAATAAGCTAACATTTTATTTAAATATTCGCAATATAGGAAGAAACAGATGCTGCAAATCTTNTGTCTAATGCAGCTCATTCTTGTATCTAATCCAAGGAGGTTTAATTACCAGAAGCATTAATCTCCCTAGTAATAATAATAACCAACATTTGTAAGAACTTTGAAATTTACAAAAGAATTTTCACATATTGTTCTTCCCCTTGTATTATTGCCCTAACTTCCTAATTGTTCTTCCTAACTCCAGCCTCAACTCCTTCCAGTTTATTCTCTATATTGATAATCAAAATTATCTAATTTGCATGATTATATATGTGCACTAGTTCCTTATTGCCGACATGGTAAGATCTAAATCATTATCTAAACATACAGGGTAGAAAACCCAGGTTTGGGGAACCAGTTTTTTTATAAGGCACACACACACAAATAAGCTAACATTTTATTTAAATATTCGCAATATAGGAAGAAGCAGATGCTGCAAATCTTTGGTAGGCATACCTACAACTTGGGATTTGTCACCGAGATGGTGGTGCATAATTTACGTGTATTCATCAGGTAGAATAGTTCTTTTACTTGAGTGCCAATGATTGAAAAGCTGGGACCAAATGTCAAATAACTCACTTTTATGTTTCCTAGTAAAGAATAAAAGTGAAATTTTAGAAATTAAAGCAAAATTATATGAACCAAACTAATGCTATACATTTTTTCAGTTTAAATAAACTGTTTACAGAAATTTGGTAATCCACTCGTATATCTTGCTTGGTATCAGTTGCAAATGTTTACTCTTCTTAAGTTTCTGAGACTACTATATATTTAGTAGGTTATATACACTTTATTTTCTTTTTCTCATAGTTTTTAAACTTGGAGCACGAAAGCTGAGTATTAAAGCTGGTACTTAAACTTTTTACAACTCTTCAGTTTGTTCAGGCCCAGTTTATATTTTGCTTTATTTGCCCAAGTGTGACCTCCTCACGTCCATGCAACAGGTGTAAGAAATCATCTCATTACCCATTTCTGCCTAACTCATGCAGCACAAAGGCACCCTGATCCCAGCCTGCAGGACATGGTCAACCTTTATGGTCACCTTCTCGGAAGCACCCTACTAATGCACTCTCATTTACACATTGCCTCTTCTAATTCCCCTTTAAGCAAATATTTTCAGCGTTTGAACCTTAATCATTGTGCTTACAGATTAAGTTCAGTTATGAATTTTTTCTTTAAGGGAGCTAATTTATTTTTCCCTACTGTTTTTTTCATGTATTTTGTAACACAAGCTAATCTTCAAAAACATAACAGCCAAGTTGAGGACCTTATGAAAAATAATTTTCTCCAGGATGACACAAATTATCATTCAAATTATTTAGAACTCCATATGCTAATTCTTTCCCTCAAAGATACATTGTGGGGAGAGATAAGAAACCAGTATAATGGACTGGCAGTGTTGGTCTTCATTATGAGAAGGGAGAAGAACGGAGAAAAGCAGTTTCCTCTCGATAAAACATTTCAAAGATTATCTACAGAACATTAAGATACAATAACACTGGAGAAACCCTATGTCAAGGAAGACTCCATCATAGCAAAAAATTCTTATTTGTATTTTTTAAATAATGAGAATATCATAGGTATACATTATCGATAAAGAAAAAGAAGGAATTGGATGTAGAATGAGTTTACATATATGAGGTCTGTCCAGAAGGTGTCCAAGCCAGGTAATATGAAAAATAGAGATGTTTATTGAAGATGGTACAAGATACAAGAAACACTGTACATAGGACAGAGATGCCTCAGTCCCCTTCAAAAATAGGCACCTTGGGACCTCACACAGTTCTCCCAATTGCCATTAGCTGCCCCATGATATCTCACTGACAGTCTGAAATCTGTTTTCTTTCAAAGATGGTTTTAGTTTTGGGAAAAGCTAGAAGTCACAGGGTGTCAAATCTGGGCTGTAGAGAGGCTGAGTCACCTGGGTAATTTGATGTTTTGCTAAAAAAAACTCTGCAGGGGACATAATACATGAGTGGGTGCATTGTTGTGATGAAGCTGCCAATCACCAGTTGCCCATGGCTGAGGCCTTCTGAATCATCCAAACAGTTTCTGTGGAGGAATGTTTAAGCTTAACACAAAATTTGCTGCAGATTCATTGCTCTACTTGCTCAGTCATTTTGAATGTGATAGCCTCAGAGTACACATGCTCACTCAATGGCAGCTACTGTCCCCACTGACTAGGACAGTGAAGTCATCATTGTTCACACATGCATATTCCAGTCCACTGTTCTCAGCTGCCAGGTTACATCGATGTCATGCAAACTTTTCTCTTTCTATTAACAGTGCTGAACTTTTCGAAGACATACCTCATATATTATCTCATTTAATTCCTGTAGCAATCTTTGGGGCAGGAATTATAATTCTCATTTTAGATATAAATAAGTAGAGCAATGTAATCTTACAAAGGATAAAATTACAGTTGTTTAGAATGCATCATTAGCTATTGTTTTATCGTGTACTTAACATTTTCTGGATGTTGTTTAATGACCATTGCTTTAAATGTAGAAATTTAATGTACTGATGAAGTCAATAATTATGATCACATTCCCTGTTTCTAAGTCCCTTTTATCTTTATATTAATAAGGGCTAAATTTTAGGAAGAAACCAGTATTATTTGTATCATTTATTTATTTAGTTACCTTTCTCAGATTGAACTGTTAACACATGCAATAATATAGCTTTTTCCAAAAAGCCTAACTCCCATGATTATTGTTTATAAAACTAAAAGTTACAGAAAGAAAAAAGGCAATGCCATCTAGTTTTTTGAAAAACAAAATATTGAAAATGTCACTTTTTTTTATTTTGGAACACAATCTATTTAAATATCTAATGAAAGTTATAGATTTTCTCTCCGAAAGAAAATACATGTGTGTATCTACTAACCCTCCAATTCTCAACAAATTAAAGCCACATGTATGTAGTGGTATGAAGTATACAGGGTAGGGAAAAAGCAGGTTTACAGTTGTTCACATGGAAAATAATATAATAATAAATAATAACTCAAGAATAAAGTTGGTTTGATATACTCGCAACTGTAAAACTGCTTTTGCTCCATTCTGTAGAATCTACAGATTTATAATGCCCAGAGATCCTATGACTATTTGTTCTCTACAGTCTTTATACTCCAGGGATTCCAAATTCCCTTTAACCCCAATGGTTTCCCCTAGCACTTTTTACCATCCCATGTATTACACAATTTGCTCCTGTATTATATTTAGGTTTTATTGTTTGTTCCACCGGCTGTAGTACAGCATCCCCAGGACAGTGATCCTCGTCTGTTTTATTTAACAATAGGTCTAAAACAGTTTCTGCCACAAAACAGTCCTTGATATTTCCTGAGAATATGAAGAGATTTATGATGTATGGAAATCTTGTATCAAGAATAAAGATCTGAATGTTGAACCATGAGCCTGGCATTGAATTACCTATCTAAATAACCCTAACTTCATCTTTTCCAAAATAATAGATTCTGCATAATCAATTTCTAGGATGAAATAGTGAACATGTGATTTTATAATAACCATATACTGTTATTTATATGACTCCACAAACAGTTTCCAGGTTATAGTTAGCTATAGTATAGAGGTCAAGGTCACCATTCTCTGGAAGATTGTTATCAATGTTAAGTACTACCTTACACTGAACATTTCTTTAAGTGTAAATTGCTTTTTTACAACCTCATAATGAAAAAAAATTCAAAAGTAATTGTAACTCAAACATTATTATAGCAAGTAAATTATCAAATTATGTATCATACATAAACACAAAGTTACATATTTTTTTCTCAGTGTATTGACCCTGTGTAACATCCATATTTTGTCTGTGCTCTGTTGATAGGTTCTTACTGCTTATTTTATTTTGTTTTTCCATTATTATGCCTCTCTCATGTTTTTGAGCCATTCTCCAATTAAAATATCTAGGTTTTATTACTAGTAGTTAAATGGATTTAGATACACCGCGAACTAGAAAAAAAAAGTCACCCTAAGAACCAAATGTATCATGAAGTGGGAAAAATAGTTTGTAACATCACCAGCTGATATATCTTTATCACAGCCTCTATTTGGAAGATAAACTGATAAGATGTGGAAAGATAGTTCAGATATTGTGAGGAAGAGAAAAATATTCTTACACTAAGGGACTATTCATTAAATTTTAGTACAAAGGGGATTTTTTTTATATAGCTAAGTTATCAGCCAGTGAATGAAATAAGAAGGATGAGCAGTTTTGCTGTGTTACAGAATACTAGTCGTGTCTTGTGAGATGCAGCCTGAGGATAAGCTGGAAAGAAAGAACAGTTAAAGGAAGCTCATCAGACAGTTGATGTTTTTTCTAGGGGCCTCTTACTTGTCAGATAGGAGGAAGCAGGCAGATGTCAAAACTGTGCTCATCACTCCTCCCTCTACAGTAACACAGATCCTATTAAATACTTCTCACACTGAAATGACCGACTCTCTTCACATGCTAGTGTGCTAGACTAGAACACTTATTCTTCATGATATCCCTAATCTTAACATAGGGGCCGAGTGGCAGACAGTAAAAGAACGAACGAATGAATGAATGGTGATTTACAAGCAGTATCCCTTGAGGATGAGAGTTTATTATATTTGTGTCTTTTCATCATCCAGAAAAGAAACAACTGAGATATAAGTTTTCTACCTAAACTTGTCCATTGGACTCTTCTGCCATTATTCAGTCTCTACCTAAAAGTTCTTTATCTTCTTAAGTAATCTGTGTTCTAGAAAAACTTAACCAAAAAGTCTTCTTGTTCCTGTGCTTTGTCATACCTCTGTGACATCCTTATATTTTTCACTTAATTAGTCTGTATATCCCATACACAAAAGCAGTTCTCACCTGACAAACTGCAGTTTTCAAAAAAACTCACCCGGAGCTCTTACAACGCATTTTACGTGCTGTCAAACATGCAAACATGGAGAGCAAAGGAGTAATTTGGATCAATTAGCGATGCCAAATAATTCTGTTCATTAATAGAATATATATCTCAATTTCTTCAGGTATTTAATGTCGTTGTATAGAGTTTTATAATTTTCTTCAGAAAGTCTTAAGTATCCTGGATTCAATTAACAACTAGATACGTTACAGCAATTTTTCTATTGTGAATGGTAGCATAAATCCTATTGTGCTTTCCAGCTGCTCATTTCTAGTGTAGAGAAAGGTGCAGGTGTTTTCAAGTTTACAGAAGGCCTAGAAATGCTGATTATAATGACTGAAATGATAGAAATATGGGTTAAAGCCTAGAGGGTAAAATCTGAAGAGAGAAATAGTAAATCAGAAGATAAATGTAAGGAAATAACTGACAATGAAATTGCAAAGGAAAAGAAATTGCGGCAAGACTAGGATAAAATGGGGAGAACCAGTCTACGGTAAGAAGCTCCAGAGGGAAGACATAGATACTGGAGAAAGGGCTGTATCTGAACCTGGCCCAGGAAAGCTGGGCTTCTTGTGGTGGGCCTCAGAGAAGCCCAAGGGGACATTGAAGCCTCAAGGTTAAGGGCATGGACTTAAGAGTTGAAATGGAATCAGTTGAAGTTCCTGCTCAGACATTTACTAAAAGAGTGAATGGCCTTGTATAAAATATGTGTTCTGTCTAAAAATCAGTCTTCTTATCCCCTAAATGGACATCATAGGAGTTCCTAATTTGTTACATTGTCATGAGACACAATAAGTTAATACAAGGGTGGTGTTCAGCATTGTGCCTGGTACATTGGTACATAACCACTCGGGAAATGTCACCCATTATAGGATTCTAGAAGTGTATTGCTGATTATACTAATACCTATTTTTCATGTGTGGAGGCGTAGATGCTAAATAATACTCAAAACCCTCAACACCCTGTGCGTATACACTGTTTTCTGGTGGGGAGGGGGTTTATTATGCATAGCTAGCAGTGCATGTCTCCTGGTAATAGTAGATAGACTATTACTCTCATTTATCAGTTCAAAGGACCAAGAATTGTGAGCAACTAAATACTGGGTAGGGGGGTGGGTCCCTTTGGATCAGAAAATGTTAAAGCTCAGAAAAGTCATTTGCCAAGATTACGCAGTGGAGTAGGATGGAGCCAACATTAAAACTTCTGCGCAAATCTCTTTTTTCATAAGCCACCACAAGAGGGACTGAGTCATTCAAAGGCAGAATGAATGATGAGGAGGCATTAAAAGTATGTTTAGCAATAATGTTAAATATATATATACTATGAAAAAATTAAAATAGGGCATAAGTTTATATAGCTTATAAAAACATTTTCCTTTTAAAAAATAGAAGTTTCAAAAGTTCTAGAAAGAACTTAATGAAAAAGTCTACTTAGTTGCCTATAAAATTATTTCTTATAACTTTTCATATTTTTATACCATAAAGTTTTTATTATTTTTAATAATTTCATTAAAATGACTTTTAAAAATAAAATATACTACTCAAGATTTAGAAGGGCGCCTTGGCTGGTGTGGCTCAATGGACTGAGTGCTGGCCTGTGAACCAAAGGGTTGCTGGTTCGATTCCCGGTCAGGACACATGCCTGGGTTGTGAGCCAAGTCCCCAGTCTCTGTGGTTGGCACAGAGAGCCAACCACACAGTGTAGTGATGTTTCTTTTCCTCTCTTTCTTCCTCCCTTCCCTTCTCTTTAAAAATTAATAAATAAAACCATTAAAAAAGAGACTTCAAAGGGCAAGAAACCACATTTGAAGTTGGAATTTTGAGGGGAGGCAAAAATTTCTGATAGTAATGAATCTAGGGTAGAAAAGCATACTAAAATAAAAGGCTTTCCCCTCTCTTTCCTTTCCTATTCTTCTCACCCCGTTTCCGCTGTTTGTTTCTCCTGCCACACACAGTAGTGCAGGTTGTGTACCGTGCGAGGAATCCTGTCCAAGAGGATGAAGAAGAGCGCTCATCCAGCACTGAGGTGGGGCTCTGTCCACCTGGAGGAAACAGGGCCATTTTTAAATTGGTGTTCCCTCTGACTGTATTCTTACCTGTCTGTACCATGGGGGAGTCGGGGGCCTTAGTTGTGAGGCTCTTGGTATTGAGAGAGAGATGGGGACAATGGAAGTACAAGTCCTAACAGCCAAGTGACACCTCGCGTCCTGCACATGTGGCAGAACTCCATTTTACCTCCCACCCTCTTCCCTATTGCTTGTACCACAGACTACTCGGGTACTGGATCAGCAATCAGAAAACCATGGCTTCAAAACAACGTCTGACCCTTAATTAAATCCATGATCCTGGGCACGTTAGTTAACCTCTTGAGGTTTCAGTGATCTCATTTTTTACCTGGATAAAAGTGAGACTAAAAGATGCCTAGGTTCATTTTAGTTTAATTTTAATTTTATCTCAAGTTCCTGTGGCTTGACTTTCCACTTGTGCTTCCAATTGTCGGAACAGCAGAAGGGGTTTGAGCTGTGACTAAGTAAGGAGCAAGCAGTGCTTAGAAAGGGCCTTAGGAAGAAGGGGGGTCAGTGATAATCATGGGGTAAGATTGATATCTGGCCTCGGAATAAGAAGAAAGTGGAGACATAAGGTAGTCTCCATTATTTTTTTTTAAAAGGAAGGAAGTTCTGCTTGCTGGTCAAAGAGTTTTGTCATTTATAGTACCTTCAAAATAAATAGGAGGGTTTTCAGAGTCAGGAGGTATCCTTAGGGGGGATGCTTTTCCGTGTACAGTGGTGTTGTTAGTGGTTAAGCCTATTTTAATAAGTAAAGGATTTAGCTATTTGATCCTTGATTAACAATTCTCAAAGAGTGGTCAGTGAGATGTTAAGAGCAATTAGAAGCATTATATCCCCCAGATCAATTTGAAAACAACTGAAAATGACTCAGTAGAGTAAAATAGGTCATAATGTTGGTTTTAAAAAAATAATCTAGTAGACTTTGTTTTTGTGTGCATTTTCAGAGCTTTAAAGATGTTGACATCAGTCAGTCATTCATCCCCAAGAAAACTTTCTGGTATCTTAGTTTCTCAGAAATATTTGACTATTTTCCACCAATTATCTCATAGGATTAATATTTTGTGAAACTTATTTTGGTATAAAACATTATTTCAAAATGGAAAAGTTGAGAGTTCATGGACAAATTCACCTGTGAAATTGACATAGGGAACTCTTTGCTGAGATTTCAGTGTAGCAGAAACAGCAAAACGCAGGGGTAATGAGAAAAACCCTGAAGCCCAGTTCCCTGAATAGAAATCCAAGCCCTACCATTCACTTTTTTAGACAATCTTGACAACATCAGTTAACCTATCTGTGCCTCAGTTTCCCATTTTAAAACAAAAGTACTAACACTTAGCCCACAGGCTTATGTTAATATCTTTTAAGCACTTAGAAATATACTAGCACATATTATGTGCTGTATAACTATTAGATTAAATCATCTATATTCTGAGAATTGTAGGAAATCAGAATTCCCAAACTGTGAAAAAGAAATGTAGCTACCCTCGAATGCAAAAGGACTTTTCTATGATGGAATTTTATCATGGAAATCAGTGAGTTTTTGGAAATGTATTCTGTAGAAAATACATATGGTTAAGAAGAAATGCATTTTGGGAGTTCAAGTGCTCCATCTGAGTATTTCACCTCTGTGCATGCATGCTCACTCATTGCCAGAAATGCAGGACCTGTGTCTCACTTTTCAGACTCCTCTGCCAGGCTTCAAGTGCATCTAAACAACCTATGAGCCCAACTTCCTGCCATTTCTGAAGCGCGCTGCCTCTCCAGGTTGCCATACCTTTTGAATTTGAATCTTCTGCCCCGAAAAGCACCTCTTTCTGCACCTAGAGTGATTCCTGTTTTTCCTTCAACTTTTATCCAATCCAAATGCCACCTCCCTGATTCTTCCTGGCAGAGTTGATTTCTGATTTCTCTTTGCCCATTGCATTATTGTAGTACTTTAAACATCAGAGGGGGGGTGGGGTGGGGGCAAAAACAGGATTACAGGTATTCATATAGAAAAACATATAACACAAGAATAAACTTTGTGTTTTGCATAGTCACCTAAACCTACTTTTGCCTACCCCTGTATTGTAAATTTTTTTTTTTTGCTCACATCACCCTCTACTTTATATTAATTCTTTGTGTCTGTGCAACAAGTTACCTACACTTCATGGCAAAAAACAATAAACTTCTATAATTTCACACATGTTCTGATACTCAAGGATCCAGGGGCAGCTTAGCTGGGTGGCTATGGCTCAGGGTCTCTCACAAAGTTTTACTCGAGATTGCAGTTGACCGTGATGCAGTCATCTGAAGGCTTGCAGGGTTGGAGAATCCACTTCTGAAGGACTCACAGTCCGGGCAATTAGGTGTTGCTTGCTGGTGAGAGACCTCAGTGCCTTGTTGTGCAGACCCATGTTAGTGTCCTCATGATGGAGCAGCTAGGTTTTTTCTCACAAGAGATCTAAGAAAGAATAAAGCAAATGCACCATGTCATCTGCGACTTAGTTTTGGAAGTGAGACAGGATCGTTGTAGCCATATTGTATTGGTAAGAAATGAGTCACTGAGTTCAGCCCAGAATCAAGGATGGGGATATTGAGCTCAACCTTTTAAGGGAAGAATATCAAAGAATTTGATATTTTGAAACCTATTGACATATTTTAATGGGAGTAGGCATATTTTAAAACCACCATTGTCTTCCCTAGCTCAGTTAGTTAGTGTGTCGTCCTAATATATACGAAGGATGCGGGTTTGTTCCTGGGTCAGGGCACATACAAGAATCAACCCATGAATGCATAGATAAGTGGTATAACAAGTTGGTGCCTCTCCCTAAAATCAATAAATACAAAATTTACTTTTATATTATTTGCATATAAATGCAGAGAAAAGTTTAAAGATTTTGTTTAAAGAGCTAATTTAAAGGATAATCACACCTGTTGGGGTTTCAATGCAGAAGAGAAGTCTTGTTAATTTGTATCAGTTAACATAGCATAGAAAAATAAACATATGCTAATTTTAAAATAAACATATGCTAATTTTAAAATTTTCTTCTCACTTAGAATATCTTAGCCAAACTTTTCCAATTCATAATTTGGATTAAGTGTTGCAATGATGCATTGAACATTTAACCTGCAATGTCCCCATACTAAGAATCCTGCAGAGTACCAGATTGCTATAGACTTGTGTTGCTACCAGTTTACATGAAAAAGTATATTTCAGAATGGGTTCAGGTATAATTACTGGTATGGTAAGCCATATTGGAAATTTAAATTATTTCTATTCCAGTAACATAGAAAATTTGGGGTGTATTTAAATTATAATGACAAGATGAATTATACTATAGATCAATAAAATAAACTTTCATAAAATCTGATTTCTGAGAAAGCCAAATGAGATATCTTTAGAAATCTCTAAGGCTTTAACTCAAGTTTTAGTTTTTCAGAGAACACTGGGAATTTGTCACATAAGTCCTTTCATCTCCATTCCTGTTAATTACTTGCTTGCTTCTCAGTCCCAAAGCCTCCTCTTTCTTTGACCCACCCACCAGTTTTCTTCAGAACAGAATAGTCTCACCAAAACAGTGGACCCAATTTTGTTAATGATTAAGTTTGTATACTGAGTTTTGTGGTTTCTGAATAGCATTGTATGTTTGAATTTAAAATTCTGAAAGACATTTTACATTGGGGGCAGTATGTGTTTTATATTTTTATACTCAGATATTAGTATAATAATTCAATTTACTGTCCAATACATGTTCATAATTCTATTAAGCAATTTAGATACCAGTTTGAAAAATATAGTTTGGCACATACAATATAATCTTTAATATTTAACCACATCTTAGACTATGTTATTTTAGCTTTTTATCTCTTACTGTATCATCTAAAAGAAAACTAGGAATCAATCAGTTCTCATACATTTTGCTAGCCTTAGAATCTTTGAGGCTGACATCACAAATGATACATTAGGTGATAGTAATTCCTTAAAAAATGCCTGTATATTAATTATAACTAACCTCCCTAAATAAAAAAATATATATATGGTTTTCTATAAAGTGAATAATGGGAAAAATATGATACTATAGAACAATTAAGGAAATACAAAAGATACCGCTGACTGAATGAAAATATAAAGATATTATGTATGCAATGTAATACATGTATAACATGTACAACACTCAGGTAAGAATTATTTCTCAGTAATTATTGTATTGGCATACTATTTATGACAATTTTATCTGGCACATCTGATCAAAAATATTCGAGAAAAATAATTTTGATATTCTCTATTTTTAACTCAGCATATGACCCAATATTGGAATAAACACTATATATATACTTAAGTATAATGATAAATAATATATACATGTGTTCCTTTGCACATGCATAAATATATGCGCTATGATTTTCCTTATGTAAATCTATTTTTTTCTTAGTTAAACACAAAGTCCTCTAAAGCAGGAATCGCCAACACCCTAGCGGCAGACTGGTCCCTGGTGCCAGAAATCTTGGGGACCACTGTTCTAAAGGACATGTGTTCTCATAGAATCACACACACTTTAAAGAGAAAAACCATGGCCTGGCTGGCTGGCTCAGGTTGTAGGAGCATTGTCCCATACACAAAATGTTGTGGATTCTATTCCATGTCATGACACATACCTAGGTGGTGGGTTTGATCCCCAGTAGGGGCATGTATGGGAGGTAACTGATAGATGTTTCTTTCTCTATATATAAAATCAATAAACATATCTCTGGATGAGGACACAGATGTCCCTCTTTCTCTCTATATAAAATCAATAAACATATCTCTGGATGAGGATTAAAAGAGAGAGAGAGAAAACTTCAAAAAATTATTGTGATGTATGCTAACAGGAATTGTGCTTATTGTATTACCTCCATTATATAACCCTTCTGGAAAAAAACACTAACGCTGATGTCTAAGGAAATTGTCCTGACATTTTATCTTTGAGTGCTTGTTTTTGTTTTCTTATTCTATATTGTCAAGCGTTCTTCCTTTGGGTTCTAGACTGATTCATACTGAACTGACAGGATACCATACAATTGTGATAACTGCATCATTAATTACCATCCATCGTTCCATACAGATACAATAGCGCTATCCTATACTACTATGCCAGTAGATAGCCAGGGCACCAACTATTCTTCTCCTGAGGCTGCAGGTATCCTGAGTCTTTGGGGAGCACACGCCCTCCGGGGGAATGAAAAGGTGCTGAACTGAGTCACAAGGGTGTCACTCCCCCTGCACAGTCAGTGTGGGGGCGCTGTGCTGTGCTCTGGGAAGGAAGCATTTCTCCAGGTGACAATGGGGGGCCAAGAGATTCCCACTTGAATGAAGGCTAATGAAACATGACTAAACCTCCTCTATTACCTTCAGTTTAGTTCTGCGCTAGGTCTAACTTTCAGGATGAAGGGTGCTCTCTCTTCTTAAAAACCCTCTCTTAGCACTTGGGGTGCTCTCTGGGAATGCCCCCATGCTCAGTCACTTGGCACTTGTCCTCCAACTTGTTGTAATGTGGAGTGACTCCCCTGCATCCTCAGCATTTCCTTCAGCAGCACCCTTTTGGGGCCTCAAACCCCTTTCTTTCATATTCTTTCACAGGAGTCCTTAAAAGACCATTTAAATCAAACATCAATAACAAAACCTTGTACCCTCTCTACAAAGAGAAAGATTGCTCAATACTCAAACCTTCACAGAAAAGAATATAGACATAATATTAGATATACATGTATGTATACATATACATATTTACATTCTTTGCTCCTTTTGCAGCAGAGAAAAAGAAGCTAATGTATGTATATGTATATATATTTATATGTAAATATAAATATATAAAATTTACAAAGTTGGGCAATTACACCACTACTCTTGTGTATCCTCCAACTCTTAACTATAGAAGTAAAAGCGAAAACAGGTGAGACCTTGAGTAGCTGCACGTATTTATTTTCTAAACAGTTTAATCACCGATATCATCATTGTTGACATTTAACACTCACTGTGAGCGAGTGTTTCTCCGCTCTGCCTGCATTATACCAGTTAGTCCTTGTAATCAGTATGAGCTCTTCGTGTCTTCCTTTGATGAAACTGAGTTTTAGAAGAATTTTAAATTTACACTCAAATAAGATATGCTCAGTTTTGTGATAAAATTTTGTCCATAGTTTTATGTATTATTAGTAAAGGTGACCATTTTATTATGCTGACTGGTCAGTTGAAACAATCTATGAAATTTCATATTTCTTATTTCTAGGTAATTAGATACAGAAATACTTGCTTCTAACGATATAATATGTTCAAAATTATACAATAGCAAAACAGCACACAACAACATTTTATCTGGTATATGATTAATATTTAACATTTAAAAGTAAAAACAGGACACAATAGCATGTGACACATAAATTCAGTAAAATCCTCTTAAAGATTTTATACATTTCTTCCACAAAAATTAGATTTTTTTGATACATTTATATTAACCTTTTTTCATGATTTCCTAATACATGTTTTATTTTCAAAAAGCTTTTGTTCATTTAAATCTGGAAACATGTCTCTTCTTCTTCTATGTCTTTTAAATATAGGAGAAATGACACTGATTTGTAGCAGTTACAACAGGTCATGTGAGTTCTGAGTCCTCATTCAGCCCATGGTAAATAGTGTATTTCTTAGGAAGTTAATCAGCAATATATGACAACATGAAGCACATAGTGTTACAGCGATATTTCAAAATGTTTTAACTGCATTAGATAGCTTTTGAAATAATTATGACTAGTGTTCACAAGTATAGTACGAAGATTTAGGTGTCATCGGATTTTTATTGTTTTGAAGCTGAAATGCCGTGAATTGTAAAACAAATCATTATTTTATAGAGCTGCACAAAAAGAAAAATAGAGCTAAAGTACTCCTTTGGATATGCATCTTGATTTTACAGATATTAGAATTCGAAAAACAACATATGGTAAACACACGGAGCAGTGATGGTTACTATTGGAAACATTCTGAGGGAGTTTTTATGAGTGAGGGAGAGAGGCACAAGCACACTGGGCGGGTGCGAGTAGAAGCCAGCGCGTTCTTTCTGGAGGTCATTTTGGTGACACCAATCCGAAGCTGTAAAACCATTCATATCTTTTGATTCTGTAATTCCTCTTAATCAAAAGAAATAGGGAGAGATGTACAAACATTTCGGAGCCCCTTCTGCATCCTAGGCTCTGTTCTAAGCACTTGGTATAGATTATTAGTAAAGGAGCCAAAAATCCCGGCACCTGTGAGACTCACATAGTAAGAGAACGTAGGAAATGATTGTGATATACTGCTCCGTGGGAAAATACATTATAGAAGAGTATTTGAAGTATGATTCTAATTTATGACGCTGCACAAATACTGTGAATACCCCATAGGAAGTAAGTGATTGGCCTATATATTTAGTCAACTCAGTTTTTTTTTTTCCATTTGGGTTTTTATTCATAAGTTTTATCCAGATTTGATTATTAAAAATGTAAAGAACTCATACCGTCATGTTTCTAATTTACTAACTACTCTGTGTGTCCTGTTTTTATTTTGTTTGTATAAATCTTCACTTATTCTCAAATAGAGTCTTTACTAGATTCTAAGCTTTGAGAGTCCAAGGCTGGATACCTGTGATTCTGTTGAGTGAGCACTGACTTAGTGGTTCTCAGAGCAGGGTGTCCAGATCAGCTCCAGAAACATCCTCTGGAACTTGTCAGAAATGCAGATATGGGGACTCCACTCTGCTATTGACTTGGAAACACTGGGGGAGGAACCAGAGCCCTCGGCCATTCTGCTGTACTCTGAAGTCTGAGAGGCACCACGAAAGCTCACACTCAGTTGGAGGGAAGCAGACTAATGTTTGCTGGGCAGC
Source organism: Sturnira hondurensis (assembly GCF_014824575.4). Lineage (NCBI taxonomy): Eukaryota > Metazoa > Chordata > Mammalia > Chiroptera > Phyllostomidae > Sturnira > Sturnira hondurensis. Next base: position 1,994,092 of record NW_028091775.1, read on the forward strand.
TACCAGGAATCGGTGACCAGAGTGGGCACTTCAACTACATCGCCTGATTTATATTCTAATGGTGTATAAGACTGTATCATAAGCAGATTCCCCTCCTGACTAGATCTGTGCTCTTGGGCAAGTTATTTAATTGCTCTGTTTCTCAGTTAATTTATCTGTAAAACAGTATAATGGAAGTGCCTACCACGTAACGTTGTTAGGAGGATTAACTTAAATTGACTAGGGCTTGAAAAATCCTGTAATACTGACAGGCCTTACAGGTGTTTGTGGTCATCATTATTATTATGGCCGATAGTTATTATTGAAACCTCAAAAAGTTAAATACTGGCCAAATGTAATAAGGCTAAAATTTGATCCTAGGTTCCATACAGCCTAAATTTGTTCCTAGGTTTGGATGAAGATACACATGCATTTTTAAAATGGAGAACTGAAAAATTGAAGTTGTTAATATGACTCTTTTTAAAACATGTACAAGTGTATGAGGAGGTTATATCACACAGGAGAGAGGGGGCAGGTATAGAATGAGGTGGGACTGGGAATATTTCACCTTAGTGGCTACATAATGTAATGGGCAGGTAACTGTGAAGAGACAATAATGATGACGAGATATGAGCCATACCTAGGGCCAGATTGTGGCAGCATAGCAAAGAAAAAATGGTAGCAAAAATTTCAGTGTATCAGCTTTCTTCTTCAAAGCTTAGAACTTGGGAGAGCTTAATGTAACATTATCTAATTGAGGTGGTGGGCAGGTACATTAGAGTGGAAGGCAGGGGAGTGGGGTACTTCATACTGCATCTATGGTTACCTCATCCTAGGGATAAAGCCTCTGTGCCTTAGAAAGCCTTTGAAAACCTTGCCAGTGTCACTAGAATGAGGATTCTGATTCATATCTCTGCAACAGGGCCTGAGATTCTAACAAGTTTAGAACTATCAATGAGAATCTATAGTTTCTTTAAGTACCCCAGGTGATTTATGTGTGCATTTAGTGTGAGAGGTACTGCTGTATATTATATTTTTGCCTCTGAGTTGATAATTGGTAAGAAAGTGGTAAAAGGAAAAGAATAAGAATGCAGCATACTTTCCAGGGGTTTATTAAAGTAGCCAACCATGCAGAGTAAGTAGGCCCAAATACGCTATCTATTTTCAGACAAGGGAGGGATAAGGATCTAATAGTTATTATGGCAGTCACAGAACTGAAGCTCCAAAGTTTATCTGAGCTCCTGCAACAGTTCAGATGCCATGAAAATGAATGTCGCTATAGTAACCAATTAATTTACATAAAGGTTAAACCAATCCTGTGAACTTTCACACATTTTTACAGCTTTTCCAGTATAACCGTCTCTGGTAACTAAAAGATCATTATATTATGCTGGAGTTACAATTTACAATTGTAATTTTTCCTCAAGTGTATAGGTAATTATAACATGGCAACTTTTACGATAAGCATTATTACTTTTTTAAAGCTGTACCGATTAGCTGGATGTCAATTTAGGAAAATCATGACAATGTCACTCATAAAAAAGAGTTTGAAAGATCTCTTTGTAATATACCTATTTATAGTTCGAGGTTATTGTTGGCAAGCATATCGACACAGTAGAAATGCTTTTACAAAATTTCAGTGTTTCGAATAATTTGGAGAGGCATTTTTCAGGAGAGAGATGTGTAGGAATCAAAGTACCAAACATAATAATCTATACATTTTAAATTAAGATGTAAATCCTCTACCCCAGAATGAATTGTTTAATTTTGTTTCTATATCTACTGGACACTATCAATATTTGTAAAAATCATTTTCATTTTATACCTCTTTATTGAGGATAAAACTTTATTTAGGAGTTTTAATGTTTTGGTGTTTTGTAAGCACAATTTTCAAACAGGTATTTAGGTACAAAGATTTTAAAGGCACTACTGCCAAACAGCTAAAACACAAATTTCCACCTATAATTTTTTTTCTAATAATGCATTTTGTTATATAGTAGTTTTTAAATAATTTTCAATTATATAATGAAATCCTCACAAAAATCCTGGGAGCTTAATGGTTTTTCTTGGTGTTAATTCACCAATAACCTCTTTTCTCAGTAGATTTTAGATTATGGAGAATGGTGATTGCTGTTTTTGTTACTTGTATTTCTCCTAATATATAATGCATGTTAATGCATTATGGAAAATTAATAAATTTAGATACATTTGAGCACCCAAAGAATATGTTACATAATTTTATAGCACAGTAAAAATGTATCCAAATTATTTAAGCCATCAAATTCAACTCATAGTGTGAGATGAGGGCACATTTTTTAAAAACAGCAGTTTCATTGAGATATGATTCACACACCATAAAATTCACCTCTTCTGTAAAATTTTTCAAAGTACATAACTCAGTGGATTCAGTATATTCAGCATTCTAAAACCAGCATCACTCTCTGATATCAGAATGCTTTCATCATTCAGGAAGAAGTTCTGTACCCATTAGAGGTCATTCCCATTCCTCCCACCGCTCACTTCCTTAAAACTACTGATCTGCTTTCTGTCTCTACAGTTTATTTCATACTCACATTCAAGAGATAATCCATCTGAACCTGAGATGACATTCTTTGTTGTCCAGGATTCACTCTCTCCCTATCTTATTACTCTACACAGGAGTTTACAGGAATGGGGAGAGGAAGGAAAAAGAGGGAGGCTAGTAATTTTGTATCCCCTCTCGATACACAATCATTGCTGGAGCTCCATGCATTAATTCTGCATTCTAACTATAAATCAATAGGGAAAATGGACAAAGATGGGTATACTCTCTGTATTCAGTGACACTTTCTAGATTTGCTTACCCCTCTTCCACAAACATGCTTTTGTCAAAATTTAGTCTCACGGCACCAAGACTAAGGATTGTAGCCTTATTCTAAGCAGCCATGTACTAGCTAAAAATCAGGCATTCTTTTTCTAAAAACAAGATAAGATAGATGTTGGTGGATAACCAGAATATTCTGCCATAGTCTTAAATTCACCTGAACTTATTTAAAGCTTGTAGGCTAAAGTTTGGAATAACTAAGGAGCAATCCTTAGAAGATCATAGATTATTAGAGAAGAATGTCTACTGGCTTTTGATAATGACAATCCATTATAAAAAGATTAAAAATATCAGTGGCCAGGACATAAAAATATGAGAACAGACCATATATATCTTGTTCATTATTTTAAACTCGTATTCTAATAGAATAGTAGCTGACACGTTGTTGCTCAAAAAGTATTTGTGGGATAAATGAATTAATCACTAACCTAACATTATACAGCATGTTATCGTTACTCAACAGATTTACATAGATTACCTAATCATTGAATGAGTTGATACTCCCCCAAACCATTACTGCCCTTCACTCCAACTTTCTCAGGATTTAGGATCTGCTTTAAAAGAAAGAATCTAGGTATTGAGTAAGACATTGAGAAAGTTCGGATATTACCGAGCTTAGGTAAAATCTGTCACATAAAGGTGCTAGGATAGGTTTCTCCTCAAGGGCCTGCTCAGAAACTATTTCTTTATTGGGATATTTAGATATTCATTAGCTTTTTATTGAAAGTTTACAATATGCCCAGTTTCACTGAAACAGTCCCATTTTTCACCAAACACGTTGCCTACAATCATAAAGCTTTTATTTCTGAGATGATAACTTTGACAGCCTTAAAAGAAAGGACACATGGACAAAACTAAGAGGAGTGGAAATGGGAGGGAGGTGGGGAGCACTGGGGGAGTGGGCTGGGATGTGAGTAAAGGACAGAAAACTGTATTTGAACAACAACTAAATAAATTTTTTAAAAAATAATTTAAAGCAGGCCATATAAAAATTATTTTTCTAAATAAATAAAAAGCTATCTGATTTTCAAAATACTTTCAATAACCTATAACAACATTGTGCATATAACATAAAATGTACATATTTTGCAAAATTTTGTGTATTCTAATTTATTGGCAGAAAATTTTAAAAGTAGCATGCTTGATACATATGCAAAGTTTCAATTAAATATTTAATAAACTGGGCACTGTAGGTCTGTGACTATCTAAAATTAATCATAATACATTAAAGTTATAAGACCAGAGGGTTTTAATTTATTTACCATTCGTGTAGATTTAGTCAAGGAAATTCATAGTGTAGTCAGAGAAATCATCAGCTAAAATGACGGTTCCATGAATTTCTCCAAATGCCAAGTCACATCCAATAAATTCTTTCATTACTGACATTAATAAATTTATAAGAATGCTATTTCAAGTACAACTTTTCAAGTAATTTACAGTTAATACAAACGTGGCTATGGGGCCTTTCTTCTTTCACATGGTAGGTTTGGAGTATTAGAACTCCAAAATTACCGATCATTTTTCTGAAGTTTGGTTACTTGGCTTAGCGTAAGTTTTTTCTGAATGGCTTCAACCAAAGATGAGATGTACACATAAGAGAAGTATATCTGATAAAATTCATTTAGCAAGAATTTTATCAGGAAATAGAATTTCCTGAAATGCCTCAACCCTGTTGAGGTAAAACTGTTAGATAAAACTCTGCCCTGTTACAATATCATTGAGAGTTTAATAACATAGCACAAACTTCTCCCCTAAAAATACCTACCTGATCAATATCACGTTAGAATTGGCTTTCCCTCTTTATGTCCCAGCACCCAGCATCCTGCCTTGATTCAAGCCACATGTTGATTCTCACATTCAGCCTTTTAACATTTGCCCCCAATCTAGCTTCATGCAACACTTGATGAAAAAGGAGAGCAGAGGGGCAGGTCACTGTAATTTCTTGATTAGTTTTTGTAGCATAGGTACTCAAATCATACTAGGTTCTTGGAAAGGCTTCCTCTTCAACAAATATTAGTAGGAAGCGGATCTTCAGAAGTCATCTTCTTACTCCTTGTTCCTGCAGGGAAAATGAAAGTGGAAAGCAATAGAAGAATGAACTGGGGAGGGCCACAAAGTTAATCCATGTGCTTTGGGGTTTATAAAAGGATTGGGCAGTAGAGACCTCTACTGATGTTAAGAAACTGTGTCTCCCAGTTGAGAACCAGGAGACCTGGGGCAATTGCCAATACTTAGAGTGAAGCACAATAGACTGAGAATCAGAGACTCAGAGAACAGTCAATTTTCTGCGGCCAACTAGCTCAGTGACTTCAACCAAAACAATCTGGGCATTCATTATTAAAATTTGATGCTACACCTGCACTTCAATTTGCAGAGTAAAAACAATAAATATAAATATGAACATTTAAACCTTAGTAGTAGTGAAGTTTTATTTTCCTCTAACATTTCATTAGAATTATATCAGAAAAATTTGTTTTATTTCTCAGGGTTTTTTTTTAATGTAAGAATTATTTTCACATATGATAATCTCTCCTAAGACTTAAATATCATTTCTTTGTCAGATAAACTCTATTATGCAATGGTTTCTTCATTTACAGTTAGAAAACTGTTGAAACAATACATAGGCATCTGAGAAAAAATTATCTAAACATCTCGTCTGAGGAAACAATGTCATTCATTAAGGCATTGACATAATAGATGCAATCTAAATATTACAGTTTCTCTCTTCTATTAACTTAAATTATGAAACTCATTGCAATGTGTTACACAGTAGAACACCTGCTTATATACCAGTCATTCATGAGTTTTCTGAGGGGTTCATAAATATTACTAATTTTTTCTTTAAGAGTAGTTTAAATCTTCAATTACCTTCTTTTATTTACACAGAACAGTATCTGCCTAGAAATAAGCAAATTTAATGTATTAATAAATGTTTTGATTGTAAAATTACCACTGCATCAAAATGATTTTTTAAAAAAGCACATTATCTGGTCAATATGATCATATGGGTTGATAACCAAATAGCTTGATTTAAACACATTAGCGTTAACCAATGTAACGTTGTGGTTAAAATAAATATTTTATTTTTATTATTATTTTAAGAATTTTTATTTATTTATCTTTAGAGGAAAGGAGAGAAGGAGAGAAATATCAATGTGTGGTTGCCTCTCATGAGAACCATGCTGGGAACTGGCCTCCAACCCAGGCATGTGCCCTGACTGGGAATCCAACCGCGATCGTGCGATCGTGTGGTTCGCAGGCCCGCGCTAAATCCACTGAGTGAAGAAAATAAATATTTTAAATAATTTGAGATGTACACTGAACTATATGGTACAATGCAGTCTTTAAAATTATGACAGAATATTTACCTTCATCTAGAATTATATATTATCAATGATTAAAACATATTAGACAAAGATAAAAGGATTATACTATGATAACCACATTTGTGTATGTTTGTGTGTGTGTATACACTGGCATGTGTGTATGGGTATGTGTATATTTGACACTCAATATAACTGAGAATCTTCTCTAAAATAATGTATGCAAATACATTTTGCTTGCAAATGTGTCATTCAATTACTGTAATCTCAAAGCAAAAGAGACAATAAAAATTCTTGGTTTGTTTGTCATCTCTGCATTAAAATCCCAAATGAGAGTAACTAATCTTAAATCACAATAGTCTGATGTGAGTGGAATAACTATAATGCCATTTCTGACAAATATTATAGTCAAAATCATTTGTTAAATTATATGTATACTAATTACACCTACACTATAATTTTCCATAATATCGAATCACCATTTAACATTTTACGGTGCTTGAATTAAAATGAAATAACAGTACTAATAGACAATGTTTGTGATTGTACTTTTTCAGGTCTCAGGGTGGCGATTTTTCTTTTGTGAATTCTTAACCTGTGAGCTTACGGTAAGACTATGATTCATACACTAAATTTTAGAGATTTTTTCTTTATCTGCTTGACAGTGTTGAGTCAATGTAATTGTAAAGAAAATTGCATGATTCACCTAATACTTTACCATACATTTCCGTCAATATTGAAGAAATTATGTGATAATTTCTATCAAAATATTTATGTTCTTAGGTATATAATAGTAATATTGTCACTTGGTATAGTTTTTGGTAGGTTACTAAGTGAATTTGAATACATCACTCAGACAAGTAAAGATTTATACCACTGGAAAGTTGTTTTTATACATGAACGACAATATTATATAATAACATTTTTGTAATTAAGTTCTCTTTGATGCCAATCAACAGAGGAAAGGAGTTATTGAAAGCAATATTTATTTTATCCCTTATCAAGATTTATCAAAAGTGGGTTTTTCTCTAAAAACTTCATTTTAGAGCTTGAGAGAGTTGAAAGTAAAATATGTAAGTATGGTGCTGGAAATGATGAAAAATAACCATTTGACTCTAAAGTGATTATTTTGGGCATTATGTGCTTGTTAATTTCTATGTTTAAATGTATTCAATAACATCTGAAAATGTAAATCTGGGTTATACTTATGATTGAAAGCTACAGATTATAAGAAAATATAAATTTATTTGTTTGTGAAACTGATGAATTATTGTTTCATAAGATAATTTTCAGAGTTTATCTGTTCCTTAATAGTAAACATGACAAAGACTTAGGTTGTAATTAACATAAAATACAGGTAATATGGGCATGTTTTTCATTTTATATTTGGGGAAAATTATATCCTTGGAAATACAAAGGCAATTGACTAAAACCCCTGTTGATTCGTTCATACAGAATTATTGGAATATATCTTGAAGTAGTTGTTTAGGGGACTGTCGGCAACTACCACTTCTGGGAACTCTAAGTTGTATTTTTTGTTTACATTTGGAAATACTCAACAAACAATTACTAAAAACACTGTTATTAGAAGCAAGGTGGATTTCCTCTGTTCCACCAAGAAGACTTTTCTGGTAATAGAATAAATTTTTATGAAATATATTATCTGGGCATGCACAAAACAATTATTTTAACCCCAAGAAGTATTTTTTTAATTTAATTTATATTTCACAAATATCTTATAAGTAATTTCAACTTGTAAAATGTTATAAAATTTTTAGAAATGTACTATCATCTTCAATCTTTTCACTCTTCATGTATCAACATAATAGAGAAAATTGCTCATATTCGAAGTGCAGTCTCAGTGCATTATCACAAAATGAGCATTCCCATATGGCACGCACTCACAAAATTAAAAACATTTAATTTTGAGAGAACATTATGGTACCTTGTAGTCCCATTCTCTTCCTGTTTTTTCTAATGAACTATACCCATAGAGGTTAAACATGAGGTTGACTTCCAGAAGGATAGATTCTTTGCTCCTTTTTCTCATTTTATGAATGAAATCATACAGTAAGTAATGCTTTACTTCTTGTGTTCATTGCATTTGCAAGATTATGTGCAGTGGTAAATCACTTATTCTTACTGCTGTAGAGTGTTCAACTGTGTGAATATACCGAATTTTGATTCTTTCCACTATTTATAAGCATCTGGGTAGCTTCCAGACTTAAGCTCTTATGAATAGTTGTCATAAAGGTATCTGGAACATGCCTTTCAGGGAACACGTGAGTGTATTTTGTTAAGTGTGTAGGACATGTTCTGCTTTAATACATCTCACAGTTTACCAAAATGATCATACCAGTTTTTGACAGCAGAATGTGAGAGTTCAGTTTCTCCATATACTCACTAACACTTGGAATTTTCCATTCTTATGGTTTAGCCATCTGATGTGTGTGTTGGGACATTTTAATATGAATATCTTGAAGCCTAATGGTATTAAACACTTGCTTTTGTATTTATTTTCCATGATTATGAAGATTATTTGTCATGTGGATATTCTCCTTTCTGATGGGCCTATATATTTTGACTTTTTCTAATACATTATCTATTATTTTAATTATATTACTGACCCTTGTTTAATATATATTGAAAGATATTCTATAATGCTAGATGTATTCTAGAAATATATTCTATATATTATATATTTATAATGGGTATTGAATCCTCTTCAGATATATGCAGTGATATGCTGGATCTGGCTCAAACTGTTTTACAGGAGCCAACTGTTAAAGCCTCAAGAATTTTGAGAGCAGCTTTCTAGTTTGGAATCTGCCATGGTAGAAATACTTGCACTGTGTACATTAGCATACACTGAAAGACAGGGCTTTACTCTTACTAGGTTTTAAAGATATTGTTCTATGCTGTTATCTTGTGCACTCAATATAATTAGCTGTATAGATTTTATTTAGCATAGTTATTGCTGTTTGTATAGTTCACCATTTTGTTGTGAAGTTAGTATGTAAATATGAAGCCACTGATACTAGTTCATTTAATAATTTAATGTTGCTATTTCTAAGCAATGTGTAGTGCTTTACGAAGTTAATGTGCCTACCCATGCATTGCCCACTCCCGATGTTACATACCACAACCAGTTGTGTGGCTGTTACTTTGAAAAAACATTCAGCATGGAAAAATAATATCTGACTTTAATCATAAATGTATTATGACATTTTATTTTCATTATATATTATTAAACAAACTCAAAGTCTTCAGAATAAATATTGTACAGAATCACTTAAAAACTCAGAACATCAGTCTATCCTTTAGGCATTCAATAGAATTATTTATCAATTATTAAAATCTATTGAGTTGCTTCCAAACATTATATTTAATAAATTACATAAACATAGCAACCATGATAAATATAGCCTATGGGGTTAACTACATGATATTATCATATGTATTTCATTAAGATTTCAATTGCCTTGTGACTTATGTGTGTGTGTGTAAATTTCAATGAAATGCAAAGAGCAGTGCATCACATACCTGTTTTGTGCCTGATAAGAATGATAGTATAAAAATCTGTGTTATCTCTTCCTTAAAATTCTGAGTCAATATGCAAATGTGTATGTTTGTCATGGATTGTGCTGTCTTATTATGCATACTTTTTGAATTGCATGTGTTTTTCCTCTTGAAGTAATCATCTTGATTTAAATACATCCAGTTCCCTCCATAATGGCTGAAGTATTTGAAAGATGTAATAAAATATGATGGAATTAAATAATTATTTTCAAATGGAAAGTTCAATAGTTTCAATATGCACATGTCCAATTTAGACTGTTTATTTTTTAAATCTCTGGCTCCTTAATCCAAGTCATTTCAGTGACTTCAGAGTAACTCATAAATTAACCAATGTGAGTACAATAGACAACTAAATAATATTGGATTTGTATCAGAGTCGTTCTTTTTCTTTTATACTTTTTTTGTCTATTTTAGGTAGCCAAAGTGATCAAATGTATAAAATGTCTAGTAAGTAAAAGCTAATTAGGTAATTTTTCACTTTTACCAAAATGCCAGTTTCTGTGGCATAATTAAAGCAGGAAGAACCAAGGTGAAACACAGACGGAAAGGTGTCTTGAAGAGTAGCCCCAATACTTTACATGAGTAGCTATCTCTGATCCTCCACTAGCCATTTCAAAGAACTAAATAATGAGTTCATCTGTAAGACACAGCACAGGTCATGTGGGTAAATATTTCAGGGTTTAATTCATGACAGTGTCCAGGAAAGAAGATGATAGTTAAAGGGCAAAGTATCTAGTTAATAGAGGCCACAAGTACAAGTAATTGATATCAGTTAAATATACTTTATTTTCAGAGATAAGAGAGCTTGGGGACAAATAATGTTCAAAGACATGTGATTAGCATATTACATGAAGGAAAATTGCGGAAAATTGAGAATTATAAACATATAAAATATTTTATTATGAGTTATTTGAACCCAAAATTAAAAGGCTGAATTATGCTGTAAAATTCTGAGAGCACAAACACTTTAAAAAGGCAAAAAAAAAAAGTTAAATTCAATCAGAAAAAAATATAACTAAGAAGTTTTGGTAATGTAAATGAAGATTGAACTTGAAATAAAATAACTGAACACAAAAATATTCTCTATATTTTTTAGTTCCTATTCAATGATATATATTTTTATCAAACTGTTACAAGTAGAGTGTTATGATTTTTTCTCCTTGAAAAATAGAAATATTTTTTTAGTTCCTGGCACACTGTCTGGCAATAGCAGATGTTCTAATAATTTTTTCTATCCAGAAAATAAACTGTACAGGAATTAGGAAAAACTTTGTGTTGCTTTTGCCAAATCAAATATTTGTTTTCTCAAATACAACCTGTTTCCAACCTCCTCTCTTACCTCCCATCCTCCCTCCCTTCCTTCCTTTCTCTCTCTCTCTCTCAATAAACACAAAGAATTTATTGTGTGCTAGGAAGATGGCTAATTTATGTTACAATAGGGGATCAGACTAGACTTAAATCTTTACTGACGTTACAGTCTAATGATAAAAATGGATTAAAAAATAGCAATTCTGATAAATGTTACAAAGGAATCTTTTTCAAATATAGAATGCTTGAAACAGGAATTGATATTTCAAACTAATATTGGGTTAGCCAAAATGTCCATTTATTTTTTTTTCTAAAAATAACAGACACATTTTTCATTTTCATCAAAAACTATTGATTTGGATATTTGGAGTATGTTGGCTATTTCCAGTGTGGTATAACATTGATTGTTATCAGTTAATGTCTCAACTTGATTGCTATCAACCTCAACTGGTATAACCAACCAATGAGCATCATCCAGCAAAAAATCATCAGCACAAACTTTGCAAACAACTTTTGATACATTTGATCTATCATAGCAATCTTCTCCATGCACTGCACAAATTTTTTTTGCATTTCAGTTGCTTTTATACCTTTCTTGAAATAATAAAGCATAATATGTTGAAAATGTTGTGTATTTTCTTTCATCTTCAACATTAAAATGGCTACACAACATTTCACCAGTTTTGATTTTTTTAATGCATGCTGATATGACAGCTGTCACAATACAATAACAAAATGTTTTCTAATGATGTTAAAGAAAACTAACTAGAGCAATCTTATGGGAAGAAAAAAAAAAGAAAGACAAATGAACTTTGGCCAACCCAATACTTTAAAGAGGCGGTTCATTACATGAAGAAATGAAGAAGGAGGGGTAGGGGTTTAAAGAGATTTCTAGAATTTGAGGAAAAGGGAGCTTGGAATACTCATAAAATTAAAAGAGTGTTCCTATATCCAGAGCATAGGAAATGAAAAGGAGAGGGGCTTGAGATGAGGTAAACTTAGTAGATCATAATACGTATATTGAGTTTTTTATAAATGCCATCGGAATCCATTGAATGCATTTAAGCAAAACTGTAGTAATCCCTTTTGTGTTTTGTGGAGAATGAATCAGAGGGAAGTCATGGTAGTACTGGGAAGCTCATTTAGGAGGAGACCTTTGGAGAGTTCTCAGTGAGAGAGATGTGATGGCCTGGACCAGATGGGGTCACTGAGATGGATTTATGATCTAATCTGGGGACAGAACCTAAAGAAATTAATACTTGACTCAATGTAGAGGGTGGAAGAAAAAGAGAAAAAAACACAAGTCATAGATTGAAGCAATTCATCGTATAGAAAGACCATTTACAACTGAGTTGGTCAAGGCAAAATTGGGAGGTAGGCTCTAGTAGAAGAATCAGTAAACTCCATATGAGATGTGTGATTCATGTATTGTCTTACCTCTTTGCACTCAAGGTGTGAATGCAGTTGTCACCTAAGATAAAAAGAAAATTAGGAGAAGGGAATGAAGTTTCAATAGTGGATATTTTAATAATTCATTAAAGCCATTGGTCTGGCAAGCCAAGTTATTAGAGCTAATGTCCTGGGTTGATGTTTATAGATGTATGTACAAATTGATGCTAAGAAGTGTATGGTAATTATTGGTACCTAAGCAATCTACAGAATGAGGCTGAGATTATTTATTTAATACTAGAGACGCCAACAATCTTTGAGATTTTAAAATGAGTCTATAGTAAGATCCTGACAGTTCACGGAGGGAAAACCCAGCAGAGGCTGGGTTTTCTTTAAAGAAACAATTGGGAAACATGGGAAAATACTACTTCAATCAGCTAAGCATCTCTGATTTTCACATGACCTTTTACAGTGGAACATAAATAAAAGTAGAAACAATATGGGAGGACAAATGTACTGGAATAAGTGAAATCTGAAAGAGCTCTATAAACTTCTGTCATTACTATTATCTTCTCTAGAAAAATCACATCTCTCATCCCTCAGAAACCCACAGTCTGAGGGATAGGAGAGAAATGAAACATTTTCCCTCATTTGAGTAACTCTGAAAGAGGTTTCTATACATTCACACGACTGCTTTCACAAAGTTGAAAGCATGGGAACCACACCTAGCCTGCTACTCCTTACAGCTTTGTGTGAAGGTGGGATAACTGTTTGTCATCCAATTGTCTTGGCAGCACGCAATCCCTGTTGCCTTATTTTACTCATTTAGCAGCATAAATGTATCATAATTTACCGCCATCTGCAACACCACAATCTGACCTGTATTCTGACACATTCTACATGACTATTTGATCTTGGAATTTTTTTGCCTTTGATTCAGATGACCTCACAGCTCAGCAATGTATTTTATGATTGCACAGTAGAGAGATCTGAGTGTTACCTTTAAGGGGGGGGGGGGCTATCATGGGGTCCTTACCTCTGGCAGATCTGAATTTAAGTCCAGCATATCTCTAACTATAATCTTGAAATCAGCAAATAGCATTTAGCTACAATTAATAGATAATGGAAAAACTTGGCATTTGATCATATGGCTTCTCTTTTAAAAAGCTCCTCTTTACCCACGATAACCATAATTTATGCTGGCAGCAGCAGAATTATGTTACGGTAAAAGCCAGAAAATTAAAACTTTAATTATCTCAGAATTTTATCCATCAGTTATATATATATTGAATTTTCAATCTCAGATTTAAATAAATAGGCTAAGTATGTTTATTTAAAACCTCTTGTTACACATTGTAATGGCATATCCAATGAATTTATTTCAATGTATAATTATTATAAAACTGAAAGTGTATTCTCTTGAATGTAAAACACTCCAGAATATGCATTTATTTCAACTATTACATCTTATTCCAAGCTAGTGGATTATAAGGAGAGATAATGGCGTTATGGACACCTTGTTACCTTGAAGAGTTTTGAGAAACATATTTTATTGTGCTGGATTTAAAGAGGCAAATATACTTTTATGTTAAATTGATAAGTTTTTATGATCTGCTCAAAACAAGGTTTTGAGTATTTTGGCCATAAGTAAATTACCACAAGGGATTAAATGGGCATCAGTACAAACCTGACATAGAGGTGCTGCTGGTTCCCAGTACACTTGCCGGGTGCTCTGGGATGGACAATAATCTGCATCATTGCAAGAGAAAATGGAACGATATGGAGGGTGGGGAAAGCATGAGGAAGCTGAGGAAAATTCATTGTCACTGCAAAATATATAGCAACTTTTAACAGATCGAATAATTATTATTCTGTTGATATTTCTATTATACTGGGTATTTATATTTATAGGTGTTAACAGACTATGTGTGTGTCTGTGACAGAGGCAGAGAGAGGGATTCTAAATTCTCTAAATGTTCTGAAGTAGCATAATTGAGATCCACTTTTCATTACCTTTGACCTCACCTTAAAAATACCATTTAATAATATTTTTTAAACAATGTAGTTTTGTAAGTACAGACTAGTAAAATGAATTTTTATCCCAGCAACCCTGGAAGTGTTATATGAAAATATTAGCTAAGGGGACTTTTTATTTTAGTAAATCTTTGAAACAAAGGCTAAAGATATTAAAGTGTACTTCTCTCTTATTATAAGTGATGATCTATATACTCAACTTATACCTAAACTCAAGCAATGATCTTTGTGAGGTTTATATCTAATCCCAAGAGATTCTAATACATCTTTTATTAATAAGGTTATTTTTTCATATTCATAGGATCTGCACCTCTACTAGAACATAAATTTGTACAGAGATGGAATCACTGTGCCATCATTATTTTAGTGAGTCTTCTTGCCATAGCACACATATTTATCACTGAGAAAATTTTATTATTTTTTTATTTCATAGATGTATTTTTCAAAATTTATAATTCATTTTCATACATACCTATATTTTAGCATACTTAAACATGCTTTTAATGTAATCACTTAAGTAATACTATTTACTTCAAATTATTCATAAAATTTAATTTTATTCATGATATTTTATTGTTTCTCAAAAATAATATTAAATGAGAGAATCACATTTTTTCTAATATAAATTTCAAGCATATCACATAGGATGTTTTATAAAAAGCTTACTATACAAAACTGGTTTTGAATACTATTGCTAGAACATTTGCCCACGCATGAAATAGAGATTTAACTACAAAATTTTCAGGTCAAACCAAATGCATAAGGAAAAGGTTGAATATAAATTAAGGATGAAATCCAATATATTTGGGAGGGACTTCATTTTCTTCTTGAGAAACCAAAGACGGACATGCTTATAAAACTTGGTAGGAAATTTCTCAAGCAATAAAAAAAATTAACTTTGCTAAGGACATACATAAGAAAAGCACTGCCTTGTTCATTGTTTTATTTCAAACTTTTGGAAATTATTTTGGTCAAGAATATATACACAAAACATTAAAAAAACCACAGTGCCTAGTCTGAAGGCCACATGGAGGAAGAATTTCACCAGGGACCAAGCATATGAGAATATTCATTCTCCAATGTGTTCAACAATGACTTATGGGAAGTAAGCTGTGTGCACAGCACAGTACCAATCACTGGGCTACATACTGAATAAAAGGTCGTTTTTGACCTCTCTGTTTGGTGTTGAGAAGGATATCTGGATATGTAAGCCAGCCCAACAACAGTAAGAATTATTGGCACATGCAGAATGTGTCAGGCAATGTGCTAAAGCTTTAATCGTGATTATCTGAGAACTATTTCTTTTAATCCTCACAATAACCCTGTGAAGGAGAGACTGTTGCTTCTGGTAAAACAGATTCAGATATGAAGCTTGCTCAAGGCTTCACAACCAGGGAGAAGTGTAACAGAGATGATAGATTCTGTTAGAAGAATATGAAGCAAATGTGATAGGGAAGTCAAGGATAAATGCCTACAGGAGTCTGTGAAGTCATCCTCCTTTGCAGGTGTGAAATTTGAACTAGGTCTCAGAAAGAATACGAGGTTTGCTTGGTAGGGAAGGCGGATAAGGGGAATGTTTCCCTCCAATGAGATTTTCTGGGAGCATAACCTTCTGCTTTCAGTTTATCATTTATAATGTATGATAGTGGACAACATGATTACTAACATATTTTGAAGTCAGAATTTTATGATGCTATATTTACTTAATCTACATAAAAATAATTATAATAAAAACCTTCTGAGTAAATACTTAAGCATCTGAGACTTCTGCCCAAATACTACTGATTCTCAAAAAAGAAATATTTATTTTATCTGGTACTTGCAAAACACATCATGTGTTGTCTCCAAAGAGAACTGCCTGTGAGTCTAGTTTTCTCTCCTTTAAAGGATAACAGAGGAAACTATGACAGTGACAGTGGGTGACAGCGTTGCAGATCTGTCATAGTTGATGGCTCAGGACTCTATATTCTATAACCTTATTTACTTCTAGGTGGGCTTTCTTCCTTTACTTTTTCCTGTGTTTGTTACTTTAGGAAAACTTCGTTTGAGACAGAAGGATTTCCCACACTCATGAGGGAAGAACCGAGGTATTTTACAACTAGAGAGGTGTCACAGAGTTCTGACGTTGAGAACCACTTAGAGTCCAAGGGAAAGTCAATGTCATTGACACTGAAAAAACAAACAGGAAAAAATGGTCATGATTTCACATCCTTTCTGACTTGCAGTTTTTCTTTATAAAATATTGAGTAAATAGAGTTACAGTTAATTTGTTACAAAGGGATTCCAAAAGTTTTGCACTATCATCTGTGATTATAAGACATTAGTGTGATTTATTGGCCAAGAAAAAAAAGGAGAAAACCTCCATTATTATTTTAGGGAGAGTTTTGAAAGAATGAGCAAAGTTATAAAAGTTACCTACATGAATCAGAACTTTCAGGACCTCAGTAATTACAAAAACTGGTACATGCAGAGTAATTTTACTTATGTAAATATATCTGCCTTGAAATAATTAGAGTCACATACATGAAGGTAATTGTGTGTATGCCAAAGAGAGGATGAGAGCACTTCTGTGTTGAGAATTATTACAGGAGTCACCCTTAGGCATGTGAAACTGATGCCTTGGTATAAAGACCTGCAGATGTGCCTTTGGAATTCATGGTTTTGAGTGTGGTATTTGAGACCATGTCAGTGAGCAGCTTTCATAAAAGAAAGAAGAACCAATAGAGCTTAAAAATTGAAGGAAAAATAGAGAAGTAGAGGGGAAAGAGTAGTTTTTCAAGCTAAGAGACCTGTATTCAAATTCCAGCTAGGCATTTATTCCTTCAGTATCTTCGGCGAGGTAGTTCTACTCTCTAACTCATTTCTCAAAGGGAGGGTTATAATAGTTCCTACAGGGTTTTTTTAATTTAGCATAAACCATAATGATAACACTAATAGTAACAAGATCAGGAGAAGACAATTGGATTTGGCCAAAAAATAGTCACTGAAATCTTTACAATTTATTTACCATGTTGAAATTATTTTTTCTTAAGTGAGTATTTTGACAAACTGATATATTGACCACATCAATTATGTGACTATGTGCTTACCTTTACGATTGTGTAATCCAGTTGGTTTACATGATTATTCTGTCTCTTTGGTAGAAATATAATAATAACAGCAATAGTAATACTAATACCAGTGTAAAACTCTCTTGGATACTGTTGATAAAGTCAAAAAATAGTTTTAAAATGTCATCTGTGTGTTTCTCTATCAAGTAGAGGAAGTAATATAAATAAGGAAAAAACACTGAAATTCATTTTAAGACCCTTGGGTGTTCCTATTATTATGTTTTCTGACAGCTAACAGAGTCTTTAAATTTGGTCTCAAAACAGTATAAATACACCAGAAAAAACACCTGAAAGCACTTTTAGCTATTTAAAAAAGATACTCTATTTTATAAGGAAGTAGATATTCAAGAGTCCATTGAAAACATTATTGGAACAAAATCACCTGAGAATAAAGCAGAAGCATAGTGTAAGAATAGCGTAAGAAGAATGCAACACTTGCTTGTTGTTTAGCATGATATATCATGGTTTAGAACATCCATGCTGACAGACAACATTTCAAATCAAAGAAATGTTACATCCCTAGTAACAACCAATGCATGCTGGCGGACACACCGCCAGAATAACGAGAGTTTAGACTTCTATTAGGACCTGCCTATGACCTTTTTCTTTAATTCTGGAATGGGCTAGTCAATATAATAATTATTGTTTGCTAAAACTACATTGCAAAGAAAAAGTAATTTAATTGCTCAGTCCTTAAAGGCTATGTTACTTTCTGCTTATCAAAAAAAATCAAGATAAACTTATATTCTCTAAGAATGGGAAACTGGAAAATTAAAGGTAATATTATTTCTTCCAGCCAGTCTCAGTGAATTTATCTTTAAAAAATGAGTTTAAAATACTGCTTAGCAAAGTGTTTTACATCCAAGCAAAATTTTATGTACTACCTTGAGAAAATAATTACATAACTAGAGACACAGACAATAGTATTATATAACTTTCAAAGTTTCCTTTTATGTAACTGGATGCAATATATGTATGTGTTTTAGTCTCCTTCACTGAACCTATAGTTCAAAATTACATGAAATGTATGTTATATTCATTTGACTATAGAAAATAGTTTTGTCTTTCATGTATAAAAACATACATGACCCCCAGCTGGTGTGGCTCAATGGATTGAGTGCCAGCCTGCAAACCAAAGTGTCGCTGGTTCGATTCCCAGTCAAGGCATATGCCTGGGTTGCTGGCCAGGTCCCCAGTAGGGGACATTTGAGAGGCAACCACACATTGATGTTTTTCTCCCTCTCTTTCTCCCTCCCTTCCCTTCTCACTAAGAATAAATGAATAAAATCTTAAAAAACATAAATGAGAAATATTTATACTTGTGTGAATACAAATTCAAACAAATATTAAAAATGTATTTCACTATACTGTTGCTTTGTCATTTAAATACTCAAGTTTGCAGAAAACAGTGGCAAAATAATCTTAACCATAGATTCTTCCTTTATAATTTCCATGGTATATTAAGATATTTTTTCTTAAAATTAGGATTTAAGAAAAAAATGAGAAAGCAATATTTTAATTAGTATTTAGTGACAAGGAATACAAAAAATTCAGAATGTGAGTCAAAAAAAAAACCCACCAAAGGTAGAGTCAACCATGGTTTTCTCATGAGTCCTTTTTTCCCATAAAGTCCTCCCACTCTCATCCCTGACCAGGCAGGGGTGCTAAGTGGAATTGATTCCATTTTCCATTTTTAGATTTTCCTCTGTCAGATTTAGAAGGCAGCCTGACAGTTTTCATTAAGAGTTTCTTAGAAAAGAAGTGCTAGAACATAAGAATACAGAACTGTTAAACCATTGTGGGAGCATAATGGTTTAGAGCAATTGTATGCAAATTAGAAAAGAAGTGCTAGAACATAAGAATACAGAACTGTTAAACCATTGTGAAAGCATAATGGTTTAGAGCAATTGTATGCAAATTTAGTGTGTAGGACATTTCTCAGAGCAAGTTTGTTATAGTACAGCTTTTCAAGTATCCTGCCATACAGAGTGTCTGGTTCAGTTCATCTGAAGCAAAGCCTGGGAAGTGGCATTTTTAATAAAAATTACAAGGTGGTTCTGGTGCAGGTTGTTTGCAGATTGCCTTTTGAGATACTACTTTTGAAAGGAATGAAGAAGAGAATTATTTTCTTTTTTTATTGATGTTCAATTGTTATCCTAATTTTTCCCCATTTCCCTCCCCTACCTCACCCACCCCTTGCTCCCACAGTCAATCCCTCCTATTGTTCATTCCCATGAGTTCTATGTCCATGTTCCATGGTTTGCCCCTTCTCCATCTTTCCCCTGTAAACGCCCTCCACACTGGTCACAGTCAGTCTGTTCCTTGTTTCCATGCCTCTGGTTCTATTTTTCTCATTTGTTTGTTTTGTTCATCAGGTTCCACTTATAGGTGAGATCATATGGTATTTATCTTTCACCACCTGGCTTATTTCACTTATTATAATGTCCTCCAGTTCCATCCATGCTGTTGCAAAGGGTAGGAGCTCCTTCTTTCCTTCTGCTGTGTGGTGTTCATTGTATATATATACCACAGTATTCATATATGAAAAGCAAAGTAAAGAGGAGACAAATAACAAAAAGAGAAGAGAAGGAGCAGTAATAAGGGGGGAAGGGGAACAGTAGTATTAAAGTACTTTGTTAAAACTGATTACTTTCTATTTTCTTTAATCTTTAAAAAATCTCTGTGAGATGCATCTCATATAGTAGAAATCTGAGACCTAAAACTATCAATGATTTATTCAAATATTAGACCCCAAAGTTTATTCTATTTCCTCTATACAAACAGAGTTGGGGAGATGTGTGAGACAAAAAAAATAAATCATTTTATCTACATCTCAGAAAGAGGCTAACACTTTTTTGGTTTTGGCGTGTTAATTACTTTCCTAAGAAGCCAAGTTCCAATTATATGTTAAGGAATAAGAAATAAAAGGGAAAATACAGTCCCATGAGTGCATATATATATATACATGCAAACACACACACACGCACAGAAAGGATGTTCACCACATGGAAACTAATGGCTACAGATTTGTTTACAATCTTCATTATGTCGTTAATGTTCCCAGAAGCCTTGCCTAAATCCAACACTATGTACTTTCTCTTTAAAATGTTGTTTACATAAATTGCCAATAAATTCAACTTCCTAGAGTTGTGCTCATCTTGATCTTCAAAACATTTTAGAGAAAAGAAATTTTATTTTGGCTATTTTTTGTTTACATTCATATAATAAACTTTAAACCACTTTGCCCTTTATTACAAGTCAATTTTGGTTTATGAAAATTTAGTTAAAATAATTTATCCTTGTACTTGAAATTTTAGAAATAGCTGTTTTCCATTGTCTGGATTTAGAAGTGGGAAGACTGAGGCACTGTAACCATGAAAAGACCAAGACCTAGGTCTGGCTACCTGTCAGAGCAAAAGCTGACCTTATGAGACAGGTACTGAAGACAAGGAAAATGGTTTATTCAAGTTGCCAGCAATTCATGAAGATAGGGAGGCTTTTGTCCTAGAAAACCCATCTTCACAATCTCAGCAAGCAAAGGCTTCTGTAAAAATGCAAAGGCAAATCGAACAAAGAGATTGGAGGAGGGGGATGTGAAGTGCTGCTTCTGAGAAGTGGGAGAACAGGAAAGGGAGGCTGCTGAGGATAGTGCAACTCTGCCCGTTGTTGATCTTCCTCCTCTCCTTTTGGTGCTCTCTTTCTTCAAACAGGAATTTGTACATTTACTGTGGATACCTGTGTATCTTCACCACTGGTGCCACACAGCCCTTTCTCCCCCAAAGCATACACCTCTAAGAGGTAAAAAATAAAGCTAGATAAGAAATGAAAACACAGGGCTTTATTACATACTTGAAGAAAATAGAGGGTTTGCTGGGGCCTTAAGACAAAGCAGAATACATACCCTTCATTGCTTAATTGAATTGTTAAATCATGGTTACAGTACAGAGTGACTGACTTCTATTTTTATCTTTCTTTTGAATTTCTAAAGATACTCTCCTTAGAAAGTTGCTAACTAGTATTATTACAAAATGTTTTCGCCAAAGAATAAGAAGAATGCACATGCACTCATACTTTTAATTTTATAATAGTATTCATGGAAAAATGTTATCTTTGGTAGTATTTTTACTTACCTCCTGGAATCTCTTTCATCCTCCCTCTCCTCTCATACTCTCATCTGCTAGTAGGAGCTAAAATATCACTAACTGATGACTAGTATTTTGAATGAAAGAGATTCAAGTGTGATATCTCTCAAGGGCATTTATATTTTAATTGTGAAATTAAAAAAATTCAAGTCTCATTTGGAAAACAGTTCCATCGTGCAATAAGGAAAACTGAGTCTAAAATGATGGCCCTGAAATTAAGTAACAAAAGTATGTTTAACTATCTGACAGATGAAGACTAGCACTCTAACTCAACAAATTTACAGAACATGTTCCACACATTTTTTTGTACTTGCCACACCAAATCCTAAATTAAAATCTCTGACCCCTGATCAGTTAATTCTATACCCAGCCGTTTGATCCGTTGACCTACTGCTGGAGTAGTTCATATGCCTGTTAGCCCATCTTTCACCAAATTCTTAAAGTCAGCAGATTTTTGTAAGCCTGAGGCTCAGTTCAGTCTTGTAAAATGTGTTTAGGTGATGACGTAACTCTGGCCTAACAGGATGGACAGTACGTAAAGAAAATGAAGTTCAACTTCTGATGGGCATTTTCAAGTAATATTTGTGAAAAACTGGTCCAGTGATGTTTACTTATTAAATGTCTCACCTAAGTTTTTTAGTCAATACATGTGGACTATCTTCTCTTTACACCTTTGAATATATTGTCCCTATCTGACTAACTCACACATATTTCTGATTAAATAAATTATCCGTGAATCCCCTAGATTTAACTTTTAATACTTGCTTTATATTATTTTCACACTGAAGCCTTCTCCTGCTCCCAACAAGTAATTTAGTAGCTAAGACTTTTTCATTTGTCCAAAGACAAACTTATCAACCTCTATAAAAATGGGCATGTTATCCTGCTCCTTGTTTGATACACCATGAATATCTATGAGAATCAAGATTAGACTTTTGTCGATTTGACTTTTTGATAATGAGGTGGTAGGAAAAGCAGTAAATGTATTGGGAAAAGGAGCTTTAAAGCATATTTAAGCTTACTAAAGCCTTTCAATAGAACATATCTAATTCTGGTGGTAATAAAATGAATGGAATTTTGTTGTAAAGCTGAACAGAATTCAGCTTCTAACATGTCAGCTTTACATGACATGTTATTAATAAACTGCCACTGGTATCTCTTGATACCAATCTTTGGTGATTGCCTATTTTTTGAACTTGAAACTTAAATGTGTTTTCTTAAATAATCTTTACTCTGTGAACAAGTTTCTCTTTTCAAATACATTTTTTTCTGATCTGTAGAAATTGTTGTATTATTTAATTAATGGTTTCAATTTCATTATACTAACATACAGGGTCTAGCAGAAGTAACATCTGAGTGTGGTTGGCAGGGTAAAAACATGGGTCTAATAATTCATCATTTTAATTTGAACATTTCACCTAAAATGTCATGGGGTGTGCTTGAGTGTGATATTGTTATGTTACAGAATTTCATGCTCATGATTTTGTAATAAAATATTTTGTAATAAAAATGGATATTATTTGTGCCAGACCCTATATTTTAAAAAACCACTAGAGCATGATGCGACTTCAGGCAGATAGATAAATAAATAAATACAGTTTTTTTAATGAGGATAAAGTTAGGACAGACTAAAAATTAAAAAGGAAAAATTTAAATTAGTACCTAACAAAGTAAGAAAGTTGTTAAAATCCATTTTCTCAACTACCTCTGTACAGCATATTTGCTGTTTTCTCCCTTTGGTTTCCCTAACTCTGTCATACATAACCATGTTCTACTTCTCATACCTTTATTAATTCAAGAAAACACACTGAGTGTCTGTGTGAAATAGGCATGCGGTCATGTCGGAAAACAAAACTTAAAACGAGGTTGACTGAGCCTGCAGGGAATTTGCTTACAGGGTCTGAGGTCATTCTCTAGGTACAAAAAGGCTGTCATATAGGAAGTTCTCTGTGCTGTACATGTCCTTGTCACTTCATGAAAACTAGCTGCCCATCAGAGGAACCTTTACAGTGACTTTACAATAACTTGGAGTAAGAAACATAGCATCTGATGATGGTAAAGAAAGGAAGAATAATATTATAAAGAGGGCAAAGCAACTACAGAAACCTGTATATCTATCAAGGGATGTATCCCTGAACTGTACGTAAGTGCACTCATTATCCACAGTGTCATAATCGGATGGTTGATGTCAAAATGTCAATGTTTACTACGAGGGCAAAGCTGAGAATAAGGGTTCAGACTCTTGGTCAGGTATTCGCCAAGCACTTATTCATCACACACTGCACTGCTGGGTGAGTTTATACAAGTAGGAGAGTACTCTTTTGGAAATAAAACTGAAATATGTAAAAGACAAGTCACCAGAATTCTTATGGATTTTAGGAAGTCTGATTCTGTTTATAATTAATTGTATGCCCTCATAAATCATTTATTCTTTTCAGGTCCTCCATTTGCTCAAATATAAACAAGCAGGATGTGTACTGTTGTGAATTTTGAATCCCGTCAGGCTTTAAATTTAATTATTCTTATTATGTGAATTGGGGAGTTTTTGACCACAAGTAACAGAAACCTAAAGTGCTTGAACTCTAAAAAAATTATTATCATATATTACAGGACGGTAAAAAGCTGTACAGTTCTGTGAATGATCAGTTCAGTGGGTCATGACCTGGACCTGGAATCTTTCTATCTTTGTACCCTGTCTCCTGCCATAGGGTTGTGCCTAACCAGCTCCCCTCAGTATTGAAGGGCATCTGCCATAGTTTCAGGTTTCCCAACCTGACACGTAATTCACAGGGGAAGAAAAGACACTTTGCTCTCTTTGTTTTGTCTTTTAAGATTAAGGAAGCTGTTTTGAAAAAAAAATCCCGCCTGACTGCCTACTGCGGGCCAATAGCTGTTCACGTCTTATTGATCCAATGTGTCATATGACCCAGCCTAAAAGAACTAATTACTATTGGCTGAGCCCAATTATGCTCACCCTCTATTTCTGAAAACGTGTCCTGCTTCTACAGAAGCCCAATGCTGCCCATGGAAGGAAGGGACTTAAAAATTCAATTTTCTTAATAAGGAAGAGCAGTCCTTGGCCACGCATTCAGTGGCACTCATACTTATTATACTTTGTTGGTATATTACATTCTTTGTAGATGAATATTTTTATATGCCATGAATACCAAATAGATAAACTCTAAGTCTACTTTAGAACAAATGTCTCCAAGGATATGAAAATACTAAGTAGGCAATTCTCACTGTTTACATTCTCATCCCTTCCCCACATTCTTTAGTGACTATGCTTTTTCAGGAAAATAATTTAAACACATACCGATTAATAATGTGGTCTCTTGCTGAATCGCTCAGCTCTGTTCCCATCTACAGCCACCAGCATGCATATCCCATTTGCTTGCAGGCTGCTGCCTGGGCCCTGTTGTTCTCTCAACATCACAATAGTCACACCCCCAGCAGCACCTCCCCCCTCCCCCTAATCAGTTCTCCCTGAACTGTCCGTTGCACCTGACTGGCTCATGCATATGTGACTGACAGCAAAGGAGCTACTCTTTCATCACTTCTTTAAGTTTCTGGGATATACTTCACTTTCTCTTTGAAGTATTTAATGAGTCCTCAGGCTACCTTTTGCTCTTTCATTTTCCCATTGAGCTTTGAGCATATGCCTATTAGATTGATGATGTAATGGTTTTACATTCACTTGATGATCTTCCTCTATATCAGACTTCACAATTTTTGAGGGTAAAGTTGCTGTTCTTGCTGCTTTTGTATTTGATCCTATAAAAACTGGCGTAAGGCAGGGTTTATTACGTGTTTGATAGAGTGAGTGCTTATGCAACTACGGTGTAACAGTCAGTGTACATGAGCCAAGCAAATGATTGGGTATTTATTTTCTTTTTCTGTAAGAATAAGATAAGCCTAGAAATAAGATAACCTAGGGAAAGGCTTCTCAAAATTTCTCACAAATGATGAAATATTTTCCTACCCAGAAACTTGACCTACAATGAACAATCTACAGAAAATAATTTGGATGGCAGTTAATCTTTTAAAATCATGATAATTTTGTGTTTTATAGTGTTTAGCCTTTTAAACCTCTGATAAATCTCGAGTTCATATCAAAATATACATATTTTGTATATTTTGTTTAGCATAAAATGTTTTGTTTAGCATAAAATGTTTATTTATCATTATGTAAAATCAATTTCCAGGAAGAATCACTCTGTGTGTCTTGATGCCATAGGCAAGCCATTATACAGTTTCTAAGGGGTTGAATTCTCTAATCAGGAAGGATGGATTTGAAAGAATAGAAAATAATCCATAACATATAACATTTTATTCACAACATCATTGCTAATTGCAGTGTTCTTGAGTAACTCATTTAACCTCAATGTATACTAAACCAACAAATGAAATTCTTATGGTTGTGTTGTAATAATTTATCTTCATATACGTCATTGTTTCTGAAAAGGTTAACAGGTGAGAATTATTTTATCTCCTTGAATTCAAAGACTCATATATGTATAAAACAGTCTTTAAAATATAAGAATAGTTTGCTTTGTGTTGTTCACTTATAAATGAAATTAGTAGGTTATGATTTCTTTAGACAGTTTTAGAAAAGAAAATATATCCCAAGATGAAATCAGTGGGGAAGGAAAGAGAAGCAGTTCCTAACAGCATAACATTTGAGTTGTCACAAATGAGGAGGCAGCCAATAAATGATTCATTCTGTCTCCATCATAGCATATTTATAAATCCATCTGACATCTCTGGCCTATTGGAGGGCTGAAAAATGAAATTATAGATTTCCTACTATAGATGACACCATCAACCAGGGGTTTCAGAAGGGTTATTTGGTCATTTTCATTTATCTCATTTCTCTCCATTCCATCCTTGACAGCTCTAACCCATAACACATAACACATAAATCCCAGGAAGCAGGGCCAAAGTTTAATATCCTCTTTTGATTCCACCAAGGACATTTGGTTGTTTTCATAATTGTACAAAGAGATGAATAATATGTACAATTCTGGGAATATGTTAAAGTAGAAAAAAAAAGGGAATTTAAAAAACAAAGAAACCTATAATTTGTTTTTGACATCTCTGGATATTTGAAGTATTTTCTTTGTATTTCTTATATGTAAAAGTGTTTTCATATCTTTACAAAATAGTTTGGCAAATTGAGAACACATATAAAAATAAGAAAAAACTAATAAGATAAAAAAACAGAAGTAAAGCATCCTAATTATATCCATCATTCTAGGGTGTAGATATTGAAGTATCAAGATAAACAGGCATTTCACGCTTTCCTTTCCAGTGCTTGTACAGATTCATATGCAAATACAATTATACACAACAGGGAGTTCTTCCTCATTTAAACTCCAACAGCTCACTCATAAGAAATTTATCTCCATTTCTACAGGCTTCAAAATTGTAAATTTAAAACACTGCATGTTATGTCAATTCAGAAGGATTCCTAACTAAAACCTATGAAGGCAGAATTTAGTTGGCCTAAAATGTCAGTGTAGAGTGTCAAAGAGAAAGGAAAATTAACAAAATATCTTGTTTTTTAAAGTTACCAAGTTAGATGTCTTTTACACTGTATGAGACTATTTACTAGTGTTACCAATAATAAGTTTTAATAAATATTTGAGTATTATCTTTATCTTTCTCAGTTTTATAACAGTATGTAAGATTGAGATAGTTAAAAGGAAACAGGAGACACAAGATATAGGCAATGTGAAAACTGGATGTCAGTCATTTAAGTTTTCATTAAGCAAGTACTACATGTTCTTTTTAAATTGAGATATAATTGGCATACTAATTTTAGATGTATAATATAATGATTTGATATTTGTATATACTGCAAAGTGATTACCACAGTAAATGTATTTATCATCACCATATATGGTTGCAAAAATTGTGTATATGTGTATATGATGAGAATATTAAAAATGTATTCTCGCAGCAATATTCAAATATTCAATAAAGTATCATTGACTGTAGTCATTATGCTGTATTTTACATTCCCATAACTTATTTACTTTATAACTGGAAGCTTATACCTTTTGATCACCTTCACCCATTTTGTTCTCCCCTAACCCCTAACTCTGACAACCACTAATCTAGTCTATGTATCTAGGATCTTAGTTTGTTTTTGTTTGTTTGTTTGTTTTGGATTCCACATATAAGAGCATATTGTATTTATTTTTCTCTGACATTTCACTTAGCATAATGACCTCAAGTTTCAGCCATGTTGTTGCAGGCAGCATATTTCCTTCTTTGGTATGGCTGAATAATGTTTGTGTGTATATATCATATTTTCTTCATTTATCCATTGATGGACATGGGTTGTTTTTATGTCTTGACTATTGTAAACAATGTTGTAATTAACATGAAAGTGTAGAAATCTCTTCAAAATAGTGATTTCATTTTTTTCAGATATATCCTAGAAGTGAGATTGCTGGATCATATGATAGTTCTATTTTTAATTTTTTGAAAAAATTTTATACTGTTTTTCATATTGGCTG
Source organism: Sturnira hondurensis (assembly GCF_014824575.4). Classification (NCBI taxonomy): domain Eukaryota; kingdom Metazoa; phylum Chordata; class Mammalia; order Chiroptera; family Phyllostomidae; genus Sturnira; species Sturnira hondurensis. The sequence goes on from NW_028091775.1 coordinate 2,022,343, forward strand.
TGCCAATTTCCCTTCCCAACAACAGTACACAGGAGTTTCCTTTTTCCACATCCTTGCCTCCCTTGACATTGGTCTCAGCAATGATTTATGGTATATGATCCAAAAGACCAAACAACAAAAGGAAAAATGATCAAGCAGGACTACATCAAATTGAAAAGCTTCTGAACAGCCAAAAAAAAAATAATAAAACAAACAAAAAAAACTACCAACAAAAAGAAAAGGCAACCTACAGAGTGGAAGACAATATTTGAGAGCCACATTTGGTGTAAGGTTAGTATCCAAAATACATAAGAATCTTACTAAACTCAGTAGCAAAAAATAATAATGATGATTTAATTTAAAAATAGGCAAAGGACCTAAATAGATAATTTTTTTCAAATCTTCACTGGGCAATACATTAATTGATTTTAGAGAGAGAGGAAGGGAGAGAGAAAGAGGAAGTAAGAGAGAGAGAGAAACATTGATGTGAGAAAGAAACATCAATTGGTTGTCTGCCATTTATGCCCCATCCAGGATGGAACCGAGAACCTAAGCATGTACCCTGACCAGGGATTGAACCCAGAAACTTTTGGAGTTCAGGATGACATTCCAACCAACTGAACCACCCAGAAAGGCAAATGTAGGCAATTTTCCAAAGAGAATATACAAATGACCAACAGGTACATAAAAATATCTTTAATATTAGTAATCATTAGTGAAATGCAAATCCAAATCACAATGAGATATTAGCTCATACTGCTAGAAACTCTATCAACTAAAAGACAAGTGTCAGAAAGGATATGAAGAAAAGAGAACCCTTGTACACTATTGGTGGGAATGCAAATTGGTGCAGCCACCATGGAAAATAGTATGAAGATTCCTCAAAAAATTAAGAATAGAATGACCATATGATTCATCTATTCCACTTCTGAGTATTTGCCCAAATATATATATGCGCCTGTTTTCATAGCAGCATTGGTCACAATATACAGGTCATAGAACATGTAATACAGACACACAATGGCATGCTACTCTACTTGGCCTAAAAAGAATGAAATCTTTTTACCATCTGTGACAACTTGGATGGATTTTAAGGGTATCATGTTCAGTGAAATAAGTTAAATGGACAAAGACAAATACTGTATGATTTTACTCATGTGGAATTAAAAAAATCAAAACAAGCACTCAAACAAACAAAAATAAACGTAGGTAACAGAACAGATTGGTGGTTACCAGAGGACTCGGGATGGTGAAATGGGTGAATGGGTGAAATGGTGAAAATTGGTAACTAGACTTGATGATGATCACTTTGTAGTGTATAACACCATCTGACAGATGGAAAATTAAAATTTTACACACTGAGCTTTATATATGTTTCAGACCAATTTTATATCAACTAAAAAAAATGCTTATTTACAATGTTGCAAGGCACTAGGCAATAAAACTGGGGGCAACTTACATTCGAAAAGTGAAACAGTCTAGCTTTCCAGGAGTTTACAGTCTATTCACAATAGTTATGGACGTTAACAAGTATAAGTCCAAATAAATAAATTATTTAGGATTCAAAAATTAAATGTAATAGGAGACAGATATTCTATTTATTTACTTTTCTACATGTAAATTTTAAGAGGCAGACAACCTTTTAAACTTTTGCAAACATTAAACATCTTAGTTTTTACTTTTACTTTTAATATTAATTGTATTAAATATTAATGTTATAATATTATAAGGCAATTCAATTCACATTTATGACTTTCTCCTATAATATAATAGAATGTCATTGCATAGCTAATGTTTACTTTCATCCGTATAAGTGTGAACACATGGACTTGGGATATATCATGTAATGTAAAAAAAAAATACAAAACATAGTTTCTTATATAATACTAAGTCTACAAGATACTGAATTTGATCTGTCTCTAAAATATAAAGAAAATGCAAAAACTCACATCCAACATTGATGCTGAGATTTAGCTGCAGACACTGTGTGAAATATTGTGTAATTGTTGTGTATGTGTTTATGTGTATGTCAGCAGAGTTGACGAGGCTACAGTACAAAGAATCCAATCACTAGTTGGGGGTGTTTAAATTCGTCCAAGTCTATAAACACTAACTTTCTCCCTCATCCTAGTCAACCCAGTCAATCATGTGTTATATCCTGAAAGGTGAACTTGGTCAATGACTGTGGAGAAAACACAGGTTGACCCAGGAAAATAATGCATAGAACATACCCATGTATTTGCCCTAATTAAATATTTTTTAAAGATTTTATTTATTTATCTTTAGAGAGAAAGAGAAGGAGAGAAGGAGAGAAATATCAATGTATGGTTGCCTCCCATGAGTCCCTGCTGGGAACTGGCCTGCAACCCAGGCATATGCCCTGACGGGGAATCGAACCGTGATCATGTGGTTCACAGGCCCGTGCTAAATCCACTGAGCCACACCAGCCAGGGCTAATTAAATATTTTAATATATTAGATATTGTTCTAGAAGCATAAGAAATTAGCAATGCCATGTATTGAATAGTCTACAGAAAATGGATACATTGTATATTGGCAGTGTTATATATGCCTTCTAAAAACTCACACTCAAAACTGTGAATATGTCACATTATACACTGTCTCCATACAAGACCTAATTTTAGAATTGAGTCTAAATATTCTGAGTATATTATTCTTCTCTGTATATCAATACTAAAATTCCCAACCATGTTGGGCAAAGTTATAGATATAAAATAAAACTTGTGTAATAAAGAATGTGATAAACTATAAACAAAAAATTAAATTTTATATTTTTTCTAACTGACTTTAGTTTATTGAATAATTATATATACTTAGTTTTTTGGCTTTGACTTGATAACCTTGTTGACCTGTAGTCATCCCTTCATGATCTATGTGTTATGAAGCAAATACCATTAAACCCATAAATTCTACATAGTTAAGTGTTGTTTCCTCTGCAGTTCTCTCTGTTCCTATTTCTCAGCCTCTGTGTAGAGATTCTTATTTGTTTGAAGACACTGGAGCTGAATTCTGATGAGTCAAGACCCAAGTGTTCATTTCATGGGTAATTTCTTCAGGTGCCAAATAGCAACCAACATTTTCAGGTGCCAAAGTGGGTATGAATGTTCATTTTCTCTTGGGTGGTACCAGAACACATTTCTTTCAAAATATGTAACCCTAACACTATTTGTGCTTGACATGCCCCCCTTAAAAATCATGTCAAGATTTTTTTCTAAATAATTGCCAGTGTAACCTAAAAAAAGGAGTGACTCAGATAAAAAAATATTAAAACACATCCATTTGTCACAGTATATACTAGTAAATAAATACTCTGATCCTAATAATGTTGGGGCAGATGAATATATTAGTCTCTACTCATTAGTCACACACTCATCCATAAAATGCTCAAATATCATTTGAATGGACATCCTCTGGCATGTGAATTAGAAGAAGTCACATCCTTCTTGGCACAACACTGAAGATAAATTACTTGGTAGCCTTTCCTGTATTTCATACACCCATGTGAGCACATTAATGGAGTTTGCAATTAATATTTTTGAATTCTTGCCCACTTTCCTTTGAAAGATTGTAATATGAAAAAAGTAGAAGTTTGAATCTAGCTTTTCTATCTAATCTATAACAGAATGTTCAAAAGACATTAATCCTCAGACACCATGTCCCCATCGGGGTCTAGTTCACGTCCTTAGAAAGCCACAGTGTCAGCAGCAGACAAAACTCCTGAGGTAAGGTTTGTCATTGGAGGTGTGTGCCTGGGACTGTCAGTTGTCTTCCTCGTGAGAGGAAGGGCCCAATAAATATCAAGCAAGTAACTGATATTTAAATTTTTAGTGTAGGTATAATTATTACATTTTGAAACATGTTAAGCTCCTGAAGCCTCACTTTTCTAAAAATCTTCAGGCATTTATGGCTCACAACATGACTATTTTGATAGGAAGTTCTTTACTTCCCACAATATGGTCTGTCATATTTAGACTTACTTGATAGTAAAGAAAATCATATCTTCTCCTTACTAACTTCCTGTATTTTGCAAATTCAGAATATTCATAATGTGGTAATTTAGAAGCACTAAAACATAATTAAGGAGCATGATCTTTGGAATCCCAACCTGGGAAAGTATCTCTGTTTTCTACTTCCTATTTATGGAGGTTGGGCAATTTTCTTAATTGTTTCAATCTGAGTAGCCTCACTTTTTAAAATTGACTGATGTCATTTGCTACTACAAGATAGGGTGTTTATGGAAAATGTTACATTAATCCTTTTGTACAATATTAAAGAACCAGAATGGTATTTAGTAAGTGTTAGTAATGGATATTACTAACATTATAAGACATTGGAAAGTAATAATAAATCTGATTCATTTACTTATCCAATAGGTATTAAAATACTCTATATACAAATTAGTATATAATTTCTCAGAAACAAACTTCTAGGGATTTAATATTAGTTCCTTTTCTACCAATCAATTGCTTTTAAACTATTAAAGGAAACTGTAAGGAAAGCAAAGAGTTGTAATAACCTGTTTTAAAGTCATATTTCCAGGAATTAGAAGTGTTGGTGTACTCTGTGGCTTTTATACCCATATTTAACAAAGGAGAAATCTAAAAAACTGTTGTGTACCAAAATGCAAATTTGACCCCAGTGTCCAGAACTTCATTTTCTGAAATGGAAGAAGACAGTCCACACAAACTGGCTTTTGAAATCAGACCAGTGCTCCAGATGTTCGAGTGCGGCCAGCAGAGCTCGCCTGTGATCCGTGTCAGAACTACAGCTGTCAACACGAAAGCACACCTGCCACTGGTGACTGTCAGCAGATGACTTTTCAATCGTATTAGGAAGTGAAGCAAACTGCCGAATGAAGCATTCGCCTTTGCAAAGAATCCGAGTCACATCAAATCCTGCTTCCTAAAAATGCAGGAATCTCTCGGGCCTTCTTAAGCACTAACCTTGGGCCCAGGGAGCAATACTGAAAATTAGTAGACAAATCCGAAAGTGTTAGGTCTAGAACAAGCTCGTGGTAGATTCATTACAGAGAGGCAAGCATTTGAACATTAATTAAGGAACTCCTACTACAAATAGGCACTTAATAAGCAGAACTAAATTATAAAATAGAACTAAATAAAGTCATTTGATATTCAGTATTTCTGAGGGTTTGATTCAAATTTTGTCCTTGTCTAAAGTGACAAAATTTTAGAGATTTGGAGGTTTTAGTTAATGTTTTGAAATATAATGAAACTTGGAAAATGGCAAATGATAATGAAAATTTTCTAAAAGTGTCAAAGAAATGACTCAGTGAAAATCAAAATGATTTTCCTTTTTTTGCTATACTCTCTGCTTTCTGATTCTCTTCTATTTTGTTTTGTTTCAGAGGTTTCATGGAACAATGGATGGAGCTTGGGTTTTGGGGTCAAATAGACTAGGCAAACTATTTAATCTCTCTGAGCTTTAATTTCTTTATTTTTAATTTTTTAAAAATTTTATTCACTTATCTTTAGAGGGGAGGAGAAGGAGAGAGGGAGAGAAATATCAATGTATTGTTGCCTCTCGTGTGTCCCCTGCTGGGAACTGGGCTGCAACCCAGGCATGTGCACTGACTGGGAATTGAATGCTGATCTCTTAGTTCGTAGACTCGTACTCAATCCACTGAGCTACACCAGCCAGGGCTAATGTCTTTATTTGTAAATATGAGATACTTGTCTTACATCAGGAATAGATGAGATTCTGTCCTGGCCTGGCAGCTCAGTTGATTGGAGTGTCCTCCTGCCCACCAAACATGTTGTAGGTTTGATCTCTGGTCCAGGCACTGTCAGAACAGGTATGAGAGGCAACTAATCCGTGTTTCTCTCTCACATTGGTGTCTCTCTCTTCCCCTGTCTCTAAAGTCATTAAAAAATGTATCCTTGGGTGAGGGCTAAAAAATATTTCTAAAAAAGAGTAGCCAAACTTCTGAATATTGATGATCCTGAAACTTAGGGAGGGTTCTGAAGTAGAGCATCAGATCCACATGCCTAGAAAGTCTTCCAGGTGGTGGTGATGAGCAGTTAGGCCTCCGAATCTTTTTGATTTCTGTTTTCTGCTTTTTTTGCCTCATGACTTCAGTTTACTTCCTCTGGATCATGCTAGATAGATAGATAGATAGATGATAGATAGATAATAGATAATTGATAGATTTTTTTTTTCACTTTCTGCCTCTGCCAACCATGAGTGGTCTCTTTCTGTATGTCTTGAATTCTAACTCCCTGAGAAGAGGTCTAACAGGTAAAGACAGAGCAAATTTGCTGACCTGATACATTTTGTAAAGTTTTTGAGTACATCACCAATCAACTTATGTTTCAGATATGTTTATTTTAATATCTTATATACATAATTATATCTATTCCAGTGCCATTCTACTTATATATTATTAGATAAATAAGAAAGTACTTGTACTGATGGAATATTAAATATAAACATTATTACCTATGGTCACCATTGGAAAACTGGAACTATTTTAGCTTTACTGAGTAACTGGAGACCTGTACTTTAAATATGTATTTCTAAAAGTTGTAAACTTTTTAGGTGAATTTGTCAGATTTATACAATTTTGCAATTAAGCATTTAATGCTTCTTCCACTGTACTTGTGGACATATAGAATATTCCCACCAACCCCGAAAAGTTCCACACTTCCTTTCTCAGACAATCTGTGCTCCATCAAGAAGTAACTACTGTTATGCTTTCTGTCACCATAGATTAGTTTTGTTGGTGGAAGAATTTTATATACACAAAATCTTTTGTGACTAGCTTTTGTTACTCAGCAAAAATGGTTCTGAGATCCAAACATGTTTTCTGTGTATTATTAGTTCATTCCATTTTATTTCTGAGTAATATTTCTTTGGATATATAGCAATTTATATATCAATTACTGTTTCCAGTCTGTTTGCCTATTATAAAGAAAGGTTCTTAGACGATCGCGGTTCGATTCCCAGTCAGGGCACATGCCTGGGTTGCAGGCCAGTTCCCTGCAGGCCAACTCCCAGCAGGGGACGCACGAAAGGCAACCATACATTGATGTTTCTCTCCCTCTCTCCTTCCCTTCCCCTCTAAAGATAAATAAATAAAATAAAAAAAAAAAGAAAGGTTCTGTGGTCATTCTTACGTCTTTTAATTAAAACTGCTATTGAGACACTTGTACTTCCCGCATTCATATATAAGAATTAATACAGAATTCCCTTGCACATTTTGCCCAGTTTTCCCCATGTAATGTTTTGTAAAAATATACTGTGGTATTACAACCAATATATTGACAGCCATGCACTTTACCTATCACATTCATATTTCACGGTTTTACTTGTACTCATGCATGTATGTGTGCGTGTGTTAAGTTATATGCAATTTTTCACCTGTGTAGGTTGTGACCGTACCACCACAGTCAAGATACTAACTGTCCCAACACTACCAGCACGCCTCGTGTTGTTCTGACATAACCAGCCACATGCACATCCCTTTTCCATGTGCCCTCCATCACTAACTCCTGGCAACTGCCAATCTGCTCTCCATTTCTAAAATTTTGTCCCTTCGACTATTATATAAATGCAATCATGTGGTGTATATAACATGATTTTAGGGCTGGCTTTTTTCCATTCAGCATAATTCTCTGGAGGTACATCTAAGTTGTGTGTGTCAAGGATTTATTTTTGTTTCGTTGTTGAAGTGTGATATGAATGTGCCTCAATTTATTTAACTATTTACTTGTTTAAGTACATCTGGGCAGGTTCCAGTTTGCGACTATTTCAGGTAAAGGTGTCAGAAACATTCACGTACAGGTTTTTATGTGAACATATATTCTCATTTGGGGGGGCGAATAGAAATATTTTATGTATTGAATAGAATTGCTGGGTTGTAGTTGCATGATTAGTTTTATAAGAAAGTGTCAAACCATTCTCCAGATGACTACACTATTTTGCATTCACACTGGCAAGTGTATGAGTGCTTTCTCCTCTTCCTTGTCAGCATTTGGTGTTATCACTAAGTTTTATTTTACCCATTTGGATCAGTGTATAGTGATATATCATTGTGACTGTAATTTACTAATGATATTAAATATCTTTCATATGCATGTTCATCATCTCTACACCCTACTTTGTGAATTGTTTGTTCACATTTTTGCTCAGTTCCTAATTGGACTTTTTTTTACTGATGATTTTGAGAGTTCTTTATTTTTACTAGATACTAGTCTTTTGACAGATATGTGATTGGCAAATACTTTCTCCCAGGATATAGGTTACCTTTATATATCATGTGGGAATTCGCAAGCAAAAAGTATTTATGAAGTCTGTATTGTTAAGGTTTTCCAGAGAAGTTTTAAATGATAAACTACACACACATATATAGTCTTTGTTCTAAGACTATCAACTGCTTGGTTGAGATTCACCCACATTATGGACACTATTGTGCTTTATTAAAAATAAGCCAGGTGTTGAAGGACAAATACCATATGATCTCACTTTTAACAGGAAGCTAAACAACAAAACAAACAAGCAAGCAAAATATAACCAAAGACACTGAAATAGAGAACAGGCTGACAGTAACCAGAGGGGAGAGGGGAGGAAATTTCAGGGGAAATAGGGGAGGGATTTAGAGGAACATACATAAAGGATACATGGACAACAACTGAGAAGGGTGGAAATGGGAGGGAAGGGGGAGCACGGGGGTGGGATGGGATGGGAGTAATAGAAAACCGTACTTGAAAAATAATTAAATAAAAAAATTGGGGAAAAAATAAAATAAAATAAATTCCTAGGGAAAAAAAATCTACTGATTTAAATGATAATCACCCCTATCAAATACAACACTTAGATTGATGTTTGACCAAGCAGCTGGTCACCATAATCTAGTAAAGTTGACACAATATATCAAGCATCACAAGTTAAATTTATCAATATTCTTTTCATTAGTCATGTTTTGGGTGTCAACTCCAAGAATACTCACCTAGTCCCAGGCCCCCAAGGTATTGTGTTTTTACCCTAAAAATTTTTCTTTACGTTTTATATTTAAGTATATGCTGCACTTTTAGGCAATTTTATTATGTTTTGAAACTTAAGTTGAAGTTCACTTTTTTTTATGCCTATAGATGTGAAACTGCTCCAGCACCATTCGTTAAACGATTCCTCCATTGAATTAATTTTGCAGCTCTGTCAAAAGTCAGTACAGCCTACATGTTTGGGCATGATTTATGAAAGTATTTTTGTTACATGTTTTCATTTTAGGGGGTAAGTACCAACACAGTATTGCTGGATCCTAGGGTATGTTGACATTTAACAAATTCCCACTGGTAGTTGGTGATATCAGTCTCATTGATTTTATACATTCAGAATGGACTTGTATTGTCTTCTAACCGTGACGTCAATTTGCATTTTTCTGATGACTAATATTATTGAACACTTTTTAATGTGCCTGTTGGCTATTCAGAGAAGTTCTTTATTGAAATATCTGTTCACCTCTTTTACCAATTTAAAAAATCAAGTTGTTTGTATTTTGAATGGTTTCAGGAGTTATTTATATATTCTGAATGCTAGGCCTTGTTATATGTTTATGTGTTATTTATAATTTTCTCCTATCTTATGGATTATCTACTAATTTTTACCCAGTATATTTTAATAAGCAAAACTTTGTAATTTTCTATGAAGCTCAAATTTTAAAAATACTTTTACAGTTTTTAAAATAACGATATATTTTTAAATTATTGTTTAAGTACAGTTTTCTGTCTTTTACTCCCATCTCAGCCTCCTCCCACAGTGCTCCCTACCTCCCTCCCATTTCCACCCGTTAGTTTTTGTCCATGTGTCCTTTATATTTGTTCCTGTGAATCCCTCCCCTTTTCCCCTGAAATTCCCTCTCCTCTCCCCTCTGGTCCCTGTCTGCCTGTTCTCAGTTTCAATGTCTTTGGCTATACTTTGCTTGCTTGTTTGTTTTGTTGTTTAGGTTCCTTTTAAAGGTGAGATCATATGGTATTTGTCTTTCACCACCTGGCTTATTTCACTCAGCATAATGCTTTCCAGTTCCATCCATGCTGTTGCAAAGGGTAGAAGCTCCTTCTTTCTTTCTGCTGCATAGAATTCCATTGTGTAAATGTACCATAGTTTTTGTATCCATTCATTTACTGATGGGCACCTAGGTTGCTTCCAACTCTTGGCTATTGTGAATTGTGCTGCTATGAACATTAGAGTGCAAAGGTTCTTTTGGATTGGTGTTTCAGGGTTCTTAGGATATAATCCTAGCAGTGGAATTGCTAGGTCACAAGGCATATTCATTTTTAGTTTTCTTAGAAAATTCCATACTGTTTTCCATAATGGTTTTTGCTTTCTGTATCTTACATAATAACTTTTTTTTTGCCTACTCCAAGATTGCAAAGATATTTGCCTATGCTTTTCTTGAAAAGAAGATATATTCTGAAATTATTTGGTATAGTGTTTAAAAAATATCAAGTATGTGAAATTATTTGATACTGTTGTTCACATTATGTATATTCTAATTAAAATTTATTTTTCAGTTAATTAATATAAACAAGTATAAAGAATAAACAAATATGATTGTAGAATTTTCTCTTTTCCCCTTTACTGTTGTCAATTTGTGCTTTATTTATTTTTAAAGCTCTCTGAAGTGTGTATACATTTAGGACTGTTTATGTCTACATAATGAATTGACTATTTTATTGTTATAAAATATCCTTCTGTGTCTCTGGTAATATTCCTTCTCTTGTCAGCTTTGTGCAGTACAGCATTCAAGATTTCTTATCAGTAGCACTGGCAAGGTGTAATTTTTAACCATCATTTTGCTTTTAACCTATCTGTGTCTTTATATAACAGTATCTTATATAAACAGCAATTTGTTGCATCTTGGTCTATCATGCACTCACAACCTGTGCTTTTAATTGAGGGCTTAACCTACATTTTAGTCTATTTGCATATAATATAATCATTTATAAATGTGAGTTTATGTTTATAGTTTTGCTGTTTTCTCTTTGTCCTAGATTTTATTTATGACTGGTAGCCATCACCTTCCTTCATGTAGACTCTAATTGCTATCTGGTAGTATTTCTATCAGCATGAAGAATTCCCTTTATCATTCCTTGAAGTCCCTATCTGTTGATGACAAATTATATTTTATTACTCAGCAAATATTTTTATTTCACTTTTTTTACCTATAAATCCTCAAATCAGTCTAAAGTAGATTATAATTATTCATGTTTTAAAGATAAGTGTTCTGAGGTTTTAAGAGGTTGAATAACTTGGCTTCGGTTCTATTCTGCCCTGACATTAGGGTTCAGACAAAAATTTTACTGAATTCAGATTATGAACTCTTAACATCTGTTAACATCACTAATTGTTTAATAAGTTCCCTTATTTATCTAGTGCTTTCTATGATCCTTCATTGTACAATAATGTTTTCAAATATCCCTATGACATTTATTTTAGTATATTCTATAAATCTCAAGAATTTTAAACTTTCCTTGCAGATTAAGTAAGGTAATGAATATAAAACACCTAGCACAGGACTCGACACATTATAAGTAGTTAATCAAACTTAGTGATTATTATTACTGCTAAAAACACACAAAGCAGTGGTAAAAAGAAGCATTTTAAAGTAGGACATTACTGATTTTAAATATAAAAAAGGTAACAGAAAATAATTAGTAATGGGAAATTAAAAAGTGCTAACATAATATTGGATTAAAAAAGTTAAAAAAGAACAACATTAAAATTAAATGAATACCACAGTAATCAAAACAGCATGGTACGGAGATAAAAATAGGTCCATAAATCAATGGAGTACAATAGAGAAGCCCAGAAATAAACCCACACCTTTTTTAGTCAATTAATATTCAGTAGAGGAAGCAAGCACATACAATGGCCTAAAGATAATTTATTCAGTAAATGGTATTGGGAAAATTGGTCAGATACATGCAGAAAAATGAAACCAGACCATCTTCTTACAACACACACAAGAATAAATTCAAAATGGATTGAAAACTTGAATATCAGACCTGAAACCCTAAAGTCCTAGAAGGAAATATAGGTAGTAAAATCTAAGACATTGCTCATAGCAATATTTTATTTGATATACCTTCCCAGGCAAGGGAAGTAAAAGAAAATAAACAAATGAGACTCTATCATGCTAAAATGTTTTTACACAGCAAAAAATACCATCAATAAAAAGACAATCCATGGAATGGGAGAACATACTTGACAATACATCTGATAGAGGATTAATATCCAAAATTTATAAAGAACTTAAAAAACTCAACACCTAAAAAACAAACAATCCACTTAAAAATATGCAAAGGACCTGAATAGATACTTCTCCAAAGAGTACATATAGATGGTCAATAGACATATGGAAAGATACTCAACATCACTAATCATCAGAGTAATGCACATTATAACCACATAGAGACTTCTGGCAAAGATGGAGTCACAGGAGAGTTCATCTGAGAGACCCACAAGGTCCTAGAACATACACAAGCCCACTCACCCAGGGTGAGTAATGAAGAAATGAGAATTCAAAAAAATGGGGAGAGGCTTAGGAACCTCCAGGACATCTTTAAATGTTCCAACATCCGGATTATAGGGGTACCAGAAGGGGAAAAGAAACAGCCACGAGTGGAAAACTGACTGGAACAAATAATAAAGGAGAATTTCCCCAGTCTGGCAAAGGAAATAGACTTCCAGGAAATCCAGGAAGCTCAGAGAGTCCCAAAGAAGGTGGACCCAAGGAGGAACACACCAAGGCACATCATAATTACATTAGCCAAGACTAAAATGAAGGAGAGAATCCTAGAAGCAGCAAGAGATAAGGGGACAGTCACCTACAAAGGAGTTCCCATCAGACTGTCAACTGATTTCTCAAGAGACCTTCCAGGCAAGAAGGGGCTGGAAAGAAGTATTCCAAGTCATGAAAGACAAGGACCTACATACAAGATTGCTCTACCCAGCAAAGCTTTCATTTAGAATGGAAGGGCAGATAAAGTGCTTCCCAAATAAGGTCAAGTTAAAGGATAAAGGGCTTCTCAGATAAGATCAAATTCAAGGAGTTCATCATCACCAAGCCCTTATTATAAGAAACGTTAAAGGGACTTATTTAAGAAAAAGAAGATAAAAATATGAACAGTGAAAGGACAGCAAACTCACAGTTATTAACAACCACACCTAAAACAAAAGCAAACTAAGCAGACAACTAGAACAAGAACAGAACCACAGAAATGGAGATCACAGGGAGGGTTAGCAACAGGAGAGTGGGAGGAGGAGAGAGGGGGAAAGGTGCAGAGAATAAGTAACATAGGTAGTAGGTAGAAAATAAACAGGGGGTGGGGCAAGAATAGTATGGGAAATGTAGAAGCTGAAGAACTCATAACACATGGACATGAACTAAAGGGGGGATGTAGGTGGGAGGGTGTGTGCAAGGTGGAGGGAAATGAAGGAGAGAATGGGACAACTGTAATAGCATAATCAATAAAATATATTTTTAAAAAAGGAACAGGAATTCTCATACATTACTGATGGGAATGTGAACAAGTACAACTACTTTGGAAAAGATTTTCAGTTTCTTACAAAGTTAAATATAAATTTTTCACCTAAGCCAGCAATTCCATTTCTACATATCTATTCAAGCAAAATAAACCATGTTCCCACAAAGATCCATACAATAATGTTCATATCAGCATTATTCTTAATAGCCAAAAAGTGAAAAGAGCCCAAATACCCATCAGCTAGTGAGAGGTAAACAAAATGTGGTATATCCATAATGGAATACCAATAGTAATTTTAAAAAGTGTAAAATACAGATATTTGCTACAATGTGAATGAACTTTAGAAAGATGCTAAAGGAAAGAAGCCAAACAGAAAAGATTACATATTACATGATTCTATTTATATGAAATTTCCAGAAAAGGAAAATCTATAGAGAAGTGAATTCATGTTTTTCAGGGTTCTGGTGGGAAGGGGGATTAATTGTAAACAGATATGAAAGATTGTGGAGAGAAGAAAATGCTCTAAAACTGGATATGGTAATGGTTGAACAACTAGGTATATTTACTAAAAATCATTAAATTGTACACTTAAAATGGGTAAACTTACAGTATATAATTTATGGCTTAATAAAGTTATTTTAAAAACAAAAAATAAATAATATGAATTATATTTAATTCCATCTAATTTGATCATATACTAAGAAAACTGATAATTTGGAAATTCTGTGTTCCTATTCACAAAGGCACAGTGAACCATGAATTAAAATTTATACTTCTGCTCAATATGCAAGTTGAATTTAAAAATGCGATTACCATAGATAAAAGAAAACACAAGTTATTTTTCATCTATATTAAAGCACTTAAACTTTTCTAAAAAATAAAAACTAAGCAAACAACTAGAACAGAAAGAGAATCACAGAAATGGAGATCATGTGGAGGATTATCAGTGAGGAGAAAGAGGCAGAGAGAATGGGAAAAAGGTGCAGGGAATAAGAAACATACATGGTAGGTACAAAATAGACAGGGACAGATTAAGAATAGTACAGAAAATGACAAAAGAATGTATATGTACGACCCATGTGCATGAACTAAGGGGGCAGAGAATCCTGCAGGTGGGGGAAGCAGGGCCAAGGGGGATAAAGGGGAGAAAAAATAGGACAATTGTAATAGCATAATCAATAAAATATATTTAAAAAACAAAATGAGATATTAGCTTACACCTGTGAGAATGGATACCATCCATAAATCAACAAACAAGTGTTGGCAAGGATACAGAGAAAAGGGAACTCTTCTGCACTGTTGATGGGAATGCAGATTGGTGCAACCACTGAGGAAAGCTTTTTGGAGATACCTCAAAAAATTAAAAATGGATTTGCCTTTTGATCCTGCTTCTGGTACTATATCCAAAGAAACCCAAAACTAATTCAAAAGAACATAAGCACCCCTATGTTCATTGCAATGTTATTTTCAGTCATTAAGATCTGGAAGCAGACCAATTGTCCATCAGTAGATGAATGGATAAAATAACTATGGGACATTTACACAACGGGATACTACTTCACCATAAAAAAGAAATTTTTGCATTTGGGGATAGGATGGATGGACCTGGGAAAGCTTATGCTCTGAAATTAGCCAGTCAGAGAAAGACAAATAACATGTAATTTTGCTTATATGTACAATCTAATGAACAAACTGGACAAACAAGCAAAATAGAGACAGACTCATAGAGAGAGAACAGATGACAACTATTGGTAGGCAAGGGTTTAAGCAAAAAGGAAATGGACTCATAGACATGGGTAACTGTGGTGTTTGAGGGAGGATGGGGGACAAAAGGACTAAATGGTAATAGAAAAAGTACAATTTTTTAAAAATTAAATCTCACCTATAAGAGAAATCTAGTGAACAAAATAGAACCATAGACATGGAAATACGGAGCAGACTGAAAGTGACCCGGGTGGGGGGAGGTGGAAATGGTGGAAAGGGGAAGTGATTAGTCAAAGAGCATGTATGAATGATCCACAGACATGAACAATGGTGTGGGAATTGATTATGGGAGCCAGGGGGTGGGAAGGGGTGGAAGAGGGCAAAGGGGAAAACATTGGGACAACTGTATTAAAAGGACATTTAAAAAATGAATGATTAAAAAATTAAATGAGTAAAACAGATTATTTCTAAATTGTCTAGGGAAAATTTAAAATAGACATTAATTAGAAAAATTTAAAACATGAATGAAAAACAAAATAAAATAGAAATATACATATGAACCCACAACAAATGAAAGAGGGCTTAATTTTGCTTTAAATAACATGAGATTTAGGTTAACTGAAACTTCCAAATTTATTCAGAGTTAGTCAGAAACCTACCCTAAATAGAAATGCGAACTATGGACTAGAATTTACTGCACAGTTTATAATTTCTTATTATAATTAAACTATAATAAAATATCAAAAATAAAATTATAAAACGTTTATTATACAATGCATAGTTATTATCACCTGACTTGTCTCTGCAAACTCTAATTTTAAGGGTATTTTCCAAGAAAAAATTTATTTGTATGCATAGAAAAAGGCCATGTGGATTTAATTTGCATGGATGCAAAGAGTGTATCCAGATTAATATCATATTTTTGGTTAATTAAATTGTTATTTTAAAGTTAGGTTCTTTGTGCTTCAAAATTGATCTGAAGGCAATTTCAGAACAAAACACCTACACAGACTGAAAATGAAGGGTTGGAAAAAAATATTCCAAGCAAATGGACAGGAAAAAAAAACAAAGTAGCAATATTCAGACAAAATAAACTTCAAAACAAAGGCCATAAAAAGACACCCAGAAGGATACTTCATAATACTCAAGGGAAGAGTCAAGAAGACATACACATTATAAACATCTATATACCCAATGTAGGAGCACCCAAACATATAAGGAAAATTTTGGAGGACTTCAAGAAAGATATTGACAGACACACACTTATACTAGGGGATTTTAATACCCCACTGTCAAAAATGGGTAGATCTTCCAAACAAAATATCCACAAGGATATTACCACATTCAACAATGTCTTAGATCAAATGGACTAAACTAATATATACAGAACCCTTCATCCCAAAGAAGCAAAATATAGATTCTTTTCAAATGCACATGGAACATTTTCAAAGATAGGCCACATGATAGGACACAAAACAAGCCTCAGCAGATTCACAAAAATGGAAATATCAGGTGTTTTCTGGGACCACAAGAGCCTGAAACTAGAAACCAACCTCAAGGAAAAAACTCAAAAACACTCAAACTCATGGAGATTGAATAACATGCTATTAAACAATAAATGGGTTAAGAAAGAGATGAAGGAAGAAATCAAAAAGTTTCTGGAAACAAATGAAAATGAACTCACAACAGTCCAAAACTAATGGGACACAGCAAAGGCAGTCCTGAGAGGGAAGTTCATAGTGATCCAGGCCTACCTAAAAAAGATAGAGACATTTTAAATGAACTCCCCAATCCTATGCCTACAACAACTGGAGTAACAACAACAAACAAAGCCCAAGAGTCGGTAGAAAAAAAGAAATAACCAAAATCAGAGCAGAATTAAATGACATAGAGACTAAAAGAACAATTCTAAGGATCAGTTTCAAAAGTAGTCCTCATAATACTTTAGGCATTATGGTTTGGGGTATACAGTCTATCAAAATAGAGTATTTGAAAGAAATACTTGTTAGCTAAAGATATAAGCCTTAATGTGGTTAAGAAACTGTCATGTACTTAACAAATAACAATGAGCTCTAACTGGAAATGTTTAAACAGAGTAAAACTTTTGGAATCCCTTATTGAATACAGGATATTTTGACATAAGCAAACATAAAATCAAATATTTAATTCAATCAATTAAAGTTGTCATGCAAATTAATATTGTGAATAGTTAATAGCACTTTATCATATATTTGATTGTTAGGAGAAAAACGTTGAGGAAAATAGTAAAACCTACAAGTTTAAATAAAATCAAGGATATTTAAATAAGAAAGAGTTTGGTCTTAGGTTGATATTAAATAGGCTTTGTAAATGCTCACCATTTATTCACCAGCTTAATTCACACCAAGGTTATTTTGAAGTATATCACAGAGATATGGGCAGTAGCTGAGATGCATTTCCTACAAGAGAGATTAAGTCCAATTTCATGAAATTTGGAATAGCTTTAAAAATTGAAGGTAGAAGTTCTAATCTGACAGTTGCTTGATAATATTTGGACTCAAGGAAAATGTTAAGAGCTCTGGAAAATGGTAGCTCCTAATAGTATACATTTAATAAACACAAATTACTTGAAAAATAAATATATATTCTTCTGATTTCACTAGAGTAACATCTTTCATGTTTTAAAATAAGTAACCCTTTAGAAAAATCAAGTGTACACAATTTTAGTAGGAACTAGATTGTAAAGTAGAATAAACCCAGGACCATGACTCATTTATTCTTCAACTCATTTTCTTCATTGTTTCCTAAATGTTCAGGGTTAATGGCTTTTATCTGGGTCCTCTCTGTGAAATAAGAAGAATTGTAAGGCTTGCAAAAAATTTAGCAAGTTATTTGTATGCCCTATATCCATCACTAAAGCATAGTCTTAAATATATTCTAGTTTGGAAAAAGAGCTAAATTTATCAATTAAGTTTTGGGGGACATAGCTCATCTTTATTATGCCATAATTTATATAAAATAAAATGCAATTATATTTTGTTATGTTATTGATACAATATTAAGACTAATGAATTTGGTAATTGTATGATATAGATATACCCTTGAAATAACCACCTAAAAGAAAGATGTAAAACATGTGTATCCCACTGGAAAGTTTTTTGTACAAATTTCTAGTCCATTCTACAACTCCAGCACCCACCAGTAGCAAAATTTTGATTTCTCTTTTCATAATTAGTTTCACCTGCTCCTAAAATTCATGTAAATGGAATCTTAAAATATGCATGTTTGTGTGTGTGGTTTGTTTTGCTCAATTTGATGTTTAGAATTTCATTAATGTTGCATTTATCAAGAGTCTCATTTGTTTTAAATTTGTTTTAAATTTTCAATTACTTTCTATTTTATAACTAAAACTACCTATGTGTATTTAAAAAACAGTAGTACATTTTCTTTAATCTTTTTTTAAAATTTAATTCTTGTTCAAGTACAGTTTTCTGCCTTGTATTCCCAGCCTTGCCCCACCCAGTGTTCCCCACTTCCGTCCCATTTCCGCCCCCCACCTAAGTTATTGTCCATGTGTCCTTTATACTCGTTCATGTGAGTCCTTCCCCTTTTCCCCTGTGATTCTCTCCCCTCTCCTCTCTGGACCCTGTCAGCCTGTTCTTTATTTCAATGTCTTTGGTTACATTTTGCTTGCTTGTTTGTTTTGTTGTTTAGATCCCTGTTAACGGTGATATCATATGGTATTTGTCTTTCACCACCTGGCTTATTTTGCTCAGCATAATGCTTTCCAGTTCCATCCATGATGTTGCAAAGGGTAGTAGTTCCTTCTTCCTTTCTGCAGCATAGAATTCCATTGTGTAAATGTACCATAGTTTTTTGATCCAGTCATTTACCGATGGGCATCTGGGTTGCTTCCAACTCTTGGCTATTGTAAATCGTGCTGCTATGAACATCAGGGTGCATAGGTTCTTTTGGATTGGTGCTTCAGGGTTCTTAGGATATACTCCTAGTAGTGGAATTGCTGGGTCAAAAGGCACGTTCATTTTTAGTTTTCTTAGAAAATTCCATACTGTTTTCCATAGTGGTTGTACCAGTCTGCAATCCCACCAACAGTGAACTAGGGTCCCCTTTTCCCCACAACCTCTCCAGCACTTGTTGTTTGTTTCTTTGTTTATGATAGCCATTCTGACTGGTGTTAAGTGGTATCTCATTGTGGTTTTAATTTGCATCTCTCTGATAGCTAGCGATATCGAGCATCTTTTCATGTGTCTCTGGATCCTCTGTATGTCCTCCTTGGAGAAATGTCTGTTCAAGTCCTCTGCCCATTTTTTAATCGGGTTGCTTGTCTTCTTTGAGTGGAGTCGAGTGAGTTCTTTGTATATTTTGGAGATTAAACCTTTGTCTGAGGTATCATTGGCAAATATGTTTTCCCAAACAGTTGCTTCTCTTTTTATCTTGATACTGTTTTCCTTAGCCATGCAGAAGCTTTTAATTTTGATGAGATCCCATTTGTTTATTCTTTCCTTTATATCCCTTGCTCTAGGGGACGTATCAGTAAAAATATTGCTGCGTGGAATATCTGAGATTTTCTTGCCAATGCTCTCCTCTAGGGCTTTAATGGTTTCACGGCTTATATTTAAGTCTTTTATCCACCTTGAATTTATTTTGGTGTATGGTGTAAGTTGGTGCTCAAGTTTCATTTTTTTGCATGTAGCTGTCCAGTTCTCCCAACACCATTTGTTGAAAAGGCTGTCTTTACTCCATTTTATGTTATTGCCCCCTTTGTCGAATATTAATTGACTGTAGAGAGTTGGGTTTATTTCTGGGCTCTCTGTTCTATTCCATTGGTCTATGTGCCTGTTTTTGTGCCAGTACCAGGCTGTTTTGATTACAGTGGCCTTGTAATACAGTTTGATATCAGGTATTGTGATCCCTCCTACTTTGTTCTTCTTTCTCAAAATTGCAGCAGCTATTCGGGGTCTTTTCTGGTTCCATATAAATTTTTGAAGTGTTTGTTCTATGTCTGTGAAATACGCCATTGGTACTTTAATAGGTATTGCATTGAATCTGTAAATTGCTTTGGGTAGTATGGACATTTTGATGATGTTAATTCTTCCAATCCATGAACACGGTATATGTTTCCATTTATTTGTGTCTTCCTTGATTTCTTTCTTCAGTGTTGTGTAGTTTTCTGCATACAGGTCTTTTACCTCCTTGGTTAGGTTTATTCCCAGATATTTTATTTTTCTTTTTGCTATATCGAATGGGATTTTTTTCCTGATTTCTGCTTCTGCTGCTTCATTGTTGGTATACAAAAATGCCTTTGATTTCTGGATATTAACCTTGTATCCCGCTGTTATGCCAAATTCATTTATTAGTTCCAGCAGTTTTTTGGTAGAGGCTATAGGGTTTTCCATGTACACTATCATGTCATCTGCAAACAATGCCAGTTTTGTTTCCTCCTTTCCGATTTGGATGCCTTTTATTTCCTTTTCTTGTCTGATCGCTGCAGCTAGAACTTCTAATACTATATTGAATAGAAGTGGTGAAAGTGGGCAACCTTGTCTTGTACCTGATCTTAGTGGAAAAGCTTTTAGTTTTTGCCCATTGAGTATGATGTTGGCTGTAGGTCTTTCATATATGGCCTTTATTATATTGAGGAATGTTCCCTCTATTCCCACCTTGCTGAGTACCTTTATCATAAATGGGTGTTGTACCTTATCAAAAGCTTTTTCCGCATCTATTGATATGACCATGTGGTTTTTGTCTTTGCTTTTGTTTATTTCGTGTATTACATTTATTGATTTGCGTATATTGAACCATCCTTGCATCCCCGGGATGAATCCCACTTGGTCGTGGTGTATGATCTTTTTGATATATTGTTGGATGCGATTTGCCAATATTTTGTTGAGGATTTTAGCATCTATGTTCATCAGTGATATTGGTCTGTAATTTTCTTTCTTTGTTGTGTCTCTATCTGGCTTTGGGATTAGGGTGATGCTGGCTTCATAGAAAGAGTTGGGGAGTTTTCCCTCCTTTTGGATTTTTTGGAATAGTCTGTGAAGAATAGGGGTTAGCTCTTCCTTAAAAGCTTTGTAGAATTCTCCTGTGAAACCATCTGGCCCAGGGCTTTTGTGTGATGGGAGTTTTTTGATTACTTCTTCAATTTCATTTGCTGTTATTGGCCTGTTCAGGTTTTCTGCTTCTTTTTCATTGAGTTTTGGAAGATTATATTTTTCTAGAAATTTGTCCATTTCACCCAGGTTTTCAAATTTCTTGGCATACAGTTCCGCATAGTAATTTCTTACAATCCTTTCTATTTCTGTGGTATCAGTTGTAATCTCTCCTCTTTCATTTCTGATTGTGTTTATTTGTGTCCTCTCTCTTCTTTTCTTAATGAGCCTACTTAAAGGTTTGTCTATTTTGTTTATCTTTTCAAAAAACCAACTCCTGGATTCATTGATCTTTAGAATTGTGCTTTTAGTCTCTATGTCATTTAATTCTGCTTTGATCTTGGTTATTTCCTTCCTTCTACTTGCTCTGGGCTGTCTTTGTTGTTGTTCCTCGAGTTCTTGCAGGCGTTGGGTTAGGTTGTTTGTTTGAAATGTTTCTATCCTCTTTAGGTGAGCCTGTATCGCTATGAACTTCCCTCTCAGGACTGCCTTCACTGTGTCCCATAAATTTTGGGTTGTGGTGAGTTCATTTTCATTTGTTTCAAGGAGTTTTTTGATTTCCTCCCTAATTTCAATCTTGACCCATTCATTGTTCAATAGCCTACCATTCAGTCTCCATGATTTTGGGTGTTTTGGGTTTTTTCCTGTGGGGTTGGTTTCCAATTTCAGTCCCTTGTGATCAGAGAAGATGCTTGGTATGATTTCTATTTTCCTGAAGTTGTTGAGACTGGTTTTGTGTCCTATCATGTGATCTATCTTTGAAAATGTTCCATGTGCGTTTGAAAAGAAAGTGTATTTAGTTTCTTTGGGATGGATGGCTCTATATATATCAATTAGGTCCATTTCTTCTAGAGTGTCGTTTAATGCTGCTATATCTTTGTTGATATTTTGTTTGGAAGATCTGTCCATTTTTGACAGTGGGGTGTTAAAATCCCCTACTATAATTGTGTTGCTGTCAATATCTTTCTTGAGGTCCTCTAGGATTTTCTTTATATATTTGGGTGCTCCTGTGTTGGGTGCATATATATTTATGATGTTAATGTCTTCTTGGTGGATTCTTCCCTTGAGTATTATGAAGTGACCTTCTGGGTCTCTCTTTATAGCCTTTTTTTTGAAGTCTATTTTGTCTGATATGAGGATTGCTACCCCGGCTTTTTTTTCATGTCCATTTGCTTGGAAAATTTGTTTCCATCCTTTCACTTTCAGTCTGTGGTGGTCTTTTGTCCTCAGGTGAGTCTCTTGTAGGCAGCATATGTGTGGGTCATGCTTTCTTATCCATTCAGCTATTCTATGTCTCTTAATTGGTGCATTTAATCCATTTACGTTTAAAGTTATTATCGAAAGGTACTTATTCATTGCCATTTATGTACCTGTGTTCCTCTCTGTCTCTCTCTTTTCCTTCCTTTCCTTAAAGCAGCCCTTTTAGTAATTCTTGTAGAGCAGGTTTTGTGGAGGCGTATTCTTTTAGACTTCTTTTGTCTTGGAAGCTCTTTATTTGGCCTTCTATCTTGATTGAGAGCCTTGCTGGATAAAGCAGTCTCGGTTGTAGGCCTCTGTTTCTCATTACTTGGAATATTTCCTGCCATTCTTTTCTTGCTTGGAATGTTTCCGTTGAGAAGTCATTAGCCAACCTTATTGGGACCCCCTTGTATGTTACTTCCTTTTTCTCCCTTGCTGCCTTTAGGATTCTCTCTTTGTCCTGGAGTTTTGCCATTTTAATGATGATGTGTCTTGCAGTAGGCCTCTTTGGGTTCCACCTGATTGGGACTCTCTGCAATTGCTGAATTTGTGTGACTTTATCTCTCCTTAACTTAGGAAAATTTTCTGTTATTACTCTTTCAAGTAGGTTTTCTATCCCTTGTTCTTCTTCTTCTCTTTCTGGTATTCCTGTTATTCGGATATTATTATGTTTCATGTTGTCTTGCATTTCTCTTAAATTCTCCTCATTTTTTCTGAGTCTCTTTTCCATTATTTGGTCCATCTGGGAGATTCTTTCTATCCTGTCTTCAATCTCACTTATGCGATTTTCCACCATATCGATTCTATTCTTCATAACTTCTACTGTGTTCTTCAATTCAGAAATTGTATTCTTCATATCCTCTAGGCCTTTACTGGTGGTTTCTATTTCCGTTTTCATGTTGGTATAGTTTGCAGAGAGTTCATTGTAGCTCCCCTGTAGTTTCTGGTAGCTCGTTGTAAGCTCTTTGAATTTCCTAATAACCAGTGCTTTGAATTCCACATCTGATAGTTGACTTGCCTCTTTTTCATCTAACATTCTTTCTGAGGCTTCCTCCTTTTCTTTCATTTGGGGATTGTTTCTTTGTCTTCCCATTGTTTGTGTTGCTCTTCTTGTTGTCCTCAGCTTCTTAAATTGATCTGTTCTGGTTCCCTGGGTTTATGGTGTGAACTTTTGTGGTAGGATACCTGTGAATTTCAGTGATGTAGTCTCCTGCAGGCATCTTGGTGTTCTCCACTTCCACCTACTCCTTTATTTATTGTGTGTGTGTGATTAGTTGGAGGAGGAGGCAAGATGGTTTATGATAGCAGAAGATTATTTTATGTTATTTACAGACACAGTCAGTAGAGAAGAAATAGACAATCTTTAGGCTATGTATAGAGTTAACCATGCTTTTTGACCCAGCTTGCCACTTTTATGACAGAATGGGTATAAGTTAAGTCTCTTGTTGGAAAGGGGAGGCTTGTGAGTTGTATCTAGAAAGCAGTGTGGTTGCGGGTGGTCAGATTTTGAGGTAAGGTGAGAATACAGGTTAGTAACTAGGTGTAGCATGTGAGTAAATAGAGTAATAGAATTCAGGCACCTGTAAGGTGGTCTAAGGTCCGAGAGATGTGTTATGAAATATTATCATTGTATAGGACAGCTCTTATTTACAGTAATATTAAAACAACACTTACGTGATAGACTCTATGTGATCTGTCTAAATGGGGGTTATAGAGCTTGGGTAGTATGGCAAAGGAAGTGAAGTGTAGAAAATTAGCAATACACTGTGGAGGAAAGAGCAGTGGGAACCTGTCAGGTAGAACAGTATAACCAGCCAGGACTAAGAAACCTGTACAGAAAGAGGAGGAATATAAAGATATTCTTAAAATAAAAAAAAAAGAAGTAAGAAAAATGCAAAAAAATAATAATACACCTAAAAGAAAACTATGCAACACACAAACAAACAATCCAACACACACACACACACACACACACACACACACACAAAAGTTAGGAGAAAGGAGGAATAAGTGGAAAATTTGGGAAGAATGGAAGGACTAAAACCAGACAAAAAGAGGGACAGAGTATTGAAAGATAGAGCAACAATACAGTTTAAAAGATATAAGATTACTTAAAAAAGAAGTTGAGAGAGGAAAAAAGGGGAAGGGGAAAAACACACACACACACACACACACACACAACACCCTTCCTCCCTTCCTTTGTCGGTTTCAAACTGTCCAACCCGGTTTTTCTGGTTGCAGCCAGCCGGGCCTCTCTGAGGGTAGCTATGCAGGCATGCGCGCAGGTGTGAGAGCCAGGCTACTGGATTGGGATGTGGGCGCCCGCACCCCTGGGAGGCTTCCTGGGACCCGTGGTATATGGCACTGTCCTTCTCAGTTCTATGGGGGGACCTAGGTGTTCCCACCCCTCCCCTGAATGGCTGCTGGTTGGTTGGGCCATGAAGTAAGCTGTTGTCGCAGAGCACCTCAGTTCGCTTTCCAATAGAGACTTCCCCACAAAGCCTGCCTCTAAGCCCAGCCCAATCCCAAAAGATCAGCAACGACAGTGTCCTTCTCAAACCCCCCCCTGGATCGCGGGCTGGTTGGCTGGAGACCACAGAGTTGGCAGTTGAACAGGGTCCTCCGCCCTTGCCACCCTTTACATTAACTTAAGCCCACAGGTCTCTGCCCGGTATTACCCAGTCTGCCTAGATGGGGAGGGGGAAGTCAGTTCTCCCCCACGGACCCTGTAGCATGCCCACGGCTCCCACGGAATCTGTTGCTGGCCTACCGGGTGCCAGGCCTCTGGAGTTCTCTCC
The DNA here is from genome assembly GCF_014824575.4 of Sturnira hondurensis. NCBI lineage: Eukaryota > Metazoa > Chordata > Mammalia > Chiroptera > Phyllostomidae > Sturnira > Sturnira hondurensis. The sequence continues at coordinate 2,047,737 of NW_028091775.1, forward strand.
ACTACAGGCCCTGGATTCAGACGGGGCCTCTGTTTCCCACTGATGCGAGCCAATTCTTGTCCATACTCACGCACTGCCAGAGGTTGCCTACCTTGGGTGTGCTGAGGGTGCAGCCTGGCACCAAGGAGGCCATGGGTGCAGCTGCTTTTGTCCTCACTCGCCTTCTGGAGTCCTCACTGACCTGTAGCTGTCTGGTTCCTCTGGTCTGGTTCCACACTCTCTGGTCTCTTATTTTCAGAAATTTTGGGGAATTGTTGATTGATTATGCTGTTCTTCAGTAGATCCGCAAGATTTTCTACCAGATGCATGGGAGCTGGGTTCCCTCTGTGCTACTCTGTCGCCATCTTCCCCCTCCCCCCCTTTCTTTAATCTTTATGCTTTCATACATATACTAACTTTATCTTTATTGTTGACACTATCACAGATGTCCCCAATTCCACCCCACCCCCACTTTGCCCACCTCCACCCAGCCCCTTCCCTCTGGCCATCACCACACTCCTGCCTGTAACTGTGGGTTGTGCATATATGTTCTTTGGCTAATCCCTTCACCTTCTTTCACCCAGACCCCTTTTCCTCCCTCCCCTCTGACTGCTGTCAGTCTGTTCCATGTATACATATCTCTGTTTCAATTTTGTTCATCGTTTTATTTTTTCATTGGATTCTGCATATAAGTGAGCTCACATGGTATTTGTCTTTCTCTGAATGGCCTATTTCACTTAGCATAATGATCTCCAGGCTCATTCATGGTGTTACAAGAGATAACATTTTCTTCTTTTTCTGGCTGTGTAGTATCCAATTGTGTAATATACCACAGCTTTTTTTCCACCCAACTACCGATGGACACTCTCCTGGTTCCACCTACACGTACATCCCAGGCCATGAGCTCCACAGTATAGAAATTTTCTCTCTCTACCTCACAGTTTTATCGCCAGCACCAAGCACAGTGCCTAACACTCAGTGTACACACTAAAAATATGTTAAATATAAGGATATGTAACCAACACATCTTTCATCTGATAATGTTACACCGGCGTGGTTCAGAATGCTGGCTGAGATACGAGCCTCGATAGAATAGTAAGTGGCCAAAGTTATAAAACAGGGCTAATAGTGCCATAGTTAAAAAATAAGAAATTCTTTCCACTTAGGGAATTTTATGTAGTATAATTAATAACTTCAGATGACAGATTCTTGGGGAAGATAATAAAAAGTGAGCGCATTTCCCCAGGATGAATCTTATTTAAAAAAAAAAGGAGAGAGCAAATTATGCACACCTTTGTGGGGGTAATACCCATTCCATCTTGAGGAATATTACTAATGAGTATGTATATGAGAATAGCATGAAATTTGGAAAAAGATTGGAAAGCACAAATTTAAAGAATAGAGTCCTATATGTGAATTGGTTCCTATATTCTGTATGTGCTTAAAGGTTAGCTCACTGGAAATGCTTTTTATTTTCACTGAAGCAAAGCAGCAATTTAATAAGTAGCATCCTAACATCCTAAAAGAGTTTAATGCAGTCTCCAAAAATGGACAACACTCCCGGTTAATGGCAGTGAGCACTTTGGGAGAACTGATTTTACAAATGCATTTTTATCCTGTGCTTTAAAAATTCAGTACACTGCCAACACAGGTAGATGCTTTAACCCTTTTGGTTACTGACTGTGTATTTCTAAATGCCAGAAATGGTTAATGTGAAAAAAAGGAAATAATAACTAGAACTCAAAGAAGAAAAAGTATTTTAAGAGATATTTTAGAACTGGACAGACTCCAAAAATTATTTCATGACTTATGAGAAACATAAGGTCCAGATAAGTGTTGCTAGTACAAGAGCAGGCGAGACAAAAGCAGTTTGCGTCAGAAGCCATCCATTTCTCAAGATGTCCTTCCTCTTCTCTTCTACCTCCTTCTTTCCACTCACACCATTCGTGCCACAGAAGCCTTCCGTCCACATTCAAACATTCTAAGCTTATTAAATGTATTTGTATCTGCTGCCAATTGATTCTGCAGGGGATACTCTGTCCCTGTGTCTTCTCATAGCTGACTCCTCCCATTCAAATCTCAACAAATGTGTCACTTGGAGTACTCTGTCACTATTTTATTACATCACCCTGTATTGTTTTCTTCATCATACTTACTTATTTTGTACATTAATTCTTTTGTATTCATGAACCTAAGTATGTAACAGTAACATAGGCGATTTCCTTGCACTATCACCAGAGACTAGGACAGGATCGAGCACTGGGAAGCACTCAGTATTTGCTGAGTGATTGAATTATTTACCTATATGACATTTGTAGTGTCAGTTGGTTACTCTGTCTAAAAAGAAAAAAAAGATTATGCGTTTAAATATCTATTTAAGTCTAGTTGAGTTTTTTTTTAACCAAAGCTTTTGTACAGTTTTTTTCTGAGAGCATTTGGTGGGGGAGGGGAGGGCATGAGAATGATTTCGTAACTGTTCATTGACATAGATGTATCGATGTCAATTTAAAAGTGCATCAATATTTTTATTCTTGTCTGCCTGTATTCATTCATACATCACTATGCATTCTGCTTCTTGGCATCTGTGGATTCCAGATTCCAGTTTGCACCGTAGTGTCATGGAGTTTGGTGCCATATCACTGCCTTTCTTTGGTCCAAGTTTTGATCAATCAAGTGATTGCAGACTGACTCTTGCCACTTTAAAGAAGACAGGAATTTAGTGGAGCCAAACCACTAAAATATTTTCTTAAAGAAAAATGTGTTTTGAGCATCAGGAAAGCAGAATAAACTAGGTAGATTGGGTTATATTAGATTAGATTAGATTAGATATTTAGACCGATAGGTTATAAATAGATTTATAGACAGATAGGTAGATATAGTGCTTAGTGTTTGTCACAGAGGCAAACTGACAGAAACTTGTTTATCCCTAAAGGGAAATGCCTCTTCCGAAATTTTAGATGGTGCTGTGCTCACGTATTTCTCTAATATTATTCTACATCAATAGTGATGATGGTTTTTCTCCCCTGAAGGAGGGTCGTCTATTCTTTTACTGATAGCAATCTGAAAACCTAATGTTGCAGTTTAGTGATTTGAAACACCATCGTGTGAGAGAAAATTCTTCACAAGATGCTCTGATTATGATCTAACAGTGCAAGAAAATGCAGCAGGAGTCTGGCCCATGCCCTTCCTTTGACTCCAGTCCAAAGTCTGTGAAGGTTTTCCTTATTGATAACTCACATCATTTTTAAAAATCGTATAGGTGATTATAAAATATGCATGTAGCAGCATAAAATAAATGAGGATAAATTAATGATCCACAGAGAATTTTTAGTTGAAATCAGCCTAAATGTAAAGTTAAGAATAATAAACCAACTCCAGAAGGTTATAAAACGCTTGATATACAAGGCCTTAAGATTATGAATGGCTCAAGAGATGTGGGAGAAGTTTCTTGCAGTTCCCATGAGATATATAAGTTTCAAATATTAATTAAGAAAAGCCAAAGTTGCTTTGTTGTTGTTGTTTAGCACTGAATTTTGAGAGAAATATCTGTCACAGAACAGTGTAAAGTGGACATTGGTGATACCAAACATGTCCTACCTGAATCTCTCCAGTTAATAGTGAAAGTTATGTTGAACTGTGCCTTGAAATAAGAAAAGACACATGCATCTTTCAAAAACAGATTCTAAGATGTGCTGTAGATTCTTATTCAAAATTTGCAGTTTGCTAAGTTGTTCTAGGAAAGACTGTTGGAAACAGTCCAGGAAAGACTATATATTTCAAGAACTCCATTTAAGGAAAGTGCACTTAAGAAGCACCATTGAATAAAGAAAAGAAGTTTAATTATATCAATATGTTTAAATTACCCACAATTCTCTACTTCCAAATTTTAGCAGTATTTTTAGCTGCTCAAATACACAAGAAGACACAAGACTAATAGGACATGATGTCTACTCATGTCCCAATTCCATTACTTACTACGTATGCAAATATACGGAAGTTGCTTAATGTCTTTGGTCATGAGTTTCTTTTTCTGTACAAACAAAGCATGAACTAGTCACATCTGCATTATATACCTTAGTAGAAATTACATGAAACAGCACAACTCTGAGCCTCCTGCTCCCTGGCCCCATACTGATAGTGCCTGGCACGTAGCAGGAACTCAGTAATTGATACATCATGTCCCATTTGCTGCCACACACACTGCATGTATCAGAAAACCATTCCTCGAAGGACAGTGGTGTTGAGAGAAAAGATTCTTTTAGCAACGAGTTGTAGATAAAACTTCCATTGAACCACAGGCCTGGCAATTAGTAGATGAAAAGGGCTAATACATACTTAGCTGTTACTGGGCCATCTCTCCTCTACATTATACTGTTCTTTCCACTTAATTCCATAACTGCCTCAAAAAAGGAAAGGATATGCCAAACTTTTCTCTTGCTACAAGAAAGTTTTAATTGAAAACAAGAGTGCTGGGCTGAATACAGCTTCAGCAGATTCCCAGTGAAATTAGAAGGGGCTTTTCGTTTAAGTCCTCGTGTTGATATGTCACTGTGCTCTGTCACTGTGCTCTGTCACTGTGAAAAGCGATAGTGCTTTGTTATCAGCACTGAGCCCTAGCAGGCGTCTGATGTAGACTTAGACTAAAATAGAACGCCAGAATGATGAAGGCGCCGCTTACCTTCAAAACCCTCCAGCCGGGGGATGTAGGCAAAGGTGCTGACATTATTGCTCTGTTCAGTTCAGTGGGTTTGATAATCTTGGACTGATCATTTTCACATTTCAGATTGTAATTTGAAATTTTCAAAGGGTTGATAAGCTTTCCACAAAAGCATGAATAGTACTGTTCCATTCATGTTATACCATCCAAAAACTTCATTTCTTAGGCAAATTATTAATGATTGGTTCTTATCCTTTAACTAGCAAATTCTATTTAGGGAGCCTTTAAAGAAAAAAAAATACTGTGTGGAGGAAGGTAACCTGCCAATAAGCCATATATTAAGTAAAGGTTGCATGCCAGCCTTCTGTAAAAACACTAAGATATAGGTACAGGGAATGGAAAGATGAATAAGAGTCCCTGTCCTGAAAAATAAAACAAAACAAACAGAGCCCTTATCCTCTAACAGGGAGGAACATACAGAAAAAAGTAATTATAAAATAATGCAGCAAGTGAAATATTATACATAGGATATTACTGAAGCACAAAAAGCAATTATCTTGATATCTCTTAGGAGGCAAGGAATAGAAATAGTGCATGTGTAACCAGTCTCCTTGTTCATAATTATCAGATCAGCAAATTTTGTGTGTGGCTGAATATTTATATTGAAATAGCATTCGCTTTGTTGACTAGGAACACAATTTTTCTTAGGAACAGTTTAACAGGTATAATCAAATAGGGAATGTTATAGGAAAACTGGAAAGGTTTTGTGGACTTGGGGGATTTAGAATATTGTTCTTCCTTCCTTCTATCCCACTACCCCCAACACATACAATTTAACTCTCTCTCTGTGTAAGTGGTCCATGGCTTTTGGTGACTGTACAAAAGAGAGATCTCTTCTGAAAATGGTTTCCTCCACCCCTTCAGGCTCTTTAATATGGGCCTTTTCCCCTCCACATTCAACTCTGATAAATATAATAAGCTATGAGTGTTCAGGAGAGTTTATGTTGTAAAAGGAAATATACTTGTATACAGGATCCAGCACAAATGATGCCCCCTTTTTATTACAGAACCTTTTATTACAAAATCATAAGCATGTGATTATGTAAAATAACAATATCACACTCAAGTACAACATATGACATTTTAGGTAAAAAAAAGTTCAAATTAAAACTATTAATTACTACACCCATATTATTACCCTAGCAACCACATTCAAGCACACGTTACTTCTGCCAGGCCCTGTATATATTTTACCTTGTTTGCTGCTTTTTAAAAAGAAATATGTTTTAAATGTATTTGTATAGGCTCTTCAGAGCATACCCCGTTAAAAAATGGTATTCCAGCAACACAGCAATGCTCTTCTGAGCTTTAATCACTCGGCGTTTGTTTTTCAACACTAATTTTAAACCACAAACTGACATACAAAATAAAGATGAAAATAGGTTCAGAGCCTATCAATTGAATTTCAAATGTCATACTATATTTTCAGAGCATTTGGTAGAGTTTAACACCTTCAGGTAGTGTAAAACTCGGCTTTCTCTAATCCACAGCATCCAAAATACTTTGACTTATGCCTAAAAGGAAAAAAAAAGTGGAACATCTTTAACATCTTCAATAAAAGTTTTCAAAAATAAATCAGGCACACATTCAAGTCCTATTTTTGTAGGCAAATCCCCAGAGTCATTTATTCCTGGACAAGCTGAAGTCCACAAAGCTGTCCAGAGGACTGCACCTATGGGAATCATCCTTTTGGAATTAAGAAAACACTTTTTTTATATTCATAGATGCTTCCGTTTACATTTGACATTTTATTGACCATTTCCTTGTTTATCTTTAGTTAGTTTATGACGGTGGAAATTTGCTCATCGTATTTACAGTTGCATCTCTATACCTGGGTCTACAGTAAGCACCCAGAAAATAGTTGCTGCACAAATAAATAGCTGTCTTTGGGGGCTTTAAATGAAGGTGGGAACCAGAATTATAGCCAGACTTGCAAGAGACTATCATATTTACTGATTCCTAGGTCTAAAGGCAAAGTCCAAAATGATAAGGAGTGCATAGATAGCTACGAGGACTCTCCTAAATGAGGACAGCAGAGAGGTTCCAGGAAGCCTCACGCACACTTTCTTCTTCCTATTTCTTAACCGCTGTTCATGTGGGAACTACATCTCATTTTTTCCTTTAGGCAGCAAACTCAAAATGATTGCTCCAGGACAAAACTCAGATAGCAAATAAAGTAAAATGTCTTGCACTGTTATCTAGGACCAACATTTAAAACACAGCACTTGTTCCTAACTAACACATACCACTAAGGGTGTATGAATATATATAATGTAAGTGATACATATTGTATATGTGTTTATAATATTTGCATATTATGCAAGCAATAGATATATAATGCAAATTTATTTCTTGTGTGATAACCATATTATTAAACTGTTATTCCTTTTGTCCATTAATATTATCACTTGAGCTTCCTTACCCTCCCCTTTTTTTCAGGTGTATTTTTAGGCAGTCGATGGTTAGGATAGGAGTTGATTTTTACCTCTCTGAACAAAGTCAAATGAGAAATTCCATTGATCTCACTGTGGAGGTTAATTGAGGCTGAGAAATTTTGGTAAATAAAGAACATGTGACTATTTTACTGTGTCCCCATTCTTTCAGTAGTATATGAATAATACTGCTAAAATGTCAAACATATCAAAGAATACCTTACAACATTTCTAGTCATTTGTTATAGAGAAACATTAACAAGTTGTAGCTGTCAGAATGATCCTCCTCACTAGGCAAAACAACTAACACAGTGACAAGATGTATGAGATCAGCAATTTATAAAAGAACTGTCTTTTACTTCTAGTTTTAAATTCTTTGATGGCATAAACTATGATTATATAGCTATTTATGTAACGTATGTTTATGTGTCTGTGTCTGTGTTTTCTTTTTATTACTTTGAGGGTTTATTCAGCAATTTTATCACCATTTTGACAAAAGTTATAAGTTTGAGACATTTTATAGGCAAATTATCGTGAATCAAGTTTGAACTTACAAATTTTAAGAAATGAGTATATACAAGTGCACTTTAATTTTTGCAAGATACATTAACTAAGAAAATTATTCTGAATCAGATTGCATTCTATATTCTATTCTACTATGCTCCTTTCCCCCCAAAAGCACACATACACAATTATTAAGACAAAGTGTTATATTTTGCCCAGAGTTCATATATGGTATTCATTTTGTATGGTTAGTGGCTGAAGGATAACATCATCATTAACATGAAGGTGGGTTTATAAAGGCAGAGAAACAAAAGAAAATTGAATCAGATAGAGCAAATTAAATGGACTTAAGTTGTTTAAAGCATAGATATTTTGTAAAATCTGAAGATCATTCCACATGTTATTCATTTTATCCAAAGAAAAAGGCAATACTAAGTAACATATCTTTCATCAAAATAGGAAACATTAATTAGAAGGCAAAAAATTTAAAAAGGCCACAGAACAAAACAAAACACCCACAGAATGAAGATCAAAACGGAAAAAACTGTAGCAAAATAAATTCATCAAATCCTTTCTTTGATCATTTTAGTGAAAGACTAATATCAATGGGATATGGGTGAATCCATTATGGACAATGGCTATCTGAAAATAAAAAGAAAAGTTTAGATAAAGACTGCCTGAAAGTCATCTCTGGAAACCATTAAGAAAATTAGAAATTGTATCTTAATTCACTCTGTCACAATTAGCCATTTATCTATTGCTAGTAGGTTGGACTTCTGTCAAGTATTTGGGATGCAAAAAAAAAAAATGAATAAAGGCCCTCCTTAAGAAATCTTCATTGTATCAAGAGAAAGAAAAATGTAAAGATTAATAACATTACTAGCTGTGCACATACAAAATGCTTATCCATACTACCTATTTATTATATATCCAGGTCAGAGTCCATAGTCATAAAGCTAGCCAGGGGTGCTGACCACCTCTTTGAACTTCTTCATCACCATTTCACTCAGCTTTTCATTCGATAGCTATGAACCAACTACAGTTACAAGTAAGAAATATTTTATTGGAAAACAGTATATATAAAATTTTTTCAAAGATGAAAGATAATTTTGAGGGGAGTTATTCATAAAAGATGAAAGATTTTAAAAAATAGACAATCATGTGTTAGACAAAAGCAGAAACAGTGTTAAGAAATTTGGAGTCATTCTGATAAGTGATTGGTAGGCAAAGGAAGAAGTGTCCTGATTTTCTAAATCTCCAGCAAGTTTTCAATTTAAATATTTAAATGGATGCTGTTTTCCCATGAAGTGACAGTTGGTATCAAACAGTGACTACTGACAAGATAGTGACACGGCGCTGTAACAAGTACCCATGATTCAAATGGTGTTTAGACAGGAGAGAGAATTTTAATCTTATTTCTCCTGTCATTGAGTTCTGTATCATGAAATGCACCTTATTTTATACATAATGATTAGGCATAGGTTTTATTTAAAAGTGCACATAAGGAATAATACCATAGAATACTGTAAACATTTGAAGGAGTCAATTTAAGTAGATTAGATGTTGTTCAAGAGAATAACCCATACTTTCATAAAGGTTAAATTAAAACTTTGACTTCGATTTAATCATTTTAAAATACACATATGCACACATAAATGATTGAAATGTTATACTAAATTAAATCAGCTATCAAGCCAAAAGAAATTTTAATAGACTAATTCATTGAATATTTTATTTACATAGCCAATAATGTGAAACAGATATATTACTGAGAACATTTATATATGTATATATATATATATATAATATAAATGCACATATATATGCATATACATAAATCTTTGGTTCAATCATTGAATGATAGTTCACTGGAATATGAAGGAATTTTCTGATAAAAATACAAGTGAACATCTGAGTTAAAATGAAAACTACAGATCTATGGAGCAGTGTGTATTTTACTTAAATGGCCAAACTTCAAGTCATCAGGAATCAGATAGAATTGAACATGTTAATTATTATGAGAATATTGAAAAATTATCCAGTTTAATCCATTTAGAAATATCACAGAGAAACATGTTTAGATGTTCAAATCATTGATTACAGCTTTTAGAAGGAGCTTTCAGGTGAAAATACATTTCAAAAATATAAGAATAACACCATTGTTTACTAATTTATTGTAGCTTTAAAATTAAGTCCAATTATTGGCCAATTTTGATTATGTGTTTCCGAGAACTGTCCATCATTTCTTGGAGTTAAATTGACTTACAGTAAAATATCTGCAGAGAAATTATAGTTTATATTTTAAGTAGTTTTTCTAAATTACAGTGTTTCTATTTTTAAAGCAAGAGTAAAAATTTTGTCTTTAAATTATGTAATGCCATGGTACAACCCCTTTGGAAAGCACTTTGGTCTTAAACTATGCAAGATCAAGATAAGGCACAAACTCTACAGGAACTCATGTCCATGTGTACCCGAAAATGTGAATAAAGTATTTGTACAAGTATTGTTAACAGTTTGAAATTAGGGGGGAAAGAGTTCAAATGTTCAATGTCAATTGACTGTGCTAATGTTCTTACAATGTGCTATTATAGAACTATGAAAATAATTTCACTACAATCGCACTCAAAAACAAAACTGGTCTTACAAATATAAATTTAATTTAGGAGGCAATATGTACAAATACATAAAATGGGGTTTATTTTTTAAGGTTCAAAAATATTCAAATCTAAACTTAGTCTTTAGAGATTTGTACCTAGATAAAATCAAAATGAAGAGAACAAAGGAATTATTACTATGAGTTAAGGTCAACAGGGTAAACGTGAGGCATGGTGGTTGAAAAGGTACCCTGAGAATTTCTTGAGTAAGGAAATGTTCTTTTTCTTGACCTAAATGGTATTTACGTGGCCATATACTTTTAAATTATTTGTTCAACATTAATGCGTTCAATGCTCTTGCCTTCATGCATGTTTTATACAAAAACATTTTTCCCCAAACATATGGTCCAGCAATATTTATTATATACAGGTCTTCAAGCTGTTTACAAGTCTCTATAACTGACTTTCTCTACCTCATTTTTACAATTTGCTATGCAAATGTTAAGCATTTCTCTTTATATCTCTAAAAAGATTAACCTATGATTTAATCTTCTTTATTTGAATAGAATTGGTTAACAAATGGAGCTCTGTCAGTTTCTCCATATGGTACTTCCATATCTTACTATTAATAATTTATCTCTCTCAAATTAACAAGGAAAAGCACAAATTTTATTAAGGATACTCTTTCCATTTAACTTGTGAAATATCACTGGAATTTATGGTTGCTGTGTTTTGTTATTTATTTGTAATTTAGTAAATTTCACATTTTGAAAAAAGCACATAGGCTACATTTACTGCTCATAAAAATAATGATAGGCACTAACGTGCTTTGTGGGTAAGGCAGGAATATAGGCTGCAGAGAGAAAAAGGACAGACTATCTAGGTCTATAAGATGATTAAAGATAAATGTCCAAGAGAGGACCAGACACCCAGATCTTCCAAAGCACAATCATATACGGCCTATTCCTGACATCCAGTTTCTGGAAGAATTCCTATCCACCAAGTGCAATCCAAAAGCAAATGATTAACAAGCCTGAAATTTTTCTATGGGCAACCAACTTAAAATAGACATAGTATAAAATATAAAGCCATTAAAATTGTGATAAAATAGCAAAGATACTGCCATGGAGACAATGAAGAGAAATGACTGAGAATAGAAGAGGAATTATTCGCACGTATCTGGGGCCAACGAGCTGTTTCTGGAATCTCCAGGAATAGGACCTAATAATCCCACAGTTCCTGGCAGGGGAAAAGTATGATGACTAGTTGAGCTTGAAAGTTTTTACATAAATGATTCAAAGCCTATGGAGTATTTGTACAACTGAAATAATCTAGCACATGAAACATACTTAAAACACTAGCTGCCAAAGTATAAAACAATAAATAATATAATTAGTATGATTAGCATAATTTTATTGGATTTGGGGAATAGATTTTCTAACATCTCTGTGGTTATCAAGATATTTTTAAATGCTAGAAATAATGCTCTGGCTAGGAGTTCCAGTGTGTAAAAATAGCACCCCTGGCACAGAAGCAAGGTAGATAGGAAGGACCGTAAAAGAAAACAGATTAGAATATGAGTCTGTGAAAAAGAGGGGCCCTCATTTAGTTTGGGCTATGTTACATTTGAGAGACCTGTGGGAGATCTCACGAGAGATTTGATAGGAAGAAATATACTTAAGGGAAAGATACATCGACATGTTTGGACTGTAACATGCACCGGACCATATGACACACCTCAGTTTTAGTGGAGAAAAATAGAAAAAAATTTTTGAAGCAAAAAAATGTGGTAAAATATTTCATAACATAAATAACATAGGCCTCCACCCACTCCCATCCGCATAGTGAGCCAGGTAAGCTACATTCAGACTATAAGACACACCCCCTTTTCCTCCCAAATTTGGGGGGTGTGTCTTGTAGCCTGAAAAATATAGGTAAATTAGGAGAAGACTTAAGTTATCAGTGTTAGACACTAGTTTGATCTCTGAAAATTACAGAGAATATTTAAATAAACAAAATAGAACTTGAGAAGTAATGGTGAAGGGTTGAACACAGGCGTATTGGTTGAAATACTTCCAGTTTTGAGAATGAGTAAAAGAAAGGGGGCGGGGGGAAGAGAAAGACAGAGAAGAAAGGGAACAGTTTTACGCAAAAAACCCCGCCACCGCTCTCAGGCACAGCTGGATCCAAGAGTTCCTATGTTAACCTCTAAAAAACGGACTCTCTCCATCTCCCAGCCAGATTTTGCCATCGCTGGCTCTATTTTCAAGCTGGCTTTTTTCTCCTGGTGACATACAGAGGCTCTTTCCTGGCTTAGGTCCAGAAAAAACGCACAACTCAGACAATCATCCTGACCCTGTTTCACACTGACTGCCGGAGATCAATCATCCATTCATGAAAGAGGGATCATGGCAACTGAGGAGGTTGAATGCTCAGAGTGGCCTGTCTTGGGTCACCTGCTCACTCCTGTAGTAGACCACCTGAAAGACATGGACTGAGGGTTCCGTTGAGACTGTTACAAAAGAAAAGCAAACGCAATCTCTTTTAAGAAATAATGAGATTTGAGGGATGAGCGGAGGAGAAAACTCAGAGAGAACAGAACACAAATGTGAGGTAAACCTGGAGAGATGTTATCTCAAAGGTTGAAGAAGAGAATGTTAAGGAAACAGCAATCATGGGTATCAAGTGCCTCAAGTAACTAAGTCTAACTGAAAACAGTCCTTCACAGTTTGCTTTGGAAGTCAGGCACTTTAACAAGCGCGGTTTCAGGGAAGGCAGAAGCCAGGCAGCTGTGGGTGGGGACAAGAAAAATGCTCATGAATTGTTTGAGCATAATAGATACATAGAACAGTAGTTAGATAAATATGTTGTGTCACAGAAAGATTAAATACACTATAATCTAATATACATTTATTTGCCACTAAAAAGCCCTTAGCAAATTGCATTCAATTCATGAAACCAATGTGTGTTATTGAATGAAATCAAGTATCTCCCCTTCAATTTGCAGGAAACATAAATATTTAGCAATTGTAATTCTTCATATGCCTGTGGTAACTAGTTTTTTAAAATAACGTATAGGAGGATATCAGCCAAGAGACAGTAAAGAAAAATTACCAGCAATTAAATATAATCCTTGCCTAAAGTAGCAATTATCCACACATGTGTTATTTTGTCATAATATATTGTTCTCCAGAAAAAAAGCAACATTTTCTTTTTTAATTTTATTTAATTATTTTTCAAGTACAGTTTTCTGTCTTTTACTCCCATCCCATCCCACCCCCCATGCTCCCCGCCTCCCATTTCCACCCTTCTCAATTGTTGTCCATGTGTCCTTTATATTTGTTCCTCTAAATCTCTCCCCTATTTCCCCTGAAATTCCAGGAGAGGGGAGGCAAAATTTTCTTTTAAAAAGTATATTCAAACCTTGAAGTTTATTGTTTTTCTGGATTTTTGCCAATTTTTAGTGGTGGAAAGATTTGTGAGAGGCATGTCTTTAATAACATGAAGAAATTGTGGTTAATTTAGGTCACTTTCTTTAAAGCATACTTCAGAGGTAGTGTGGGCTTTGCTCCAGATAGTCACAATAAAGTGACTATTGCAGTAAAGCCAGTCACAGGCATGGTTTGGTCTTCTGGTGCACATAAAAGTTACATTTACACTGTACCGTAATCTACTCAGTGTACAATAGCATTATATCTAAAAAACAATCTATTACATTAATTTAAAATATTTCATTACGAAAAATGCTAACTATCATCTGAGTATTTTTGTTGGTGGAGCATCTTGCCTCCACATTGATGGCTACTGGCTGGTCAGGTTGGGGGTTGCTGAACGCTGGGGTGGCCATGACAATTTTCAAAAATAAGACAAAAATGAAGTTTGCGGCTTCAAATGACTCTTGCTTTCATGAATGATGTCCCTGTAGCATGCTGTGCAGTTTCATGGCATTTCACCCACAGTAGGACCGCTTTCAAAATTGGAGTCAGTCTTCTGTGCTGGATCCACTAAGTCTATGTCATATTATAAATCCTTTGTTGTCCTCTCAGCAATCTTTACCAGGAGTAGATTTCATCTCAAGAAACCACTTCCATTGTTAATTCATAAACAGCAACTCTGCATCCATTAAAGTTTTATCATGAGATTGCAACAATTCAGTCACATCTTCAGGCACCAGTTCTAAGTTCTCTTGCTCTTTCTTCCTCATCTTCAGTTATTTCCTCCATTGAATTCTTAACCCCCCTCAAAGTCATCCAGAGGGCTGCAATCAACTTCTTCCAAGCTCCTGTTAACATTGATTATTCTGACTTCCTCTGATGGACCACAAAACATGTTAAGGGTATACAGACTGGTGAATCCTGGGGATTGACCAAGGGAGGGGAGAGTGTAGGGCTAGGTGGAGTTGGGAAAAGGGAAAAAAATTGAAACAAGTGTAATAGCATAAACAATTTTTTAAAAAAGAACAGTGAATCCTGATCCATCAGAGGGATCACTGTCTATAGCAGCTATAGCCTTATGAAATATATTCCTTAAATAATAAGATGAAAGTCAAAATTACTCCTTGGTCCATGAGCTGAAGAACTAATGTTGTGTTAGCAGGCATAAAAGTAACATTAACCTCATTGTACATCTCCACTGGAGCTCTTGGGTAAAAAAGTGCATTGTCAATGAGCCATAATATTGATTGGGAAATTCAAGAGTTAAAAATTTTATCCTCAGTCATAGTTGATAGGCTTAAATCATTAATGCATGTGGCAAGCTGTTATTCCAGGAACTGTAGCACATGACCTATGTGACTCCAGGAGGTCAAAATACAATTCATCCTTTGTGCCTTAGGGGTCTGGAAATGATGGAGATGGTGCCTGAGCCATTGTGTTCCAGGGAAGGAACATCCAAGAAGTAGATAAAGAATTGTTGATGAACAGATAAAGAAATATTAGGAAAAATCACTGCTGGCCTGCAACTCTCATCTGATTAACTTTTTCCAAACCCCTTACATGTGCTTTCCTTCTCCCTATAAAAAGGTCAGCTTGAAATGAGATATTAAGAGGGGTTTTTTTTAGGGAACATGATCCCCTGGCTTCTCAGATCTCCAGCATTTGAATAAAGCATCCGTAAAGATTTAATTCTTACTTCTACTTTGTGGTTCTAGTAGTGACAAGAGCTCAAATGCTGACTTTTCCAGTTTCAATAATTTTAAAGGATTTTATTTTTTGAGCAGTAGGTCTCAAGAGTGTGCTTAAAATATTCAGTACACCATGTTGTAAACAGATGTGCTGCCATTCAGGCTTTGTGTTTTCACTTATACAGCACAAGCAGAGTAGATTTAGCATAATTCTTAAGGGCCCTAGGATTTTTCAGAATGGTAAATGAGCATTGGCTTCTTCTTAGAGTCACCAGCTGTGTTATTCCCTAACAAAAGAGTCAGCCTGTCCTTTGAAGCTTTGAAGCAAGGCATTGCCTCTTCCTCACTAGTTATGTAAATCCTCAATGACATTTTCGTACAATATAATGCCGTTTCATCTACATTGAATATATGTTTTGTCTTGTTACCACCTTCAATAATTATGTTAGCTAGATCTTCTAGATAACTTGCTGCAGCTTCTACAGTAACAAGGGATGCTTCACTTTTCTTTTATGTTATGGAGACAATTGAGTTTCTTACACTTCATGAACCATCTTCCACTGCTTCAAACTTTTTTTTCTGCAGCTTCCACACCTAAGTGTTCATGGAATTGAAGAGAATTAGGGCCTTGCTCTAAATTAGACTTTGTCTTAAGGGATGGTTGTAGCTGGTTTGATCTTCTGTCCAGGCCATTAAAACATTCTTCATGTCAGTAATGAGGCTCTTTCATGTTATTGTTTGTGGGTTCTCTGGACTAACACTTTTAATTTCCTATAGGAACTTTTTCTTTACTTGAGCACTTAGAGGCCATTGTAGGGTTGTTAGTTGACCTAATTTTAAAATCTTGTGTCCTAAGGAATAGGGAAGTCCAAGGGGAGGAAGATAAATGGCTGGTTGGGGGAGTATTCAGAACACACACAACATTCATTAATTAAGTTTGCCATCTTATGTGAGCATGGTTTGCAGTGCCCCCAAACAACTACAATAACATCAAAGATTATTAATCAGGAATCACCATAAATATACAACATAAATGAAAAAGTTTGAAATGTTATGCGAATTACCAAAATGTGACACAGACACAATGTGGTCAAGTGTTGTGAAACGGCACTAATAGACTCCTTCAATGCAGGATCGCTGCAAACCTTCCATTTAGTAAAAAATCCAGTATCTGGAGCACAATCAAACACGGCACACCTATAGTAGTTTTGTTTTCTGCTGGGTATACGCTATCCTCCACAGGTAGAAAGTTACGCACTTAAGCTTTTCCTCCTTCCCTATCAATTTTCTTTTGCAAGGTAGCTAAGTTTTCCAGTCCATGTGTCAGGGAACTTTTTAGCGAGAGAAAGGTAGCTGAGCTGGAGACATCCCCGTCTCACAAAGAGTTTTCTGCTGTTCAGCCTAGTGTCTTCAAAAATCTGAAAAACTTCACGTTCCAGAATTCAGAACTTTCTCCTGCTTTTCTCTTTATTTTCAGGCATTTACAATCCAGTGAAAACTTTTTATTTTTTGTACTTTTATGTTTCAAATGAGAGAGGAAGGCAAGAAATTACACCAACAGGGAAGAAGGGTTTTCCTTGGCTTTTTTCCTTTTTGGTGCTCAGGCACTGGGGTACAATTCAGATCCTGTTGTTTTCTAAGGTACTTACTAGACAGAATCTGTTGTTGTTTATTGATAGTGCAATTTGAAGCTTTTCTGGGGTTGCCCAGCAACATAATCAGCAGTGTTCTTTTAAGCACTTACTATAGCTGTACTTACCTTCTTCCTAATATCTGGTTAAATGGCTTACATGTTTATCATGTCTAGATATTTCCCTTTAGAAATGCTTCTAGCACACACATTATTATTATTGTTATTTCCCTTCCACCTATGAGTTGTGGCTAAAGATTGAACCTGACTTTTAATATATATACTAGTAATGCAGTGAATTAACAGAAATTAAAATAAAATAACTAAGATCTCACTCAGACATTGTCAATTTGTTTCTTTGTATGCAATATTATTTTGGAATAAACAGATATCGGGTATCTTGTCATGATTATAAGCCTAAAAGCAACACCAAACAAGAAGGTTCTACTTGCAGTGCAATTAACATAAACAGCCATGTCCCTGTATCTATAGACATGATCTTACTATTCAATGGGATAAACATGCTATTTGAGTAAAGCAGTTTATTGCTCTCACCAGACACCTACCTTTATGCCACTATTCTGACATAGTTCTCTCACTAAGGTTTTTCCAAGCTTCAAGATGCAGGTGGTGCCCTGGCTGGTGTAGCTCAGTGGATTGAGCGCAGGCCTGCGAACCACACGAACGCGGTTCGATTCCCAGTCAGGGCACATGCCTGGGTTGCAGGCCCCTTCCCAGTTCCTGGCAGGGAATGCACGAGAGGCAACCATATATTGATATTTCTCTCTCTCTCTCCCCTTACCTTTCCCTCTAAGATAAATGAATAAAATCTTAAAAAATATTTTTTTAAAAAGATGCAGGTGGCATAACTGGGAAATTTTGAAGCAACAATATGACAGGTTCTCTTCCCTTTGCCTTTTCAAGGTCTGTTTCCCTTGTGGGTTGAAAAGCAAGTGGCTAAATGGTGGATGATTGGACTGTGAATGTTTGCAAATTAGCACCTAAACAGCAGAGGTGGAAAGTCAAGTGTCAAGAAGGGACTGAAACATGCTGGCGTTTAGAGTAGACTATGAATTGAAACAGAAAAAGGACCACTCCGAACCTATCACTCATATCCGCTGCAGCAGGCTTCCTTGTTCAGCAAACAGAATCTGAACTGGAAACATCCCTCAGGCAGCCAGAGAACATACAGATTTTGGTTCTTGGTTCCTTGAATAGTTACAAAGTTCTAAATCTCCTCTTAACCAGTACTAAACCCCAGATTCTATGACTTGCAGATTGCGTCAGTGAAATCCCATATTTCTGTAACCTGTGCTGCCATTGAAAATTTTATTGATATTCAATTAATATGACAGCATTTTTTTGCTTATGAAAGACCTTTCTGGCTGACAGTTGTTTTCAAGATAGTAGACTACACCAAAAATAGAAAATAATTAGTATCTTGATATGTTTTTTTGATCAAATTTCTTCAGAATTAGTCTGTGCCTTTGAAAGCTACTGTGGAGCAAACAAACAAGCATGAAATGTTAAACAGCTGAGTTGAAAAAGGCACTGTTATTTCCCTAGTCAGGAAAATACAAAAAGATGCATGATGCATGGGAATATGTAAATTAAGTTTAAATCTGCCTTCCTCAGCTTAGTGGAAATATGGTTTCCATATGTTAACTGTTCCTGTACTGTGCTCAAATATGTTAAAATGTATATAGAATCTTATAATAGTATCTTTGTATATCTAAAATTCATTCCCATGGTTTGTCTTTTTTATGTGAAGTATATCATTCCTGGATATTTATTTTTACATTTAAATATAAGAAGTTCTGTCTCTGGGGCAGAGAACATTATATAAATATAGATCTGAAGCATTAAATTTTAACAGAAATGGTAACTGTCTGGTAAAGCAGATTACAGTGAGGACAAAAACCTTCACTTCAATTTCCTTTCTTGTATGGCTACGTACAAAAAGAACTATGTACTTAAAAATTTTTATTGAATGATTGATACCTTGCATGAGAAGTAATCACTTGCATTTAAGAAGTTAAAGGCAACAAAACCTGTAGCCTTTGCCAACTTTAAATGTAACTCACATATTTGAGAACTTGCGTATGCACCTAGTGTATCATGACATAACCAGGAAGTCATGATCTCATTTAATCTCCACACAAGCACTGAAATAGGTGGGACGATGTCTCTGGTACAGACAGTGAAGCTATCAACATAACAAGAAAGTTTGAATAGTGGCTCCAGGTCATGTGACTAGAAAGTACAAGTACTGACTTCAAGTCCAAGTATTTTTTACTCACTTTACCTACTGCAGTATGTGACCAATAAATCTGATTTGATTTCCTACAGTTCTGACTTGGATGTTCTTGTATTTGCCTCCAAGTAAACACATGTCTCCATTTCTGTTTGGAGAAGATTACTGGGGCATAAGATATACATATATTTATTTTGGTAGGTAACATCAAATGTTTCTTTAAAACAGTTGATCCAGTTGTGTGGGAGTGTTCTTATTGCTGTACACACTGAATAACATGCATATTGTTTGTTTTGTTTCAGAATTTTAGCAATTCTGTTGGACAGATAATTGTATTTTAACATGATTTTAATTTGTAGTTTCCTGATTACTAATAAGATTAAAGCACTTTTTATGTACTTATTAGCTATTTGATAATATCCCTTTTGTGAACTATTTGCAAGTATTTTTCCATTTTTATTTGAAACATCTTTTTTTATTATGAATTGATGTTCCTAGATACAAACCTCTTTTTAAAAACAATTTATTTTATTTTTTTAAAGTCAATTTATTTATCTTTAGAAGGGAAAGGAAGGAAAGAGGGAGAGAAATATCAGTGTATGGTCGCCTCTCATGTGTCCCCTGCTGGGAACTGGCCTGCAACCCAGGCATGTGCCCTGACTGGGAACCGAACCACGATCCCTTAGTTCACAGGCCTGCGCTCAATCCACTGAGCTACACCAGCCAGGGCCAAACCTCTTCCTTTCCTCACCTATTGCGTTATTGGAAGCACATCTTACCTGAAGTTTAAAATAGCCCAGTTACCATTGCTCCTTTGTATCTTTAGTTATTTTTTTGTCTTAAGAAAATTTTACTATCCATGCTGTTGCAAAAGGTAGGCTTCTTTCTTTCTGCTGCATAGAATTCCATTGTGTAAATGTACCACAGTTTTTTGATCCATTTGTTTACTGACAGGCACCTAGGTTGCTTCCAACTCTTGGCTATTGTAAATTGTGCTGCTATGAACATTGGGGTGCATATGTTCTTTGGGATTGGTGTTTTAGGGTTCTTAGGATACAATCCTAGCAGTGGAATTGCTGGGTCAAAAGGCAGGTCCAATTTTAGTTTTCTGAGAAAATTCCATACTGTTTTCCGTAGTGGTTGTACCAGTCTGCAATCCCACCAATAGTGGACCAGAGTCCCCTTTTCCCCACACTCTCTCCAACATTTGTTGTTTATTGCTTTGTTTATGATAGCCATTCTCACTGGTGTAAAGTGGTATCTCATTGTAGTTTTAATTTGCATCTCTCTGATAGCAAGCAATATTGAGCTTCTCTTCATGTGTTTCTGGATCCTCTGTATGTCCTCCTTGGAGAAGTGTCTGTTCAAGTCCTTTCCCCATTTTTTAATTGGGTTAGTTGTCTTCTTAGAGTGAAGTCATGTGAGTTCTTTGTATATTTTGGAGATTAAACCTTTGTCTGAGGTATCATTGGCAAATATGTTTTCCCATACAGTTAGTTGTCTTTTTATTTTAATGCTGTTTTCTAGAGGAACATATATAAAGGATACATAGGCAACAACTGAGAAGGGTGGAAATGGGAGGGAGGGGGGAGCACGGGGGTGGGATGGGCTGGGAGTAATAGATAGAAAACTGTACTTGAAAAATAATTAAATAATTTTTTTTTAAAAAAAGAAAATTTTGCTAAAACATGAAGGTCATGAATTATTTTAATATGATAATGTAGAAGCCAAATTGTTTTGCCTTTCATATTTAAATCTGTAATAATCTGTGATTAATACTTTTCTGTGTGATGATATGGACAACAAGTTTCTTTCTTATAAATATGAATATATATTAGGTCCAGCACTGTGTCCCTTCCCGCCATTCTGCTGTGTAATTTCTTTTAAATGAAGTGTCCGTGTTTGCATAGGCTTGTTTTCAGGCTCAGTATTTTTTATTATTTTTCTCTTTAAGTACAAATACTAGTTTTTTTTAACTACAGTAACTTTATAATAAGATATGATTATGAGTAAAGCAAGTGCTCCTCCAGCCCTTTCCTTTTCCACATGAATTTCAAAGCCCACTTGACCAGTTTCAAAAGCTATTTTTAGAATTTTGATAAGGTTTTTGAATGTATATAATACTTTGAGATGAATAAATATGTTGGTAATGTTGAGCCTTTCAGTCCATGGATCATATAATTCCATCTGTTATGTATTTTTTAAATTCCTTTCAATGTTTTATAGTTTTATTTGTAGTGATTTTGTGTTTTATTTTTATACTTATTTTAGGTATTCTTAGTTTTTGGTATGTTGTCATTTTCCTGGGGATTTATTTTACCTAAGTTTTCAAATTTCTTTGAATACAGTTCATAAGATACTTTGTGTTCTTTCTAATGCCTGTGGTCTCAATAGCTAAGGCTCCTTTTTGTTCTGGATATTGATTATTTATGCCTTTATTCTTTTTTCTTTGGTCAGCTTTGAAAGCTTTTATCAATTTTATTAGTCATTTCAATGCATCAACCTGTATCTGTGTAAATTCTATCTCTGCTTTTCTATTTTATTTATGCTTTTATCTTCTACTTTTCTTTGAGTTCATTATGCTTTTTTTCTGTTTTTTAATGGATTCTGAGGTAATTTATTTTTAGACTTTCTTTTAGATATATTTTACATATTTAGCTAGGTACTATTTCATTATCATATAGTCCAAAATATTTTAAAATATATTTTTAAGACATGGTTATTAGAGGTATCTGACTTTACAAACACATGGAGACTATTTGTAATAGTATGTCTGGATTATCTGAACTGTAATTATAGTTTATACGATTTTAATATTTTGAAATTTGCAAAATAACTTATGGTGTGTAGAGAAAGAACAATGCACTGTTTATCATAGAATACATTTGTATTCAAGTATGGTGAGTAAACAGCAAATAAAGCAAGAGAGGGGCATACTTTATAAAATTATTTTTAGCTGTAATGTAAAAGCAGGGGACTGAATAGGAAGCAACTCCCTGACCCCTAGTGAACGTGTTTTGACACAGCTATACTCAAACGCGTAGTATTTTCCTCAAGGTTTACTTAGTTCTTAGAATCCTTTCATTCTGCTGCTCTACTAAACTTGCACACATTGTTCTAAAACTCTCTTATACAAATTGGCCGTATTTAATTTTTTTATTGTGGGAACCATGCCTTTTCTGATTAAAATATTTAATGCCCCTTTGGTTTTTCAGTTCTTGGGATTTTACTATGTTGCAGAGCAATCAGTACAATTATTTTCCACATTTATTTGTATTGCTAGAATATGAATTTCTGCATACCGAACCCACTATGCCTTATTAAAAAGTCACACTGTGAAATCATTATACATTTCATTATATAACTTTAATTATGAAGACTCTATCTCCCATCCACATATATTTATAAATTATTCCACCTAAAATTTTTGACAGTGCTACTATATTTTCACCAGTATGAATATTTTCCTCAATCTAGAAAAGGATTATCCACATGTGAAAAAGATTTTCCTTCATTATAAGGATAAATTTCAATCTTTTAACATCATATAAAAAGACTTTCACGATTTGCTTTGTCCTTAACTTGTATTTTTGATTTAGTATTACAAAGAGACAGTTGTTGCCCACTTACCACCTAATTTGCTTCTATAAAATAAAATTCCCGAATCAAGCCTTTGTAAGGAAAATTTTAATGTATGGGCATAATGATTAATTCTGGAATATTTAACTCATAACTACAAAAGGATAAATTTTCATCAAAAAATTAAGAAGCACATACAGTTTTATACTGACTATAGAAAGTAATACTTTATTAAATGCTAAAATTTAATAGAATCAATGAAACTTTAAAGTGTTTTTCAACATATTCAACATAGGTTGAAATTCTCATAGTTGTTGAAAGGAATTTGGATTGAATACCTCTCTTCTGGGTAAATGTTTCTGTAACAAACATAGGTCTTATCGATTGAGCCCAGGTGCTTTGAATTACTTTCAAAATTAGTGTCTCACGTTTTGAAATTGTCATTACCAATTTATACACACCAGTGCTTCTGGAAATTTTTGCGTAGTAAATCCCATGGGAAAAATATATATATGGTGATGTTTCTAAATGATCCCTTGCCCATTAATTTCAGTAAGTTCTTTGCAATATTTTGCAAATGGAACTCCAACATTTCAATGGAGAGCTCAAGGCACGAGTCAGTGTTTCTAATACTCCAGGTGTTTTCAATGTTTCTCTGAGTGTAGGAAGAAATGTAATGAAGTTTATTTATTAGCATGGGGTTTGAAAAAGCTAGTGGTGTAAAAACTTAGCTATTATATTATAGAGGTCACCTTTGATTAACTCAAGCTTTTCCGTATCTCCCTGGTTTTGTGGACTTCTTGCTCATCTAGAGTGTCTACCTCACTTTCTCCTGCCTGTCTGCACACAGCAAGGTGTATTCTTCTACTAAATTTTAAAATTAGATACCACTATTACCAGAAAACTCTCCTACCCTGTGCAAACATATTTATGTATTAATTGTATTTCATTGTCTATGTTTTCTCCAACTATACAATAAATTGGAAGGGGATTAGATAAACTCCTTAAAACTCCAGGACTCTTTTTTTCTCCTCCCCTAGCACAATTCCCTATAAATTATAAGGGTAAATGAATAAATGTTTGAGTGTTTAATAATATAGCAACCATAATTTAGCATCAATTAGTATTCCTAAAATGTGTAACATATTAATACCTCTAATTTATTTTTATCTACTTAACTGCTTTTAGATTCTGACTCCATACATTTAGTATTGTTTAATTTTATTTTGATTATTTCAAGTTAGAGCATTTATTTATTATATTTATACCATTTGTTTTACTATTTTTGGGGCATTGTTTTAGTTGATGGAATGATAGAATAGCTTGTTACTCTTTGATTTTGTTCGAGTCTATTACTCTTCTTTTTTAGTAGATTAAATGAATTGAAGTAATTTAATTTCCAGGGACCTAAAAATATATATTTCTTGAAATAAGTTTATAATCTTATAAATTGACATCCCCCATGTAGCTGGTCTCCATTAGTGAATGTTAAACCCATGTCTATAATGTGTTCTCAATAGTGTTTTTTAACTCCAACTGTTCTTGATCAAGTTTATGCAAGGACACAATCTTCATAGTTGCCTGTCGAGAGTTATGGGTCATTTCCTCACAAGTGAACAGAAGTTAAATAGTATTATTGCTCAAAGTACTATATTTTTTTTACTTAAGTAAGTGTAAGTGGGAGTTAAATACATTGAATATTAGTATAGTTGAAATATTAATATGAACTTTAAAAGTAATCTCTTTCCTGTTGTATTTGGATATTGTTTTCCCCTTTGGAGTAATAATCTAAATGATAAGATTCAGTGGTGTAAGGAGCCTGAGAGGGGAAATCAATTTTAAGTTTAAAAGATTAGAGGAGAGTATCATCATATTATCTCAGGAACAATGAAGGCCAAGCCCAAAGCCTAAGAGTTGTACAAAAATTGAGTAATTGCATTTGGGTGCAAATAAATTCATTATCCATTTTCAGCATTTACCTAATTATTTGGACTTTGTTTTTCCAAAATTCTATTATAGTAGGTATTCTCATGACAATTAGCTAGTTTCAATATTTGACTTCCTCCTTCTATGATTTTGTTTTTAGTAATTTTTTCTTCAATTTTTAATTAGTGTGCGCATAGATTATAACAAAAACAAAGGGCATACAAAAGGGAGCAAACTCATCCTTATCCTATCACTAGATTATCAAACTTTTTCTTTTCCATGTTTTCTATCAGTCTTTAATAAATATGTGTGTGCCTGTGGGTATAAGTATTAAACCAGTACAGGTATAATTTTATGTTATTTTTTAAGATGTACTATTACCTAATTCATCTCTTCACATTATCTTTACCTTCTAATTACAATTGTAGCATATATGTAACTTATTTCATTTTACTCCCTCCCCAAGAATACACTTTATATCTCCATGGTTCTGTTTTATATATTGTGGTACGTACAATATCTTTGTGCATATAGATATTTTTATTCCTTATAACACATTTTAAAAACCTTTCTATGAAGAAAGGACAACCAGGAAACTAGAAATTAGTTACCTTTATGCTCTATGTGGGGCACCATACCATTTTAAGATTAAATTAAATTGAATGCATTTATTTATTTATGCTTTTTTTCTTTGATCGGCTTTTCAGGGTTTTTATCAATTTTATTAGGCAGGCATTTTAAAAATCTGAGAGATATTTGAATACACAGATACTAAAAATATGGGAAGTTGGATATGACATTACACGTAAGCAATGAGGTGAGCAATGTTAACATGCTGGCCTGTGAGGCGGTGTGAGATATTTGAATAAACAGATACTAAAAATATGGGAAGTTGGATATGACATTACACGTAAGCAATGAGGTGAGCAATGTT
Source organism: Sturnira hondurensis (assembly GCF_014824575.4). NCBI lineage: Eukaryota > Metazoa > Chordata > Mammalia > Chiroptera > Phyllostomidae > Sturnira > Sturnira hondurensis. The sequence goes on from NW_028091775.1 coordinate 2,073,408, forward strand.
AACATGCTGGCCTGTGAGGCGGTGTCCACTCATAAGAGCTGCAGGTACAGTTAAGACGGAAGCTTTTAGAAAAGGCTTCTGCACTAGCTCCTCACCATAAACAAGCAAAAAAAACAGCCACCAAACTGGTTAAGTGAGACTGGAAGTGAGAGGATTTCAGTGCTTCTCAGCAGGACAGAAATAGAAGGCAGATCAGAGGCTGCCTTTGGTAAGAGTTATCCAGTATATGAATGCCATGTTGAGGCAGAAGGCAGCACATGATAAAATGGTTGTGACCATGTGTATTGATAAAGGTTGCGGCAAATAAACATGACCCAAACCAGACCTTGATTACTAGTTTACAAATAAGCATTTAGTTAAGTAAGAGGCAAAGCAAGTTCCTGGGAAGCCCTCAGTGGCAGAGAACTGGGCATGGCAGAGTTAGTTTCAGGAGGGACCTATTTCTTGTGGTGGCATAAAGGCCTTTAGAACCTCGGAGTGTAAGACTCCCATGGGTCATGTGGAGCAGAACCAGGTTGAGAAAATCTTCAGAGAAAAATTACCAGTGAGGTACTGAGAAGGGCTTCAGTTTTCAAATGTGCATGTCAATGGAAAGATGAAATTAAAGTAGGTAATTCTAGTTCATTTCTCCTTAAGAATCCAAGGTCTATACAGAAAGTATCCAGCCATGTAATAAGGAAAAGAGAGACATTTATTGCAGAAGAAACAAGAAACATTGTACATAGGATGATGATGACTCGGTCCTCTTAAAGCAAGCACCATGAGACCTCACACAGGTCTCCCAATTCTCGTCAGCTGCCCCATCATATTTTCCTGAATCTCGTCGAGGGTCTGAAATCTCTTCCCTTTCAAAGGTGATTTTAGTTTTTGGAGAAGTCACAGGGTGCCAAACCTGGGCTGAGTCCCTTGGGTGGTTTGATGTTTTACTAAAAAACTCTGCAGGAGATGTGATGCATGAGCAGGCATGTTGTCATGATGAAGCTGCCAATCACCAGTTGCCCATAGCTGTAGCCTCCTGAATCATCCAAACAGATTCTGTGGAGGAATGTGTGAGTTTAATGGAAAATATGATGCAGATTCATTGCTCTATTCACTCAGATATTTTGAATGTCATGGCCACACAGTACACATGCTAACTCAATAGCATCTTCTGCCTCCAATGACTAGTACAGTGAAGTCATCATTGTTCATGCATATGTACTCCTTGGCCATGCTCCTTGGCTGCCAGGTTACATGGACATCGTGCAAACCATTTTCATAATATTAACAATGATTCAATTTTTCTGGACAGACTTCATATGATGTCTCAATTTCTTCTAAAAATATAATGTAAGGAAGTTAATGGGACTTTGTAATGTTGACTTGGCCATTATCACAGAATTCCTCAGATGGCAGTAATTTTTCTCCTGTTTTAATTTTGGTGGACTCTGTACAGTTGAGCAGTTTAATCACAGTGTGTGTAATTGAAAGTAGTTTTATTGTGTCTTAATCCTCATCTTCCTGTTTAGACAGTTTCCCAGATCACTCTGACTATGCAGGACCCCTGTGCATCCAGTTCTCCTGTATTCCATCAAAAGGTTTTCAGTATGGGTCTTGTTATTCCTCAACCTAATCATCTGTTAATGCAGTCAGGCTGAAGTATTAGTGAGTCTTATGTGGCATCCTCACCCAGAGGTAATTTTTATTCCAGAAGTGAACAATTCCTTCCTAATCCAAAAATGTAATATCTGTTTCTGTCATCTACCAAAAACAGACCAGGAAGAATTATGGGGGCAACAGCCTTTTCATAATGTTCAACATAAGGGGCCTCCAGCTTTGGGTTGCTTATGACAGGCTTGGACTTGACGGAAAAGCAGGGGTCTCAGGAGAGGTAGTTTGTTTATGCAATATAGATGGCTATGGCTTCTTTGAAGGCCCAACTCCCATTATCTTAGCCTGCATCCACAAAACTTTTTTCCTGCTGTCCTTTGCCTTCAACATTCATCCACCCTTTGAGGAAGAAACTGGCCAGTGAAATTTAATTCGTAAAAAGGCAAGAGCAAGTGTAGTATTTTGCTTTTTTCCTAACTCTCAGTAAACTTTCGTTCTTCTTTAATAGTTGTAGGTAATACTCTCTTTGGTATTATCTACTAGATAAGAAATGTTCATTTACTCCAGTTGTGTATGTCTATGTGTTTCATGGAAGATGAAGGAAGGGAATTGTAGTAATATTCAGGAAAAACCCTAATCTTCCAGAAATAAGACTATGAGTTTCATTTTAGTTTTTGTTTGTATTATATATTTTTACCAGATTATTGTTGAGTGCTTGGAGATTAAGTGCAATATATGTGAATAATGTTTTACATTTTTTTAAAAAAGAGAAATACTAACATATGAGACTGGATTACATACAAAAACATGTTTTATAATACAATGATCTGTTTCTCAAATACTTTGAGTAGTAAGAGCTTCTTTTTCTCTCAAATGGTTTTAATATGGTCAACTAAATCTTAATGCATAGTAAACTAATCAGTTTGGCAACACATGGAAGAAAACAAAAAGTTAATCTATTAATATAAACTGAAAATTTAATTTTTCATACTATGTAAGATACTTCAGCACTTACATGCTTTTACCAAAGTGAAGATAGTTCTTCACTTTGTTTTATAGTTTCTTGAAGTCCTGGTTAGAGTTTATGTAGCATTGTATATTTTGAGCTACTGGTACTGTTTAATAGGAAGTAAATCAGAAACATACTATTTTGTTACTGTAGTGGGTTGGAAGTTCAGTCCATCTGCTAGGACTCATGAGATCACTAATTAAAGTCCATGACCTGGCCAGTGTAGCTCAGTGGATTGAGCGCAGGCCTGCAAACCAGAGGATCATGGTTCAGTTCCCAGTCAGGGCACATGCCTGGGTTACAGGCCAGATCCCAGCAAGGGATGCATGAGAGGCAACCATACATTGATATTTCTCCCCTTCTCTTCCCCTATAAAGATACATAAATAAATAAATAAATAAATCTTTTTTAAAAATCCAGCTGTAGAGGTACTGGCCAGTAACACATCTATGCCCCAAAAGAAAAAAATAAATCATTTGCTTAAAAGTAAGAGATGTTCATTTCCTGAATTGTTTTTACCATTGAAGGATTATGGGAACACATCATATTTCTCATTAGTAATGACACTAGTGATTATTACTGTTTTTTATTTTCAGTATAAAAAGCAAGAGATTTGGTCTTGCACTGTTAAAGAGAGTAACAGAGAAACCCAAGTTTTAATCTTAGAATAGACTTTCAGGACCTACTGACCAAGTCAGTTAAATTATCTCTGTACCCTCAGATATAGTCATGCCTAACCTGCAGTGCACAGTAACAATGGGAGCTAATGCATTTCCTAGCATTGAAAATTTTAAGAAAGAATCCCCAGTGATTAAAAGATGCAGTGATTTTTATTATCCTTGTATACATTTGCCAAAAAGAGGTTAATGAGATGAGAAAAGATAACATTAACTTCTTTGATTGGAAAGCAAAATTGCACTCATATCACTGAAACATGTGAGATGTTCTCTGTAAAGGAAAAGAAATGGTGGCAACTTAGTAAGAAGTAACTCCCTTGATTAGAAGACTATTACTTTATGTGAGGACAATCCTTCTCCCTTTCAGAAGAATAGTTTATCTCTAAAAACATTATTTTTTTTTCTTTCTAAGTCTTTTAAAAATAACTATCACGCCTTGATCCATGTCCCCAGAAAAATAGAAAAAATCACCTACTCAGTCATCTTTGATTTTTACGTTTATTCTGTCACAAGAAAGTGTGCATACTAATTAGAGTGATAGCTTTTGTGTTTTCAATAGCTAATCATGTAATTATGTCATTCTCAGGCACTGTGGGGTCTATTTGAATGAGAGATCATGAGTTCAGGAAGTCCTTCGCAGTTTCTCTTGTTAAACTTCTAGTGAAAGGAAACACACATCTCTATAGAAGTGAGGCTGAGAGTTGCTTCTAAGATTTGTCATGATTCCATCTCCTGGATCAGAGTTGCATGGAGGGCACATTTACAATCTGCATTCCAGATTCTGTACCATATGTATGACAGGGAAGGGATGGTAAAGGCAATCGCGTGTCCCCCATGTCAAATCTTACTGCTGACCATTGGGAAAAACTTACAGGTTTTTAAAAAATGCTTTAACTTTGACTTTATGTCAGAGTTTTCTTGCACTTACCCTACCTTAGAGAAATATCTAAAATAATGGAATGGGTCTTGGTATTAAAAATAATTATCTAAATTATAAAGTATGGAAATTTTAAAATATATGTTTAAGTATATATGTTTAAAGATATAATAAGCATTTTAGAAAATTTTAGTAGATGAACATATAATTTCCTACTTTTTCTATTCAAATTCAAGTCAGAGATTTAGAGCAAAGCAAGAGATTTGTTGCTGCTGTTTTTTAATTTATTTAGCTTTTGACAATTATTAAGCTTCAGGAAAAAACATGTTTTAAAGTTCTTCTACTTTATTATCAAAGAGCTATACTAAACTTTATTTTCATTTTTGGTTATGGAAACAATATATATTAAATATTTCACTCAGCTTAGATATTCATTATATAGTACCAAATTATCTTGCCACCTGGCTGTTGAAAATTTGATATAGATTCACTGACCTATCATTAGCTATGTTCTTCCAGGCAACAGCTGGTTTAGAGTTTTCCTACTAGATTTTTTTTTACATGTCAAAAGCTTTGCCATGCATGTTATCAGTTTGCCAAGACCATGGAGTGATGTCATAGTCACTCAGAAACAATAAGAGGATGAGGATTCTCAGAGAATATCCCTGCCTATTACACAGTCATAAATATTTTTCAAGATAGACAATGTAATATGTTTTTAATTAAATGAAAACAAATCCAATCTTAGAAATAGCGAAAGACACAAAACATTGTCTTAAAACACGCACATATTTTGAAAAAGCATTTGCCGTGGTGTTAGCTCATACATTTTACTATGCAAGAGCCTTGTTTAAGCTGGACATTTTGCTTTACTTTATTAATTTTGGCAGAATATTGCTGTCTCTAGTGGCTCCCAGGGGTCCCGCTGCTTTTCTCTTTCATTTTCAATTAGAAAATAAAATGGAGATAATTAAAACCAAATAATATTTTAATTTTTTTCCTTGCTCTGGGGCATTTTTGTTAATTAGGTAAAATGAGTAAAAGTTTTAGGGTATTTAGTTTGTTTTCAGATTTAAAAATAAATATACTTGTTTGCCACTTTTTAATTTTATTGCTTAATGACATAATAATTCAAGGACGCAGTTGCGCCTGAAGAGACAATGTCGCAAATGGGTGGGTAGCCAATGGGGAAGAGTACTTGGGAATATTTTTTTTCTAGAAAAGGAAAAAGTAATTTTTTACTTTCTTAATGGATAATAGTAAATTGTGAAAAAATAAAGGCTCAAATACCTATTAAAGCAGGATATTCTTTTTGAAACTACATATTTTTTAAATTTTTATTTTTATTTAATTCTTTTTCAAGTACAGTTTTCTGTCTTATATTCCCATATTTTTAAATGACTATGCCTTGACTGATAAAATTATCATTTCAAACACCAAAGCAACTAAAATCCCTCTTAATTTAAATATTCATATTCTTATTCAAAAGTTTGGTTTATAAAGCAGTTTCATTTAATTCAACACATTTAGTGATCACGGAACATATTCGTGCTCATTGCTAAGACTAAAAAATAAAATATTTATTTTCTACTGTCAAAGTGTTTATAGTTATGTCTTCCAGGATCTAGTCAGGAACAAGATACTATCCTAAGAATTTCCAGCAGAAGGATGTTAACAGAAGAGCATGTTGCAATACAAAAGCATTGAGACTGCTGGAAAGGAAATGCAGATTAATGAAAACAGGAAGTCGCTCCACCCCTAGGGGACCAATGTGAAGACGTTCACAAAAGGTGGTAGGACCACTGAGGCAGAGGTGATCTCAGGAGAGACAGACACAGAGGAAATTCACCAATCGCCAAAACACCTAGCCACAGGGGGGGAAAAGGCAGGGGGAAATTATTTGGTTTTAATTTCTTTTTTCTTTCTAGTCTCTAGTTAGTGAGTCTCAGGAAGCTAGTTAGTAAAGACCCTGGAAAATGCAGTTCCCATGACACAGAACACGGAAGAGTAAGAACAGAGAAGAGATCTAAGGTCATACAGGCAAATAATCTTGGAAATAATAGTTCAGTAGAACAAGAAAATATGTCAAAAAGGTGATTTTCATCAACTGTGGTAAATGTAACAAAGGATTAATTACACTGAGACTTTGAGAACACGTGAGAGGACCCCCTAATGATGCCTGGTCAATAATGGTTAATTCGTGGTAGATTCCACAGAGATAACTACATCTTGAATCCTGAAGAATAGGAGGCAGCTAAGCAAAGAAAGGAAATTGAGAACAGGGAAAGTCAGTGATGGATACGAGTTGTCCTAGATAGAAGAATCCACTAGTAAAATGACTTGGGGAAAAAATACGCATACACAGACGTGTGCCCTTTGGAGTTCTGAGAAGATTGAAAATGTATTAGTAAATGTTTGGTGAGTATTATATGTGGCACTAAAACCATAATCTTTGAGTATATTCTATATTTTATAAAAATTTTCACTGATATTTGAGAGAGAGGGAAAGGAAGGAGCAGAAAGAGAGAAAAAGAAAGAAACATCAATTTGTTATTCCACTTATTTATTAATTCATTGGTTAATTTTTGCATATGCCCTGAGGGGGATCAAACCCACAACTTGGAATACTGGGATGATGCTGTAACCTACTGAGCTACCCAGCTAAAGCCTGAGTGTGTCCTTTAAAATAACTTCTAAAAGTAGAATGATGGATGAGTCAACTAACTATGGTATTAAAACATAATTATTATTGTATTTTTCAGACTAAAAGACTCACCCCACAAATTTGGGAGGAATAATGATTGTTAATGCTGCTCTTGAGTTCTGTTTACATTTACATTGGTGAAATACTATGTTATTTATGTTATTAAATATTTTATTTTGCAAATATTTTTTGCTTCAAAATTTTTTCCTATTTTCTCTAAAACCTATGTGCATCTTATGATCCCCCAAAAATGCAGTATTTATTTTCCAACTCTTTGTTAACCAGTCTTGGTTATAACTCAACTTCTTTAACTTTTCTGGTCAATTCTTTCTCAAGATCCAACAAACAAATGCTTCCAAAGAACCCTGTAGATACAGTCATAATCAGAGGCATGAAACTTTCATTGCTCCAGACAACTTCTTAATGTGTCCTACTGCTGAAATATATTGATAGCCTCAGCTGTCATCCAGGTTAGTCTAAGCCATCTCAAACTGTACATTCCAAATGTAGTTGGTGGGGGAAAAGTAATGTGTGGGGAAGAATATCTCAAGACAATCTGATAGACTCATCTCCAGTCCATTTCTGTTATCTTTAAGACATTATCTAAGTATACACCTGCCCATTTATTTTCTACATCATGAGGCCCATATAAATGGCACAATCTTAGAATCATACAGCAGGAAGAATGTAAATGCAGGACTCCAGATTGATGGGACTTATCTCATTGGAACTAATCTCCATGGAATAAATATCCTTATTCTGAAAGTCTTTTTAAACCATTTAATAAGTGCTGCTTTTCAGACATTCTCCCTTTTAAAATAATAGTTTAAAAATCCTCTAGTATTTCCAACTCAGATTAAAAGTACAAATATCTTTTGTCTTTAGTATGAATGGAAAAATTGGAAACCATTGCATAAAACCATCTATTATAAACACAGAGTCAGTTATATAGATTGCCATTTGTTTTTGTTTTAAATTTATGTAAATTATATACTGAAGACTTTCTGAAATCTGCCGAGCCAGTTTTGAAAGTGTAGCAAGACTAGATTAATTTCAGCCCAGTTCACCTTCATTTATAGAGTCTTTCCATATGAACTTAAATCCTTGTTTTTACCATTTAAGCTCTTATGTAGTGAATCTAGGAAATCAGACCTGTGTCCTTAAATTATAAGATTGTCCCATTTCATATCTTTATTCCTACCTGCTTAGGTATGGGGAATATTGCAGATTTAAGACTTTGATATTTGTTGAGAATTATCTCTCTGTGTAATCTTTGTGTTTTAAAGCCCTGTATTAGAAAGAAATACAGAGTAGTTAGGTTTATCTTGTAAATATGTGATTTATTTGAATCCTAAAGACATATAGAAGGCCAATAACAGTTTTAACTATATTTTCAGAAACATTATTAAGTTGGTGAGCACTAAAAAAAGTCATTTCCCTGCGATCATGGTTCTATTTTTGTTTAGATTTCTTGTGGGGGTATGCCTAGATAAAACCTTGCTACCATTATAGAATTTCATTCTAGAATCCAGAATGTGGCCATTTTCTTGAAAAGAAATGTATCCCTTATTTCTTGAACCATATCCAAAAAGAAGTTACTTGAAATATTCAGTTACTACAAATAAGAATAGCAGTAAATTTTTCTGATATTAAATCTCTGATATTAAAGTATGAAATACATTACAGAGTTAGGAATACTTTGAAGTCAGACTAAACATATCTTTGACCACTGAATTCTACCTGCTTAGATTATATATGGAAAAATGACACTAACCACATTTGCAAGAAGAAATTCCTATGACAACGTAAACTAAGATGACTGAAAAATTATGTGAAAATGTAAAACGAGCTGATCAATGAGTAGAATTGGGAAATGAATCTATTATTGATGAACTGTATTATCTTTAAAGTCAGCTACTCTACTCTTGAATGAAGCCATTTTTGCAAGCCTAGGTCCTCTGACAAAAGGCTAAGATGAGATTAAACGTGCAAAAATTTTATTAAAGGAAAACACTTATGTGGAAGAAAATAGGAGGGACGCCAGAAAAGTCAAGAAGAGCCATCAAAATCTGATGAAAATCTAACCTTGGGTGAAGAGAGGCCTAGAAGTATGCATATGAGTGCCCTGGACTGCTGACCAGTTTAAGGCATCTTTGAGTTGAAGTCTGTCAATAAGGAGCATAGAGTCTTCTAGGAATGGTTCTCTTTTAGAATTTCTGCTCCATTCACTCATTGGTTGGGAGCAGCTTGTGAGTGGTGTGTTTTCATAGCAAGTGAAGCAATGGATTGGTTTCAAAGCATAGCAGATGGATGTGCATTTGTTGCACTATGAGTCTGTAAGGTGCATTGCCTGGCTGAGGGAGCAGCGATTCAGGTACCTGTCTAGAGTGTGCATGTCCTTGCATATGCATTCAGATGATGGGGTAAGGCAACAACCACCTTTTGAAAGGGAATTTGGATGTGCCTCAGTATTAACTTGGTGTGTTAGGGTAACACTATCTACTCTAACCAATGGCAAGTGTTACCTCTGGAATAAGTTATGAGATTTCCATACTTTCTGTGACCCTGGAAGCTATGTGCTGATACACTAGCTTTAGAAGCTCATGCAGCTTTTATCAGCCTGGACCCTTGAATGTCTGTGTGAGCACAATCCCAAACCTTTACCCTGTTTGATATGAATGGGATGTATAGTGTGTAAAACAAATAATTTTATTAAACTAATGAAAATTTGGGGTTAGGTTTTTACCATGGATAACTCATCTCATCCAAAATGTGTGGCGTGCTTCAACGTGGCTAATGAGGAGGAAACTATAAAAGAGAACCTGCTTTGTGTATGTACCAGCAATGAAACTGGTCTGTATCAATGCTGATATTACTGAGGGATAGGAACTAAAATAAGAATGACCTTCAGAAAATAGCATCTACAGAAAATGACAAATCGAGCAAGATGTGTTTTGAATAACTACCACCCAAGTCTCTCCTTTGACTTTATTTATGTATATCTTTGTTTAAATTAAAGCCAAAAATTACATTTATTGAAATACAGTTTTTAGGACATACTTTAATGAATTTTAACAAATATGTGCATCTGATACCCACGTCGTCCATCAAGACAGGAGATTTCTACCACCCAGGAAGTTCTCTTGAACCCCTTGTAGGGCAGTCCTCACCATCACAGGCAATTCTGCTTTAGTTCCGATCACCGTAGAATAGAATAGTTTTACCTGTTCTAGAATGTTATATATGTGGAATTATATATTGTGTATTCTCTGGTGCGTAGATTTTTTCTTCAACATAATGTTTTTAGACCACATACATGTTGCTATATCATCAACTGGCTCCTTCTTTATAAATATTACATGAATATACCACACGTTGTTTACCCATGCTCTTGCAGGTGGATTTGGGGGCTGTTTACAGTTTGAGTTATTATGAATAAAGCTGCTGTAAACATTCTTGTACAGTTCTGTTTGTGGGCATATGTTTTTATTTCTCTTGGTTAATATCTAGTTGTGCAATTGTTGAGTCATCCACTTCCTAAAAAACTGCCAGTTACTCATTCAAAATAGTTGGATCATTTTTTACTACCAACAGCAAGACCTAAGGTTCCCTGATGATCCCCCTAAATGATTTCTTCAGAACTATCCTACCAATTTCCCGTACTTTAAAAAATGTTCTTTGTGATTTTTATCTTTGACTCAAGGATTATATAGAATTATGTTGTTTTATATTCAAATTTGTGGGTATTTTCTGAGTTCTTCTTTTTATTCATTTATTATATGAAGTCAGAAAATGCCCCATAAGATTCAACCTTTTGTAATTTGTGGAGTTTTATTTTATATTCCAGTAGGAAGTCTATTTTGGTGAATATTTCATGTTGAATTGTTGAGCATAGTATCATCTATATCAGCTCTCAAAGTTATTTGTATAATATAGTTATTGATTATTTGAGTAAGCAGTTGTTTCAAAAATGCTAAATAAAAGTTCAAATCTTTATCAATGAGGAATTGTCTACTTGTCACCTTAATCTGGGCATTTTTGTATTATATATATGTTGAAATTCTGTTATTAGGTGAGTATATATCTGTGATTGGTTTGTCTTCCTGATAAATCTGTTTATCATTGGTGAATATTTTCCTATTTATATTTGGTAACACTCCCTGCTTTGAAGACTATTTTTTCTGATTCTACTTACTCTTTACATGCAATTACTTTTTTGCCTTCTTTTGCATTAAATCTGTGTTTTTACATTTAAGTTGTTACTTTGTTAAAACAATGTTTTTAAATGTAACTTGTTTCTTCCATTTGATAGTCTTTGCCTTAAAATAGAAATGTTTAATCCATTCACATTTTGTGTTAATTTATTCATATAATTAGATCTAAACTTACTATCTTGCTATTTATTGTTTTTTGTCCCTTTAATTATCTATTGCTCTGTTTTCCTTTCTTGTACAAGGTTGGTTAATTGAGTATATATTTCAGTAATGCCTTTTGTTTCCTAACTAGCTTTTTAGCCAGTCCATTGGTTGTTTGTAAATGTTTAGTGGTTGCTTTAGTGATTGCAATATACATTAACTTATCAATACATACTTAAAATTAATCTTGAACAACTTCACATAAAATATAAATACCAGAAAACAGCATAAATCCATTTGTTATCATTCCTTGTGCTGTAGTCAAATGCTTTGATGATACATCTATTATAACCCTAAAAAAACACCTTTATTATTTTTTTGTTTTAAACAGTTATTTGTTTTTTAAAAACTTTAAAAAAAGAAAAATAGTCATTCTTTTATTTACTCACATAAATACGGGCTTCTTATAGATCCACGCCTCCATCTGGAATGCTGCCCAATAAAATTCCTTTAGTATGTCTTGCCGTGAAGGTCTGTTTGTTTACTCACAGCCCAGGGACCCATAGTGAGTCCTCCCAGAAGCTTCAGTGGCCCGATCAGCAGAGCTTCCTCTCATCTCAGACTCTGGCCAACCAAATCCAGCTTCCTTAGTAGCTATAAACCTTGGTATGGCCTCTGTCTTCTCAACTCAATGACACTGCTGTGTTTGGGGGCTCTATCGCCCTCCCCAGCTGTCAGAAAAAAGTTCCCAGCAAGAAATCTAAGAAAATATAGAACACCCATTTTGTTCTTCCTTAAACATGATGGTCCTGAGCTGTTTATTGTCCAGCACCTGTAATACTCGTTCCATGTGACTTGTGCAGTTTTATTGTCATTCACACCAGGATGGCAAGTCCAGTGTCACTTTCTCTATCATGGCTGGAAAAAGAGGTTAAACTTTAATTTTAGACGGCTGCAGTGAATGTTTTATTTCTTTTCATAGAACAGCTCCTGAATGAAAGGTAGCTAAAAATACCAGGAATGGGAAAGCGCCTGAAAAATGGAGGAGGTGGGTTTCTGATAGGTTTTTGAAGTTCCAGTGCAATCATATTTTGCAAATCTCTTTTAACTAAAAGCTACACATGTAAGAATTAATATGCAAAGGACAGGTCAATCAACCTCATTAATGTACACCTCTGTCCTAAGTGTTCATCGCTGCCACATCGCTTTTGCTTGGTATAGATCAGGCTCATTGCAGCATATTAGCAATCAGCGGCTATTATTTGGCTCTAGTGTGTACAAACTATACTTCGTCACCTTCTTTTATTTATGAAATAGTGTCGAATGAAAGAACAAATAGTGTATTGTTTTTCATTGGGAAAGTTCTGCACACTAGGGTGAGTTAACACCATGGTAGTGTTTTGTTTACATGTTGTACTTTAGGACTTGAACAAAGAAGGTACTATGCTCTGAAATAGATGAGGCTGTTTTTCTGAGTGCCTGCTGTGGGCAGTGTATGCTGGCAATCTGATTCACTGACAAGAAAAAGAATACCATTGGAAGTAAGGCTGATCTCACTCCAAAAATAGTGTCTTATTTTTAGATGTTTGAAGATGAATGAGTTTTTATACTTACCAACACAATTCAAAAACATGTGGTGTCATCTGGTCAAGATTCTAATAACAGTAAATTTTCATTTGGTGAAATAAAATTTAGCTAATATATATTTTCAAATTGTATCTACTAGTAGAAAATATGAAAAAAGATAGGGTGGAATAGTGAGAAATACACAGAACCGGCAGTCAGAATTCATGATCTTCCATTGCTGCTTACAGGAATTTGAGCAGGTTATTCAATATTTTAAAATGGTTTCTTCATCCACTAAGAAGAGGTAACATCACACATTGGTTGCATCACATGTTTTTGTCAGCATGACAACACGTATGTGAAGTGCTCTAATATCTCAGTGCCATGGTTTACCATGGGAGAGGAGCAACAGGAAGATTCTTCTAGTCGGAGCATGTCGTTGATTTACTAAGTTGCCTTGACAAATAATTTAGCTCTATTTCCCCAAATCTTACAGGATGGCTACAAAAGCTATTTTTTGAGCTTTCAGGGAAATAACTGATAAAGAGAAAAACAGACAAAATATAAGCATAAGCTGTTTAAAGAAAAGTATTTATGGATTTGAAGGTATTGTTTTAGCTGTGTAAGTGTGGTTTTCTTTTATAACAGACACTTTCAAATTAAACACATAGATAGGTTCTAATTGTGTAATCATTCTGTATTTACTACAAAGATAATTCCCTATGTATAATTATTCATTACATTTTAATGTGCTTGTATTTATTATTCTATGTGTGTGTGCTTTATTGCTCAAATGAGTGCCATGATGTTCCTGAATGAAAAATCTGATGGGATATTTAAATTGTCCAAATAAATATTTATATAAAATTCTGCACTTCAAACTGATTTCCCCTTATACTGCATGTGCTGTTTAAAGATTTTTCTTTCTCCCCCCTCAGTAAATCTAACTGCCACTAAAGGCCAAATGAGGAGAATTTCATATCCACTTCTTAAATCCTGTTTACTGAGATGTCGATGAAGTGAGAATGAGAAGCTCTGGAGGAAGTTCCCTGAGCTGAGATATGATAATTTATCAAATCTAAACCTCCGGTGGAATCCAAGTTCATAACCTGGATTTAAATTTCAGCATGGATTTAATTTTTATCTTCCTGGATCTTTACAAGTCACAGCTCTATCTGTCAAGCCTACGCTTGGGCATTACCTCATTTACGCCAACATCCATACTTGGTTATAAGATTTCATCATACGCGAGGGCTATTAAGCAATGAAAACACATATCTTCTTATGAAACACCACTCCAATAGCCTACTTTTGTTTTTAATTTGAAATAGTAGAACTGTACCACTAAGATAATGGAACAAAGACAGGCCCTACTATGAGGAAGAAACTAGCAGGCTAAACTTCTTTCAAGTCAATCATGTGTTTCTTGACGTCTTCATGGACTCCAGTGAAAACACATAAGATCTCTTCAAATGTGCAAAATCGGGAACTATCGTCTCAGGCAAATGGAAGATGTTATTCATAATGTAGAAATACAATATTGGTACTGAAAGAGACCTTTGAAATAATCAGAACTAACCTGCTTAGTTTACAGATAAGAAAACTGAGACTCTGTTACGTGAAGGTTCTAACTGAAAGTCAAACTTCATATCTGAGAGTCACAATAATGCTTACTCCAGTGCTCTCAGTCTATCATGCTGCCACTTTTTGGGGGTAAACTTTGTTACTGTTTTGGTATACTCGGTAACATATATTGAGAGCTGTCTCTGTACCATTGTTTTGTACTATGCTGTATCATTTGTGCCATCTATTGTAACAACTCTAAACAAGGAGGGGTTGTTACACCTATTTGACACATAATGAAACTGTATCACAGAGAAATAATGTATCCAGTGCCATGATGAAGAGGGCTTGAAATACAGCCAATCAGACCCCTCAGCTTCCGTTATTTCAGACAGTGCCCATTTCAATGAGTGTGTGTGTGTGCTGGGGTTGGAGAGCTGGGTGGTGAGGCATAAAAACGGTAATCATGTTAGTAACTTACGTAATAGTCCTATTACTACTTTTTTTGAAACATCTTCTACCAATTGTCTACATGGACAATTTGATGAAACATGGAAAAATGTTCATAACAAAATCAGTCAAAATAGGAGTTTCCTGGAAATACTCTACTTAAGAATAACTGGGATCATAAATTGAACACACATGGCTTGGGGCAATGCATGTTGAAGGGGACGACAATCAGGTGCTCCCCCAGTGTGTGCCATTGAAACGTAACACAAATAACTAAAAGCATTATGCTGAGTGAAATAAGCCAGGCAGTGAAAGACAAATATCTTACGATCTCACCTTTAACAGGAACCTAAACAACAGAACAAACAAACAAGCAAAATGTAACCAAAGACACGGAAATAGAGAACAGGCTGACAGGGACCAGTGGGGAGAGGGGAGGGAATTTCAGGGGAAAGGGGGAGGGATTTGTAGGAACAAGTATGAAGGACACATGGACAAAAACTAAGCGGGGTGGAAATGAGAGGGAGGTGGGGAGCACTGGGTGGTGGGCTGGGATGGGAGTAAAAGAGAACTGTACTTGAACAACAATTTAAATAAATAAACATAAAACAACAAAATAAAAGAGGCTTTAATGCCAATTCTGTTTTTTACCATCTTATTATATTTTGGGGGGATTAAACATTGTTTATTGTTTGTTCAAGTACAATTTTCTTCATTTTCACCCCTCCACCCCACCCTCCCCCACCCATCCCCACCTCCCACCCTACAACCTGTCCCCTTTGGCTTTGTCCATGTTTCCTTTATACATGTTCCTTGATGGGACAATGGGAAAAATAGGGGAATGGTCATCAATTCTATTTTTAAAATGGTTTCTTTAATGTCACAAAACTATAGAATAGAAAAGTAATTTGATAAATCGAATCCTACCTGCCAGAGTTTACATTAACTCCCGCTAGTATCTCATATACATTTGTTTGTTGAAATACTTGGCTCATTGTTTATTTAAAGACCTAATTGCAGGTTGGCAATTCATCTTGGTTTGGAGATTTCATTGCCTCTGAACTAAGGAAGTTAACTGAGCTCAGAGTGTGAGACTATGATGGTCAAATAATATTTTTTAAAAATGCCTCATGGAAAAACACATCTAGAAATGCTAAGATGTTATTTAGTTGCAGGGAAAACCCAGGAGAATGTACTGCGTCTAAAACATAATGGAGAAAAAAAGTCAAGGAGGGAGCTGTCCACAAGCGGCAAATAATGCTGAAAATCAAAAAGGAAAGACATGAAAAATATCCAGTGGAAGTACAGGAGAATGAATGCTTTGAGAATAGTGTTTCCGGTGCAAAGTTTGGGGGGGGAATAGAAATTGTAGCAGACTGAAAATAGATCCTTGTTTCAGGCTGGGAAGGTAAGGAATGTTGACGAGTACCTTTGATAGAGTGGAGGTCACACAGCAACGTGCATCGAGGGAGAGCTTCCTGGAGAGAGAGGTTAGGGCGGGTATAAATGCTAATGGGGAAGAGCAGGCAGAGAAAGGGAAGTAGGACATCTAGAACAGCAAACTCAGACCAATCCACTGAGTGAGACAGACAGACAGGGACCAGACAGGTCCAGAGCAAAGTTCGGGAAATAAATGTTATACCAGAACGGCACCACTTCAGAAGACGGGTGAAGAAAATAATGGGAAAGGAGGCAGAAATTTTAGTGGAATTAGGGCAGTAAATTGAGTAAGTTTTTATTTAATTATTTTTACTTCATTGCTAAATAAGAGACCAGATTACCTGTCAAGTAACCAAAGGAGATGAAGTTTGGAGGAAAAAGGAATAAATGTTATATAAATGTAGACTGAAAATTGGGGACTTCAGAATGAAATGATTGAAAAAGAGCCAGGCTTTAATCAGTGTTCAAAATTATGACGGAATGAGCTTCAAGAGCCGGATTTAGCTGATGCGGGTACCTCAGTCCCAGGGGGTGCCCACTGAAGCAAATGTTGACATGAATTTAACCTAAACAACGTACTGATTCAAGGCCAACTACTTAAGAAATTCAAGAATGGGACAAATCAATCTACAGGCAATTTGTTCACAGTTATTTACTGGCTACATTAGTATATATTACTTTTTATTCTGAAGCATTTCTTTTGAATTTTAGTAAATTTAGTATTCTAGAATGTAACACCAATTTTTCCTTAGAGCTATCGTGCCTTGTTTTACTACTTTGCAAATCCGGCTGAGAGATTAAGTGTGGGGAAGTGCATGATGCCCCAGTGTTTTTTAGCCACAATATTTGTTTTCAGGACGTGTAGAAGTGCTCTGATAATGTAGTATAGATTATTTTTAAAGTGGGTAGAAAAGTCCCGAAACAACAGCTGTTTGACACATTTTTAACATCCATTGATCTTTCAAAAAATGCAACAGGCAAACAGCTTATCTTGAATGCCCTTTGGGGAACATTGTGATATTTACAGTTAAAAGCATTACACATCTGTATGCATAATTCATAAACTGAAAGTTATTTAAAGCCCAGAAATGCATTGACTGATAGTTTTTGCTTTCAATTTCCGTAGCTTTGATGCTTCTAATGACTATTTTTCTCTGCAACTTCATTGTTGTGTTCTGTTACATAAAGCTCCTCGGTAAATTAAAACCAGCTCTACAGAGACCCAATGGAGAAAAGCAGTGTAGCTTGATGGTCAAGACCGTGGCATGCACAGCCAGGAAGTTTGAGTTCTGATCTTAGTTCTGCAATGTCCTCACTATAAAACCTTGGAAAGTTTTGTATCTTCCTTGTGCCTGGTTTCACCTCTAAAATAGGGATAGTTGTGTCTTTTTTTTTCAGTTTTGCAAGATATTTTTCTATATTTGCATTGTTTACACTATTATAGATGTCCCTATTTCCCACTCCTTTGCCCACCTCTCCTCCCCTCCCATCCCCACTTCCTTCTAGCCATCGCCATCCTGTGTCTACCTCTATGGGTTATGCACGTATCTTCTTCAAAGAGCTCCCATAAGGATCAAAGGAAGTAATGTAGGTGAGTGGTGAATGAATGTTAACCAGTGTAAACCATAGTAGGAAGTTAAGTTGTTATGCTTTTTATTAACTGAAGTATTTACACTCGGCAAAATACATGAATCTTAACTACAGCTTGACAAATTTTTACATATGTGCATATCCATGTAACCACCACCCAGATCAAGATAAATTACATTTCCTTGTGCCAAAGAGTTCCTCTCCCTTTCCTGAAAATAGCCCAGCAACCTTTCCTGGTAGCTACTACACTGATCCTATCACCAATTTAACTTGTTGTGTTCTTAAACTTCAGGTAACTGGAATCATACAGTATGTATATTTTTGTGACTGTCTCTTTTTCATTCAATGTGAAGATTTTTAAATTCATCAGGTTAATATACATACCAGAAAGTTTTTCTATTTGTTACAAAATATTCTATTATATGAATACAGCATATTTAAAAAATTCATCTACCTATTAGTTGACATTTGGGTTGATTAGACTTTTTTAACCCATTATTTCTTTTTAATGCTTAAATACTTTTCTTCACTGTAACGTAAAATGTAGCTGGTCACTAGTTTTAAAAAAGAACAGAAAAATTGATTGGTCACAGAAGATAGTAAAAACCGTAAATTGTGTGTTGGTTTCTTAAACACAGATCTGTAACTAGGGCTTTTAGAAAATACAAGATTTAAAAAATGTCATGTTTGCAATATAACAGAAGTGTAGTACTGTGCACAAAGGGATTTTAGTGTCTTATTTTAACCTCAGAGTGGTGAATGTTTTCTATACTTACCAATCAGGAAGGAAATCTTTACGGACAGGATCATAGCATGATTTGAAAGTAAACATCACTGTCTTTTGTGGTAATGCCATAAACCCTGGAAATGAGTTGCTAATTCCCTGGGCCCAGATTTTCTAGGGCCTTCTCAATTCTTGGGTGTCATCACAGCAAGTACTGGTTTACAGCAAGTACTGTAAACCCTCTAACAGAGAGAAACATTCCCAAATGTTATATTTTCTCCCCACGTCTCAACCAATACCAACAAGTAGCTTCCTCTGCCTAATTTGTCTCTAAACTACAGTGATTTTAGCACTAGCCATTAAATTAATGCTGCAAACTGCCATATTCTTGACTACCTTCCTCAGGCTGCTCCTCACCTCCAGGTTACAACGATGATTGGCGTCTAATTTTCTAAGTTCGTTGACTCCCTTGGTTGTCTTCACACAAAAGGTGGAGCCCCTTGTCAGTCTACAAGCATCCTAAGTAACTCTGAATTGCGTTCTGTAATGTCATAAGGGCAACATGGCTGCTGTATGAAATTACTAGTGACAGTTGATGAGGAAAGCCACGTAGTGAGGTAATTAGTGATGCACCTGTGATCACGTTAGCAATAAAAATGAAACTGGTCTGTCTCAGCTCTCTCTGCTGTCGTGTTCTATGCATGGATTCTGAAACAAAGAGGCATTTATTATGCCACAACGCTTTTAGAAGATAGATCTTACTCTTAGATATTGACATCTTGAAACACAGATTTTTTTTCCTTAGAGAAATGCAGACTTTAAAATCGTTTTTAAATGCAGAAGAAAAATTAACATATAAACATGCAGTTTGCCAATATTCTTACTGACTGTACTTAAGAAACAGTTTAAGGAGAGAGAGTGGGGTTCAAATTTCAGAGGCATTTGATCATTAAATTTCCTATAAAGTAGAAGTTTGACAATTACTTGTATATTATTACGGGATTGCTATTTAAATCCAGTAAAATATAGAACAAAACAAAATGCTGTCTTAAGGGGCAGTCCTAATTTTCTCTTCATAGTCTTAATTAGATTATATACACATGTGTAATTTCTATTTATAAACAAAATACATGCTAAGAAATACTGAAGTGTTATTTAGGCCCTAATTGGAACTATTGGCATATAATAATTGTAGCTAATGAACTCAGGAGAAGAGAAAAGCATTAAAAACTTGAACTTCAGCCCTGTTTGTACTTCTGTGACAAGCTAAAACATACTTGAACATAAAACATACTTGAACTTCAGCCCTGTTTGTACTTCTGTGACAAGCTAAAACATACTTGAGGTGCTTCTTTGCTCTGGGCTAGCCTCCCCTCTACTCAAGCATTTGGACAAAGAAGGAAAAGAGCAATACTGCAAATTCTCCAAAGAACCATCTCTGGGGAGCTTCTAGAGGCTCAGACACCTGCTGTGTGGGGCAAATGTGGCACCAAAAAGAGACACGAAGAAGGGACCAAGATGGTATAGGCAGGTGGGCAAGAGTGAGAGCCTCTTGGAAGGTTTGAGGTGCTACCAAATAGTAGTAGATGTGGATTTTAATAAGACTTCCTGTTTATCAGATACCTGGATGTATATTTAAGGATAGGTGAGTAAATATTGAAATGACTACTTACACTGACTTTAAATCCAGAGCCTCTTTGAGCCCAGACTCCTGAGATCATGGTTTTTAAGAATTGTTTTGATCACACACAGCTATTTCTGTGTGTGGTCTTTATTCTGTAAATATTTAATTGGATTAAAATGTTGACAGAGACATCTCTGTTATGGTGAAAGTGAAATGATAAGTTGTACATTTGATAAGTAAAGCAGATTTTATTAATAGTTGTTATATAAATTAAGATACTTAGGGTTGCAGAAAACATAATGGGAATTGGATTGAATGATGACGTGTATGTTTTCATATAACTTTAAGGACAGGAGCTATCCGGTTTCAGGCATGGTTGGATGAGACCTCAAACTCTGTTTCTGTGATTCTCTTGGCCTAGCCACTCCTTGTTGACTAGGGGCAAATGGGAAAGAACAGAACTGATTTAAAAGTTACATAATGACTTTTGTGGGCTGTAGGTTTTTTGCCTGTGCTAGGCCTTTTCTCAATTAAAAATACTAAAAATCACATTTACAACTGTATTGGATATATATGTATATGCATATACATATGTGTGTATACATATATGCATATGGTTCAGAAGGTATCCAGCCGCACAATCTAAAAAATAGAGACATTTATTAAAGAAAATATACAAGAAACATTGAACACATGACAATGACACCTCAATCCCCTTTAAAGTAGGCACCTTGGGACCTTACACAGTTCTCCCAATAACCATCAGCTGCCCTGTTTTACTTTCCTGAGTCTCATCAACAGTCTGAAATGTCTTCCACTACAAAGGTGATTTTCATTTGGGGAAAAGCCAGAAGTCACAGGACATCAAATCTGGGCTATAGGGGAACTGAGTCACCTGGGTGATTTGATGTTTCATCAAACAACTCTATACATCATGATGAGTGGACACGTTGTCATGATGAAGCTGCCAAATACCAGTTCTTCATAGCTGCAGACTTCTTTTTTTTAATTTTAATTTTTATTTAATTCTTGTTCAAGTACAGTTTTCTGTCTTATATTCCCAGCCCTGCCCCCTCCCCAGTGCTCACCACCTCCCTCCCATTTCCGCCCCCCACCTTAGTTATTGTCCATGTGTCCTTTATACTTGTTCATATGAGTCCATCCCCTTTTCCCCTATGATTCTCTCCCCTCTCCCCTCTGGACCCTGTCAGCCTGCTCCGTATTTGAGTGTCATTAGTCATATTTTGCTTGCTTGTTTGTTTTGTTGTTTAGATTCCTGTTAACGGTGAGATCATATGATATTTGTCTTTTACCGCCTGCCTTATTTCGCTCAACAAAATGCTTTCCAGTTCCATCCATAATGTTGCAAAGGGTAGGAGTTCCTTCTTCCTTTCTGCAGCATAGAATTCCATTGTGTAAATGTACCATAGCTTTTTGATCCAGTCATTTACTGATGGGCATCTAGGTTGCTTCCAACTCTTGGCTATCATAAATTGTGCTGCTGTGAACATCGGGGTGCATAGGTTCTTTTGGATTGGTGTTTTAGGGTTCTTAGGATATACTTCTAATAGTGGAATTGCTGGGTCAAAAGGCAGCTCCATTTTTAGTTTTCTTAGAAAATTCCACACTGTTTTCCATAGTGGTTGTACCAGTCTGCAATCCCACCAACAGTGAACTAGGGTGCTCTTTTCCCCACAACCTCTCCAACACTTGTTGTTTGTTTCTTTGTTTATGATAGCCATTCTGACTGGTGTAAAATGGTATCTCATTGTGGTTTTAATTTGCATCTCTCTGATAGCTAGCGATATCAAGCATCTTTTCATGTGTCTGTGGATCCTCTGCATGTCCTCCTTGGAGAAATGTCTGTTCAAGTCCTCTGCCCATTTTTTAATTGGGTTGCTTGTCTTCTTTGAGTGGAGTCGAGTGAGTTCTTCGTATATTTTGGAGATTAAGCCTTTGTCTGAGGTATCATTGGCAAATATTTTTTCCCAAGCTGTTGCTTCTCTTTTTATCTTGATACTATTTTCCTTAGCCATGCAGAAGCTTTTAATTTTGATGAGATCCCATTTGTTTATTCTTTCCTTTATGTCCCTTACTCTAGGAGACGTATCAGTAAAAATATTGCTGTGTGGAATATCTGAGATTTTCCTGCCAATGTTCTCCTCTAGGGCTTTAATGGTGTCACAGCTTATATTTAAGTCTTTTATCCACCTTGAATTAATTTTGGTGTATGGTGCAAGTTGGTGCTCGAGTTTCATTTTTTTGCATGTAGCTGTCCAGTTCTCCCAACACCATTTGTTGAAAAGGCTGTCTTTACCCCATTTTAATGTTACTGCCCCCTTTGTTGAATATTAATTGTCCATAGAGAGTTGGGTTTATTTCTGGGCTCTCTGTTCTATTCCATTGGTCTATGTGCCTGTTTTTATGCCAGTACCAGGCTGTTTTGATTACAGCGGCCTTGTAATATAGTTTGATATCAGGTATTGTGATCCCTCCTACTTTGTTCTTCTTTCTCAAAATCATAGCTGCAGACTTCTGAATCCTCTGAATAGTTTCTGTGAAGGAATGTTCAAGCTTAATGCAATAATTTGATGCAGATTCATTGCTCTACTCACTCAGCCATTTTGCATGAGATGGCCACACAGTACACTTGCTCACCCAACAGTGTCTACCACCCCCACTGATACAGTGAAGTCATCGTTGTTCACACATGCACATTCCAGTCCAGTCTTCCTGGCTTCCAGGTTACATCAATGTCATGCAAACAGTTCTCCTTATATTAACAATGGCTAGACTTTTATGGACAGAATTTGTGGATGTCTGTGTGTATGTGTGTGTGTATGTGTGTGTGCCTGGATAAATTAATTATTACATAATATTATTATGTTTATTTTTTCTTCTGGTTTTAGAAGGCATTAAATTAAAACATTCTGTGAAACCCTAAATATATTGTGGGCCCTAGGCATTATGCCTGCTTTGCCTAATGATCAATCAGCCTTACTGAACACAAAAGTATATTTTCTGGTTTTTTATATGATCTTCAAAATAAACCTGTGATGTAGGTATCTTTATCCCTGTATTTCATGATGAGAATACTGAGGAACAGCAAGGTTATTTAAATTGTTTGTAAACAAACTAATAAATTTTTGATTCAAGCTAAATCCACCTGTGTTAGATTTTAATATCGTCCACTTTCCACATTACCAAGTCTAATTATTTTCTTGGTAGTAAATATTTAATAAAATATTTCATTATATTCCTTACTATTTGTGTCCTTTCTGCTTCTATCCATTCCAAATTCTACCCTTCACCATTTAACCAAATATTTTTATCATAATCTTCATCATCATGGAAATATGTACTGAGTATATGCTTTAATTTATTCCAATTTATTTACTTCTTAAAGTAAAATTTGTCATATAAGCATTTTTGTATGTTTTCAAATGATTTTTAAAAAACTAAGACCCAGAAAAGTAGAATAATTTGATCAAGTTGACTTTGGTAGCAAGTAATAGACTCATTTAGTGACATAAGAAGACAGCCTGTGAATACCCTGAATGATACTCTGGTTTTACCAGCACTTTGAAGTCTGTTCTTTTCTCAAGTATTATGTTACATATAATCGGTATACTACTTTTTTTAGCTTTTTATCATACAGTATCTATTTTTCTTGCTTCATTGATGGATGTTAGACTGAGCCCCTCAAAAAATAATTAGCATTTTAAACATAGGGTGTCTTCTATACCACAGCACTATGCACACTACATGGCATATATATACCTGCATTTTACAAACTGCTGAAGAAAATATGTTACTACAGCTGGAGCAGTAGCGGGAAATAAAGAAAATAAAGAGAAATAAAGAGAAAAAGAAGCACTGCAAACATCAATACAAACTTTGAAGTCTAACATTTTTTAAATTTCATCTTTAAAATGTTGCACTATTTTTTTTGGTGTTCAAGCTCAGCTCCATGGCCTTGCACATTTATGAACTTTTCTTGTATTCTGAGATCTGAAAGAATTTTTTTTTAATTTGTAAAGGAGTTATTTCAAAGATACTTCTAGTTTTAACTGAGTGCATGTCTTCCTTTAAGAGAAAAATCCTGCCTATTTCCCAATTATGAGCAATGTCTCAAGCAGAAAAACTTGAAGGAGAAAATAGTTATTTTAATGTCAGTGTATGATTTTAAAAAGGTGTGAATATCACCAACCACCATTTTCTCCTGTGTCAACATTTACTTCATACATCCTTCTTGGACTGATGCATTTAATCCCTGAAGCATATGATTGTGCTTAGTTTCTCAATGTGCCCAGGAGTAAATTTTGTGGGCAATATTTTTGATAACATAATTCTGTGATCGTACAATTGATCCTATATTCTATTATCATCAAACTTTATCATTACTTCTGTTCATAAAAAAGAAACAGTTATGATTTTAACAGTCCATGGTATAACAATGTTTCTAGGTTATCATATTTACTTTCATTACCTAAGTTATATATCAAATATCCATTTGATATTTCTCTAATCTTGCAATAGTCTTCATGAGAAAATTTGTGTTATACTTCTTTGTGTTTAAAACTGCAATGCTTTCCAAATCATTTATATATTTCTGAAGGGGACAAATGAGGGAAAATGGGAGTTTTATTTTTAATGTTGCCACTGATTCAATTACCTAAGGTTTTTAATCTATAAAACAAGAGTTATTGTCATCAATCAAATAATTTCTGTTCTTTGGAAGAACTGTATATAATCATGTTTAATAGTGTTGATTAGTTTTATTTCTATGTAGACAAAGAAAGTAAATTAAACTCACTGGCTTATTTTTATAAAATTAGTGTAATAATACTACCTACCTTTTCACAACATCAGAGAATTAAATGATGTTTTTTAAAGAGTGATGTCCTCAATAACTGATAACTAATATTATATGGAAATGTTCTAAGTTCATTTTCATAAAATCCACTAAAAACATGAGTATATTTTTATCAGTTATCACATTTTCTCAGGGGATTGAAATATTTTGGTTTGCTTTTATGAAATAGAAATGAAATAGGCTGGAAATGTTTCATGATACTAAATGTGAGAGGCATGTGTGAGTATGTATGTGTGATAGACAAATTTTTTTATCCCTCTTATAAGGAATATTTCTAAATGATAAAAGAATGAATAGTTTTCCCTAGAAGAAGAATGGTGTAAAGGCACTGGGCAAAGTAGACATTCCAACAGGAAGAAGAATGTGGAAAACCATAGATCTTATGCAGCTTTGTGTGAATAGGTTCCCTGACTCCAAGAAGCCACCTCTGTGTCCTTATTAATTTTTTTTCCGAAAACCAATGTTTTTACATAATACCTATTTTGTCTTTGTCTTATCATTATCCTGCAAATTTTAGACGGTAGTCATTATGACAGACAAGGAGTTGAAAAATAATTATTCTCCAAGCATGTAAAAGTTAATCAAAAACTAACTACATAAGCAAGTACCAGATGGAACTTAACCCTCACATTTGCTTTATTTATAGCAGGGACAAAATTCTGAGGATTGCACTTACGCATCATCTTTACTTAGCAACAACAACAAAAAAGACACGTGAACTATTTTGAGTTTTTAAAACTGCTTTGTAACATTCAGAACATAGCATTTAAAAACCGTATGCCTTATGAACATGTAACTAATGGGGGTGGAAGAAGTAAGGCTGGGATAGAAAATTAACTGTCAGACTTTAAGTTAAGATCTGGTGTTTCCTAGCTGTGTGACCTTGGGAAATTTACATACTGCTCTCCGTCTCACGTTTCTCAGTTTCAAAACGGAAGTTTGTTGTGAGCATTAGAGTTAATAAATGCAAAGTGCTCAGTACTTACCCTAATATATGATGTGGACTTCATAAATGATTAATGACATTGTTCTAGTTTTTACTATTGCTGTTATTCAGCTCTTAACCTCTTGGAATGTCAGAATCCAACACCTTAAAGGCATTTCCAGAACTAAGAAGATGCTGTCCTTTAATTTCCTTCCTTATTGTCTAAACTCATTTAGCTCTTGATTACACATCGGTGCCTCCTTTGATACACATGCTGTTACTCTGCAGATCAAATCTCATCCATAGTAGAGAGGCCTCGACACAAATGCCTTGCCTGTTTATGTTACTATCAAATCAGTTTACTCTTACTTAAATCTTCACAGAACTAAAGAGTGCGTATACACAACCTACGAATGAAATTCAAATGCTTTTAGACAATTGAAATGAACAATCTTAAACCTATATTTTTTAGAATGGTAAATTGTTTAGGGTGATATATAAATGGTAAAAATATAAATGTCATATTTTCATTATTGTGTTAGTTTTTTTTACACTAGTATTGGTTACCAATTCTGGGAGCTTTTAGAAGACACACAGATCATTGCCTAACCTAAATTTTTGAGAGCTAGTGTAGAGGAGTCTATAAAATCCAATATGAGAGCCACCAAAGACTGAGCAACATCATCTTCCTCTGACATTGATTCATTTTGCTGTTATTTGAAACATTTGTAACGACAGTGTAGACTTCTAATAACATCCCTTCCATAGTGTTCATTAACTTCATTGTAGTCTTTGCACTGGATCAGTAGCCAAACCAATTTTATTTATTTGCTTGCTTGGTTGTTTGTTTATTTTAGTACTCAGAAATAAAAATATGTTTCCAAGTCTAATATGGGGGGCACAAAAAGCCAGAATTTATTTATAAAACATTGTATATTTATTCTTACATGTTTAAATTCATTCACCTTCAAAACACTCTCCATTCAATGTAATACACCTATCAAGATCTTTTTTCCACTCGAACTCGCCAATCTTGATGCCTTTTAGTGCTTCTGCCATTTTTTGTTTCACCTTTTCTGCATTGGCAAAACGCTTCCTTTCATGACTTTTTTTTTTCATTTGGGGAAACAACACAATAAAAAAATCACTTGGGGCAGAGACCAAAGGAATGGGAAGCATGGAGCATGGGGGGTCATGTTATTTTGACCAAAAACTGCTGACAACTCAGCATGGTGTGGGCAGGTGTGCTTGTGAATCACCCATCATGAAACAGGTAAACATATTGAAAGAGATTTAAAAAATCACTGAGGCTGAACACAGCCTTTCACAACAATGGCAGCTGGTACACTGATACAGTTGGGTTCCTAGAATACTCACCTCATGGGGGAAGGAGGAAGCCTGTACTATACCCACTGTCCAGAAAATAAATCTGGGTTTTCAGGAGCCCCCTCATGTGTCATTACACAAATATCATTTTAAAAAGATTTTATTTATTTTTAGACAGAAGGAAAGGTTAGGAGAAAGAGAAGGAAAGAAATATCAATGTGTGGTTATCTCTCACATGTCCCCCTACTGGGGACCTGGCCAGCAACCCAGGCATGTGCCCTGACCGGGAATCTAACCAGTGACTTTGATTCTCTGGCCAGCGCTTAATCCACTGAGCCACACCAGCCAGGGCCGCAAATACCATTTTTTAAACTTACTGATCATGTCATAACTCCTTTGTACCTTAGTGTCCTCAACTTTGGAATGAAGATAGAAAATACCTGCCTCATATTATTAAAATGAATAGCAAAAAAAAATAGAACCTGAAAAGGAACATTCAGAGTTTTAGAAAGCTTAACTTCTAGTTACTTTCCCCGTGAGTGGAGTAATGATATTTCCTCCTTTGCTTGAGATCACCTTGATTTACTCCTACTGTCATAGCATGATTGCTACTAATGCCTCCTTTTACCCTCAGAAAGTCCCAATTTGTAAAATAAATCATGCAGTGGTCCTACCTATGAGGGTCATGGGAATCCTCAGACAGCTGCTGTTAATCCCAGCATAGGTTGCATCCCCATGACAAATTCCTACTTTCATGGTTAGAGGTGAGTACGTATCAGAACCAAAGGTAGTAGTGGCAAACAATTTACATTTGACTAGTACTGTACTGAGGAATAATTGGCTTCAGAGCATAAAATGAAAACTGGAGGCACAGGCTCCCAAGTTCAAAGACTGACTCTTCCAATACTATTGAAACGTCCACTCAATTGCTCACTTAAAAACTGCAAGTACATAATACACTTCTTGCATTGCTATTATATGTTTAGAAATAATGTTATAAAGATGGTCAAAAGTTGATAGTTATACCTGATACCTAGTATAATTTTATTAACTAATGTCACTCAAATAAATTCAATAAAAATTGATTTATAATTATTTACTATATGCTTCTTATAAAAAAGTCAAATTCTCATCAGTATACTAATTACTTTGAGCAAAACAGTTTTATATATTTTATGTGTATATATATATATGTATAAATTCAACAAAATTTATACTCATCTGTTATATTCTAGAGGCTACAAGCTAAGGTGTGGGAAACAAAGATGAATGTGTTCCGTTCCTTGCTATCAATGAGCCTCCTCTCAAGCTGAGGAGACTAATGTGTAAACTAACACAAAGTCTATTTAAATAGACTACTCTCAGTGCCCCCTACTCTCAGTTATCCTTCTAACACACTACCTCATTATTATTCATTTTATTTCTCCTTCTAACACATTACCTTATTATTCATTTTATTACAAAACTGATTATAGTCCTCAATTAACCTTTGTTTGTTGGTTTATGAATTGTCTCTCTTCCCTTCCTTGGGAACAGGCCACTGCCTTGACTTGTTCATATTAGGTGATTCAACATTTGGGAAGGAAAAATGGACAAAGTGAATTAAAATATCTGCTGGCTGAGCTTCTATTTTCTCAAGATCCAATAAAATTATATATTTTTTCTCTTTTTTAATATATATGGAATTCATGCATCCTAAGAAGTGTGATGGGCGCACTAGAAGTTCACAGACTAGACTGGAAACCCTTGTCCTGAGAGCCAGCTCACTGCACAGCTTTGGGCGATCATGTGACATTTCTCTGCCTGTTTTCTTATTGAAAAATGACCGTTTGAATAGATATTTCTAAGTTATCTTGTGGTTCTAAGTTCTAATGTTTATAAATATCCCTTTCACTGATTGGCAGGCACAATATACAACCAATGAGGCTCTGTTTTTCTCTTTTTAATGTACAGGAGTTAATACACAAAGATTTCACCCAATGAAATGCTATTGCTTTAAAAAGCGTAGAGCCACCACTATGAAATCATTAGCATATGTGCAGCATAGGCCACAATCTGCTTCTTGAGCAGTATGATCTTAGTTGATCTTTACCTGAGAAACTGGGATTGTGTGCGGAATTTTAGATTCCCAAATCTCAGTCACAATCTAGTAACCCCAGATCTCCATGGGACCTTAGAAGAGGCATTTTAAACGAGCACCCATACTATTCTAATGAAAACCAACATTTGTGCAATCTTTGTCTAGCATCCACCAAGTCGTAAGTATGATATTCACAGTGAAAACGAGGGGACCGCCATTTTGTGAGACCCTCTCTGTGCTTAGTTAGATTCAGCAAAGTGGTGAGCAAGGCTGACAGGGAGAATAAAACATTGAGTCTTGATGACATTGATTGATCCCTAAATCAGGTCGTGTATAAATTTAGCATTATTCTAGGTTTTACAACTAAATAAAAATCTATTTCTGCTTCATCTAAGTAAGATTTCTGCCACTGGAAAATGTGTCTGCTAATGCAGAGTTTTAGTCCAAGTCATCCATAGAAGCTGCTATTCCTGTAAAGATACATAAAAAAAATAAAAATAAAAATAAAACAAGGTTATACAGGTTGTTGTGGTCATTCCATTTAACGGATAGCATTCTTATAGTATTTGGTTTGGCTGATCACTGTCCATGTCATACTGCTTGTTAAATACGTGGCGTGTTAACCCTAGTTCAGTGCAGCTTTACATTCTTATAGTTTTGCTATCTTTTCTGGATGTTGAAAATGTAAATTAATGAATATAAATTGTATTATATAATCAAGACATTT
Organism: Sturnira hondurensis; assembly: GCF_014824575.4. NCBI lineage: Eukaryota > Metazoa > Chordata > Mammalia > Chiroptera > Phyllostomidae > Sturnira > Sturnira hondurensis. The sequence goes on from NW_028091775.1 coordinate 2,103,511, forward strand.
GGAAACTGTGTTAAGAGAATCATTGAGAGGTGATGGGATCACCCCTGGAGGTAGTAAGATTGATTGCGTAATAGTTTTGCTGGCGTTTTCACCAAACAAAACTAAATATCCAAAGTTCATGTTTAATCTATGCTAGTTGGTCTAAATCTTCTCTTGCTTAAAAGTAAGAGCAAGGACAAGATGAACTGAAAAAAACCCTTTCAGCTTAAAATTTCTAAGCTTCTAAGCTGGTAAAGAGTTCTGAATTTGAAAAGGAGAATTCTAATAGATTAAGATTGAGTTGTTTTTCAGAAGTGTGTAAATATTGTTTAGCACCTGCTTCACAGCGATAATTTGTTGTTGTTGAGTATTATTCAACTTTATAATCATTATTTTAACTAGAAATAATTAGGAAGCTGTGGAATCATTCGAAAAAAAAATCCTCCTTGAGTGACTAATGCTGGATACCTTAGAGGTAACCAACTGAAAATGGCTAGAGATTGATGTGTGGGGATGAATATCAAGTTCTTTATATGCCCATATGTCATTTAACTTGCAAAAGAGACATGCACTTTTGTAATTACAATAATGAAACAGGGTAGAAAATATAAATTAAAATTTAGGCATAGATCACCATCTTATGTCAATCAATCAAATAGGTGTATAAAATATTTAATGCATAGATACATTAATGGTCCTCATCTTATTAATAAAATTTTATGGTAATTGTACTATGCTGTTTATTTATAGGAAATATGATTTTAGAAGTAAAACTGTGATCAAAACACTATTACAATGTAAATCTCAAGATTACCTTGTCTTTTTAAAACATAAAATATGACAGTTTAAATGCTTAACACTAAAAGTATGACTGCCATAATGCTCTCTGACTGAATTGCATTTTTGCATTAAGTATAACTTGTCAGTGTCTAGAAAGCATTCCAATTAGGCTAAAAGTTTGGTAAAGAAAAAGATAAAGTGGTTAAAATAAATTGAATTGTTCCAAGTCAGTCCATGGAAGCAATACATTTCCTGCAATGAAATTTAAAAATCAGAACCTAATGAAATTAGAAAACTTGGTCAGAAATATAAGGACATAATAAATAAGGGTAATTGTAAAATATAGCAATTTTGACATTTCTTTTTTTATTGTGGCTCTTGCTTCTATTTAATAAGTTATTTATTGTTCTTAAGGGAGTATTCATTTTTTCTTTGAAATGAGAAGAGTATTGATTTAAGTAAAATGTCAACAATTTGATTTATTATTTAAAGTTGAAATTTTATGATTCTGGTTGTCATCAGTGAAATATGATTGGTTTGTAGGTTCCTCTATGAGAAGTGTTCCCACTGTCATTACCACTATTAGCACTATGATAAATTCAGCCAAATGAAAGATCCAATTGCTTCCTTTGACCTTCATTAATATAAATGTCACACATATATCCACATATATTTATATGTTGCCATACATGCATATATAGTCAATTTGTGAATTACAATGTCTCTATGGCAATGGCATGTTAGTTTTCAATGATGAAAAATACAGAGACACGGAAGCACAAAGTACTTAAAATTACTAAAATGTTATAGATTTATCAATCCTCCTGTGAGATCCTAAGACCTACACATTACAACAAATAATTCATGGAAATAAGCAGATGACTACACTCTTGTGAATTCTGACCTATAAAATATTTGTAAGGTCCTATCCCAATAATCATTTATGTTAGAAAAAACATAACTTTTTACATCAAATCTAAACAGTTTGATCTTGTCTAATTGTAAACCTCCCCTCATGAACCATTCTGCTATTTGAGACAGCAAGGCACCACCACATTGATTCCAGTCCCTCTACACTGGTGATGAAAGAAACTTATGCATTTATTTCCAATTCCTATCTCCTGAATACCAGCCCGATCTATATGACAATTTACTAGGACAGTGGAGAATGTTGCCATATTCCATTCTCCTTTACTTTAAATTGAAAATTAAGGTTCATACAGCTTCAATATGGAACCAATCAGACAAAAAGTTAAGAACCATTTGATTACGCTCATATGTGGGATATAAAACTGAAAGCAAAAAATGAATAAAAAACAAACAAACAAAAACAAAACCTCACAGACACAGACAAGAGTTGGTGGTCACCAGAGGGAAAGGAAGTTGCAGGGTAGCAAAGGATAAAGGGAGTCAAATATACAATGATGGAAGATTTTACTTTGAGTCGTGGACACACAGTGCAATATACACATGATGTATCATGAAATTATACACTTCGAACCTATATAATCTTATTAACCAAAGTCACCCCAATAAATTTAACTAAAAATGCATTGAAAGTTATAATTGAAAAATTCTAATTATTTTTATATAAAGAAAAACAAAAATACTGGAAGCATCAGCTAAAATAATAATTAAGGGAAGCCCATAAACTACAAAGACTAAACATTAAGACTCTATGTCTTCTACTTTGTTAGAAAAATAATAGTAGTGTAAGCTAAAGAACGATGAAATTCAGAAATAGCATAAGACATAAGAAATATCAAGATGAAGGAAAATACACAAGCACACATAAATGTACTCCTATAAATGTGTGTGGATGTATTCATACACAGAGAGAAACATCAGCACATTGACAGAAAACTCTAGATGTGCTAGAGATCTTTTTGAAAATCAGAGATTATTATAAACCACATTTTGCCTACATGTTTGAAATCCTAGAAGAAATGAACATTTTAAATACATATGAACTGCCAAAGGTGATTCCAGAAGAAATAGAATTGATTGCAGAATCTAATTTGGGAAGTTTATCCTCTACGTATTTTCTAAGGCTAATAATATTTGATAGTAGAATTCAACAGTTACTGAAAATAAAAAGTACAAGCCAATTGCCCTTATGGCTATCCATAAAAACACTGAAGTTAAAAATTGTCGTACCAAATATGTCAATGCATTTTACAATGAATACTTACCAAATGGGGTTATAGGAAGTTAAGTGGTTTAATCTAAGAAAATCTATTAGTGTAATTAATGACATTAACTGATGAAATAAAAAATAATATATATTTTTAATAAAGGCAGAAAAGTCAACACCAGTTCAAAATATTTTAAAAAGTAAATAAGGAACTAATAGAGATTAAATATAAAGGAGAAATTATTTTTCCATTAATGAAATGAAGGTTAGCTACCAAAATCTACAGCAAACATCAGAATTATTTATGAGAGATAAGAAATATTTTCATTTCTGTTCAACTCTTAGGATAGATTTTAGCCAAAGTGAAAAAGACAAAGAAACTAAGAAGGATTTGGTTTAAGAAGAAATAATAAAGCTGTCACCACCTGTACATAATGTGATTGTCCACGTACAAAACTCAGGGAAAGTGGTAGACATGAGAACAACATACTATACAAAATTTAGTGGCATTATTTTATATCTACAACAACCAGTTGAAAACACAAATAAAAAATAGGTACTGAGAATAAATTTATTAAAGTTATGATACCAGTATGAAAATTAAAATGTTGTTAACAGTTATAGAAGACTTTCTAAGCTATTGAGTTTTGTGATGTGAAAAGATATATTATATATATAGATGGGAAGTTTCAGGACCATATAAATTCAATTCTCCTGCCAAGTTATTCTGTAAATTTCATGCAACCTATGAAAGTTGCCACAGGACTTTTTTTTCAGTACTTGACATGCTAATTCTAAAAGTTACATACAAGCCTAAAAATTGTACATTAGCAAAGTTCTTGTTGAAGATAAGAGAATGAGGATGTGGAAAAGACCATGTAAGTTCTAGCAACATAAAGTTCATAAAAGGGCAAAATTAGACTGAAAGAGAAAAACAACAGCAGCAAAAAAATAAATAAAACAAACTCCTGGGACTAAAATAAATACTTTCAAGACAAAAACAGTATTTTTGATATGTAGACAACAGATAAACTATTGAATAAAATATCAACAGAGAAGATCTCTACCTCTCACCGTATATATTTCTTAAAAAGAGAGGTAAGATGGAAAGAGCTTGGTCACTGATTTGCAAAATAAACATGAAACCCAGGTTTTTCTTTTGAGTACAGTTTCTTAATTAAGTCAAAATAACTTATCAGTTATTACCTGTGTTTCAATTAAATTATATAAACCTTCTAATGCATTCTAAATTTACTTTTATCTACACTGATTTGTACTCTGCTATTTTACTACAAATGAATGTTATTAAATAGCTGTGAGATATGATCAATATAAGTCATTTTATTTGGAACACTGACCTGGGAAGAAGAGAAGGTGTTTTATGTCTTAGTATGTAACCATTATATATGATGTGGGATTGAATATTATTGTGAAGTCTTCGGGAACAGAGTGTGATTTGTAGTGACTGGAGCTGGTGTTCACTGCAATGGTTGTGTCCTGATGAGAGATCTGGGAGAAAGTTGCTAAAATCCAGTGTTCTGCTGACACCCTCTAATGACTCACAAATGACATTCTTCCTTGAGTCCCATAGAAATTCACTCTGGGATGTAACAATGCTGTTCTTGGTAAGAAATGACAGCTTATAATGACTTTCATCCAGCAAAACTTTACATTACCAGATATTTGGTATCTTTTTAGTACCAGAAACCTACAACCTGGATTTTAGGTGTAGAAGAGGGCTTGATGTGGAGAAAGGGGATTATTCTCAGGAATTAGGACTTTGGATATGTGCTTTAAACTCTCCTGTAGAGAGTGAGAAGTTCCTTTGTCTTTCATATGGTTGGAATCTCTTGTGTATTCTACAGAGACACTGTTTAATTTACATTGATCTTACTTACATGTTATTTATAAATATGGTTATATTTTATACTTGACTAATGGTCCAACCTGCCATATGTTTTGGCTCTTATCCTTATTAAATATAATGTTGCTTTATGCCAAAGAAGGGTTTATTACATGCTCAAGCAATTTCATTGTATATTTTTCATATCTTAAAAATTATTTATTGTTTTATTATAAAATTTGTAGGTTCTAAGAGTTGCATATTTTGCAAGTTATTGAGTTTTTGTTTTATTGGAATATAGATGTGTCCTCTACTAAAAGAAAAAGTTTTAGCTGACATAGTGATCATCACCTGGTATTCTGCATCTTTAGCTTAGGACCTAACCCATGCACAGCATAAGGCAAACAAACTGCAGAGAAAATAAATGAAAAAAGAGCCAGTGCTTAGCCATTTTGGGCAGAAGATCTGTCTGCAGCCAGTAATGTTTACAAATATTTAAAAAAACATTAAAATTAACTAAGATGCTATCATCTCACAAGACATTTTAATTTAATATGTACTTTATGCACCTACCCTAAAATAGGTAAAATAAGTAAGTGATGTTTGATGCATAATTGCTCTAGGCCTCTGATGCAGACACCGGACCACAGTGTCTGTGGAGTCATGGATGAGATACAAGATAAATTCGCCTGGACTACCCAGTCCTGTGGAGGATAAAAGATGGCACTGCTACTCCCTCAAGCAGGGAGCACCTCAGAGCGGCCTAGCTACTCTCTCAAGGGAAGAGTACGCTGACCCTTGCCCGAACAGGCTTTTTTATTGGGTTCAATTAGCACAGGAATACAGGTGAAGTTCCTTAATCATTGTCAGGCAGTAAGGATCAAACAATAGATAGCATACAGAGAACTCTGAGGTCCCATTCTGAGTTAGGGTTTGTTAGCTAAGGGGCTACAAAACTTTGGGAAACAAACTCATTTCCTGCTCAGATTTTATCATTTAATTGAGAGCATTCTTAGCAAAGCAGGTTTCACAGGATTTTACATATTCTTTCTTAGGCTTGATCTCCCAGAGAGCCAGCCCTTTTCAGCACAGGGCTGCCCCACCCTCTGTCATTGTTTCAGGCTTAAGTCAGGCAGGGGAAGTAAAGCAGCCAAGAGGTTAGGAGACTTCTTGCAGACAGAATGAGGACTCAGCCTTCGTCAATCATGAGGGAAGTGGGTCCATCAACCCCTTTCTCCATAGGCCCCCCAAGTCTTTCCCTGGGGCCGCCATATGATCATGCCTGTCTTAGGTCATTCCCCCCTTGGGGAATCTTACCTGTCATTGGCTAACTGATCAAGTGTTGGGGGCCAGTTATGGATGAAGGACCAAAAGCAGAGGTCCTGCCAGGGAGATAAGCTTTGTCTCCTTAGTGGCTTATGGTCCAAAGGTCACTTTCTCAGCCTTAGCCATGGGCGGTTACAGCTCCTAAAACCAGGCAGGGTAGTTCCCAACAGGCCCCTGCAGTGGACATGCTTAATTACCATCCCATAAGGCAAGCCCAAGGAAATCACAGTGTAGCTCACTTTTTTGCTGTCATCTTTAAGACCTGGATAAGAAAGAACACATAAAACATTAAAAGAATAATCATGTTGAAAGATACTGGTTGCTAAAAACTCCTGTTTTCTGCCAATGGACTTTATATATAGCTGGTTAATGTGATTCACATGGTAGGAATCAACTGACAGGTGGGATCTGATAGGCTCTGCAAAGCTGACGTGATTACACTTAAGAGCTGGAGAAAGTGGAGGCAACATGGAAACACTCACGACTTCAGGTAATGAAACATACTAATAAGTGTGTCTCTTACTATGTTAGACTTCAGGCAAGTCATGCAAAAACACTTGATTTTAAACCCTGAGAAATATATATTCACAAAGAGCTGAACATTAGGCAAAACTTAATTACTTTTTTCCTATACTTCAACAGCTTGAAATTGAAGAATAATAGACATAAAATATAGACAAAAATAAGATGTAGGAAGATTAAACACAATCTTTCACAATATTTCTTTTGGTATATTTTCCTTCAACTGTAAATTTGCAATTTCTCTCAGAAATTAGAGGAAGTAGATGATAGGAAAGAACCCTAGTTTTGTATTCCGTCTGGTTTTGTTGTCGTATTTGTTTTAATTTGCATTGCCTGCCTCCTTCTCCCCTCCACACACACACTCCCTCTCCCACCCACCATCACCCAGAGCAACGAGAAAAACATATTAAAGAGTAAAGGAAATCCTGGACTTTGTAAATGTAGCCTCTTTTTAAGCTCTGTTTCTGTTGTTATTTTTTTGTCTCACTAATTTTAAACTTTAAGGATTTATTTATTTCCAGCTACCTGATTTCTTAAACAAATTCTAAAAGAATTTTGCTTTAATCCTTCAGCTTAATCACTTCACAATTGAGATAGCCAAGGCAGAAAGCTGAATTAATACTGGTACCTGTGGATCAATCTGACGGTCCCACGAAGGTTCCATTCCCATTGAACAGCTGGGAAACTAGGTGCCAGAAACAATCTTATTTACTTTTTTAGTAGTCAGTACCTTAAAGCACAATGTCTGAAAATCATATTTAAATTCTTTAAATTGCACAAGGGATAACAAAGAAAATTGATACAATCATATTTTTTTTATCTTTCCTGGGCAACAGCTGGCAAGAACTATTAGTAAAGATGAGGTGGCAGAGAGAGAAAAATGTGTTTCTAAGTGTTTAGCATTCACAGATCCCAGGAAAGTAGCAAAAGTTCCATCTGTGTTTGTCATCTGCTATATCAGTTGCTAGACTCCCAGTGTGTGGGAGCTGTTATTGTTCCTTCTAGGTCGTTAGGGTCACAAAACTATTTGTTTATAAGGAGCTGAAATAATTCTTCCTTTGGAGAGATCAGAGGGAGGAGGAAAAGAAAGGGCTGGAATGTATAGGAGAAGGATCTGTAGAACTAGCAGAAGGCGCCTTGGCAGAGTCCTGGGCATCACTTTATTGCTGGGCTATTTTGTATTCTTTTGACTTTTGATAAAATTAACATTTTTTTTTAAGATTGTGAATTAGTTTATCTATGTCTTATAAGTCTAAAATAATTTTAAATGCATATTAGCTGCTTTAAATGTACAATTTTATAATAATAACTTCTGGTGAAACTTTTTGCAAAATCTTTTAGTTACAAATACATCAGTATGAATAACCAAGACTATGACAAATGAAGACTATTATTTCACATTTCAAATGAATGTCAGTTTCTTTCTTGGCTGAATAATTCACTGGCAGAAATTACTAAAATTCTAGACCTCTAGTTCTAAAATCTTTTTTTTCCTTTTAAAAATCCCAAAAGTTGCCTGAAAATAAAATTATAATGTAGAAGATATTTAAAGTTCTTCATTGTTCTGATTTTCAGAGTCTAACTTACTCATTCTTTTTCATTTAAGAGATATAATTTTAAGCCTCCTATTTGTAGATCATTGTCCCACATATTGGAGACATTATAATAAACAAGGTATGAGCATTATAATTTAGGGGACAGGCAATAAAGAAGTAACAAAGTTAATGAATCATAAATACTATGATGGATTAAAACAAGGTAATTATTCAAAACTATCCCTGGAAGGAGGAAGCAGGTGAGGGTCCTAATTTAAATATGATGGACAGAGAGGCTGAAGAAATAATATTTAAACCAAGACCTGAAAAGTAAGAAGTCAACCTGAGAATTAGAATAGAAGCATATGGAAAGGACCCAGGCACCTTGTTGTGACTTTGTTCCAGTGGTATTTGTTAAGTAGAGCCCTGTGGTGTCAGATGGTAAGCCAAGGTTCAGCAAAAGCTCACAAGGAAAAATGAAATGGAAAATTTATTGTTCACAGGTCCCGTTGGAGGTAGAGGGCATGCCTCAAGGGGCCACGCAGGGAGATCAAGACAGCGTGCAGGCGAAGAGAGAGCGAACTTGGCTGAACTGGGACTTGTCTTAATTGGGGGCTTTTTGTGGGGTGCTTTGGGGCAAGGCCAGAGTGTTCAATGCAAACCAAAATAAGCAAGGAGTTTTGTAAGCTTAAATACATCCGGAGGTGTTTTGGAAGGACCTGTCACAAGGAGCTGGTCACTAGGAATAGCTGCATCAGAGATAATGACATGGCTGGCTCTGCTTGGTGACAGATCCAGTATCAGTTTGCTTGCAAGACCTGGGCTGCTATCTTGGAGTTTTCTGTGGGTATATTTGGTCTGTTAAATCTGGTTCATATGGCTGTACGTGGAACAGGGCTATTGTGTACAACAGGGAGGGGCTTATGAATAAGATGTGGACAGAAGAGGAGGTAGCAATTTTGGGTGTAAAAGAGGTGCCAGCAGCACTGGTGGGAGTAATGAGGGGAGTAAGGTCTGTTGTGAAAAGCAGCTGATGGAAAGTAAAGGCAGAAAATTGTAATCTAGTACACGGAGCAGCAATCATGGCAGCAAGAGGTCCCTAACCTTGGGATCTAAGAAGGTCAAGCTAGGGGTACTGCAGAGAAGTGCCTCATTGTGGCTAGTGTGACTCAGAATAAATGGCCTGGCTTGCCATAAAGGTAAAATGGTATATAGTGCTGCCAGGCAGTTGGCAGGGAACTTACTCAAGGTTTTGCAAGTGTTTTTATAGAGGCAAGGTTCACAAGGCAAGCAGTTAGCTATTTTATAAAAATAGTATTCTATAGGGTCCTCGGAGTCCATCTACTGGAGGTATTTTGCAGCTCAGCGTCCAGGTTGACAGCACAGTCCTTCCTTCCCTCTGGGAGCTGAGAAGATCTGGCCAGCCAGCAGGAGAGTGGCCTTGCAGGTGGAGATCCATGAAAGGTAGGAGTGCCAGGCTGCTGTTAAATTCTGAGAATACATGCTGGAAGTCTGGCTCAGAGTGGAAGTCTAAGCATGCGCTCTACTTCAAGATAAGGAAACCTTAGCTTCATTCAGATCATTTGGGGTACTCCTTGCAAAGGAGGGCACAAGATCTATGACCAATCTTTGTGGGACTCCAGCCACAATGCATAGGCCTTCTGGGCACACTGATGGCCTAACCAGAGGGATGTTTTGTAGATGGCAACTTTACAATCCAGAGGTCACTCCATTAAGACTGTAGTAAGATCATCACAGTACAAGCCTGTCAACAAGATAGGTCTCATTTGCTTACATTGAGAGGGCCATTCTGTCTGTAGTATAATTTGAGGCATGGTGAGAAGAAAAAGTTACTCATTTAAACATGGCTTCTATTGTTACCATTACTGTAAAGGGATGTGAGCCCTGGGTCAAGATCTTCATCCCCTGCCTCGTTGGCTAAAGCGCTTCTAACAGGGCCCACTGTTACCTGGTGCTCAGCCTTCTGTGGTCCAGTTGCTCACCTGGCTGATTTTATCAGGGTCAAGCCTGAGGGGACTACTGACAACCCTTATACAGGCTGTACACAAAAAAGATCAATAACCACAACCAGGAGAACATTTGCATTTGACTAGCTCACATGGCTGCCTTAGTGGTCGCGATCTGCATACTGACCAAAGGCTGAGTGTAGGTACTTTCAACAATAAATAGAGCATTTGCCTCTTTGCCTAAAGTGGGGAAGAGGCTCTGCTTGTATCATTTGATAGCAACCTCTGGATTGCAGGGTTTCTTTTTGGGTTTCATTTCCTAACATGACTGGCATCACTAGGCAGTAGGGCTCTTTTCTCTAAGATCTTAGTGAGTCTTGGAGCTATTATTACTTTATTCTCCTGCAAATTTTTTGATAAATTTGGTTGAATTAACCAGCCTTTATAACCCAAAGAGTGAGGGAAATCTGGTGTCTTTACCATCATGGGTGACTGGGAGATCGTCAGAGCCCATAAAATCTGTATAACCAATGACTTTGAAGCAGTTTGTAGGGGTTTGTCTGTTTGAGGGTCTGTATTATACGAGGTTTGTCTTGCACACTCCTTTTTTCTCTACAGGTTCGCAGCCTTAGGGTTTAATATTCAACTTTCACCCTAGTCTGGATCCTTGGTCTAAGTGAAGGGTTCCTGACCTAGAGGATATGACAACTTTCATGAAGCTGCACAACTCTCAAGAAATAATGCTGGCATTTGCGATTCTACAGAACTTTTGGGATAGGGGTGTATAGATATTTTAGATATGTATAGAGCTCTCCCTCTCACCATGTTTTCAGATGGTTCAAATACCCTCAAAACAGTTAAAAACACCTTTAAAACCAAGCTTTTCTCCCTTCTGATTACACCTCAAGCATTAATGTTTTTATGTTTCTTGATTTATTTGCCTCTGATTTCATTTGATTTGAGTGATTGATTTTTCTACATTAATTTAAAAATTATAGTTTGGGGATAAAGAATACAACCAAGTTTTTTACACATAGAGTATTTAATAGTTTTACTTAAAGATTCTATAATTCTACCTCTCATCACAAAATATTTTCCAGTTTTTCATATATTATGAAATAAGGCACGTATACTCTGTCATGCATAGCTGGGCAGAAAAATAAAATGTTAAATCATCATTAAAATAATTTACAAAAAAACATTTCTTGAGCAAACATTTATGTGGCACTATCCTAGATTTATACCTTGCAGTCTAACACTTCAGATACAGAAATATTTTCCTGGGCAGTGAATATGCCCAGGAAAAATAATTTTTTCTATTTTATGTATATTTAATTGTTCAGACATTTACTAAGGGGACATATTATTACCTGGGTTTTTTTTTGGGGGGGGGTTGTTTGTTTTCCAGCCCCTGGATCATAGCTAGATAATACCTTCATGGAATTTTTATATTATAACAATATTGTAAAAATTAAGGCTTTATCTAGCTACATTTATTTATTTATTTATTTATTTATTTATTTCTATTACTATTTAACCCCCTTATACCACCATCTTCACTGGCAATCACTACCCCGTTGTCCATGTTCATGAGTCCTCTTTCCTTTCTGCTTGATCTTTCTGTTGTTGAAAATTCAGTTATTTTTGCCAACACGGTAAAGAATTACAGATCAGCAAGTCAAGTGGTGTGCAAGCAGAATTTGTTAGTACATTCTAGAGAGAGAGAACAGCCCTTGACAAGCTTGGCAAGATAGGCCCCAGGTCCTTTGTCCTGAAGACTTATATACTATTTGCAGGGTGGGGTAAAAATTAGTATGATGTTAGGAGATGCGAGTTATTGATTGGTAGGTAATAGTGGTGCCGATCACGCATGCTTCCCCCATGAAGGACGTGATCACCTAAACATTGGCATAGGCAGAAGCCTGTTCCCTCAGTCCTCATCTTCTGCTCCCGGCAACACCTGGTCATCTGTTGTGGCACAGCTTCATGACCAGAGGCAGTTGGTCAAAATTATTTAGAGCTGCTCTTTTGTTCAAAACAGTGGGACACTTTCACCCTGCCTCCTCCTTCCACATTTTCTGACTTCTACCTAACACCTCCACCCTCTAACTGACCCCCATAGCTGTCATCATGCTCTCTATGAGTTTGTCTCTATTTTGCTTATTAGTTCAGTTTGTTCATTAGATTCCACATATGAGTGAAAACATATGGCATTTGTCTTTCTCTGGCTGGCTTATTTCCTTTAGCCTAGTATTCTCCAGGTCCATCCATGCTATCACAAAAGGTACAATTTTCTTCTTTTTTATGGCCAAGTACTATTGCAGTGTGTAAATGTCCCATAATTGTTTTATCCACTCATGGATGGATGCTGAGGTTGCTTTCATATCTTAGTGACTGCAAATAAGGCTACAATGAACATAGGGGTGCTTATGCTCTTTTGAATTAGTGTTTCTGGTTTCCTTGGATCTATTCCCAGAAGTGGTATCATTGGATCAAAAAGCAGATCCATTTCTAATTTTTGGAGGTATCTCCAATAATGCATTCCACAGTGGTTACACCAATCTTCAATCCCACTAACAGTGCAAAAGGATTCACCTTTCTCCCTTGTTGGCCCTTGTTTTTTGCTGATTTATTGATGATAGCTATTCTGACTATTGTGAGGTGATATTTTATTGTGGTTTTAATGTGCATTTCTCTAATGATTAGTGATGTTGAGCATCTTTACATATGACTATTGGCTATCTGTACGTCCTCTTTAGAGAAGTGTCTATTCAGGTCCTTTGCCCATGTTTTAGTTGGATTATTTGTTTTTTAGTGTTGGATATTTATAAGTGTTTTATAAATTTTGGATATTAACACCTTATCAAATATATCGGTAAATATGTTCTCTATTTACATGGGTTGATTTTTTTATTTTGTTGATGGTTTCCTTTGCCCTGCAAAAGCTTTTTAGTTTGGTGTAGTTTCTTTTCTTTCATTTCCTTTGCCTGAAGTGATATATCAAAAAAAATATTGCTATAAGCAATTCTTAAGATTTTACTGCCTATGTTTTCTTCTAGGATATTTGTGGTTTCAGGTCTAACATTTAAGTTTAATCCGTTTTTAATTTATTCTTGTGTGTGGTACAAGAAGGTGGTCTGGTTTCATTTTTCTCACATACCTGTCCAATTTTCCCAACAGCATTTACTGAATAAACTATATTTAGCTCATTGAATGTGCTTGCTTCCTCTGTCAAATATTGACAATTAAGGTGTAGGTTTATTTCTGGGCTCTCCATTCTGTTCCACTGATCATTGTGTCTGTTTTTATGCCAATCCTATACTGATTTGATTACTATGGTCTTATAGTACCGTTTGATTTTAGGTAGTGTGATTCTTCCAACTCTCTTCTTCTTTCTCGGGATCTCTGTTGCTATGCAGGGCCTTTTGTGGTCCCACATAAAATTTTGAAATATTTCTTCTAGTTCTGTGAAAGATCATCAGAATCTTGATAGCAATTGCACTGAATCTATAGACTACTTTGGATAGCATGGACATTTTAATCTGAGTAAAATCCAGCTAAAAGTATGCAAAACACCTTAAAAACACAGAATCTTACAAAAGAGATTAGAATAAAATCTTTTCACGTATGATCATAATAAGATACAATGCTTGTCTATGAAATATTTGTCTTCATAATTAATCCATATTTACAATGATTTTTAAATACATCTTTGGAAACACTACCATTGATGATGGTGATGGGGATATGATCTAGACCAACAGGGGTCTGCTACCTTCCCCAGGGGAAACAGACACTCTGAGCTGAGATAATGCCGCTGCACCAAAGTCAGATTCTGCTGCCTACTCTCAACAAAACACAAACTCTAGAGGCAGAGACTGGTGAGAAAGGTAAAAGTTTTTATTCTAATGCTAAAGTATGTCTCTGTCATTTACCATTTTGTGGGGAGGAAGGGAATTCTAAAGCATTTTGTATGGCATTTTAACCTATATTTTAAATCCTAATTACTACCTTGAAGCATTCAACTATTAAGTGCTTTTAATAATAAATGTCACTGGCCACAATAAAATAAAATTTTAAACAATTTTTAAAAAGCTAACTTTTTTGAGATGTTTGTAAATTTCAATAATCAGGTCATTCTATTCCAAGTCCTTTAGTTCATTGTTTGATTGAACCAAAGAGATGAATAACACTGAGTTATGTTCTTACAATGTGGTTACATGTGGACTATTTGTTATAATTAAATTCCTAGTATATGCTACATGCTTGCTTTGGAATTAAATTTATTCTATTTTTCATATTTGGAAAAATATAGTATTTTAGACTTGGATTGCTATTTTCTTTAATATTTCATTGCTGATAAGTGAACTTTGGCAACATTTACCTAAGAAATATGCCAAGCTAATGAAGGGTTAAATGAATCAGTCAAAGTTGGCCTTTATCAGTCAGCCAAAGGGCACTCTTAGCAAGACCGTCAGTTTGAACCGTGCCTAGATCCCTTTCTTCCCACTTCTGGTAACATCCACTTGAGCTTATTTATTCTGTTTGGACCTTATGGGAAATTATTTCACAGTGGCTTCTCATTTTTATTACATTCATAGTGAAATCAGATAGAAATTTTGTGTCATTTCTATAACCCATGCCTGGCTCTTTTACTTTTTTATATTGAAAAATCTAGTAACTCTAGGATTTACTTCTTTGAGAAAACAGCATATTCCTGATTCAGTTATTAGAATCTTCATTTGTGCTTTCAGAAAACACAGCTGGGTAGTGATAATATTGATCTTAATAAGCCTTTCGGGGATCACAGAGAAAGTATACTCCAGATTTTTGAAGTGATCTAATGTAGTAAAGTCACATACCTATTATTTAACTTGTCACTTGGAAGTATTGTTAAAGTTCTTCAGTGTTGATACTGTTAAATATGTATAATATTGAATATAAAAATAAATATGAAATTATAGGAACATATGGTTATCTACCATTTTATCTATGTATGCAATTTTCATTCACTGAATACCTGTTACATATTCTGTATATTAAATTTCAACAAATTAATAACAAAACATTGAATAGCAGTGAAAGATCTAATTATTTAATTTATATATGTGTGTGTGTATGTATGTGTGTGTATAATCTCAAAGTCATTCAGTATAGCTGGTAAACAGGAAAGGTGTCACTTAGAATGTCAATTCTAAATTAACCATTCCTGCTAGTGCCAGATATTATTGCATTTATGGAAAAGAACCTTTTGAAAAGAACAAACTATAGAGGTTTAATATCCTTATGTTTAGCATTGCACATTAAACCTCTTTCTAACCAGTGGAGAAGAGATGTGAAAAAAATGCAATATTTTTCTTCTGTTGAAAATGGAATAGATTTGTTTCATAGGGAATTCTTTTTCAAATTCCTCACTTAGGCAATGATTATACAAATTTGGTTTAAGCAATAGAAATTTTTCTCTCCATGCATTTAACAACCAACAATTAGCATGTATGATATGGTATTTATTAGAATATTTATGTCTGTTTCACTCATTTCTTGCCCAGCTTCTAGCACTAGAGCTTACATATAGTTAGTATTAAGTAAATGAGAATTTTGAGTTTCACAACCTGTTTATGATGTAAAAATAACAAAATAGCTATATAGATATACATGGTTAAAGATAAACTATAAACCTTACAGATTAGAATTGTGTAAATATATTGTATGTTTTTAGTTTTGGTTCCTGACAACTTTTATTTGCCCATTTAACACACATGCAATTATAAAAAGCTTATCTTCAGCTTTCTTAGTGAAAGAATAGAAACATTTGAATTTCTGATTAGCAGCAGGGAATTCAGTTTAATTATACCAGAGTTTTAATTATACCAGAGTTTAATTACAAAGCTTTATTCAAGGCATAACTCCATATTTATACACCACTGTACTCCTCTGGGAGCCATCAGAACCATAGCTGCTCTGTAACCGAACGCTGCCGTCGTGTGCCGAGCCAGCTCGGAGCCAGCTCACCCTGGGTTTAAGAATAGGCTGCTGTCACCTCTCCGCCATCTCATGTTCAGTGACCTCACATTGGTAGCTTGAAAATGACCACAGTGAGAGTATTGTCTCACAGAAATGAGCAAATACTAAAAATCAGGGTTGTTATTTTTGTTCCTGGCAAGCCAGCTCTCAATCATTTGCCAGCTCACCACTGGAAATATCTAATAATTTTAAAACATTCAGTTTTGGATATGCTCTTAAAAATAGTTTCACATTTCACATGAACACTTGAGAACCTAGTTATTTTTTGTAAGAATCTGTTGTATATGTCTTATTTAAAATATAGATAATAAAATCATAAAAAGTGAGTGTAACTAAAATTTTAAGGAAAAGAGGGTTGCCCTGAATTTCGACAGACATAGAGAAATGGAGCACTAGAAAGACCTTTTTAGCAGAGAGGCTTGTGGAAGATCATACACTGACAAATGGAACAGTGATGAATTGAACACTGCTGTGGCATGCACAGACTTACTCTTCTAACTTTCTTTTATTTTTTAGATTATTTTATCCTTGTTCAATTACAGTTATCTGCATTTACCCCCCACCACTCCCTACCCCACCCCAGCCATCCCCACCTCCCTCCCTTGCTTCCACCCCTCCTTGGTTTTGTCCATGTGTCCTTTCTAGTTGTTCCTGAAAACCCTTCCCCTCTCCCCCATTATCTTCTCCCACCTCCCCTCTGGTTACTGTCAGACTGTTTTTAATTTCATTGTCTCCAGTTATATTTTGCTTGTTTGTTTTTTTGATTAGGTTCCAGTTAAAGGTGAGATTATATGGTGTTTGTCCTTCACTGCCTGGTTTATTTTACTTAGCATAATGCTCTCCAGTTCCATCCATGTTCTTGCAAACAGCCCCTGAGGCCTTTATATCGAGGTTTTGCTAAAAGAAATGCCTAAAATATGTTTTTGAAACCTCCCGTTCCTTTAAGTTCAAGTTTCAGATTAATTCAAAGAAACTTGTGTTTTAGTTTATATTAATTTTACTTACTAACACATATCTATGTTTATTTAGGCTATTTGATGAGAAAAATAAACATTTACCTCTTGTATCCCTGCACTAGATTTAAATTTAAAATAGTTTTTTTTTTTCTCCATATTGCTAATTACTAACTGTTATCTTTGGTGACAAGAGTCCTTTTGACTAGAATCTAATCAGGAAGGCTAGCATCTACATTTCTTTGATACGGGTACTCTACAGGAATACGTCATTAAGCATAAGCTTGTTCTCATTAAAGAAAGGAAAGTGAGGGGTAGAGTTGAGACAATGCATTTTTATTTTATCAACTTTAATATTTTTCAGGTCATGTTTCATCTTGCTTTGTACTTTTAAAGCATACTTTTATAAGCATTATATGAAACAAATGGTTTCTATCACTTTTGTAAAATATTATAATATTACGTTACCCTTTAGACTTCACAAATCATTTAGAAGTCTAAAAGTGCTGTTTTACTTTTTTAAAAAAGTAATAATTTACTTATTAACACATGTAATAAGTAATAATTTATTTCATTGGTACATGTAATATGCAAACCAGTGCAATGATCATAAAATTAGTTTGAACATGTAACAGTATAAAATAAATGGCTTGTAAAGATATTTGAGCAGCTGTTTACACCAGCAAGCATGTCTTACAAAGAATTATTAACTTTCCTAGGCAATGCAGTACAGAAGACTTGAAAGTCTTCTTTCAATAGCAGTATTAGAGTCCATCTCATTTGGACAGTTATTAAGATGTATCAGTAACTAAGACCTCATGGGTACTAAATTTCCAGTGGGTATATAAAATGATAAAGTTCAAAGAAACTTCGGTTGGTATTTCTCACACAAAAATAAAGTTCATGCCAAAAATATATGAAGTCCATATTCAAAACAGAGAGTTTTATGCTTATAATATATTTTAATGTTCAGATAATATTTGGACCAGACATAGCCTTATGGTCTTTAAGAAATTTTATTTTCTCTTGTAAATATTAAATAAATTATTATTTTTTATTTTCTTTTAGGGTATATGTACTTCATATTAAAATTATACTATTTAGCCAATTATTGACTTAGTTTGTGCTAAGATAAATAATGCAGGTATCTATAACATATGTGAAAAGTTCAGAATTAAACCATTTGTCATAGTATAACAGTACCTGAGGATGGATTTTTCTGACTTAGCTTCAGCCGAGGCAGCTAAAGGAGAATATATAATACCAACGTAAGCGAGATTCAGATGCTTGAGTCCCACTCTGTGAAAAATTACCAAAATGATCTTTGAGTCTCTAAATTCTTACTAAATCAAGTACCAAAATAATGAGTCAAAGAAATGATTGATGAAGAGAAATGTGATTTAAGAGTGATCGTGGGGGTAACTTTGCCTGCAAAGTCCCCCAGCCTGCCATGGATGAAAGTGAAACTACCAAGACATGATCTGCTTGGGGAGGAGAGGTGGCCCATCTGTCAAAGGAGAAGGGCCTGGAGCCCCTTCCTCAATGGCTTTTATTGGGTTGTAATACATAGGAATGCAGGCAATAAGAATCAAACGGTAGATAACATTTCAAAGAAATCTGAGGGCTTAGTCTGAGTCAGTGTCTTTCAGGAAAGGGGGTTGCAAAGTATGTTTGGGAGACATACTCATTTGCTGCTTGGACCCTTATCATATGAATGAAAGCACTCTTAGCAAAGCAGGCTTCACAGGATGTTAGGAACATCTTATTTTGCCCAATCACCCCGGATCCCACTCTAGCTGGCAAGAGGCTGCACCACCTCCCCCATCAAGGTTTTAAGCTTAAATAGACTAGAGCCAGGAAGTGCTTCTCCCAGAGGACATGGGGACTCGGGCTATGTCAGAATAGCCTGTAGGTGAGGGCCCATCACTCCCTCTTTGTTGAAGCCCCCCAAGTCCTTCTATGATGGCCTCCCAAGTAATCATGTCTGGCTTAGGTTGCCCCTCCTCTGAGGGGTCTTACCCGTCATAGACTAACCGACCAAGCATTGGGGTCAGGGGAAGAAGCAGAAGCAATGATGCTGCCAGAGACAAGCTTTGTCTCCTTAGTGGCTCACATTCCAGAGGTCACTCACTCAACCTTAGCCATGGGGGGCAGTTACAACTCCTGAAACTAGGCACAGCAGTTTCCAACAAGTGATACTTTCATTAAGAGAAGGAATGCTGTGGTGTTTTCCCCACTCCTATAAGATTAAGCCAACTTTTTTGTCATTCAGTTTTTTCTGTTATGAATTATTTTACCCCCAAATTTACCATATTCATTACCAATGCATACTTTCATGATTACTAAGATATAGCCACATATTCACAAATGTTTTTGTTTATCATTCATTCTTATATTTTAGATATTCAATTTGAAAGAGTTATTCTAACTTAAATTTATTTTAGTAAGAAATGGTTGGTAGTAAACACTTTACTTCATTCTTATTTTTAAAAGTTACTTTTACTGGGTATAGAATTCAGGGTTGCAATTAAATTTTATCAAATTCAAAATGCTACACTGTCATTGTCTGCTTTCCATTTTTGCTGCTACTATGAGAGCTTTCTCTTTAAACACCACATTTTGAATTGGTCTTTTGTCCACTTTTAGGGTCTTCTTTATTTTGGATGATCAGAACTTATAAGTTCTCGATATTGTTTTTTTTTTGTTTTTTTAATTCTGCTAGGCATTTATTGAGTTTCTGTGTGTGAGGTATTATGCAATCCAACAATTCTGTGAGGTTTTTTTCTATTGTATATTCAAATAGTAACTCTATTCTTTCTACTTCCTCCTAGAAGTTTGAATAGGTATAACATATTGTTGTAACAGGTCTTAGCATTTCATAAATGCTCTGCCTCTTCTCTCTGGGCTGAATTTCTTCTCATACAACTTCTAATATATTCAGTTGTGTCTACATTGAAATTTAACCCATTTTACTGAATTTCTAAAATTGATTATTATGTATTTTTATTTTTAAATATCTATTTTAAGTGTACTTTGTTGATTTAGTCTGTCTCATTATTACAAATCTTTCATGAAACATAACAATTGCTTTGTTAATTTGATTTGTTCATTTTAATAAGTCTTGGTGACTTTGATGCTTCCATCTTTTATCTGTTCTTCTTTTTATTTATGCTGCCTTGTTCTTATATTCATTTGTGATTTTTTATTATGGTTTCATTTTCCCTGGGGAATTTTTGCTGGGGAAATTATTCGAGGACTTTTTGAAATTGCATTACTTCAACAAAGCATTACCATTGATTTCACAGTTACCAATAAACCCCACCAAACTAGAATCTACTTTAAGTTAATTTTTGGATGATTTGTGTTCAACCAGTTAGCATAAAAATTTAAATAAAGACTGAAGAATTATAGCTGTCCTGGTTTGTGATTATGAAAATCTGGGGAATTTATTTTGTTTTAATTTCAAATTTTTTATTATTCTATTCATTGTCAAAGTCAAGACAAATGGATTTCCTTCTCATAGATTTATGTGTTTAGTTTGCACTAAACTTTATACTTAGTTGCTATTCCAAGGGTTTAAGCTTTACTTGAGGTTTTCTAATATACTCCCTGTATGTGGTAAAACTTGGGCTGATTCTTCTGTGTGCTTCGATTTGTCAAAACAGAAGCTCAAAGTTACCAAATTTGGGATATGCCAAGAGGGTAAATGCTGAATTTGGCATTTACTTAACCTTTCAGGATTTCTGTTTTCACTTCATTTTTTATACCTGTAGATTCTTTATTTCTTGCCAGCCCAGTGATATATTCAAAAAGATATGTATGAATGTCTTTCTAAATGCATATACTAAATATATATTTATAGAAATGCATACATTTACCCTATGTTTAAATATATCTATTTCCCATCAATCTTTTTAGCTTTTAAAATTGTTTCCATTAAGAGAATCATACAAGTTAAAAGTCTACCACACTACCAGAAGCAAAACTCTGGGAGATATTTTGTAATGTAAATGCTTAGGCCTTCTGCTACCTCTACTGAATTATAATATCCATGAGTAGGAAAAGAATTTACATACATTTTTATACCAAATCCCAAAAGTAATTCTGACAGGCACTTTTTGTTAAGAACAATGGGTAAAAGAATGAAAGAGAGAGATAAAGAAAGAGAGAGAAATTTAAAAATATATGTTTATAAAATTAATCAGGTTGAAAATATATACATACACACAGGGTCCATCAGAAGGAAGGCCTGCTTGAGTGTGGTTGGTAGGGTAATAATACAGGTGTAATAATTTATACTTTTAATTTGAACATTTCACCTAAAATGTCATATGGTGTGCTTAAGTGTGATATTTGCTATGGTATAGACTTGTATGCATATGAATTGGTAATAAAATATTTTAAATAAAAAAGGCATTATTTGTGCCAGACCCTGTATATTATATACATACACACATTACACATATGCATCCATACATATATACATGTACACATGAATATATAACATATGTATACATGTATTATGAAGTAATTTAGCCTTAAGTTTCTAGCCTGAAATAAATGAGAAAGTTTGGAATGCTTCTGCTTCTGTGCTACACACTTGCAAGGACTCTGGTTCTAGATAAAGTGGGTATTGGAGGTCGTTGGGGGAACTTGATGACTTCCCTACACAAATGCTACACTTCCCTAGTCCATCAAAGCAGGTCCCTATATCCTCTCAGTTTTCCAGGCAGTTTGAACCTGCTGTTACACAGGTGACATCCATATGACAGCTAGAATTCAATACTGCTAGCTTGGAAAATTAGTTTTTCCTATTCCTCACTGACATATTGTTTGGAATAACAAGCAATATTGGAAATTATCTTAATGAGAAGATACTAAATTGATAATATTGGATTACTCAAAATGAATTGCCGAAAAGTTGTGCACATCACCCCAAATCAAAATACAACAACAAAAGCATAAGTCCATGATGGTAAGTTATTTTCCTCCTGTGGTTGTAGTTCTGTTTTGTTTTTATTCTTTTTGCTTTTAATCTGGTGAAGAAAGAACTCACTGTTCCAGAATTCTGGAGAGAAGACAGTTATTGCCAGTGGCAGTATAGAAATAAAGATAATTTCAGACAACAGCAGGCTTTCTCCCACATTCTTTTCCATTCCATTAATAACATGGTCCATAAAGAGACATGCTTTGCGAAGCTGAAAGTGGGGACAGGAATTCCTCAGAAAGAGCAGACATCTGTGCAGATGATTAACATATTTTAGACACACCATCCCCCTTTTTCATTGGCTTCTTATTGAAATCCTGGTGGAAGATGTGACAAGTATTAGCGACATCACCTACCAGCCACCCTGTTTCCTGTGCCACCATGTGCTTGTGTTTTTTATTCCCCCACCAAAAGGAGTAAATTTTCTGCACCTCTCTGAACTTTATAGAGAATGTTGTAGCAGCCCTATATCTTAAAATGTTCTCTCACGCTTCAGACCATTATGAGTAAGGGCTGATCTGTTTTCTTCCTTACTACATGCATTATTCTTAGAATAGGGCCTGGCATCTAATGTGTGTTTATTAAATGCTCTTTGGATACATGAATAAATGTGGTCTAATCCTTTTTTTTATTTTTCAGAATTTCACTGCTTCTTACTACCTCCACTCTTACTACCTTGATTTAAGTGCTAGGAGCTCCTTCCTGGTCTACATGCTCCTTTCTTCTCCATAGCCTGTTCCTCTCATGCAAATGGAGTAATCCTTCCAAAACATAAGGCAGCTCAGGTTTGAAAACTCTCGATGACAGCCTGTTTAATAGGAACAAAAGCAAAGCACCTGCCGGTTCTTATCTGGCCTTGATCCTGAGCATCTTCCTGACTTTACATTTTTTCACTCAGCTGATTATTTTTTAATATTTATTTTTATTAAATTTATGGGGGAGACATTGGTTAATAGGGATCATATAAGTTTCAAGTGTATACTTCTATGATATATGATCTGTGTATTGCATTGTGTGTTCACCAGCCTAAGTAAGATTATCCTCCATCACCAAATATTTGGTCCCCTTTTCCCCCTCACCATACTGTCACCCGCTTCCCTCTGGAAACCACCATACTGTTGTCTGTGTCTATGAGTTTCAATTTTATGTCACCTATATGACTGAAATCATGTGGTTCTTAGTTTATTCTGACTGATTTATTTTGCTTAGCATACTATTCTGACTTGAGGAACTTAATACTCTATTGATGTCTCTGTATAGATCATCCAAACAGTAAATCAATAACAACAAATTGGCCTTAAATGATACATTAAATCAAATGGCTGTAATTGACATTTACAGAGCCTTTCGCCCCAGGACATCAGATTATACATTCTTCTCCAATGCACATGGAATGTTCTCAAGCATAGACCATATTTTAGGTCACAAAAGTAGCCTCAACAGATTCAAGAAGGATGGAAATTATACCAACCATATTCTCTGACCACAATGCTTTGAAATTAGAAATCAACTGCAAAAGTGAAGTAAATACTTCCCCAAATATGAGGAGATTTACAACATACTAATAGACAAAATGACTTGGTCAAAGAAGAAATAAAAGGTGAGATCAAAAGGTATATAGAGACAAATGAGAACGACAATACAATGTATCAAAACTCCTGGGATGCAGCAAAAGCAGTCACAGGGAGGAAGTTTATATCATGACAGGCCTATTTCAAGAAAGAAGACAAATATGTAAACAACCTAACATCACATCTTAAGGAAGCAGAAAGAGAAGAACATAGCATCCCCAAATGAGCAGAAGAAAGGACATAATAAAAGAGCAGAACTGAATAAAATAGACAACAAAAAGGCTAAACAAAAAAAGTTAATACAACAAAGAGCTGGCTCTTAGACAAGATTGGCAAAATGACAAACCTCTGCTAGACTCACTAAGGAAAAAAAAGACTCATATAAACAAAATCCAAAGTGAAACAGGGGAATTTACTACAGAGATCACGGACATACAAAGGATCGTACTAGAACACGCTGGAAGACTACATGCCACCAAACTCAGTAACCTCAGAGAAATAAATAAGTTCCTAGAAATATATAACAATTCTAGACTAAATCACAAAGAACTGGAAAATCTAAATAGACCAAAATATAAATAAAGGAAATTAAAACAATCATCAAAATCCTGTCCCCCAAAACTGTCCAGGACCAGATAGGTTCACTAGTGCATTCTACTGAATGTTCGAAGATTTTATAGCTATTTTTCTCTAACTGTTCCAACATGTTGAAGAAGAGACATTGCTTCTTAACCCATTTAATGAGGCAAACATATCCCTGATACAAAAATCTGGCAGGGACAACACACACACACAAAAACTTCCGCCTGTTCTTTTGATCGACTCTAGTGATGCTGACTTCCTTGCAATGGCAAGGATATTTCTTGACCAAGGGTATTCTTACCTTACCTTTGGACCCGTCTTCCCCTTTCTGGGGAATCCCTCCCCCAGATTCCTGGCTCTCTCATTTTTTAACATCTTTGCTTAAATGCCACCTTTCTGTGAGGCCTTCAATCACAAACACATTTAAAAGTGGATCTCTGCCCCATGACAACACTTCACAGGAATTCTCAACAAATGACATTTTTTTTCTAGCTGTTTTGACTGGGTTTTCCCCCTAGAAGTCCCGTGAAGATAAAAAATTTTATTTATTTTTTTCACACTGTGTCACCATTGACAATAATATTGTCTGGATGCTCAATAAAAAGTTCTCAATAAAGGAACTGAAGCAATAAATTAATGCAAAATAGAGGCCCAGGTGGGTTGAGTGATTTTCCAAAAGCCACGTTGATTGCCGATGTAAAAACCACGGGAAAGTCTCTGAGGGTGTGAAGCAGGTTGGGACAGACCCAGGTTAGCATCTTGAGGGCGGAATGTGTTTCCTCACAGAAACGTTAATGTGTCACAGGGATGAGGTATAATGGGAAGATAAAATACACTGTTCTGTTTTCTATTTTATCAGGAAAAGAGACATTCTGTTTACAACACTCCTACAACTTCAACACCAGGAAGGAATGCTGCTTACTTTATGAATTTGAGTAGTACTTTATGAATTTGAGTCAATCTTAACTGTTACTCTAAGAGAATTTTAAGGATAACCTCTCATAATTTGACTTTGTAGATGTACTTTTCCCTTCTGTTTTATTTGGGGAACCACCTTAGAAGTGCCATCTGCAAATATCAAAAATATGCATATATACTAAGGGGCCCCCCAAAAAACCAGAATTATCTTCTGGAAGGCAAGCCCCTTATAGTAGAGGCTTCCCCCACTAACCAAGTGTTTTAGGAACCCATCTATATCAGTGTACCAGTTGGCATTGTTGTGAGAGGCTGCCTTTAGCTTCAGTGGGTTTTTTTGAAGACTCTTTCAGTGCATTTGCCCATTTCATGATGGGTGAGTTATGAGCACACCTGCCCACACCACACTAAGTGTTCAGCAGTTTCTGACCAAAAATGGCATGACCCCGTGCCCCACCCTCTCTATTCACCCATCTTGCCCCAAGCAACTTTTTTCATTTTCCTGGATGAAAAAAGTCCTCAAAAGAAAATATTTTGTCAGTGTGGAAGAGGTGAAACAAAAAACAGCAGAAGCAGTAAGAGACATCAAAGCTAATGACTTCAGAAGCCTTTTTAAGCAGTGGAAAAATGTCTTGATAGGTGTATTGCATCAAATGGTGAGTACTTTGAAGGTGATTGAAGTTTAAACATGTAAGAATAAATACACAAATTTTGTATAAACTGGTTTTATTTCAGTCCCCCCTTGTATGCCGTTCCCAGGGTGTAGCACAAATACCATCCCTCTTTTATTACAAACTCTTTTATTACAAAATCATAAACATATAGTTCTGTGACATAACAATACCACATTCAAGCACACCATATGACATTTCAGGTGAAATGTTCAAGTTAAAACTATAAGTTATTACATCCATAGTATTACCCTCCCAACCGCACTCAAGCAGGCCTGACTGCTGCCAGACCCTGGATATGAAATATACATGTAACAAAATATCCTCTTTATAATCTTCTTTTCATAAAATGATATTTTAACCTCCTAAATAAATGAACAAATGAATACATAAAAATAGAAAGGACAGCATCTAAAATAAATGGGTAGTTTCTTGTTTATTTATTTCAATGGTACAGTTTCCAGCTCAGTGAGCGATAACTGACACTTAACATAGGGTAAGTTTAAGGTGCACAGTGTGTTTGACAGACACGCATCACGAAATGACTAACATCGTGGCATTAACTAACATGACCATTGCGTTGCATAATTATCTTTTTTTTTCATGGTGAGAACACTTAAGATCTACTCTCTTAGGAACTTTCAAGTATATAATAATTCATTATTAGCTATAATCACCGTGCTTCACATTAGGTTCTCAGAACTTTTCCTATAATTGGACTTTGTGTCCCCTGATCCACATCACCCCATTTCCCCCACCCCTGTGCCCCAGGCAACCACAGCTCTACTCTGTCTTTGGAAGTTCAGCTTTATTAGATTCCACACCCACATATTGGAGCTATCATACAATACTTGCCTGCCTTATTGCCCTAGGCATAATGCCTTCACATTTCATACATGTTGTTGCATATGGCAAGATTTCATTTTTTCTCACTGCTGAATAATATTTTGTGGTAAATCCATATGCTACATTTTCTTTGTCCCTGCATCTGTTGGTGGCACTTAGGTTGTTTCCATATGTTGGCCACTGTGAATATGCTGCAATGAACAGGAGAGTGCAGATGTTTCGGATCCTGTTTTCATTTTCTTTAGATGTATACCTAAAAGTGGAATTTGGGGGGAAATCATACCCATTTATATTTAAACCAACAGGACACAAGGGTTCCCTGTTCCCCACATCCTCACCAATACATTTTAGCTCTGGTCTTTTTGATTCTAGCAAATGTGAAATAATATCTCATTGTAGCTTTCACTTGCTTTTCCCTGATAATTAGTGGTGTTCAGGTGTTTTCATGTGTCAGTTCCTATTTGTATGTCTTCTTTGGAAACATATCTATTCAGTTCCTCTGCCCATTTCTACCTAGATTGTTTGGCTCTTGGCTATTGAATTGTATAAGCTCCGTATGCATTTTGGATATTAACTTCTTGTCTCACACATAATTTACAAATATTTCATTGTTTTTATGTTATTGTGAATAATGTGATTTTCTCATTACATCTTTTTCAGAAAGTTTGTTTTGACTGTATAGAATTTTTACATATTGATTTTGAATTCTTCAATTTCACTGAATTGGCCTAGTGTTAACATTTTTTTGTGGACTCTTTAAGAATTTCTCTATATAAAATTCACATGGTTTTCAATCAAAGACAATACATTTTACTTCATTTCCAACCTGGTTAACTTTTATTTATTTTTTCTTGCCTGGTTGTTGTATCTAGGACTTCTAGTCCCATACTGAACAGGAGCAGTGAGAGTGTGCACTCTTGTTCCTTATCTTACAGTACAAGCTTTTAATCTTTCACTGTTGATTAAAATAGTGTCTGAGGGCTTGTCATATATAGCATTTATTGTGTTTAGGTGTATTCCCTATGAACCCAATGTTGAGCTTTTGTATCACGAAAAGATATTTATTTTGTCAAATGCTTTTTCTGCATCTACTGATATGGTCATATAATTTTGTCTCTCACTCTATTAATGCAGTACATAATATTTATAGATTTGAATATGCAGAAGTGTCCTTGCATTCCAGGATTAAATCTTTCTTTATCTTTTTAATGTGCTTTTGAATTTGGTTTGCTAATATTTTATTGAGAATATTCACATGCATATTTATCAGGTATATTCATCAGTAGTGTTCTCATAGTTCCTAAAGTATAGGTCTTCAAATTCGGTGGATTTTACTTCATGGAAAACTTTGCTATATTGAGCTTTTTCCCTTATTTTCTTATGTCCAAACAGTGGTCTGTACACCTGTGTTAATGTTCTTGCACATTGGAACTTGTATCAGCATTGGAGTGTCTGATGCCAAAAATAATACTATTTCTCTACACCTCTCTGCTGCCTAAGACCTGGAGATACTATTTGACGACAAGTTAGAATGCTGCTTCTAAGGCTTAACCATACGAGGTGAAAATGTGGAAAGGGTGAACCACTTTTTCCAGATTTCAAAGTGGCTAATTCTTCAATGGCATCCAAAACAGACTAGCATTAATTAGTGTGGTGTGTGTGCAGGGATGTTCATGGGGCACACAGGCTGAGTATGGTTAAGAGGCATTCTATAGAGTCGTAGGGTTGCTGTACAGGCAGAGATGAAAGGGCTAGATCTTGACTTAACATATATATCATCCAGATTAGTCTCTAATTAAAAAGATAATCCCGATACGAAAAATAATCAACTATACTTATAAAATATTAACAAATATAAAAACTTACAAAATTGTCATGCTAAAGGCCATGACAATTTATTTCTTTATATGTTTGTTTTATCTCACTTATTAATTTCTTAAAATAATATTCAAAGATAGATATAGTAAAGCAAAATTTTAACTTAAAGTTGTTTTGTCAACTGATGCAAGTAAAGGAGAGAGAAAATAAGGTTGCAGAAGCAAAACTAAGAGTGTAGGATAAATTTGCATTTAATGCTCACCCTCAGTGCTTAAATGATCAGTCTAACATTTGTGTGGATCATATATTTCTAACACGGGGTATAATTTGCAAACATTATAAATTAGCATATAATATTAAGTAATATATAATATGTAATCATAAAATGATATAAGTATTTATAATTATTAGTATCAAATAATAAATAATACATGTTATAAAATAATTTAGATAAATACATATCAAATTATTTATGATGTCCTTTCCCATGCAAATGTAGTGAAACCCAGCAACACACAGCAATAGGTCTCAAATGGAGAATTTCCTTTCCTTAGAATAATTTGTGTATTGTAAGAACAATGTGGTATAACATATAGAAACTTCGAAGGGATACACTATTTCTAAAATTAAATGTTTGAGATCTTAGAGTAGTAAGAAAAGAAAAAAATGCTATTCTGATTTTTTATCACCTGTAACTTCTATTCCTGCCTTAATTGAGGTCAGAAAGTCTCCTTAGAATGGCTAGAAAGAATAATTAGTAATGGTGAAAATACTGTCATATCTACCAAAACATCTGTATTCACTACTATATAGACTGTCACTTGAATCAAGTTAATTCATTCTACCAGTTGGTTGAGCATCTGCTAACTCTGACATTAAATACTAGGCACAAAACCTCAGAACATAGCTTTAGTCCTTTGGGTCTGAGAGTTAAACATGGGGAAACTTAGAAGAAACTATGTTTTGAAGGACTTATACTTAATAACATAAATGAAAGCCTTAGGAAAAAAATAGCAACATGGGTAGACCTAGAGGATGTTATGCTAAATGAAATAAGTCAGACAGAGAAAGAAAAATACTATAGGATTTCACTTACTTGTGGAATTTAAAGAAAAAAATAAATTAACAAATGAAACAAAAATAAACTAATAGATACAGAGAATAAATTGATTGTCTCCAAAATGGAGGTGGGGGTGGGGGTAGGCTGGGTGAGAAAGGTGAAGGGACTGAGACATACACATTGACAGTTACAAAATAGCCACAGGGGTATAAAGTACAACAAAGGGAATATAGTCAATAATATTGTAATGAATATGTACAGTGACAGATGAGTACTAGACTTAGGATGATCACTTCGTAAGGTATATAAATGTCTAACCACTATGTTTTACACCTGAAACTAATATAATATTGTTTGTCAACTGTAATTGGAAAATAAATTAATTGAAAAAAATTAACATGGGTACTTTTTATATTCACCTGATACATTTTGTTAGTGTGCTCTTTGCTATAAGGTCTCTGATTTCTTTTTAAAAATGAAACTAAAATTTTAATAACTAAAAGCAATATTATATTCTACTTGAATATCAGATTAGTTTATCAGAGGACAAAAGCAGGCATACAAAAGCAAAGAACGTATTGAGTGGCCCATAGTGTAAATTGGCAGCAAAGCTCAATAAATATTGAATAGTGTCAATATTATTGGTGCTTGACCAATTAGGGTTACTTAGTCAAAACAGACAAATCATGATTTTCCTTGAAGATAAAGTCAACACAACACACCATTATTTTGTCAGTACAATTAGAGAACTTGCCATAATGTGCAGTTGACCAAAAAATTACTATAAATTGAGAAATCAGTAAATAGGTAGATGTTCTGTCTTCTAAGGTTATTTTAGTTATTTATTGCTTTATAACAACATACTCTAGCATTTAATGGCTTAAAACAATATCTTCTTCCTAACATTGTGGGCCAGAACCTCAGAACAAGCTCAACTTGACACTTTTTCTGAAGCATGAATGTTATATAGTACCAGTTAGGAACCGGGCTGGTCTAGAAGATGCAAGGTAGTAGCTTTGTTAACATCTTTGGTACCTTGGTGAATCTTCATAACACAGCAGTCAGACTTCTTACATGGCAGCCCAGGACTCAAGAGACCAGAGCAGATGCTGCCAGTCCCCTTAAAAGGGAGGTCTAGGTCTGGTATAGCATCCCCACTGTCACACATCTATTAATCAAAGCCGTCATAGGCCAGCACAGGTTCAAAGGCAAGGAAAATAGACCCCACTTTTCACTGTGAGGGATATCACATAATTGTGACTCTTTAATCCTCTGCAAAACAGTAGTTTGTGTTTAGTCTCTGGAGTGCTAGTGTGCATGTAATGATTGTGATTATAAATAGGAGACAAAATAAGAAAATAAAGGAAGTTGACCCAATGAGACCTTCTCTATACCCGTTATGTGTTCATTATGCCATATGACTTATTGTGGTGTAGCTAACCCATGTGACATTTTCACCATGTTTTAATAATATCAGGTAAAGTGTTCTTAAGGATTGAAGATTAAACTATATAAAATGTTCATATTGTTAGAATTTATTGGCTATTGAGTTTAGTTTTTCTCTATAATACAGATTTTTGTAGCATAATTCTACTGATGAGCATATTTTGGGATTTTATTTTTTCAGACCATTTTAATAAAGAATACTGGTCACTAATCAGAAAAATTCACATGTACATACGTATACACACCTGCACACCCATATGAGTAGATATACACACACATATGTATGGCTATGGATAAACACACAAATACATTATACATGGATATATATATATATATATATATATATATATGTGTGTGTGTGTGTGTGTGTGTGTGTATGGAGAGAGAGAGATAAACACACACCATGCAATACCTCAAAAATCTTTAAAGAAACAGTTACACCAACAATATTTCCTTTATTTTTGTATTCTTATATAGGATGAAACACTAAATGGAAACATTAAAGACACCTCGAAAGAGCCCTTTTCCAATATGGCTAGAGATCCCGTTTCTGATCAGGGCAGTATCCTCTGCTATGGCAGCTCTTGGCTCACAGCATAAACAGGCTTTAAAACTGTAACAGAACATCTCCAGTTACATCCCCCAAATTCACATTCGTGGATGAATAATAATACATCAGCTATTTTCTTCTCTCACAGTGCCCCAGAGAACTTGTCAGTCTTAATCACTTCAGCCATTTCTACCTTCAGTTTGGCTTTATTTCAGTCAAGCCATTTAGTGGAGTTTATCTAAATTATTGTATCTTTTTTCTTATCACGCATTCAGGGCTGT
Organism: Sturnira hondurensis; assembly: GCF_014824575.4. Lineage (NCBI taxonomy): Eukaryota > Metazoa > Chordata > Mammalia > Chiroptera > Phyllostomidae > Sturnira > Sturnira hondurensis. The sequence continues at coordinate 2,135,301 of NW_028091775.1, forward strand.
AACACAGAAACTAATTTCAGGTGCAAAATAGAATATCACAGAGGCCCAGACATCAGTAGTACAGGTGCATTAGAATGAAAAGTCACCTGTCACTAACGGATATTTGTCTCTGTAATGAGCTGAGGCAAAAGGAACTGTGGTTACAATAAAATTAGGAGACATGGGTGGCGTTACAGAATCCTAACTCTGAGAGAAAATACCGATACCTGTGTGCAAGCTCTGCAAGGAAGCATATTTCCAACAAAATATGTTTTGAAATATATCCCACTACTTATTTCAGATAATTGGTGGAGAGAATCCCAAACAGAAGGAAACACCCTATTACTGTTAAAATTCCATAACATGTAGGTGATGGATTCAGTAGAAGCAATTTTATTACTATCAAAAATATTTCTCAACAAGGTATCATTTTAAAAAGGTCAAGTGATAGCTTAATAGCAGTATATGTATTTATATATATATGTGTGTGTATATATGTATATATATATTGTATATATATTTTATATATTTAGGCATACATATTTAAAAGTGTTATTAAGGACAAATTTTATTCACTTTGGAAAAGTAGGCTCTTTATCCTATTTTAACGCTGAATTGTTCTAAAATGGCCACATCGATTTATATTTCAGTGTAAAATACAATATAGATACCCTTTTACATATGTCGCCATGGAAAGAGCAGCGTGGTTGTTCCTGGAACTAGTGTCCCATTTATAGGTGGTGGGGAGTGAATCACTCACTTTGCCAGAAGCTTCTGTCTCCAGCATCACCTCTTGCCTTTTGAAGCCTTTGCACTCTGCTCCAGCTAAACCAAATACTTTGTATTCCTTTAGTATAGAGCATTATCTTCTGTTTATTTTTTAAGCAGCTTATTTTTGTATTTTTTCCAGTACCATTTATCTCCCTTTTACTCTCTCCGCCTCCACCCACCCCAAACCCTTGCAATCACCACATGGTTGTCTTTGACCATGGATACTTTTTCTTTTGTCTGAAAGTTTGTTTCCTCCTTTTTTACCTGACTTCTTCCTATTCATCTTTCTAATTTAAGCTTCATTTCTTCCAAGAAGACTTTATGTCCTAACCCCTGGCCTCCTATACTTAGCCCTCTTAAAAGCTGGCGTGATGGACATAGTAATGTGTCACCCAGGCCCCGCCAAGGCAAAGCTTGTTCCTGGATGTTTAGAGTCCTGCCTGTCAGCAGCCAGGCTGCAGCTGGAAGCACCTTCAGTATCACTTTGGCTCCAGAGAACCACCTTACACAAGGTCAAACTTTCCAAGGTGAAGTGAACCATAAATAATGATCGACTAAGAGGGAAGAATACAAGTCCAGACATTTTGATCCAATGGGGGCAAGTCTGACAGAGGATTTTAGCTCCGGAGCTCCCTCTAGGGCTGGCTGAGGCTGAGGCTGATGTCAGGCTGACCAAACAGCCTGACTTCACTCTGCCCAGTCCTGTAATGTTTCCTTTTCTCCCTTCTAGAACCCCAACCCCCAGGGTGGACCCTAAAAATATTCTGNTAAATAATGATCGACTAAGAGGGAAGAATACAAGTCCAGACATTTTGATCCAATGGGGGCAAGTCTGACAGAAGATTTTAGCTCCAGAGCTCCCTCTAGGGCTGGCTGAGGCTGAGGCTGATGTCAGGCTGACCAAACAGCCTGACTTCACTCTGCCCAGTCCTGTAATGTTTCCTTTTCTCCCTTCTAGAACCCCAACCCCCAGGGTGGACCCTAAAAATATTCTGCTTTCTAAACTCTGACTCAGAGAAACCAACATGCCAAAACATATTTATGATTTATTTAACCTTACTCTTGACAAATTATTGGTATTTGAACACATTATTGTAATTATCTGTTTGTCTCCACTTCCCACAAGATAAGCTTCAAGAAACCCAGCACATAATAGATCTCAATAAATATTGAATGAGTTTATGGATGGATTAGTGTACACATGAATAGCTTAAAGACAGATATATACTGTTTTAAAGAAAAATAACTTTGTATCTCTGATCAGTAGATTTTGCTGAATGCACCTCTCCCTGGTGACTGTTGGGGTGGTTGGTGACATGGGCTGGGAAAGAATTCACAAAAACAAGAAAGTGCAGAGTGCAGGTTTATTTTTACTTTCCCAAGGCTGGAAAGGGGCTAGGTGTGGAGAAAGAAACCAGCACCAGCACTGAGGGATTAAGGCTTTTACTTTTTATTGGTTAATCAGACACGGTGGTCATTGTGGTCTAGTATGTCCTGTCTGGAAAGTTCCTGGAGCCTCTGCACCTTCATGCACTTCCAGTAATTTGCTAACACTGAGGTTAAAGGCTCCTGAAACAATAGGGTCAGTCATGCCTTATGGGGTCCAGCTAGCTCTGGGAAAGAGGGCCTGAGAAAGTGGTTTTGTCTTATTAGTGACTTTTTAAAAATCTATCTGAACTTATTTTATCAGTAGTAATTGCTGTGCTGGAACATACTCAATACCTAAAGGACAAACACGAAATGTTGACATTGCTTTCTGCAAATTTCATTGACTGTACAACATGCCCTCTTGGAACCAGGGCCATTGACTGCTTTTCCTTACCATGCAAATTAATTGCTCCTTCTACCTTTTCACTTCCCTAGGCAGCACTTCACTCTGTAAATAACCCTGATATATAGAGAGGGGAACAAACAAAACAAAAGAAATGGACAAACCAGAGGAAAATAAACAAAGTAAAAATTTTATGTGTCTACAAATTAGATAAAGATTCGATCTAAATTCATATAAATTAAGATAAAGTTGGTAACGTGTTAAGGCCTAAAGTGATTACATTACTTCCACTTTTTGTGAAATCAGACTGAGGATTCTGCATTAATATTTATATATAATAATACTATAATTAAGCTACATTATAGTGCATAGTTTAATTAAATTAAGTTTAAGGGATTGTATGATTGCTAAATTACATGATAAGATAACTCTGGGGAGAGATGGTAGGTGTGGACTTTGACGGGCAGTGATTTTACTATGTCAGGAGCACAATGGTCAGCAGGCTGGCACTGAACTAACCACTAGGGTTGGACCCTTTTCTGCCTCTCACTAGCTGCATGACTTTGAGTAAACATTTAGCCACTCTGATACTTAGATTTCTTATATATAAAATGGACTAATAATTGTAATGACAATTTTTTAAATTTAATTCTTGTTCAAGTACAGTTTTCTGTCTTGTATTCCCTGCCTCCCCCCCCTGCAGTGCTCCCCACCTCCCTCCCTTTTCCACCCCTCACCCTTAGTTATTGTCCATGTGTCCTTTATACTTGTTCATGTGAGTCCATCCCCTTTTCCCCTGTGATTCTCTCCCCTCTCCCCTCTGGTCCCTGTCAGTAAGTTCCATATTTGAGTGTCTTTGGTCATATTTTGCTTCCTTCTTTGTTTTGTTGTTTAGATTCCTGTTAACAGTGATATCATATGGTATTTGTCTTTCACCGCCTGGCTTATTTCGCTCAGCATAATGCTTTCCAGTTCCATCCATGATGTGGTAAAGGGTAGTAGCTCCTTCTTTCTTTCTGAAGCATAGAATTCCATTGTGTAAATGTACCATAGCTTTTTGATCCAGTCATTTACCGATGGGCATCTAGGTTGCTTCCAGCTCTTGGCTATTGTGAATTGTGCTGCTATGAACATCGGGGTGCATAGGTTCTTTTGGATTGGTGTTTTAGGGTTCTTAGGATATAATCCCAGCAGTGGAATTGCTGGGTCAAAAGGCAGCTCCATTTTTAGTTTTCTTAGAAAATTCCACACTGTTTTCCATAGTGGTTGTACCAGTCTGCAATCCCACCAACAGTGAACTAGGGTGCCCTTTTCCCCACAGCCTCTCCAGCACTTGTTGTTTGTTTCTTTGTTTATGATAGCCATTCTGACTGGTGTAAAATGATATCTCATTGCGGTTTTAATTTGCATCTCTCTGATAGCTAGTGATATCGAGCATCTTTTCATGTGTCTCTGGATCCTCTGTATGTCCTCCTTGGAGAAGTGTCTGTTCAAGTCCTTTGCCCATTTTTTAATTGGGTTGCTCGTCTTCTTTGAGTAGAGACAAGTGAGTTCTTTGTATATTTTGGAGATTAAGCCTTTGTCTGAGGTATCATTGGCAAATATGTTTTCCCAAACAGTTGCTTCTCTTTTTATCTTGATACTGTTTTCCTTAGCCATACAGAAGCTTTTAATTTTGATGAGATCCCATTTGTTTATTCTTTCCTTTATATCCCTTGCTCTAGGGGATGTATCAGTAAAAATATTGCTGCATGGAATATCTGAGATTTTCCTGCCAATGCTCTCCTGTAGGGCTCTAATGGTTTCATGGCTTATGACAATTTGTAACAATTGTACAATGACAACAATTGTAACATCCCCCTAAATTATGGAGATGATAAAATGAAATTAAACAAACAAATCCCCAATATTAATTAATGGTTGCCATTAATTCTGTCCACCTCTATAATTATAGGCTTTGGCTGGTGAAAGCATCTCTGATGCTTTAATCAAAGTAGCCCTACACAAAAGTTGATGTTATCAAAGACTGAGTGTATTCAGCTTGTTTTGCTCTTAAAGAAATGCAAGAGTTATTTTTAAATATATATATATATTTCATAGCAGTTTTTTTTAAGATTTATTTATCTTTAGAGGGGAAAGGAAGGAGATACAGAGAGAAATATCAATGTAGGGTTGCCTCTCTTGTGTCCCCTGTTGGGAACTGGCCTGCAACCCAGGCATGTGCCCTGACTGGGAATCAAACCACGATACTCTGGTTCGCAGGCCTGCGCTCAATCCGCTGAGCTACACCAGCCAGGGCTTAAATATATTTTTAAATATATTTTCTTGATTATGCTATTACACTTGTGCCATTTTTTCTCCACATTATTCCGCTCTGCCCTGCACCACCAGGCCTACCAGCAACACCATCACCTAGTTCATGTCCATGGATCATACATATCAGTTCCTTGGCTTCTCCATTTCCTAAACTATTCTTAACCTCTTCCTGTCTATTTTGTACCTACAGTTTATGCTCCTTATTACCAGTACGTTTTCCTCCATGCCCCCCTCCCACTCCCCTGTTGCTAACCCTCCATGTGATCTTTTCTGTGATTCTGTTCCTGTTCTACTTGTTTGCTTAGTTGTTTTTTATTCTTTTTTAGATTCAGTTGTTGCTAATTTTGAATTTGTTGTCATTTTATAGTTCATATTTTTATCTTCTTCTTTTTCATAGATAGTTCCCTTTAACATTTGATATAATAAGGGCTTGGTGTTAATAAACTCCTTTACTTGACCTTATCTGGGAAGCGCTTTATCTGCTCTCCCATTCTAAATGAAAGCTTTGCTGGATAGAGCAATCTTGGATGTAGGACCTTGTCTTTCATGACTTGGAATACTTCTTTCCAGCCCCTTCTTGCCTGTAAGGTTTTTCTTGAGCAATCAGTTGATAGTTTTATGGGAACTCCTTTGTAGGTTACTGTCTCCTTATCTCTTGCTGCTTTAAGATTCTCTCTTTATTTTTAATCTAGAGTAACATAATTATGATGTGCTTTGGTGTGTGCCTCCTTAGATCCCACTTCTTTTGAACTCTCTGAGCTTCTTGGATTTCCTGGAAGTCTATTTCCTTTGCCAGATTGGGGAATTTCTCTTTCATTATGTTTTCAAATAAGCTTTCAAATTCTTGTTCTTCCTCTTCTCCTTCTGGTACCCCTATGATTTAGATATTGGAACGTGTAAAGTTGTCCCAGACCTAGCTGATGTGGCTCAGTGGATTGAGTGAGGGCCTACGAACCAAAGGATCACAGTTCAATTCCCAATTGGGGCACATACTTGGGTTGCAGGCCAGTTCCCAGTGGGGGACGCGTGAAAGGAAACCATACATTAATATTTCTCTACCTCTGTCCTTCCCTTCCCCTCTAAAGATAAATTAGTAAAAATCTTTAAAAAATAAAATAAAATAAAAATAAAAAAATAAAGTTGTCCCAGAGGTTCCTAAGCCTCTCCCCATTCTTTTGAATTCTTGTTTCTTCATTCTGTTCTGCTTGAATGTTTATTTGTTCCTTAGGCTCGAAATGATTGATTCGAGTCCTGGTTTCCTTCCCTTCACTGATGGTTCCCAGTATATTTTTCTTTATTTCACTTTTCATAGTCCACTTTTTTTTTCTCTATTTTGTGACCATACTCAACCATTTCATTGAGCATACTGCTTATCAGTGTTTCGAACTCTGCATCTGACGGATTGGCTATCTCTTCATGACTTAGTTCTGTTTTTTGAGGTTTGATCTGTTTTTCCACTAGGGCCATTTTTCCCCCCTCAGTGTGCCTGTTACATCATAAGGGGCAAAGCCTTAGGTATTTGCCAGGGCAGGGCTGTCTCAGCTCTCAGCCAGCTTTCAGTCACTTCCCCTACTACCTACAAGGAAATTGGGCCTTTTTGGTGCTGACTCTGGGGTGGTTGGGTTTGTGTACATTCTAGGACCCTATGGGTCTTTCCAATAAACTCTTCAGTGAGGCAGGGAGTTTGTCCCACCACTGCAGCTCCCAGAACTCTTTACAGCCAGAGATTTTGAGGCTTTATTTCCTTGTGCTGGAATCCTGGGTTGTGGGGTCTGTCTCCTTCCCCAGTTGTTCCTCTTGGTTTATCTGCAGGCAAATATGGGACCACCTGCTCTGCCAGCCATGGCCTTGCTGTGTGTCCTCTCTGCCCCGGCTGCCCATCTCTGCCCCTCCTACCAGTGTGGATGAATGTTTCTTCTTTAATTCCTTGGTTGTCGGACTTCCAAACAGTTCAATCTGGCAGTTCTGGTTTTTTTTTTTTTTTAATTTGTTGTTGTCCTTCTTTCAGTTGTGTAAAAAGGCAAAGTGTATCTACCTATGCCTCCATCTGGGCAGGAAGTCAGAAATGTAAGAGTTCTTAATTTGAGAAGAAAGGATTAATCAAGCAGTTTTCGGTTGTGTTTACTCACATGCTATTGACAAACTTGTTAGAAATGGTCTTTTTCTAGCAATCTCCTTTCAGTAGGTTGTTCCCCACATTGAAATGAAAGCAGAAATTGAGACTAAGGAGTTTAACTATTGTTCTACCTTATCGATTGCCCTATCTGAAAAATTATCAGTGAGTGAAAACAGGAAAGACTCCTCTCTTCATTGTCCTGTGACGGTTTGCCTCCAGCATCAAGGTTGCTTCATTAGAGTGTGCTCTTCCTTGCTTGAACTTTCCATTAATTGGAGTGGCTTGGAAAATGATTATATTTGTGGTGTGGTACTTACTAGCTTCTATCTCATACTTTAAATTTCTACTGTTTTGAAAAAACAGTCTTTATAGTTCTTACATATATTTAAATAAATAACATTATTTTCTGTTCTGGAGCCATATATAGTTTACTGCCGAAATATTTTTATGAGTTCTTTTCTCTTTGTAGGAAAATAAAAAATGAGATAGAGCTTTATGAAATGATCATTGAATGTTTCAAAGAAATATTTTTTTGTTTTATTTGGATGTATCATTTTAGATGAGATGTTAGTGTAGTTGCATATTTAATTAAAACAAGACTAATAATTATGGAGCTAAAATTCAAATACTGCCTTACAACATTCCCATCTCATATTCAATACATGGCGATGTTTATATATATTTACATTTATATGTATATAATATATTTTAATCCTAAAGTAGAATATTGCACTTATAATTTAAAAGGAATTATTACCCATTTATGTTCACTAAATAATTACACAAAAATTTTTATGCCAATATTACTATATAATGTTCTTCCCAATTACAATTTAGGAAGACCCATAAAGTTTATTTTTTAATCCTAATTTAAAATACCCAGTAGTGACAGTAATAGAAAATGAAAGATCATTTTTTCTTTTTTTTATTATTTTATTTATCTTTTTAGAGGGGAAGGGAAAGAGAGAGGAAAGAAACATCAATGTATGGTTGCTTCTCGTGCATCCCCTGCAGGGAACCGGCCCCTGCCGGAAACTGGCCTGCAACCCAAGCATGTGCCCTGACTGGGAATCGAACCATGATCATCTGGTTCGCAGGCCCGCACTCAATCCACTGAGCTACACCAGCCAGGGCCCATTTTTTCTTTATTTAAATCATTTTTTACTTTTAATTACAGTTGACATATAATATTATATTGGTTCCAGGTATAGATCCCAGTGATTAGAACTTATATAACTTACCAACTGATCTTAATAAATCTCACCACCATGCATAATTATTAAAATATTATTTACTATATTCCCTATGTTGTACTTCACATTCCTATGACTACTATGTAACAACCAAGTTTTACTTCTTAATCCTTTCACCTTTATCACCCATTCCTTCACCCCTCTCCCATCTGACAACCATCAAAATACTCACTGTATCTATGAGGCTCTTTCTGTTTTGCTTGTTTATTTACTACTATTTTCTTCTTCATATGTTTTATCTTTTTCTTTCTTCTCCTTAAAGAAGACCTTTAATATTTAATGTAATACTGATTTGGTGATGATGAATTCCTTTAGCTTTTTCTTGTCTGGGAATTTCTTTATCTGTCCTTTGATTCTAAATGACAGCTTTGCTATATAGAGTAATCTTGGCTGTAGCTCCTTGCTTTTCATCACTTGCCAACCTTTTATGACCTGCAATGTTTCTATTGAGAAATCAGCTGACAGTCGTATAACCACCCACTTGTGGGTAACTAAGTGCTTTACTCTTGCTGCTTTGAAGATTCTTTCTTTGTCTTTAACCTTTTGCATTTTAATTATGATGGGTCTTGGTATGGTCCAGTTTGGGTTCTTCTTATTTGGGACTCTGCATGTTCTGGACCTGTATGTTCATTTCCTTCACCAAGTTTGGGAAGTTTTCTGTCATATTTTTCAAATAGGTTTTCAATTGCTTGCTCTCTTTTCTTCTCCTTCCCAAACCACCATGATGACAATGTTGGTATGCTTCAAGTTGTCCCAAAGGCTCCTTACACTATCCCCTTTTCTTTGGATTCTCTTTTTTTTTTTTTTTTATTTTTGCTGTTCAGATTGGGTACTTCTTGTTTCTTTTTTTTCTTGTTTCAACCAAATTGCACATTTGATTCTTGCATCTACTCTACTGTTGACTCCCTGTAAATTATTCTTCATTTTAGTTAATTTATCCTTCATTTCTGTTGTTTATATGGTTTCTATGTCCATTTTTATGGTGTTGAAGTTCTAAGTTCATTGATCAGCCTTATAAACAGTGTTTTAAACTCTGCATTTAATAGATTGCTTGTCTCTATTTTGTTTAGTTCTTTTTCTGGAGTTTTATCCTGAGCTTTCATTTTGAATGTTTCTTTGTCTTCTCATTTTGGCAGCCTCTTTTTTTTAATGAAGTAGCTAGAGCTACTATATCTTCAGGGCTTTGTAAAGTGGTCTTATATAATAGGTGTCTGTAGAGTCCAGTGGCACAGTCTCTCCAATTGTCCAAGCTGGACACTAAGGTGTATAACTACCCCCACTATGCTGGCTGTGTATACCCCCCTGTTGTGGTTGAGCCTTCAATGCTGTTGGTACAAAAATGGGAGGAATTTATTCCCAGGCTAACCTGCCAGGACTGGCTGTGACAATGACCACTGTGAAGGATCTGCTATGCAGGGATCCACCCCACAGAGAAGAACTGACTTTGGCAGGACTCTGGTGCCTGCTGAATCCACCCCTTGAATATGTCACTTGTAGCAGTAGTTGGGTGGTGTTTCAGTGTGGCCTGAATTTCTCCAACATGTGTACTTACTCTGGGGCCACCTGGGAGGTGAAGGCTACGGTGAACTGTAGCCTATGTTCTACCCAAGGCCACCCAGCATAAGCCACAACGCGATATGCAGATGTCTGTTACTTGTCCTGGGCTTGTAGGTGCCAGGGAGAAGCTAAGCTGCAAACCAAGGCTGGCTGCTGCTAGTGCCAGGCCTGGGGATACATAGTGAGAAGTATGGGGCTTGCAATGGCCAGATGCTGCATGTCTGAGAGATTTTTTAAAAGTTTGGATTATGAGGCAAGGTGGCATTTGTATGGAAAAAACTGGAAAAATCATTTTATGAGAACCATGCATCACATTTCCAGAGGTTCAGGAATAGAGATGCTTTGGATGAACAAGTACACCACAAAATTATTCATACAATTTATTAACACTATTATTTAGGTTTATTTGTCAACTCCTTGCACATATGTTAATTATTTTCATGGTAGTGAAGCTCCAAAGAGGATATCATGATCATAACATAGTGCAAAATTGGAAAGAAGGCAGAATGGATTTTATTTCAGTAAATATTTTATAACTGAATGAAACTGTATGTTCCTCATGGCATCGAGCACGTCATTTTCATGGTATATCTGATTCTAGCATGACGCCAGGATAATTTTTTTTACAGTGTTAAATAGTCACTTTTGGCTTCAGGACCTTGTGATAGATTAAATTATGTCCTAACTTATAGTATCTCAAAATGTGACCTTATTTAGAGATAGGATCTGTAGGGGAGCAATCAAGTTAAAATTATTTTATTAGGGTGAGCCCTACTCCAATATGACTGATAGCATTATGAGAACAGGAAATTCGAACACAGAGACACACATACAGGGTGAATTTCATGAAGACAGCCATCTCTAAAATGACAAAGAGAGGCCTGGAGTAGATCCTGCTGGTACAGCTCTTACGAGACATGGATCTTTCCAGCACATGATTTTGGACCTTTACCTTCCAAAAAACATGACACAATGAATTTTTGTTGGGTAAGCTTCCCAGTGTATGGTAGTTTGCTATGATACCACTAGCAATACAATACAGTGCTTTAAAAAGTAGAAGCAACATTTGTAATAGGCAAATCAATAATCAAATCCTTGTTGACTAATAGGCATTTGCTGGGTTGGGGGACCAGCACCTTTTCATAACTATGAAGTATGCACCCAGAATAGCAGGTCTCAGTCCTGTATCATATCACATTGCCATGTTATCATGCTTGTAAGAGTATCACAATCCACTTTTATTAAAAATTTGAGTCAGACAATGGCTGATGTGGCTCAGTGGATTGAGCTCCAGCCTGTGAACCAAAGGGTCATTGGTTCAATTCCCAGTCAGGGCACATGCCTGGGTTGCTGGTAAGGTCACGTTCCCAGTGTGGGGTGCATAAGAGGCAACCGCACATTAATGTTTCTCTCCCTCCCATTCCCTCTGTCTAAAATAAATAAATAAAATTGTTTAAAAATTTGAGCCAAAAGTTGGTTAACAATTTACATTTTGAAATAAGTTCAGCAGAGTCTAAAAAGCATAAATCTCTAATTGCCAAGATGGAAGAAAATCCAAGGGGGACTACTGAAACATAAAAAATTTCCTGATAATCAATAAACTAATAGATTATGAAAGTTTGAGATCTATCTATTTAAAAGCCCAAGCCTCAGATTGTTTGACATAGGAATAAAAGAACCTGACATACCTCATTAGTCCCTGAAGACATCACTGTGATTAGAACCATCCAGTCAATAATTTATAGTGACACTACCATCAAAAATTATAATGTATTCAGATTTTTTGTGTGTGAAAGCCATCAGTAAAATAAGAAATAATACATTTTGAAAAGCTTTCCAAGAATGGTGGGTGAGTATAAAAATCTAGACTTTCAAAGAGTAATATTTGGTTATACGACAGAATGTGTTTTGCGGAAGATCTCATTCCCGGTTATTTTAAGGTTTGTCTTCTAATTTTAACCTTTCCCTTTCAGCTCTCTGCTAACTAAAGACAGAATGTGCACCATTCTAGACACAGAACTCCATTGAAGATGGTTGCCCTAAAAAATAGAGTTGATTATATTGTTTTTAGGAAAGATAACATTTTCCAGTGAAAAAGTCCACACCATACTACATAATTTAGTACAAAGAATGGAGAGAAAGATGAATAAAGTGTCAAAGGGGATAGCTGTTTTCCTGTAATTCTCTCTTTTTCTATGCTATTATCTCAAATTAGGTGCTAGAGATAGGTTTTTCTGTTTTAGTGCATTTGTCGGGTATACGGGCAGCAAGGAGCAGATTCACCAGCCCAAAGGTTATGGGAATAAGCATGGAACATGCTTTGTGTACATTTGCTTGACTGAAATGCATGCGTATTTGCTGTATAAAATTAATAATTCTGCTACTTAAATGTTCATAACAAATTTCAACATCTTCTTCCCACCTATAGAGTTTTGTAAAACTTCCTGAAATCCAGCATTTTGGGTTTTTTGGTTTTTTTAATTTTAATATATTTTATAGATTATGGTATTACAGTTGTCCCATTTTTTTCTCCCCTTTATTCCCCTCCACCCTTCCCTCTCCTGCCACTACCATTTCCCCCACCTTAGTTCATGTCCATGGGTCATACATATCAGTTCCTTGGCTTCTCCATTTCCTAAACTATTCTTAACCTCTCCCTGTCTATTTTGTACCTACAGTTTATGCTTCTTATTCCCTGTACCTTTCCCTGGATCCTCTCCCATCCCACTTCCCACTGATAACCCTCCATGTGATCTCCATTTCTGTGATTCTGTTCCTGTTCTACTTGTTTGCTTAGTTTGTTTTTTATTCTTTTTTAGATTCAGTTGTTGCTAGTTTTGAATTTGTTGTCATTTTATAGTTCATATTTTTTATCTTCTTCTTTTTCATAGATAATTCCCTTTAACATTTGATATAATAAGGGCTTGGTGATAATAAACTCCTTTACTTGACCTTATCTGGGAAGTGCTTTATCTGCTCTCCCAATCTAAATGAAAGCTTTTCTGGATAGACCAATCTTGGATGAAGGTCCTTGTCTTTCATGACTTGGAACACGTCTTTCCAGCCCCTTCTTGCCTGTAAGGTTTCTCTTGAGAAATCAGTTGATAGTTTTATGGGCACTCCTTTGTAGGTAACTGTCTCCTGTTCTCTTGCTGCTTTAAGGTTCTCTTCTTATTTTTAATCTGGAGTAATACAATTATGATGTGCCTTGGTGTGTGCCTCCTTAGATCCCACTTTTTTGAACCCTCTGAACTTCCTGGCTTTTCTGGAAGTCTATTTCCTTTGCCAGATTGGAGAAGTTCTCCTTCATTATGTTTTCAAATAAGTTTTCAAATTCTTGCTCTTCCTCTTCTCCTTCTGGTTCCCCTATCATTTAAATGTTGGAAAATTTAAAGTTGTCTCAGAGGTTTCTAAGCCTCTCCTCATTCTTTTTAATTCTTGTTTCTTCTTCATTCTCTTCTGGTTAAATATTTATTTCTTCCTTCTGCTCCAAACCATTGATTTGTGTCCTGATTGCCCTTCCCTCACTGTTGATTCCCTGTATATTTTCCTTTATTTCACTTTTCATAGTCTTCACTTTTTTTTCTCTATTTTGCGACCATACTCAACCATTTCTACGAGCATCTTAATTACCAGTGTTTTGAACTGTGTATCTGATAGGTTCACTATCTCTTCATGACTCAGTTGTATTGCTTCTGGAGCTTTGATCTGTTCTTTCCTTAGGACCATATTTTTTTGTCTTGGCACACCTGTTATTTTGTAGGGGCAAAGCCTTAGGTATTTGCCAAGGCCGGGCATCCCACTTTTCTGCCTTGTGGCACTGAATGTGGCAGAAGGGTCCAAGAGGGAATAATGCCACTTGCTCAGGTCTTGCTCCACTGAAATTCAGTATTTTGAACAAAGGGACAAATGAACATACATTTTCTTATGAGGGTTCTCATTATTAACATATTTAATACATTTAAATTTATTAAAATAATTGTATGTCACCAAGAAAATTAAGTGGAATTCCATCAAAATGCTTCTATCATCTCCATCCAAAATCAAGGGTGATGTTAGGAAGAGTTTATCTGTTACCAGTGAGTTTCTATCTAACCAGTATAAATACCCTAATTAAATACCCCAATTAAAAGATTCAACCTATGCAGTGTCATTTTGCTTCCCTTGAAAAACAGTATCTAAGAATGGGCTTATGTGCAGGTAGTTTATTTTGGGAAGTGGTCTCAGAGAATAGAAGATGGCAGATTGGAAGGAGTGAAACCTGGAAGGAATGAAAGCTTACTGAATGGTAAGTTAACTAATTGGCCACCATTAGGACAACAGTGCCTCATTACAGTAAGACCTTTTAGAGGTGAAACACACCTCAGAATTGTTAACTTGTGGGATAAAAGAGGAAGCATTTTTTTTTACCAACTACTAATAACCTCTGATGACAGTGAAAGAAGAATGTGCCAAAGTAAGACTGAACTTGAAAATCAGAAGGCAAAAATAATTACCACAGAAAAAATAACCCAACTTTAACATAGACAATGAAGACATTGACATCGTTAAAGATTTTGCTTACCTTGGTTCAGTCATCAATTTAAATAGAGACTTCAGCCAAGACCTTCAGAGAGAGCTGAGACTTGGAAGGACAGTAATGGAAGAATTAGGAAAGATCACTAAAAGCAAAGCTATGCCACGGGAGGCCAAGGCTGAGATCATCCCCACGTTGGATTCTCAAATGTTGACTCTTCTGGCACCTGCTTTCTCTTTCTTTGTTCTCAACAGTAGTATTACATCGGCCTCGTGGTATATAAAAAGAAAGACTAAAATTAAATACAAGTTATTAACAAGTTAGTTTATGTCAGAGATAAAATACCATATTTTTTGGACTATAAGACACACTCCCCCTGCAAACTTGGGAAGAAAAGCAGGGGTGCAGCTTATAGTCCAAATGTAGCTTACCTGGCTTCTTGGAGAGGGGTCAAAGGTTATTACATATTTTAACACATTTTCACTTCAAAATTTTTTCTATTTTTCTCCTCTAAAACCTAGGTGTGTCTTATGGTCCTAAAAATATGGTATATTAACTAGATTTTGAAAACACAATTATTGCATAACATTTCTCAGGTTGAATACTTTTTGGGGTCAGATAGCTAATATAAATACGGTGGATAGGGAACTAAGACAACAAGGATCAGTGAAAACTGGCAAATCAAAGAGCACACGCACTCTCTAAGGGTGTGAACTGATACTCAGTTTTCATCATCTCTAAGTCAGGACACCAGCCTTGTATTGTTACATCATCAGATTGTTAAGCTGTATTTACTCTTAGTTCTTACGAATTTCATTCTTTAAAACTTATATTTCAACACCCAACCATTGACTATATGCAAAAGTAAAGACTACAAAAATGCCTTCTGTAAACCAATATTCCAAAATTTTACAATTACAATTTTTATTGTCTAAGCAAATAATCTTGTGTTTTCTTTTTGTTTAGTTTTTTAATTTTTAAATTTATTTCTAGAGAGGGTGTAAGGGAGAAAGAGAAACACCAATGTGTGGTTGCCTCCCACACTCCACTAACTGGGGACCTGGATTGCAACTCAGTAATGTTCTATGATTGGGAGTCGAACTGGTGACCCTTTGGTTCATAGGTGAGCACTCCACCTACTGAGCCACACCAGCCAGGGCATCTATCTCTCTGTTTAGTCAACCAATGTAAAAAAAAAAAGAAAATTACTTTTTTGGAACTGACTAGGAAAAAATGACCAAACCTTTTGCCAAATTACATTGCTGAGAATTTCAGAAGCTGGCATCTACCAGATCCAATTTTTGTTTCACATCAAAATTTCCAGCCCTGGCTGGTGTAGCTCAGTGGATTGAGCGCGGGCCTGCGAACCAGATAATTGCGGTTTGATTCCCAGTCAGGGCACATGCCTGGGTTGCAGGCCAGTTCCTGGCAGGGGCCAGTTCCCAGCAGGGGATGCACGAGAAGCAACCATACATTGATGTTTCTCTTCCTCTCTCCTTCCCTTCCCCTCTAAAGATAAATAAATAAATAAATAAGCCCTTTAAAAATTTTTTTCAGAAGATTTTCCAATTTTGTGGCTGATTTTGTGACCTCAAATGCAGTGGATATTTTCCTACTAAAATTAATAGGCATATTTTTATTTTACCTTTCATAAATATTCAATAACAAGATGTTTTTCAGATATTTACAGTTTAAAGATGTTTTGTAAGATATTATACCTTGCCTCAAAAAGTCACACATATATGCTTCTAATTTTTACTGACTCTTTGGACATTAGAGGGTAGTATAGAAGAGCTATGACAGGTACAATTTAAAATAAAATTTACATTTTTTTCTTACTAATTTCCCATTGTTTTCCTGGTTAATTATTTTTTAAGAAAGTAAAACCAAGCAAAACAAGGAATTTTCTCAGGGTCCCTTGTGAATTTCTTTGAATGAGTAACTTGTGTGTGTAAGCCTTCTTATTAAAGCTACCTTAAACTTAACCAGCTTCCTGAAAATTGGATCTGCTTTACCCCTTATAAATCCTCAACATAATTCAGATCCAACTGCAGTTCAGTTCTGAGAAGAAAACTGATTTTCTACTGCTCCAGGGTCAATAATTCAGTAAGTTTCAGTAAACTTCTGCCTGCTGAGATTCAAATATGTTTTAAGAATATAGGCATCTTAAGTCCTACCAAAAGCACATCTGTAGCATGCCTGGCAATAGAATGTATCTCGAAGGATAACGTGTGTGTTTTCTTTTGGACATTCTCCTGTTCTTTTTTTCCTTCTTCCTCTTTTTCCTTTTTCCTCTTTTTCCTATGCTCCTGTCTACCTTCTCCTAACTTCTGTGTGCCTTCTCTAACATATACACATACATGTTATTCTCTCTCTCTCATTCTCTCTCCCTCGCGCACACACACACACACACACACACACACTCTCTCTCTCTCTCGCTCTCATAGTCAGGCACACACATAATGCTATGCTTCTCTGATGCTACTCCAGTGATTATTTCAATTGTCTGTAAATATGAGGAATATTAGGAAGAATATTTGAATATTTGAAAGCAAAATACTGTTTAAAACTGTGGAATTATAGTGATGTTCTGATTCCTCTGAAACTCTACTTTCTCTTTTCAGTGTTAGCTGTAATTCTCTCTTTATTATATCAGAGGAAATATAAGAAATAAAAATAAACTGATACTTTGATGTGTTTAAAGTATTATTCTTTATAGCCTATAGCATCATCATTCATTAAAGCATATTTTAGAGAGTCCATACATATTACTTCACTTCGTGAAATCTTAAATTTGATAGATAATTTCAATTTCAACAACGGATTTCCCCCATAAGGAGAGACATGGGTTTGTTCTTTGTACATTTGCTTTTCAACATCATTTAAAAGAACAAAACACCCTCAAAGAGGGCTGCAAACTAAATTTAAAAAGCTCTTCAGTAAATCAGAAAAGTATGCTCTTTTCTGTAGGATCAATATTGCCCTTTTTCAAACTGATGTATTGGATTACAAATAATAATATGTCCAACCAAGTGTTTTGTAAATCATTTTTTAAAATTATAAGCTGATCTTTTAACTGCTTTAGCTCATCGTGTCAATTAGGCAAGCGAAGTGCATTTTAACCTTAAAGTAAAAGTAGTCCAACATTTGGTCAATTAAAACTGTATAAATTATAAGTCAATCTGCCTCAGAAATGGTAAGTCATTGTCTGTCTTTGAAAGTCTCCTTCTTACTAATGCTACATTGCTAGATTCCTAATCCATTTCCACCTTTGATTCAGAATTAATTTAATAAAATTAAATTAATTTTAACCGATCATGATTAAAGTAGTTCATAAAACACATGTTATATACCACTTGCCCCTTCTTCGCTTCAGTCTTTCTTTCTCTTTCAATTTTCTTTGGTGTGTTCCTTTTCTTTCCATTAGGATTACATAAAGATCAACTGTACACCATTTTTAGGGACTTCTGGTCAACATAGAGGCGTAGGTAGACTGCTTTGTCTCCTTGTGCAACCATAGAAAGAATTACAACTAGATCTCAAAACAAATAACACCCAGAACTATCAGAAAAGCGAGCTGTATGGAAGTCTGACACCAAAAGACTTGAGAAGTCACGTTCACCCAGATGGGTAGGAAGGACACAGGCATGGAGATGGGTGGAGAGGTGTACAATGCACATGGCATGGAGAGGCTGAAGTGGTGGGGGAACGGGTGGTCCTACATTCGTGTATGGTGGAAAGAAATGGGGAGGGATACCCTGGGGATGAGCAACCCCAGTCCCAGGCCAGACCACACAGCCCAGGGCTACAGTGCAAGAAAGATAACTCCCCATAACTTCTGGCTATAAAAACCAGTGGGGGTTGGAGCAGTGGATGGAACTGTTAAATTTTCAGGAGATTCTGTTTAAAGGGATGGCACAGACTTAGAATGTACACAAACCCACCCGCTCTGGGATTCAGCACCAGGACAACAGCTGGAAGGGTGCTGGTTTCATAAGGGAAATAGGGGAAGTGACTGGAACTGGGGAGAGTGCTGGGCAAACTTCCCGAAGCCAAGCAGTGGCACTGTTCCCTCTCTGAATGCTCCCTAGCACAGAGCCACAAAATGGTGAATCAGGTTGTCTTACCCTGGCAATGACCTAAGGCTCCGCCCCAAACAATTTACATGTGCCTCTTCTATAATAGGCCATGTTACTAAGACTGGGAATCAAAGCAACTCTATCTAATAGAGCAACTCTACCTAATTAGTTTTGAGTGTATAGCATAATGGTTAGAAAATTATATAAATTACAGTGTCTGCCCAATATTTCTAGTACCTACCCAGCATCATACAGTTATTGCAATATTATTGACTATATTACCTATAATATACTTTACATTTCTGTGGCTATTTTGTAATTACCAATTTGTACTTCTTAATCCCTTCACTTTTTTTACCCAGTCTTCCAGCTCCTCTTCCCTCTGGCAACCATCAGTCTGTTCCCTGTATCTATGAGTTTGTTTCTACTTTTCTTGTTCCCTTATTTTGTTCTTTAGATTCCACATATAAGTAAAGTCGTATGACATTTGTCTTTCTCTTACTGACTTACTTCATTTTGCATAATACTCTCTAAGTCCATCCACGCTGTCAGAAATGTTCAGATTTTGTCCTTTTTATGACCAAGCAGTACTCCAACGCTTGTTTATCCATTTGAATAATGATAGGAACTTTGTTTGCTTCCATATGTTGACTATTGTAAATAACACTGCAATGGACAGTATGGAGGTTTCTCAAAAAATTTAACACGAAACTGCCTTATAATCCAGCAATTCCACTTCTGGGTACATGTCTGAAGAAACCCAAAACACTAATTCAAAAGGTTGGGGATACCTCTATATTCAAGAATCTTCAGCTTGATAGGCAGATAGGCATATGTATACAGAGATGAAGAAATTGTTTGTGGCCAGCCTTGCAGTATATATGTAAGTGCTTTTCTGTATGTATGTATGCATGTATGTATGTGTGTATACACACACATATAGTGTTATATATGTGTGCACATGTACACATACACATGTATGTGTGGATACATGTACACACATATATGTGTATATATATACACACACTTTTTATATTGACTTTGTATCTAGTAAATTTGATAAATGTACCATTTAATTCTAATACTTTATCAGTAGATTCACTAAACAAGATGGACAATCATGTTAAAAACAGACAGTATGCTGTTAAAGAAGGACTTTGACTTTGATCTTTGAATAATTGTTGATGATTCTTCCTCACCCTTTATTTTTTTCCATTGCATTATTAATACTTGGCAAGAATCTTCTGATTCTGTTATCTTCATAATAAGAAGTTCCTTCAAGCTCTCAAACCCTGAAGTATTGCATACTAGGGAAGGCGTTCTCTTCTCCTGGCATTCCATCCCCAGCTCACCACAGGGAGCTCTTCCACTGCTACAGCATACCATGGGCTGTCCTGCATTTCCCCTTCTACCAGGGATGCGTTTCTCATTGCCGACCAGCTGGCAGGTGACCCAACTCCAAATTATTGTGTTGGTGTCTGTTTTCTGGCAAAAGTTAGGCAACAGCTGTCTTTGGACAAGTTTCTCAAAAGACAGATCTTGAGATGAGGATTTGAGGAGTGTTCTCAGGGTTGATACCTGTGGGAATGTTATCAAAGAAGGAAGATTGGTCAGAAGGAGGAGTAGGGCTGTGAGAAGTGGCAACAAAGGCCTCCACCAATTCCAAAGGGAGGGCTCTGGTGCTAGGTTTTCCCTTCCCATGTTCAGACATTTATGACTTTGCATCAGTCAGACATTGGATAGGGCAATTTTCAAAGAGTAGGAGTGACCTTGGGCAGGATATGTCTTTTTGGCTCAGAAAAGTTTGGAGGACAGAATGTAGCTAAGAGGTTTGAGCTGTCAGCATTTCCAGTACCTGGGAAGATGAGTGCCTCCTCCTTCCCTTCTTGGGGAGGGGGATTCTTAAAGAGGAGAACTGACTGGAGCACTATATATCAACTTCCCTAGGATTCCAGTTACAAGTGTGTTAGGCTTTCTCATTGTGTCCCATTTGCATTTTTTATTCTTTGGGGTTTTTTTCTGTCCATAAATCAGGATTTTTCTGTTTACCCATCTTTTAAGCCACCAACCCCCTTCAATTCTGTTAAGTCAATTTACGTAGTGAGCTCTTAATTTTAGTTATTGCATTTTTATATTTTAGAAATTTTATTTTATTTTCATAAATTCCATTTCATTGATGCAATTCTCTTTATTGCTGTCTTGAACAACTTAATCACATTTAGTTTAAATACATGTTTTAAAACATCAACCTGTGGATCACCTATGAGTCTGTTTCTGCTGTCTTTTTTCTCATGCTACTTTTCCTTGATATGTCCAATAATATTATAATAAAGGCTGTATAAGCCAGCGTAGGCTGTCATAACAAAGTGTCATACATTTGGATGGCCTAAACAACAGGAATGTATTTCTCACATTCTGAAGGCTGCAAAGTCAAAGATCAAGGTGTTAGCTGACCAGTGAGGGCTTTCCTACTCAGAGGACTACCTTCTTTCTGCATGTCCTCATAAGGTGGAGAAAAAGAGAACTCTGTTCTCTCTTCCTCTCCTTCTAAGGACGGTATTCCCATTATGTGGGGCTTCTCCCTCATCTGACCTAATTACCTTCCAGAGGCCCCACCTCCATCCAAACAGGGACTGCACAGACTAGAGCTTGGAGTTCTCAGATTTTGTGTCTCAGCTTACCTCTAGTGTGTTCATTTCTTCTACTGAAGAGTACACACTAAGAGGACCCCAACTGACAGCCTCAGGTGCTTGTAAAGCTCTTTCTTTCCTAATGGGTTCTCAAATTCAATTTTTAGTCTTAAGCAATGTAAAGCTGTCAAGTTTTGTCCAAATTTTCAGCTGTTTATTTGTTTGCCTTATTAGGAATTCAAAGGCCTCAAAAGCAAAACTGCCTCAGAGGACTAGGTTCAGTTCCCTGCTCCTCTCTTCTACGAAGGATCTTGACTCCTGAGTCTGTAGCTACTTTGGTTGGTATGAGCACCAGTTTTTATCTTCCTACTTGTCTGACACTGTCGAGGGCACTGCCAGCTTCTATTGATCACAGCGGACATCATAGTCTCAAGCTGGTAGTTACTTAAGAAATTAGTAAATGCTCCAATGAGCTTCCCTTATCTCCAAGATCTTGGCCTTAATATCCTGGAAATCTCAGAACTCTTTAGTGTCTTCAGAATGATGCATTCTCATGTGTGAATTTTTTATATCAATTTTCTAGTAAATCTCAGCAGGAGACTGGGCCTATTCTAACCAAGCTATTCTGTCATGGCTTGTAATAGAAATGACTCAACTTACATTTTGATATTACTTCACATCCTTTTATTCCAATAGTTTCTATTTCCAATAGAAATAGAAATGATTCACCGTATTTTGATACCACCCCTTTATTCCAATAGTTTAGTATCTAAGCACCAGGAATCTGGAATCCTATAGAACTAGAAACTTAGCTGTGTGACCCAGGGCAAAACACTTACCCTGTCTTTGCCCGTTTCCTTTTCTATAAAATTAAGATGCTAAACTCATTTATCTCAGAGATTTTTGAATAATGATCAAAACAATTGCTTCAGAGATATTAGTACCGTGCCAAGCAAGTAGTACATAGTCAATGCAATTTACAAACATTGTTTTCAAATAGGTGATTTAAATGCTTAGTCTTAATTATCAAAAGATTGCATTATTTTTTTCACATTTTCCACTACTTTTACTTTAACTCTGGTGTCTTCTACGTTCTTTTTGTTTTTCTTATTTTTTCCCCATAGACTAGTATCAAAAATGTTTCAAGAATGTTCATTGATGGTGGCCAGTGCCAAATCCTATTAACTGCTATGTCATCAAACTTTTAATAGGAAGACAAGTAATTATATGTCATGAATGTTTTCTTTGGATTAGCATCATTTTTACCTTTTGGCTCATTCAATGGTCATTATAAAATAATGTAACAAAATCTCTATGAAAAAGAATATTATATCCCAAGTGGTATATGTCTGAGTCAGAGGCATGAGTTACATTCCTGAGCTAAGATTATCTTTTTCCTGGAAAAAATATAAGAAAACATTTTTGTTGCATTTGAAATTGGTGTGCCACAAGTGAGGCATTTTTTAAATAACTAAGCAACATTTTAAGTAATTAAAGTTTTAGATACTCATGTTCAGAATCATTTTATGGCTTACCCAGTCTTTGAGTATTTCTTCTGATTCCTAAAAGGAAAAAGAAAAGATTCAGAGTTATACATTTAATGCTTTATTATTGTTATTTCAACATTACTCACTGCTTACTATTTACTTATATCTTATACTAAACTAAGATAAATTATCCTGGTACAACCATTATGGAAAACAGTATGGAATTTTCTAAGAAAACTAAAAATGTATCTGCCTTTTGACCCAGCAATTCCACTGCTAGGATTATATCCTAAGAACCCTGAAACACCAATCCAAAAGAACCTATGCACACCAATGTTTATAGCAGCACAATTCACAATAGCCAAGAGTTGGAAGCAACCTAAGTGCCCATCAGTAAATGAATGGATCCCCAAATTATGGTACATTTAAACAATAGAATTCTATGCAGCAGAAAGAAAGAAGGAGCTTCTACCCTTTGCAACAGCATCAATGGAACTGGAAAGCATTATGCTGAGTGAAATAAGCCAGGCAGTGAAAGACAAATATCATATGACCTCCCCTTTAACAGGAACCTAAACAACAAAACAAACAAGCAAGCAAAATATAACCAAAGATACTGAAATAGAAAATAGACAGACAGGGACCAGAGGGGTGAGGGGAGGTAATTTCAGGGGGAAAGGGGAAGGATAAAGGACAGATGGACAAAAACTAAGGGGGTTGGAAATGGGAGGGATGTGGGAAGCATTGGAGGGGGGTGGGCTGGGATGGGAGTAGAAGACAGAAAACTGTACTTGAACAATTAAAATAAATAAATTTAAAACACACAAAAATTTAGAAACAAACAAAAAAAACAGCCAACAGAGAGGAAAAAAATAAACCACTAAGAAATTCCTAGAAGTTTGCCAGCTCTGAACCAGAAACTATGGACGAAGACCAAATATATATGAAAAATATATTTTGGTCATCAGAATGATGAAATATATATTTCTTTTTTTTAAGATTTTATTTATCTTTAGAGGGGAAGGGAAGGAGAGAGGGAGAGAAACATCAATGTATGGTTGCCTTTCGTGCATCCCCTGCTGGGAGTTGGCCTGCAGGGAACTGGCCTACAACCCAGGCATGTGCCCTGACTGGGAATCAAACCACGATCGTCTGAGTCGCAGGCCCGCACTCAATCCACTGAGCTACACCAGCCAGGGCTGAAATATATATTTCTTATTAATCACAACATCACAAAAGGCAAGAGATAAGCAGGCCCATTGTCTATATTACGCATGGGGCAACTTTAGACTGTACCATCAACTGTGTAAACATCAGTAGTTATTTATTTACAAATATAAAATTGTCCATTAAATATAACAGTTGCTGATGTCTGTAAAGTGTTTGAAGAAGTTATGCTTTTTATCTGCCATGGGCAAAGACTTCTATTACCAAATGGAAGCATTTGAAAGGCTTTAAATATTAATGAGATACCACAAAAATTATACCAGTAAGAAAATATCACTACAAAGGATTTCCTAGATATTTCATCAAATTATATGTATATATGAAAGAGTGATTTATACTATATATAAATACATACATACAAAGATAAAATCACTACAGTTCGATATATATTTTTTCTTAATCTATTGTATCTTTTCATGTCATAAAGATTGAGCTGCATCATTATTTTAGTAGTTATGTTTCATGTCATACACATGCTGAGTTGCATACACTATGGGCTCCATCTCTCATTGAGGCACGTTTCCAACTTTCAGTGATATAAATACCCTGGCACTGAATATCAGTGTATGTACATATTTGCATAATTACCTGGTGGCTTCCTGATAAAAATATTAGATCCAAAGTTAATTGCGTATATGGTTTTTAATGCGTATTGCTAAGTGTCCAAGTAAGTACTTTAAAATACAACAGCAGTGGTCTAGAGATACTGCTCTAAGAACTATCACCAAGTGTGATAGGGCCCATTATGACCACAAATGGGGAACACAGTACTACTTAGTTGCTCACGAAGTGGAAATATTTTATTCCTCATTTGCAACAACAAAGAAATATGCTTTATATTCAAAGACTTTACTAAATATGTTTGGTTTATTAAATTAGGCAAAATTAGCCCACATGTCAGAACTATTAAGCAATATTGGTTAATATTCTTATTATGTTTATAACCCATAAATATTGTAATTATTATTTTTAAATACTGTTAAACATACCAGTGATTAAATTATCATTTGGGTGAGGAGAAGTTTTATTGCTGTTTGGATTTTATACATAAAATCACAATCTTTATTATAAAGTTTCATAGTCATTATATGTATTTTAAAGAGATATTAAACCTGGTTGTGGACAGACTTACTATAAAAAAACCCTCTTTTTTTAGTACCAGTCTTCCCTGGCCATCAACAATTAGGTGTTACCTATGAAAGCTCTATATCTGTCCTAGACTAGCATTGGGATTATTTTAATGCTATGTGGTCTTCAATGGTATTTAAAACGTTATGTTGTTGAAAAACAAAGCAAAATACTTTCTTCACCCATAAAACATATTTTTTCTTACATTTAAATTTTTCTAATGTGTTTCATAACTTTTGATTACATACATTTTGAAAGTTAAATTTTATTTTTCTTACAGTAATCTTTTTTTACTTTTTTAAAAAAATTATTTTGTTCAATTGTAGTTTTCTGCAGTCATCTTTATAAAAGGTTTTCTTGTTGTGAATGAACTCATGTGACAACAAGGTATCATTTTATTATGTGATGACATTTATGTGTCTGTGAAAAATTCTTGGCATTTCCACTAATCAATAAATTATTTATTACATTTATTATACCACCAAAACTAGGAAAAGAAAAAAGATGCTATTCTGCTGTTGTTAAAGTTTTTAAATAATATCCATATTTTTCCTAAATGTATTCATTTCTATGCAAAATGGTAGGCTGCTTGAACCTTCCCAGTTTGGGGACCTTCTTTATATTGATTTTTATTTTTTAAATTGATAAGATAGTATTACTTTTATTTATCAAGTTACTAGAAAATAACTATTGAAGGCTCATTGAAATAACTCTAAAAAATTTCAATTAATTATTAGTGGAGAACTTGATGATAAACTATTCTACAATAAACTACTCCTATTTTATTGCTTAGGAATAGCTTGATACAATCTGATAGAGTTTTTAATTATCTGAATATATTATTCTTTTTGACAATAAGACAAAGTCTTCATTTTCAATGGATATGTCATGCTATAGATGAATGATAAAGATAATATTTGGTGATATATATTTATATAATCTCATCTAATCCTTAGATAAGGATGCTATTATTAGAATTAATAAAGCTGAGTTTTCCTAGTTTTACAACAGAATATTCTTGTTGCATATTCACATATGTGTTCTCATTAGATTTTTGCACAAAACATTCTGCAAAGTTAAACACTAGTGCTCATTAATTGCTTATCTGCAAATTTCTTTTCTTCTCCACCACACTCTCTCTATTTACTACAACAGTCTTGCTCACCAAGCGAAATCCCAAATCAAATGGCTCTTTTTTCTTTCATATCTCCTTTCAAAGTTCCATGTATAATTAATAATTCCTTCCCCTGTACTCCTATAGCAGTCTGGTTCAAATATACCTTCATTGCTACTGATCAAATTATACACTTGATTTCACTTTTAAGTCCTCAAAAAGAGGATGTACTTAATCCATATATGAAAGTGGATAAATGAATGAGATACTCAAGTACTCTTAGATGTAGACATTAATAACACATAGCCAGTGGTATATGAACTAAGTCATTTGTATTAGCACCCCTATTTTATATATAAGAAAATTGAGGAACAAAGTAACTAGCTACCTTCCAAAATTGCATGGCTCATAACTAGAAAATGTCAGATATTAACCTAGGTTAGTCTAATGACAGGCTCCTGTCATTGTTAGAAAACACACGAAAAACTTGAACAATTACATAACCAGAGATATGCGTGTTTTCTCTGGTGTGAGTTAATTTTCATGTGCCTACCTCTAGCAAAGGTTTATTTTAGGCAAAACAAGTTATATTCAATGAATAACCAACAGGGTGGCTAAACAGAAAATCCAGTTAGACTTCCCAAGAGTTACCCTTCTGCTCAGCACTGCGCCCTGCACCTGGAGGCAGTGCGAAGGCACTTGTTGGCTGCTCTATCCAGCAAAGCTATCATTTTGAATCAAAAGGCAGTTAAAGTGCTTCTCAGACAAGGTAATGCTAAAGAAGTTCGTCATCACCACGGCATCATTATATGAAATGTTAAAGGGACTTATTTAAGAAAAAGGAAGTCAAAATTACAACCATTAAAATGGCAATAAATTCACAACTCTTATCAATTGAATCTAAAAAACAAACTAAGCAAACAAGCAAAACGGAAACAGAATTATAAATATGGAGATCATTTGGAGGGTTATCATTTGGGGGGGGAGAATGGAGGAAAAGATGCAGGGATTAAGAAGTACAAATTGGTAGGTATAGAATAGACAGGGATGGATGTTAAGAACAGCATAGGAAATGGAGAAGCCAAAGAACTTATGTGTATGACCCATGGACATGAACTAAGGGGGGATTGCTGGAGGAAATGAGGGGTACTAGATAGAGGGGGAAAAGAAACAAAAATTGGGGCAACTAGAATGCCATAATTAATAAAATTTATTTAAAAAAATAAATTTTAAAAAGGAACTTGCAAACTGGGCAAGGGTAATTAATACATGACATGAATTTGAAAGGATTATCCTATCCAAATTTAATGTAAGGATTTTTTAATGACAGGGAGATAATCAAGTACTTTGGTCTCAGGGAACATTTCATGGAAGAAATGGATTTTTAGAGAATTTTGGTGGAGAGGATAAAAAAAAAAAAACATTGAAGGCTAGGCAACAAATTCAAGTGACAAAGAGAGGACCTCAGGGAACTTTTTCACCAGTTGAAAGTTGAAGGATTCATGTCCCTTTCCCAGTATGAAATGATGTCACAGTATCTTTGATTAGTATATACATGTTCAAAGTATTTTCATACTGACTATTTCATTTAATTGTCACACAAATCTGAAGAATGGCAAGGCTGATGTTTTCTCATTTTATAGATGGGGAAGCTAGAGTTTTGCAGAGATCAGGTAACCTCCTAAATTCAGTTGTCTTTTTTTTTTTTAAGGTAAAGGAGCGTGTTACATAGCATTGTAAATATATGTCACTTCCTGATAGTTTTATGTGCTTTTAATCAAGTTTCATGGCCAGTATAATTGTTTTAATCCAATTTTTCCATAGGATTTTTTTCCTCCTCCTGTGAATCTCTATTGCTAATTGTTTGTAAGAGTTAATAAGAATGTCTGAACTTGATTTTTTTCCTTCTTAGCAAGAATGTGCAGCTGCTTTTTGCAGAGATACAAACTAAGTATGTTTGTGATAGATTCTACATTTCTGAGGTTTTTGTCTGAATCTGCTGTTTTCATGGGAAATTGGGGTTAAGTGTAACATAATAGAAAATTATTAATGTTGTGGAGTGAATATATATCAATCTAAATTTACTTTAGCCCAGGTTTTAAGATTAAAACTTTAACTCTACCAGGCAGATTAACATTCTAGTTAAATGTTGATCTGTGACAGCTTTCCTGAAATGACTTTGAAAGGCCAGGGCTGATTTTATGGTTGAAGCAAATGATACTTGAACATGGCTTTCTCAATTTCCCTCCCAAAAATGGGGTAGTAGCCCCATTGATCCACAAAGTAAAGATTATTCTTGTAAAGGGTTAGGTATGTCAGATTTTTGTTTATTTTTCTGCTTTCTGGGATCTTATTTGAAATAAGTAAGGTGTTACTGAAAATTCATTAATTATCAATAAAGGGAAAAGTAACAGAAACTGTAAGGGTAGCAATGTATATATTTTGAGAACAATCGTACCGATAAAAAAAATGAATCTTTTCCCAGAGACAATCAGAAATTTGTGAAACCAAAATACAGGAAATGAGTACCAGATTTCAACTAACATGAACTGGTGTAGGGCCTTGGTCTGCTACTCATTCTGTAACTTTGAAAAAGTTGTTGGACTGATCAGGGTCAGAGTTTTCATGTTTATCATATGTAAATGATATAGACGAAGGACTGAAAGAAATAGATAAAGAAAGAGAATCATTCCTGGGAGAAGACACAGCATGTGAACATCCTGGAGAAAAGGGAGAACATGCCAGCTAGCTGAGTATTGTGGGCATCAAAAAAAAGGCAAGGGAAGGCGGCAGAGAGGAAGAGAGGCTAATTTAGGGCCTTAAACAACACACAAAGAAATTTGACTCTATCCTGTTGGCAACTTCATTTATTAGGTAAAAGTGAAAAGAAGCAAAGGAGATAATGTACCAGGTTTCTTTCCCCTTGCTTTTCTTTTTTCCTTTCTTTTTCCCTTCCTTTCTTTCTTTCAGCATTTCCATACATCCATCCTACACTGTAGCTACACTTAAACATTATTCTCTGGTACCTTCATAGACACTCTGCTGGTCCTCTGAAGTTCAATTATACTGCTTCCTTTACCTAGAAAAGAAGGTTACAGAACTCCTATTTCCCTGCCAATTTTGGCAAAGAAATCCTACTCCCTGGTTGAAAAGGCTTCTCTTGGTTCCCCTAAACTTTGTAATTCTTTCCACTTCTGGAATAACCCTCATATCTCTGAGTAACTCTCTCGAAGACCACATTGGGAATGACTTGTGTACTTTGCTTTTCCAATCCCAATCTACTGGAGGGAAGAACTGTGTCCTACTGGCCTTCAAAGAGTAACATGATGGCTGTTGGCACAGAATAAGTGTTAAATCAATATCTGTTAAATTTGTTTAAACAAACTTAGTTTTGTCAGGGAGTGAGATCCACTAACTTAGTAAGTATTATGATTTATGGCTCATAAGTCACCTCACAAGAAAGGTCTTTATTTTTATTCCTTTCTAAAGTAGCTTGGTTACTTATGATCCCTGTCTTTTTCTATCTCATTACCTTGTTTTATTTTCTTCAAACCACTTACTACTGACTGAACAAACTGGCTACCCATTTGGCAGAGTCCAGTGCAAAATGAAAACACAGGCCCCTTGTTAAAAAGAAAACAAAAAAGCCCTGGCTTGTGTGGCTCAGTGAATTGAGCGCAGGCCTGTGAAGCAAAGGATCATGGTTTGAATCCCAGTCAAGGTACATACCTGGGTTGCAGGCCAGGTCCCCAGTGGGGGACACATGAGAGGCAACCACACATTGATATTTCTCTCTCTCTCTCTCCTTCCCTTTCCCTCTCTCTGAAAATAAATAAATAAAATATTTTTTTAAAAAAAGAAAACAAAAAATACCTACTAAGAATTTCAGGGAGGCAACTGTCAACCTTTAAATAAAGTTGTAAGCCCTTTGGAAGGAGGCCCTGTGTGACTGCACAGGTCACACATCCAAGAGGCCACCCCCAGATCTGTAATTATCTTTTACGTTTCATATGTTCTTTTGTTTCACATTTCCCCCCCTTTCCACTAAACTCCAGGGAAGTGGGGATCATAACTGGTTATCCCCAGTGCCTAAAGGGGCAAATTGGCAGATACTGTCTAATAAGTATTTATTGAATAAAAAATGGCTTTAGATTAGAATTCCATCTTTTAAAATTTTGAAGGTCATTGTCCTGGCAAAATCTGTTCCTTCATGTAACTTCACACAGTGTTTCCAATCTCTGCTATATGATGTATCAATGAGATGAGGACAGTGATTTTTTAAATTAAAAACCAACACTCACCGTGCTGAATAATTTCCATTACCACCCCTAGAATGTGTCTGTAGACTGAATGGCCCAGGAAGGCTCAATTACCACCACTCCCTCAAGGGCCGTCCTTCCCTAAATGTATTTGAGATTCTATAATAGCCAACAATTTTAAGAATATTGCTATTTATTCTAGTCAGTACCTATTTTGTGATGTAAAGACCTTAATTCTCCATTCTTACCAGTCTTACTTCTTTCAAAAGCATTGAATTAACTTTGACAAAGGAAAAGAAAGAACCTGACTGAAGGCAATAAGAGGTTAATTTAAGCTATTGTTTCTGTGACTTGGTGCTGCTCCACAAGACACAATAACTTCATCAGATGGAATTCAAAATTTTAAGGAAAAAGAATTATGGGCTTTCAGACACTCAGAATAGTTGTCCTGATGTATTTGAAAAAAAGATAATTGAAGAGTTTGGATTGTCCTTTAAGAAGATGTCAGAAGATGGTTTGAATCCAATCAAACATTGTTTTAGATAAAAGGAGGTGAATTCTCAATACAGCTATGCACGAATGATTTCTAAAGCAGGAGGGAAAAAGGTGATTTAAGAAAAAGTTCCGCTCTTTCCCTAAAAATTCTCTTTTTCAATTTCATAAATGTATATTAGACTACTGAATTCCAAAATCACATTGATATTAGTGAGTGTATTATTACTTGTAAAGGACAAACTCATAACTAAAATATGATAAAACCTGCCATTTGTTAAGTGACCATAGTATGCCAGATAGATTGTTTAAATACTTCCAAAAGGCCATCTAATATAATCCTCATAGCAATCTATAGGCAGATATCCTCCCCTTCCCCCATTTACAAATAAAGGACTCAAAGCTTAAAAAAAGCAAATACATTGACTAAGGTCACAAAGTGAAAAAGGACAGAGACAAGATTGCAGCTAAATTTCAGTTAGAAAACACATAGGCAATATGTCCATAATAGTTACTTTTAATTTATTGGGGTGACATTAGTTAACAGCATTATATAGGTTTCAAGTGTAGACATCTATGATACAGGACCTTCATATTCCACTCTGTGCCTACCACCCAAAGTCAAATCATCTCCCATTGCCATAAATTTGACATTCTTTTCCCTTTCTCCTCCACCCCCATTCTCTCTGGTAACCGCCATACTGTTGTCTGTGTCTGAGCTTTTGTTTGTTCTTCTTGTCTGTTCATTCATTGCTTTGTTTTATATCCTATGTGTGAATGAAATCATATGGTTTAACTTTTTCTGTCTGAATTATTTCACTTAGCATGCTATTCTCAAGGTCCACCCATGTTGTCACAAATGGTAGTCTTTCATCTTTTCTTATGGCTGAGCGCTATCCCACTGTGTATATGTACCCCATCTTCCTTATCCAACCATTTAGCAAAGGACACTTCAATTGTCTCCATGTCCTGGTCACCATGAATAATGCTGCGATGAATATAGGGGTGCATATGTCTCTGTGAGTAAATGTTTTCAAAATTTTGGGTAGATACTCAGAAGAGGGGTTACTGAGTCATATGGTAACACTATTTTTAACTTTTTGAGGAACCTCTATACTGTTTTCCATAGCGGCTGTACCAGTTTACATTCCTACCAGCGATGAATAACTGTTCCTTTGCCTTCACAACCTCTTCAACATTTGTTATTATTGTCTTGTTGAGAATAGCCATTCTAACAGGTATATGGTGGTATCTCATTGTAGTTTGGATTTGCATTTTCCTAATAGCTAGGGCAGTTGAGCATCTTTTCATGAATCCGTGGGCCATTTGTATGTCTTCTTCAGAAAAGTGTCTGTTCAGATCCGCCACTCATTTTGAATTGGATTGTTTGGTTGATTTTGGGGGGGTGGGTGGGTATTGAGTTGTAGTTTATGTCTGAACAAAGAGTTAATATCTAGAATAATTTGAATATTCTTTTAGAGAGGGATGTGTAGCCTTATCATAACTACAATTATGGTGGCATAGACTACTATAGTAAAGTTTTATTTCATTTTATATGTGCAAATAACTTTTTAGAGTAACCAACTAAATAGGGAAACATGACATAAAATCCAATTCTTCTAGTTATTTCAAACTTGTTTGCTAAAAATGACTCTTCCCACATAAGTGGCTGGACAAAGTTCTCACCCCTACATCCAAATGTGTATCTGATCATTTGAAGAGCACTGCTAAGTCCCACTGCCAAACCTGTATCCCTCAACCAGTCTTTCCTCTTCTGAAACATTCTTAATGAGGTTCATTTCTCTGACTTGACATCACTCTGTTCAGTAAACCTTGAGAGAGTACAGAAATGGTCCCAGAGATTGCTAACACATTTCCCCATCAGAATCGACCTATTTATTTGTTTATCTTATTACTAAAACTTGAACTTGTGGAGCAAAAAATAAATACTATTTTAGGGATGGTATATAACAACAGGGACATCTATGAGGTTCTCTGAGAGGAAAAAATGTAAGCAAAAAATATATTTTCACAGGTGTAGATGGGTGTGGATGAAGATAAATTGGAGGGTGGATGTTAGACTTGATGGAGTGAGAGAGGCTAACTACCTTTCTGAGGTGACTAGGATATGATAGGGGCTTCAACAAGAATGGCATGAGACTGTGAGAAATGTGGGAAAAAGTGTGTAAATGATTGAAGAAAGGAATGAGTGGAAAGAGTAATAATTGCATTAGAGAAATGAGAATCTGTATCTGTACTCAGGCATATGAGAACTGGATTCCAGGAAGGCAGCCAAAGAGGCTGTGTTTTGGGCAGTACCCAGCAGAGTAATAGGAAGCCATATACACATTAAATTAAGCATTGACTGCAATGGGCCAGGGTATTTGAGATGCTGGGTGGTTATCATATGATACTTGTTCCCTGCCACAAATCCACATTAATTTTGCAAAAAAGAATTTGTTTAATATGAAATAAGGTGTATTCACTAACATACAGAAGTGGGTCAAATTTCTACTTATAAAACAGAAATTAATTCTAGGTAATTCTAGCCTCCCCCTAAAAAAAAAACAAAGAACAAATTGGAAAAATCAACTAGTCGTATCTTCATGATTTGGGGATAAAAATGAGATAGATCTGAAATTTTGCTGTACAATCTCCCCTTCCCTGTACTCTTTGTTTTTAGGAAAACCCAGAAACAGCAGAGAGAACACTCCTAAGTGGTCAGCAGACATGAATTCACTCTGTGGCCCCTCTACGGTTTATTGGCCTTCTCTTGGCTTTAGTTTCTTCACCTGTAAAATGAGTATTGTTCTAAGTCAGTGATTCACAACCAGTGTGCCACAAGAATTTGTAAAACATGCAATACCTGACTATTTAGTCAGGGGCACTGACCTCTTTTCCCTTAGATTGTCACATAAAAAATATATAACCTCAGCCAACACAGCAATGGCCATTTGGTGTGAAAGAATAAAGGTTAATTATATCTATTTTGACAGAATGGCAAAAAATACATTTTTTGGTGTACTTTGGAATTTTAGTAATTAGTTTATGCATGCCATGAGATGGAAAGGGTTGAAAATCACTGCTCTAAGAAATTTCATATGTCCCTTTTCCTCTAAGGTCATCAACTCATTAAAATTTTAGTATTTTATTTTTTTGCCTAGAAACCCCTCCATATACTCACATTTAATTACCTAAGATTCTTTTTCTGAGCCCTGGCTGGTGTAGCTCAGTGGATTGAGCACGGGCCTGCGAACCAGAGGATCGCGGTTCGATTCCCAGTCAGGGCAAATGCCTGGGTTGCAGGCAGGTTCCCTGCAGGCCAACTCCCAGCAGGGGATGCACAAAAAGGCAACCATACATTGATGTTTCTCTCCCTCTCTCCTTCCCCTCTAAAGATCAATAAATAAATAAAATATTTAAAAAAAGATTCTTTTTCTGCATAGTGTCAAAATTCCTTGTGTTATGAATTTTTTTGTTTAATTTAAAATATTAAAAGTGGGCACTCTCACCATTTACTACTCTAAAGGTCATGGAAGTTGCCAGCTTGACACCTTTCCTCTGGCATGAAACACTCCCTTTGAACTTGGCAGTAGCAGATGACCTCATTCTCTTCTTAGACAATTTAGCAATAGGCCCCGTCCACTTGAGGTTTAAAGATCTCAGTGATATCCATGTACTGAGTAGCATTGTATGATACCTCACCATACTTTGGAGAAAAATTACAATTTGGCTGCTTTTGTTTGGACAGTTCTAGACATTCATGATAATATTCATGAGGATTAGGTCTACACAAACCTACAACCCTAAAGAAAAGAATACCTTTGTTAGTTTAGGAATTAGCTTGCCTTCGGGATTTAATGTAGAAGGCACATTTCTATGAGACAAAAGTCTTTGTTCCCACTCAGGCTCTGATTATCATGAAAAGGACAGCACAGCTGTGCATCCTCAGGGACTTTGTATCTGAGTGCATTATTGGGAATTGAAAAGGAACAAATGTGCTCCAGTCTGGAGTTTAATTTTGAATCTCTTTCATGGGTATTTTGATAGAAATTTACCTTATGGTTCATCTCTCTTTTAGGTTACTGGTATATTTATTTTTATAGTCATATATACACACATGAGGTTTCTCAGCTGTGGTGGAAATAAGTAAACACATATATTTGGCCTCCTTTTCATTTGATTAAGGTATGCATGCACCTACAGTTATTCTAAGCCATGATTTAGGTCAATGAACATTATTCAGTTCATCACAGGAGCTTCTGATCATAAAATGATTGTGGGTACAGAAAACTGCTCAATATGTCTCTTATGTGTATGTACACAAACGTATACAAGCGTGCATATGGGGGGAGAGTCCATGAAGTGTGTCACTGATAGTTTTAATAGATAATGTATCATAAAATACATTAAATATGTATTTTAATGTATTTATGAGCAGTAAATATGTGTGTTTGTATGCACTTCAATGAACCATAATCATGGTTGTTTATGGTGATTTTTCCATGAACAATCCCTAAAGCTTCCTGTTTTCCTCCTTCTCTGTTGCCTCTGAATTCCTCCACCTGACCGTTTAAGTTATAGCTTATCCAGTCTCATCCTAACTTAACCCTACTTTTCTTAGTATGTATCAATACTTGCAGCTATTTGTAGTCAGGCAAATTCCTTCCCATGCCACATTCCTTCTCATGCCACACACATTAATTTGTCACATGGTACTCTAATAATTGATTTACATGTGGGTTTTTGTTTGTTTGTTTGTTTGTTTGTTTGTGTCAGACCACTCTGGCTCCTTGAAGATAGAAAGAGGTTTTCTTCATAACTGTATTCCCAGAACCTTGTAGAGGGGCTTAGCACATATTTATAGAAGGAAAGAAAAGGGAGGAAGGAGGGAGGAAGGGAGAGGCAGAAACAATGGTAAGAAGGGAGGGAGAATATTTTTCTCTTTCTATCTCTTCTTTGTTGTGCACACTAGATCATTTTAGAGATGTGATTGATTTCCTGAGATAATATTTATTCTTTTATCTACAGTCATCTCTGCATTAAATGCTTTCTGATTTCCTTGCTATCTCTTAGAATTCTATTCTTCCTTCATGATCCTAACAAGGCCCTATTTACATCAAGAAAATTTTTTAGCAGCACCCCCTGAGAAGTACTCATTCCTTCTCTGATTTCCAGCTGTGACTATTTTGAGGGATGAGAGTGTGTGTGTGTGCCCACATGTTTGTGCGTGCACGTTAGTAGGCTGTATGAGCATGTGTATGTGAGTCTGCATTTATTTGTCCTTATCACAAATCTTTCCATTTATACTCTCTGTCTTTTCCCTAAAAACAGTTTTCATCTCTTCATCCCCAAATACCTCCATAAGCAAGTTGAAGATTTTCTTATTCAGGTTCTGGCTCTTTTGAATTTTGTTCTTATTACATTTTTAATAAGTATCACACATGGGGCCTTCTTCCCAGTGTAGAATATTTGTGGACCTTAAATTTAACTGTGCCAGAAAAGGGACATGTGGAAAAAAAACAACTTAAACTGGACATAGGAAACAAAAATATAAATTATGAATGGCAATGACAAAATCAATTTTCTTTTGACCTATATAGCTAAATGTATCTTATTTTTATTGTACATTTCCATTGATTTCAGAGTTCATATCATAGAATTTTCTTTTAATGTAATTTTTGCCTGTGATTTATAGCAAAGCTGTATACTGAATTTCAAGCACCCATTACTGAAATACCATATGCACTGACTGCATAATTCAATGTAATGATTTATGTCAGTAACCTCTGGCCTAGAAGCCTACTTCATTAATCCAAACAACTGATGCAGTCTTTAAAGAAATTGAGCACTTACTGAATTTGTATAAGGCCGCCTAGTGAACCTTACTGTAATTTCCTTTGTGTTATATTACCTGACTAATATGTTTGACAACAGATTTTTAAAAATAAGTTATTCACATTTTAATATTATTCTCTTGCAGGTAGCAAGAGACAGTAGTCAGTGAGACCAAAATAATGCATTTTAACCATTTCTCATACATTTGAGTAAAATATTTGATTTGGAACAAAATCATGCAGAGGTTTTTCTTTTTATTGTAACTGTATTGCCTATGCTGATAATAAAATATTTGAAACCTTGTGATTTATTTACTTGAAATATCAGTTTATATATGGAATAAAATATCTGAGACCCAGTCATCCGTTAACTTGAAAATCATCTGCTTCCCTGGGACTCTATTAAAATTTTAAAGTAATCAGTCCCAGGCTTATCTATTATTTCTTGGGATGTAAATATGTCTGCTTTCTGCATCTGCTGATTGGCCCTTTTTCTTCTTCTACTCCTGTGGTTTGTAATTTTTATAGTGTGAGTTCATCTTCAGTGAAGGGCCTTTTTCTATAGAAGTTTTATGTGTTCTCAGTTGTGGTGGTCTCCTTTCAGAGCTCTTTGAAATGTGCTTCTATTAACTCACAAGATATAACTGATCTCGAATCAGTTTCATGCTTCTTGTCATTCTAAAAAAAATGATACCTAATTTAGGATTGCTGTGTACTTGAATTGGTAAAGGGTTTCCACATCAGCTAACTGGGCCACATTGCTAACTGTGGCCCCAGTGGACAGTTCCGGATTTGGAAAAGCGTGCACTATAGCAAAGCATTCAAATGTATAAAAAATGACCAAAGTCACGGGTGATCAGTTCAATGATGTATTATAAATTACAAGCTCCTATTCTATATTATTGTAGATGACTATACGTATGGCAGGAGTATACAGGAATATGAAACACTAATAGGTATAATAATCCCGACTTTATAGAAATACTGTGAAATAATGTATGGAGACAAGTGTTTTGCATGTATGAAAATCTGAAAGCCTACTATGAGAGTAATGCTGTCTAGCCTTGTCAGGGAGGACTATTCTAGAGTGGGGTAAAGGCTAATTTCAGAAAAGTGATAATAATAACTGTTCTAAGTTTTGGTCAAGCAAGTTGGAGTCTCCTACTTTCTTGATAAATATTAATTTATTGGGGGATATATTGAGTGATACAAAAAGTCTCTAATGAATCAAACAAAATAACAAAAAATGGGAAATGTCTATTAATTAGAATAACATTTTAATAATAGAGCCACGAGGGATGAAAAAACATAATGTTACTGAAAACCCATTTTGTGTCAGGTAGTATGCAGCTGCTTCATAGTCATTATTTCCTTTAATCCTCACAATCACCTCTTTCTACAGATGAGAAAACTAACAGAAGTCAAATATTTAAAAACTGGTGATGTTGATTTTCAAATTAGGCTTTTTCTAAAACCTAAAACTCTCTTTTTTAAAATACAATGCTTCTTAATATAATAATGTTTTGCTTTTCACATTTTGCCTCAGCACTTACGATACTAAGAAACAAGTAGAAGTTGATAAAAATTATTCTTTTATTTCCATTTTCTTAATTGAAATGAATCCCCAAATTGACAGTGTTGTGAAGTTTTCATTTTATTATAATCTTCTGGGTCCCTGAACAAACAATGTAGGTATGACTCTCAGTAAAAACACATTTGTAAACACAGTGCATTTTAGAAGCATAGATGAGCAATGCAGGTTAGAAAAATTGTCATGCATACGATTTTATAATGCTTTGTTATAATTGGTACTTTATTTGTTTTAGGTTTTTCTGGTTCAGTTGGTGTAGTCTTCAGCTGATCCAAATTTTTAGAAAGTGATACTTCATTTGTACATATAATAATTTCTTTATTAATGTTAAAAAACAAAAACAGAAATATGAAGAGGATTAGTAATGATTCAGTCAGTACACTGATGCCAATAAACTTCCTGCACTTTTCTTCTCTCTACGGCCAATGTCACTTTGGTGGTTTCAGTTTACATATTTACAACCGCAACTCCAGTTAGTTTATCCTATCCAGAAAGCTTGCTTCCTTGTGCTTATAATGTCAATAAAAATTAAACATTCTGCTGATTCCTCTAATATTTAAATTATTGAACTATACATTCTTTCACACAGTCACCCAGATTTTAGAAGACAAAGGTTAGGCAAGGGAAAACTGTGTTTTTTTAATCATAAATGCGATAATATAATTTTAACAAATAGGTATTGAATGGTTGGTTTTTGCCAGACACTACATTGAGTTTACATGTATTAGGTAATTTATTCCTTGAGTCAGTCCTATGAAGGAGATACTCTGGTTCCCTAATGTTACAAATGTGGAAATGAAGAAACCGAGCCTCAGCAAGATTAGTACTTAAAATAAAATAGTAATGATGAAATCAAGAAAAAGTAATTAAAATAAGGGAATAAATAGTGTCACTAGAATTTGAATCAGACTTTTTGATGTCAGAACTCACATTCTACATAACTAGGGTATGCCAAATTCCAAGGTTTGTTTATACTGTAGATAACTTAGAATAAGGCAAAATTTTCCTTATATCCCAGAGGTGACCAATCTTGTTTAGATAAAGATGTTTTTTCTGTGCATATGGTGCCTATGCCTTCTTTGTGTGTGTGCATTTCAATAGAACTGTTTGTCTATCACCACAAAATGTGTACAAGTATGTTTTTAGAACCATTATTCATAATCATCATAAAATGGAAACAACCTAAATATCATCAACGGTAGAATGGATGAATAAGCTGTTGCACAATATATTCACATATTGAGAATATATTCACACAGTAAGGAGAATAAGCAAACTATTGCTGTCTGCATTATCATGGTTGATTCTCACAGATAAACTTTTGAGTAGAAAAATCCAGACACAGAATCAGACATGTCCAGTGACTTATATTTCAGAAACTTCAATCTGTGGTGCTTGAAGTCAAGTAGTGAGAGCTTGAGCCAATGAGAGCTTGATGGTGAGGGTGAAATAAAAAACAGAGAGAGATAATAAAGAATGAAAGAGAAGATGAAACTAGTTCATTTTGTATGGGGGTACCAAAAGAGAAAGTTCACCTTGACCGTCAAAATTAAATGGGAGGATGACAGGAGCAGTAAAAGTAGTGCAAACTGAGAGAGAGGCTTACCTATGTACCAGGTAAGCACATTGACTTATGAGTAGTTAAGTGTCTGGATGGAGAAGTCCCCATAAAGGATGAAAACAAAAATAGGGGAGATTTGATGAGAGCTATGTGTTGTATGAAGTCTTATCTTTGTAAATGGTAGTATGGTAATGGATACAATGATCAAAGAAAAGTCTGACGGAATAGTAACAACAAGATGAATCCAAGATCTTGGGCAGTTCTTGTTTTCTGAGTTGGTGGGATAGAGGTGGGAAAAAAGAGAGAGAGAATAAAAGAGATACTGAAGACATGTTGGAAATAATAACTAGAAGAAAGAAGAGGAGAAGGAGGAGGAGTGGTTGAGGAACAGCACTGTGCGAAGTTCATTACACTGCTCGTGAGCTGACTCTATGCTAAGCTTATCTAATACACACACTTAATTATGAAATAAGTATCATTATTCCCATTGGTGAAAATTTAGGTCCACAGAGGTTAAGTAATTTGCTAATTTTTTCAAGAGCATACAGCTAGTGACAAAGTCTTTTTTTATTGTTGTTCAAGTATAGTTGTCTCCATTTCCCCCCTACCCTACCCCCTGCTCCACCCACCCCACCTCCCACTCTTGATCCTACCCCACTTTGTCTTTGTCCATATGTCCTTTGTACATTTCCTTGACGACTCTTCCCCTTCTTTCCCCCATTATCCCTCTTACCCCTCCTCTCTGGTTACTGTCAGTTTGTTCTTAATTTCAATGTCATTGGTTATATTCTGCTTGCTTTTTTTTATTGTCGATTAGGCTCCACTTATAGGTCAGATCATAAGGTATTTGTCTTTCACTTTTGTCTGGTATTTGCCTGGCTTATTTCACTTAGCATAATGCTCTTCAGATCCATCCACGCTGTCACAAAGGGTAGGGGCTCCTTCTTTCTTTTCTGCTTTGTGTAGTATTCCATTGTCTAAAACATACCACAGTTTTTTGACCCACTAATTTACTGATGGGCACTTAGGTTATTTCTAGCACTTGGCTATTGTAAATTGTGCTGCTATGAACATTGGGGTGCATAGGTTCTTTTGAATTGGTGTTTCAGGATTCTTGTGGTATAATCCCAGCAGTGGAATTGCTGGGTCAAACGGCAGTTCCATTTTTAGTTTTCTGAGGAAGTTCCAAATGGTTTTTTACAGTGACTGAAACAGTTTTTATTCCCACCAACAGGGTACTAAGTTTCCTTTTCTCCACAACCTTACCAGCAGTTATTGTTTATTCATTTGTTTATGATGGTGATTCTCACTGGTGTGAAGTGGTATCTCATCATAGTTTTAATTTTCATTTCTTTGTTGCTGGTGATGCTAAGCATCTTTTTATATGTCTCTGAGTCCTCTGTATGTCCTCCTTGGAGAAGTGTCTCTTTGGGTCCTTTGTCCATTTTTTAATTGGGTTGTTTGTCTTCCTGGAGTGGAGTCATGTAAGTTCTTTATTTATTTTGGAGATCAAACCCTTATCTGAGGTGTCATTGGCAAATGTATTTTTCCTGTATGATTGGTTTCTTTTTCATTTTGCTGATGTTTTCTTTAGCCATGCAGCTTTTTATTTTGATGAAATCTCATTTGTTTATTCTTTCCATTATGTCCCTTGCCAGATAAAGACACAACAAAGAAAGAAAACTACAGGCCAGTATCACTGATGAACATAGACAATAAAATCTTCAACAATATATTGGCAAAGCACATCCAGCAATACACTGAAAAGATCAGAGACCATGCTCAAGTGAGAGTTATCCCAAGGATGCAAGGATGGTACAATATTCATGAATCAATAAACATAATGCATCACATAAACTAAGGGAAAGACAATCACATGTCCATATCAATAGATGCAAAAAAAGCATTTGATAAGGTACAGCACCCATTTATCATAAAAACATTCAGTAAAGTGGGAGTAGAGGAAGATACCTCAACATTATAAAGCCTATATACAAGAAACCTATAACCAAAACTATATTCAATGGACAAAATCTAAAAGCTTTGACACTAAGATCAGGAACAAGGCAAGGATGTCTACTTTCACCACTTCTACTGAAAATAGTATAGTAAGTCCTAGCCACAGTGATCAGGCAAGGAAAAGAAATGAATGATATCTGAATTGGAAAGGAGGAAGTAAAACTGTCATTGTTTGTAAATGACATGATAGTGTACATAGAAAGCCCTATAGACTCTACCAAAAAATTACTCACCCTAATAAATGAATTTGGCAGCCTAGATTCAAATCTAGTCTTTCTAGCAGTATAACTCCAGAATTTAGCATTAAAATACAGAAGCAGAAAAATACCTTTGCCTTGGAACACAATAAAAAAAAAGAGTTCAAAGGAGAAAGTATTTACAATCATTAAAATTTTTCAAAATCAAGGCACATTAATTGAGACTTTGCAATCAATCATGTGTTTGCTAGGCATAAAACTGGCCTAAAGCTTTCTGGACAACAGATCTAAGAAAAAGAGCAAGTGAATGAAAAAGGGGGCATTTTGAAATGGAGAAGAAAGAGTTCATATGAGATATTTTTTCAGCGTCACTATTCCTCAACCCTTTCTCACCTTATTTCCCCTAATGACTTGCATGTTAATAATTCTCCCCCCTCATGGACTCCTTTCTTAATTATTCAGCTTTGGCAAGGTCTCTCTTATAACCAAACATTCTTTTTTTCAATCTTGTTATCTGCTTTGTGCTCTCACAGACTTGCCTTAATCCCCTTACTTCTGGGAGTGGTATTGAAAATTTAAAAGTGTATCAAATTCTTTCTCTTTTCTTACCATCTTAGAATTGTGGAGGAGGTGGGAGAGAGACTGCCATTGAAAAAATGAGTAGATGTTTTGAGTTGAAGTCTTAATTTTAGTGGAAGATTAGAACTTTATAGAAAAAATGGGTTTATTCACAGTAGAACAAAGGATGAACCAAGAACCTGAAATGAACTCTGTGGGAAATCTTGTGTTATATACTAGAACATTCACTCTCGAGTAGAAATCAGGGAAATGGGAGGTAAAGGGAACAAACTATGCAGTTATAGGGTAAGCATATATGAATTGCGAGGAACATACTGGGGAAATAGATACGAATGGTAGGCAGAGATTCTAGTGGGAATATTTACACATTAATAACACTTCCTCAAACTCCCACCAAGAGATCAGATTCTACAGCTGTCATATGGAGAAATTAAAGAAATGGGCTTATAGACAAAACCAGGTATATAAGACATCAGGGATGTATATATTTCAAAACTATCTATTTACTATGGATTTTCTTGTTTTACAGAATCACATTTTTCTTAATGTTAATTAAAAGTCATAGTTCTCTACCACACAGCTTTCACTTCCCATGTCTTACTTCTTCTATTCATTCAATTTATTACTTACCGAATAGAACCATAGCTCAGTG
Source organism: Sturnira hondurensis (assembly GCF_014824575.4). NCBI lineage: Eukaryota > Metazoa > Chordata > Mammalia > Chiroptera > Phyllostomidae > Sturnira > Sturnira hondurensis. Next base: position 2,178,432 of record NW_028091775.1, read on the forward strand.
TTTACTTCAGGTTTAATGTTCGAAGGCTTCTACTTCAGAGTAAGAGATGATGAAAAGGCTGATTTGGGCTGCTCCTACCCCCAAATCAAAGCAATGTCCTGAACAATAATTTGTTCTTTCTTTGTAATGTCAACTTTCAGAGGATAATTTTAATGTATCTCAAAAACATTTGTCTTATTAGCTCTGTGGACATTCTCCTTCAAATCCTATTTTAGCTATAGAATCTTATTAATATATTTCACTACTCTAGAGTGCAAAGGTAAATCTTGCACTAACACTTTGTATTCAAAAGAAAAGTTATCCAAAGAATATATACTTAGTGTATAAGCATATATTCTGTAATGTACAAACAAAAAATTAATGACAAATTTGCTATATTTTAAGACAAATTAAACATGTAAAAAATATGCAAAGCTATGGTGTTTTCCATGTATTAGCAAATTAAAATTTATCTCAAGAGAGAAAAAAGCCAAAGGACAAACATCAGTATGATTTCCAAAGGCTACATTAAAATCATTTCAGTATTAGAAAAAATGATTTAGACAGAGACATGGATAAAAATGGGGGAAATGTACTTTGCTAAGCAACTGTCTCCCCAGAATTACAGGATAAAAATTCAGACCTGCCAACCATGTTAAAGTCTTCCAGAGAACATGTTTTGTTGATGGCTTTATTTTGCCTAAACAAAGAATAGTTTTATGTTGCACAAACCTGAACTATAATTTGCTAAAACAGAGCTCCTGAATTTCCAATTTTGTTAATTGAATCTGAAGTAGAGTACCCTAGGCTGATGTGATAATCCACACCCTGGAACAAGACACTGCTGGCAAAATTTGTTTCCAGTCTCGTGTACCTCCATAGTTCCGTAGAACTAATGGGTTCTAATTTTTTTTCATTTTTATGTTGTTTATCCCACTGGTATTAGATGTACTTTGTGTGTTGCCTGCAACTTCTGTGGTGACTTGTAACACTCAAGGACCTAAGAGTCTATCATCCTGGTCATTCTTTTTGAATAAGTTATTGCAATGTCTCATGATGCTGAGTTACAACTTGCAAGAAAAAAGGTGGGGGGGGGAGTGTGATCAAATAAAGTAAAAAGAACAATATTAAGCTGCAACTACATTGTGAATTTGTTATATCTCCTTTTCCAAAATGTGTAGTCCAAAGAAAAGCAATGTCATGATGCTATTTTTTTCTATCGAAGTAACCTTTGGGATTTAGATTTTAAAAGGAATTGGGAGGAAATGAAAGAATAAGGGCTATACGATGCTTAGTGCTGGTATAGAGAATGAGTTGAAATTGTCAGGTCATTTGAGCGGCTCTGGAATGTTATCATGAATCCAAAAATACTGAAGAAAGACAAAAGGTTTTTTTGGAATGTAAACCATAAGCTGGATGAGGTATAAGTCAATGTTGTTCACTGGGGCACCTAATACAGAAAGTGATGTTAAGTAGGGACTTGGTAAAAAATCAATTAAATAACACTCTCTAGATAAACCCCACAGAACTTGAGTGGGATTTGTCTTCAGTTGTCACTCTTAATATTGGGATTCCCTAGGCTATGGCCTAAGCCTTCCACTTTTTGTTTACAGCACCCTCTCCAATTTGTATGCTTTTAAATACCCTCTCTATGACAGTGATTCCAAATGTGTGACCTCTCACTGAACTACAGATTTCCACACCCAACTTCCTACTTGACATTAGTCACATAACTAAGAATCAATCACCTCAGCCTAATACAGAATCACCACAGCCAATACACACAGTACTAAACTGATATTCTCCACCAGTCTTGCCCATCTCAGTAAATGTGACTAATATCCACTCGGTTACTAAAATCCCAAGCCAGCAATCTTCTTTTATCTTTCTTTAACTCAATACCCATAACTAATTCATGGCCAAATCCTGTCATCTCTACCTCCAAAATGTATCCCAGATCCACCCAGATCTATCCAATGTTCTCCTTCTCCAATTATACTTTAGTCTCAACTACCATAAGCTCTTTCCAGGAAAGTTTCAAAACTGATTTGTCAATTTTTATTCCTGCCTCTGCTTTCCATTTTCCAGAGTAGCCACAGGCACATCTAAAACAAAATCAGATAAAGTCACTCTGCTTCTTAAAGTGCCCTGTGAATTTCATTGTCCTTAGAATATAATCCAGCTCTGGCTGGTGTGGCTCAGTGGATTGAGTGCTGGCTTTCAAACCAGGGTGGCAAGTTTGATTCCCAGGCAGTGCACGTGCCTGGGTTGCAGGCCAGGTCCCTGCAACCACACATTGATGTTTCTTTCCCTCTTTTCTTCCTCCCCTCCCCTCTCTAAAATAAATAAATAAGTAAATAAAATATTTGTTTTAAAGAATATAATTCAAACTTCTCAGCAATGGCCTGCCATGCATTGTAAGATCTGGTCCCCACCTACCTCTCTTTATCTTTCCTCACTTTCTTTCTGCTTGCAAGATCCCAGTGATACTGGCCTTCCTATTGCTTGAATATAAGTTTTCACAAGGCCTCATGTGTTCACTGCTCCTTTGCATAAACATTCTATCCACCTGCTCCTCTGTCTTGTGTTATTCAGGCCTGATCTTCCAATCTACACTATTCTTCCTTTGAGCCACATCACTTGTTTCATTTCTCTCATTTCACTAATTGCTTGAAAATATGTGTTTTACTTCTGTTTCTGTGTACTTGCTTTTAGTCTTCCTCGGCCTTGCCTCTCCATGCTGCGAGAATATAAGTAGGAAACAGAAACATTTCTATGTGGTTATCACTGTATCCTTAGGACCTAGAATAGTGCCCAACACACAGCAGATGCTGAAATACTTGTTTAATAAATGAGTTTTAAGAAAAATAAAGCATGACTTCTTCATTTTAACCCACTAATTTCTCTTCTTAATATTACAAAATTGTTGATTGCATTTATCACATGGTTGATATATTTTTCATAATGTGAAATATTTAATTAAGGGAACAGGGAGCAACAGGATAATCTCTCTACGTAAGTGTCTGTGTGTAGAGTGACCAGACAGGCAGCCATTCTCAGATTCTAAGAGGAAGAATGGACCTAACAGGGAATGAAAAAGCAAAAAGCTAGAGCCCTTTATATTCTGGAGGATAGTTGAAAATCTAGCAGAACTAACAATCCTTCATGTCCTGGGGCCCTCTTGCAGGGTGGATTCCTTGAATTTGGGACTTAGTTTTGAAACTATGACAAGAAACTTGGTTGAAACAAAGGGCTTTATTCCTTGCTATTTATATTTTCACTATCTTCTACTTCTTTTCTATCTATGTTTAGAAGTAGACACCTTTAGAAAACTACGAAATGGCTTTGAGTGTTTTGAAAACAGGTCAGAGGAGAACGTGTAGACTGTTCTTCAGTGGAATTGGGAGAAGAGTAAGTAGTAACAGGAGAATGGTTAGGAAGGGTAGAACCTGGGAAGAAGAAGGAAGAGAGTATCAGAATCTTTGTCTTTAACTAGCAGTTGAGTTCATTAACATTTGTTTGGAGATCATCAAGAGGCCATATTGCCCTATTTACCCTTGAGCAGGACTTGGCAATGAGAGACTGGCATCCTCCCCCCCAACCCTTGGAATGTCCCAGAGCCTTTTCAAAGATGCAGCCTTGATAGAATAAAGTGTTATTGGGACCACTGGGAAATGATACATGACTGAACCCACTTAAGGGCTCTATGTAAACTTTTAAGATTCTGACAGGTAGGTGCTGAACTTTACTCATTTTGTGGTTGCCCAATATAAACCTCACATGTAAGTTCCCTTGTTAAAGATGCTGCCCACCAATCTGAAGTGGCCTGCCTCTTCCCTTGGACTCCCCGAGTCCTTGTGTCCAGACCTACTACACCTGGGAAACTCCTGAGTTTGCAAACCAGCATGTTTACTGTGGCTACTGATATACCATGTTTGTATTTATTTGCATCATTTTGTTTTGTATTTTTTAACTTAGCCATCTCTATGTATATTTCTTTTTTCTAATTATTTATTTCTTTTTAATAAATTTGGATATTATACCTTCTATTTTTCCTTGTTATTGCCTTTAAATCTTAATGCTCATAACATACTGAATGAAGTATAAAGTTAACTGGTATTTTTAATGCTTCTGCCAAATAAGAGATTTATAACACTTTAATTGTAACCACTTCCACCAGCATTGTACATGTAATAGGTATTTAGTATTTTTAGTCACTTTGGTTTAATTCACCTGCAATTGATTATTGATATTACTATATTTTTATGTTTTTATAGTCATTGATTTTTTAGATTTACCTACTTATATCAGTTTGTTAACTCAATATTCTTTCATTCTGAATTGTTTCTTTTTCCTAAATTATATCCTTTGGTTGTTTGTTTGTTTGTTTTAATCCTCACCCAAGGATATGTTTATTGATTTGAGAGAGAAGGGAAAGCAGAGAGAGAGAAGGAGAGCATCCCTTGGTTGCCTCCCATATGCACCCTGACTGGGATTGAACCCACAATCTAGGTATGTGCCTTGATCAGAAATTGAACCCACAAACTTTTGGTGTACTGGATGATGCTCCAATCAACTGAGCCACTCTCCCAGGGCCTAATTATATCCTTTAGATTATTTTCAGTAAAAGTATGTAGTAGAAACATGTAGGGTTTTTTGTCTGAAAATATATTTTTAACCTTCATTAAAATTAGCATATAGATAGGTAATGTTATTAATAAAATAATGAAGTGCCCTGGCTGGTGTAGCTCAGTGGATTGAGCGTGGCCTGCGAACCAGAGGATCGTGGTTCGATTCCCAGTCGGGGCACATGCCTGGGTTGCAGGCCAGTTCCCTGCAGGCCAACTCCCAGCAGGGGACGCAGGGGACGCAGGGGACGCACTAAAGGAAACCATGCATTGATGTTTCTCTCCCTCTCTCCTTCCCCTCTAAAGATAAATAAATAAATTTAAAAATAAAAAAAGTGACTGAAATGGTTAATGTAACAAAAAAAATAATAAAATAAAATAATGAAGTTATTTCTCTTAGCACTTTTGAGTTATGATTCTTCTATCTCACATCTTTTGCTGTTGTTGAAAGGTTTGCTGTAAACCTGATTTGCTTCAGTTTAAATACTTATTTTGTCCTGTAGCTATCTTTGTTTTATTTATATTTGTTTGTGAGGTAGACTTAATTTTATTTATCTGGTTTGAGATTTATTTAGCTTCCTGAAAACAGGGTGGCATAGATTTATATAGATATATAGGGACATATCATACAATAAGTTATATATGTGATATCACAATTCTTGAACCTTTTTCATATATTACTCTTTTAAGATTACTTTTTCCTATTCTTTTTCTGAATCCTATTACTAGACAAATGTTGGATCATCTCATTCAATCTTTATGTCTCATCTCTCTCTAGTAATTGTTTTCATCTGTGCTTCTCTGGCAAAATGAATAATTTCTTAAGTTCTATACTTCTGTTAAATTTGTTTAGTTGTATTTAATATATCTGTTTATTATTTAGTTTCAATGATTATATTTTTATTTTAAAAATTAGAAGAAGTACTCATTGAAAATTATTGTGTTCTTTTTAAAACATCTTGTTTCAGATATGTTCTCTTCCATCTTTTATTCTTAAAAATTTTAAACAATTATTTTATAATCTGAGTTTAGAAATGCAATTAGGTGAATGTTTTGCTGTTTATTATCTTGCTCTTTGACTCTTATATTGACTCTCAGTCAAGATTTCCTTTTGTGTTTTCTATTTATGGATTTCAGTTCCTGTTTAGCAAGGCTTTACATATTTGTAGTTTCTAAATGTCCTTTGTTGAGTGACGATTCACGCTTCCAAAGTGGTACAAACCCAGGAATACTATTTTGCTAAATATTCTCTGTAGAATCTCTCTAATCTTGTCAATAGTATTAATCAAACCCCAAACCTGTGTAATTTTTTCAAGAGAAACTTTTTAATTTCTTGTCCTAGAAACCCCAAGACTCTTAGAGAAGATTGATAAATGTCACATAGAACCAAAAGATCAGTAAATCTATATGTCATTTCTACATTTAGCTTCAATTTTGACCACTGAAAATTCTCTTAATGTGTTTCATTCAGTTTTGAATTTGAAATAATATTTATTATGTTTTATCCAGTTTTCCAAAAAATATTTTATAGTAAGATTGTTGTTGGTTTACCATACTTGATGCATCTTTTTTACTGAAATGGAGCTACTTTAATCTGTGTTTTTATTTTAGTTCTGTGAATAAAGGTAAAAAACTAATAACGAAGTAAGAGTTACTTGTTCAGGAGGAAAAAAACTGAGATCTTGTGTTTAGCCTTCCCTTTTTTTTTTTTTTTTTTTTACAAAGAAAGTCTCTTCTAGCCTCTAGGCTGTTTATGGAATATATATATAGTTAGGCTCAGTCATACCAATTTCCTTTCATTTTCACTTTTTTCCAATTACCACTCATCTTCTGACCCTTCAGCCCAAGCCCTGGATTGGCTCATGACTTATACGAGAAAAAAAAAGGACTGAAGTTTTGGTATGAAGGAAAGGAAATGCCAAAAATAAAGAAAAATCTGATAACATTAGAAAAGAATTCCTCTGACCACCTGTGTATATTTTATATTCATACATGTGTATGTGTGTGTCAGAACAATAGAAGGTGAGATAGAATTCATTTAATATTCATGTACTATATACTCGTGTATATATTTCAATTTTATGGGAATTTAAGAATTTCATTACTAAAATGACTATGCTGAGAGTGATTACCTACTTGCATTTATTTTTCATAATTATTTTTATAATTGGTTCCACAAGTACACATAGAAATAGCTGGCTTATTCCTACCACCTGCCTAATATAGATATACAAGGAAGGCAATGATACACATTTAATTTTTTCATTACTTTATTTTCTAACATATCATAACCTTACAATATCAGAATGCTATCTAACTTAGTATCCTGTTCCCGCATTCAAACACCATGGTCCATTTATAGAAAATTGACTCTCTTGAAAATTAAATGTTTAAATATGAGGAGGTGAATCATTGATCGCAATTGTTATTTGAATCAATTCGCATATGAAAAGGTCCTCACAAACCTCCTTTACAGGGAAAACTTTTGTAGGTCCATGTGCTATCCATAAAGCATTTCATTTAGGATGACTTTATTCCCACACTCATGCCAGCATCTCTGGGGTCAAAACAAAAGCTTCAAAGTTTTTGACAGGATCTGCTTTCTCCTCTCAATCCACTAGTTATCCATTTAGTAAGTTGTCTGCTTCATAGAGAGGGATTTTCATATTCTGTGATGCAATTCTCAGAACTTAATCAAAATACAAAAGAAAAAAAGCGCTAAAAAATATCAGGCAAAAATAAAGAAAGAAAACTTGGCCTGATAAAGATAGTGAATTAGATAGATGAACGTGCTAGAAATTATAAATTATTGAAAAAATGGTACTAAAACCTAGAGGGTTTAATTGGTACTGTTCTTTGGCAACTAAAATCACATGTAAGTAAAACTCCATTTTTTGAAGAATCAATGTAGGGGGGGCGGGAGTAAGAGGGATTGAGATCATTTTGTTGTTCCCCTTATTTATTCATTTAGTGGTTGATTCTCCTATGTGCCCTGACAGGGGTGAAGGCCACAGCCTGGGGATATCGACAATGCTCTAACCAACTGTTACTTGAAAATTTATTAAGTAATCCAATAATAATATATCTTGATATTTAATATATTATATTAATATAATAGGGAAGTATTTAATAAAATGAATGAATAGCCAATTTATAATCATCTGAGAAAAATTTTGAAGTATAAAGTGATTATGGACTCAGAAGGAAAATAAAGGATGAGGCCTTATGAGTGTGTAACACACCTGCATGTTTCATATTGTCACAGTCTGATGTGGCATAGTTAACTCGGCCAAGATTACACAGTTACCAACAAAGCAGTTATAATTTCAGTCTGCATAAGAAGATAGATGATCTGTTTATAAGATTATGCTACTAATTTCATTCTTGCTGCTAGGGTGACTGTGTTAATGGTTCAAGGCAAATATGTCATTTTTCCCTCAAGACAACTAATTTCAAGCATATGCTATGCTAATAGATTTCCACTAAGTATTGTCACCTTTCTGTGCAACATTCAAACCCATAAAAATCTTAAACATAGAAATAACATATCCCCATATGACACAAAAATCTTTAAGAACGTGTCTAAAAAGTCAGTTAACAATAGAAGAAAATTTTAATTTCTTGATTTATTTTTATGAAACTAAAATGCTCCTTTCTTAATGGGTATCACTAATTCTTTGAAATTCAATATTTATTCAGCAAAAAATATGTGCAATGCAACTGTATTGTTCTCTTAAAGAATGGTAGATGAACATAAGAAAAATGTATACCTTATCTGTATATTAAAGGCATTGTACCTTTAGCTCAATGGCCATCTTCTGGACCTCTCCCATGACAAAAGCATAGCAGGCGGTCTTCTTCATCAGCAAAAATGGACAGGGCCCAGGCATAGACACCTACATCTATAAGATAGTACCTGCTGAGTACTGTAATAGAGATATGGAATACAGTGGTGACATCCAGAAAGAGGAGAGTAATTCCTTCTCTGGATATCCAGATAGCTTCATTGAAGACATGTTCATTGGTCTGGGCCTAAAGAGTGGGAGAAAGAATATTGAGGCAGGGAAAGGGGGGTAAACCAAAATACTGTTTTAACAAAGAAAGTTGTGTTTGAGATGTGGTGTGAGCATAGGGCACAAGAGAAAATAGTTGGAAATAAATCTGAAAGGTAAAATGAGGATGCTTTGGAGAATTGTGGAATAGATACTTTGAAAGGTAGAATAGAAGCAGCTCACTGAAGCCACTGATCACTATGCTAAATACTTCAGCTTTTTTTGGCAGGAGGTGTAGACAACAGAATTTTTTTAGCTCAGTAAGGTGATTTATATGGCATTATTAAAACTGTGTATTAGGTTAAGTATTTCCACAATTGTGTTCATGCCAGGACCAAGGTTACAGTATACAGTAGCCCTGTACTTCTGCCTACCTTTTAAAATTAAGCACGAGAAGAAAATATTGATGCAATGTATGCATATGCCAGTGAGTGTACATAAAAGATTTTGAAAAAAACAACTAGTTATCTAATTTGGATCTAAAAAGGTGGGGATAAACACTTTTATTTGAAGTAACTAAAAGACTGAGGTAAGACAAGGTATTTTTACTGCTTATTTAATTTTGCTTTTGTAGGTACATTCACAAAATGTGTTTGAAGACAATTTAAATGTTTTGGTAGTTTTATGATTGCAGTCTCAAAATATATTTTTGCTCTTTCAGATGATGGTGCCTGTCAATTAACTGAACAATTGTGGTAAGTTAGTTTTTCTTTTCTCAACTCTGCATAGAATGCTTTTTCCTTCTAAGATCCAACAGGATTTATGTTGCCTATGAAACCTATAAAACTGTGAACACTTAAATGAACTCAAAGGTAGACATGTCCTAAAGTAGGCCAAATTTTGTTGGCCTACTTTAGAAAAGGGATATAACCCTTTTCTTTCTCCCTCTCTCTTCCTTTCCTTTCCTTCCTCCTTCCCTTCCTCCCTCCCTTCCTTTCTTTTCTTTCTTTCCTTCTTTCTTTCTTTCCTTCTTTCTTTCTTTCCTTCTTTCTTTCTTTCTTTCTTTCTTTCTTTCTTTCTTTCTTTCTTTCTTTCTTTCTTTCTCTCTCTCTCTCTCTCTCTCTCTCTCCCTCTCCCTCTCTCCCTACCCCCCTCTCTCTTCTCTTCTCTTCTCTTCTCTTCTCTTCTCTTTTCTTCTCTTCACCAAGATTGGAAATGACAGTCTCCTGTACATGTACACCATAAATCTAGGAAGGGCTACTCTTTTTCAAATGTTCTCCATGTCACACGCACTGTCTGCTTCCCCAGGGATGACCCAAATGGTCATACCATCAATGGGAGTAGAGCATTTTTTAAAGAAATTTAAAGTTATTTAGACATTTGGCACAAAGAAGCAGATGTTTCTGTCTTTGCTGTCCTTGTTTTATGGAGGTGTTAATGATCAGTCATGATGTACACCCAGGCTGATTTTTATTTTCTGGTCTCATAGCTGATAAAAGTCAACTTTACATTAATGAATTATCATACTGAGAAGCAGAAATTTAAAGAGAGTTTCCTTTTCCTTGTTATGAATGTGTTGTGACTATGCTCCTTTGGGAGACTTCTATTGGGTTATTTTCCATCTAGGAGAAGAAAATATGTTATTAAGTGTTGTGGAAAAACATAATAACGGTAGTAATATTACCAGTGAAAATGAGTTCTTTTGTGGTATTGAGAGAAAAGACTTTGAAACAACACATGTGTGGAGTTTAAACATGGTGGCAGGATTTTATTGGGGTTAAGAAAAACAATATACTTTGGGGGACATAGAGGTCAGGCAGGGTCTATCAGCAAATGCCTCAAAGGTTCAGTTAATCCTCCATATAATTTTTTTCATTCTCAGTAATGATCAAGGTGCCATTCAAATTATCCAACCCAACTTCCTGTATCTTCCCAGACTTGAGTCAGGCCCTCCCCCTGACCAATTCTTTTCTGAGACCTACTGGTGTTCTGTACCTTCTATCCAATCTGTTTACCTCTACAGTTTTTCCCAGGCTATTCTCTGCCCCTTCATACCACCGTCTTGGCTCTTACCATACATGTCCATAGGTAGGGACACCTCCCCTTGTACCATCTTGATTTCTGTTATGCATGTGAAAAAGTTCTGTTATATCATCTGGTTTCTACTGCCCATGTGCCAAGCAGAGGAATTTTCCTCTTCTTCTACCTTCATAATCCAGTACTGGGCCAGAAACACCCCTGGGGAGATGTACTGACTCTGCTCCAAGAGAGAGAGCACTGAATCTCCTTGTCACCAGTCTGCTGGAGTGTGTGAGTGAGTCTGTAAATGCTATAGCTTCTTAGTAAGCTTAGTGGAATGCTGTTCTAATATCTGATTTAGCTTCCCTGCTTAAGTTTAATATCTAATTCCCTTTGCTCCCTTCTTATCAATAACTAACTGCCTATGCTAACAGTAATAGAATATCAGCCGCAATGGTGCGCTGATGGAAGGAAGGAAGGCTTTTCTAGGGCAATCCATTTGGCATGTTAGGGTGTTCTGTTTCTAGAGAACTAAGTTTTCAACCAGATTATGTCAATGGAGATGTTTGTTTTGTTTTCACAGATGTTTCACATATTCAAATTCCCAACCAAAATTGCTATCAATTGGAAAAGTAATATTTTGTTGTTACACTTTAAGTAGTTAAAAATATCTTTAGCCTTTATATTAATAGTGAAATATCCAGTATTTACTGGCACAAATGATTTTTTTCTATTATTCTTACAAGAAGTAAAAGGATAGAAAGAATTTATGTCTTAACTTGTGTAATTGCCTTGGATTATTATAATTATTCATTGAAAACTATGATGAGTGGGTGTACTTTGTACCAATCTAATTCCTTTTGGATAAGTCAGTATCCTTTTGTCTCTATCTTGAAAGAATAAACCAATATAGCTGTGTATTTACTATACCAGGAACTGGTATTTTCATGGACTCTTTATATTATCAGACTTATAAGGAAACTGCTTCAGGTTGTTACTAATCTTACTTCCTGGAGATTTTTTTTAGTTTAGAGTAGGTTGAGAGAAAATGTTAGCATTTTTCTCTCTTATTCAACTGCAATAAGAAAAAAGTTATGAAAGAGTGAGTTTAGATAGCATACACTAGATAGACTCCTTGGTAAAGTAAGTTATGGCCTGAGTGGGAGATAGTTAGTTAAAGGATAGGAAAAAGTTGGTGGTGTAAGAAAAGTTTACAAAGAGTTCAGATAAAAAAGAGGAATGGAAAACTGTATGGGATGCTATATGGTGTGTTATTTAGGGAAGAGCAAATGTTGAAGGAAAAGTTGGCTTTATTGCATATTATATTAGTGTTTTTCAAACGGTAATGTGCCTATGAATCACCTGGTTGCCTTGTTAACATGTATTTTCTAATTCAGTGAATCTGCAGTATGGCTCTAGAGCCTGGATTTCTATAAGCTTGTAAGTGATGTCAAAGCCGATGGTCCATGGACTGCACTGTGACTAGCAAGACACCATATAAATGACCCTCTCTTTTTGCATCCTATTCAAGGAGTTTCAGTCTAGACATCTCAAGCATTTGATTTGGCTTTAGTTTACTGTGTAAAGATTGGTTCTAAGATTAGGAAAAAATGCCCAGCATTAGTTCAGCCATACACAAAAAAGAAGTGGGTCTTGCTAGCCCCCAGATCAGGTTTCCCTCTCATTGACTGATCCATCTAGGGTAAATGTGAAGGATCAAGCAAGTCAACCTGTTTGCATCAAATTTCAAGAAAGTGAAATGTGAGATCTTACCAGAAAAAAATAAATTACCGCTTTCCTAAGATTTCAGTACATTCAAAGGCAATCATATCATCATCCTGCAGTAGTCAAATTATTACAAGCATCAATGGTTGAGGGCTTTTGAACCTAAAAATAAAAGGCCATAGTGAAAGATAACGATCTTTTATTTGAGATCCAAATGATAGCTATTTAAGAAGCAGTGCTTCAGGAAGAATCCTGAATAATGTTTGGACTAGGAGATTTATGAGAAATGGAAGGAGGATAATTACATGAATAGAAGAAAAGAATTTCTATGGGTGGTAATAATATCAGAAGGGAATTTTTATACATGCAGATAAGCTAACAAAGTGACGCTAATTCTAAAGAATGTCTTCAATTTCCAGCCCTGTAGGCATGCCCCCTGTTAGCTTTGGGAACCTTTGTCTGGGATACACTGCTGGTTTAGGCCCAGTCCAGAGGTGATTTTACCAGCCTTGACATTCCGAACGTTCGAGGAATAAGATGTGCCAGGCAGTTTATCAAACTCTGTTCTGAAGTGACTCCATTTGTATTATTTTTCACAAGTTAGAGAGTCTTAACCATAAATAGGTATTATCATCTTTGCTTTGCTTGAAAGTATTTTATCTCTGCCTTGAAAACATAATAAAATGTCATTAGTTTTTTAAAAATACATTCCTATTGACATCAAGAATGTTATTCAGTCTAATTGTTACGCTTATTCAGATACCAAGGAGATTATCAAGAAAGCACAACAGAAGTCAAGCAGGCAGGGTACTCAGTTAACATGAATAATGAAGCCAAGAGGGCCTACTTCAGTGGTATAAGGAAATAAATACATCAAACTTTCTGGAATCTGGAGTCCTCTGGAAGCCTGGAGAAAAACAAGGAAGTAGAAGTTCTAAAATCATTCAGAAGTTTTCTGTTCAAACTCTTTCCTCTTGATGAATGTTTCTTCACTCAACATTTATGTCAGAATCGTCTGGGGAATTAAAAAAAATAGTTTACACCTGGACCCCATCCAGAGCCTCAGGGCCCCAACTCAGAGTCTCAGGGTGGAGCCTGATATCCAAAGGCTGATGCCTCAGCCAGCTCCCTGGTGACTACAGCGAAAACTGGAGAATCATTTTTTTAGACCACATATTACCTTCTTTCCTGGACTTTTTTTCAATATACATATGTATTCCTTTTCTTTAACATTTATATATACTGTTCCATATGTAGATAGAGCTCAATATGACAACAAAGTAATAGTAATAGCTAACCATTATATGATGCTTACTATTTGTCAGTGTTTTGAGTGTTTCTTATATACTAAAACAATCCTAGATAGTATCCACCATTCTTAATCTATTTATATATAAGAAAACTGGGGCACGGGAATATTAACTTGCCAGAACTCACATAGCTGATAAGTTGTTGGATTGGGATTCAAACCCAGGCTTTATGGCTCCACAGCCCATGTTCTGCTAAAACTACCAATTAATTGTCAATTGATTCATGTACTCAACTAATATTTCTGGAGCAGCTTCCACACACAAGGTTCTAGGAAAGAGCAGTAAGCACAACAAAATATCTGCCTATTTGAAGATTTCTTTCTTACAGGAGACAGAACAGTCAGAATTTGTTTAAAAGACCTTAGAATCATAGCAGAAAAATATGGAATTCAAATATGACCTTTCCATTTGCATTCTGAATAATCTTAGCAAATCTCTTTACTTCTTTAGTAATATAGATAAATAATGTGAAGAGATATGTAAATGAGTTATTTTTATTATTTTACATCACCGCTAACAGCAATGAAAGAAGTTTTGTGTATATTTGTGACTAAAAAAACGCATTTATTGAAAAAACTAGATTTTTCCCAGGGGGCATACAGTAAGGGCATCCTGAAAGCACTAGATGTCAGGAAGGTGTTAGTTATCACTAGATGACAGCAATGTTAGTTGTATTGGCATTGGCATTGGTGGTGGTAGTGGTGGCTGTCATAGTGGTGGTGATGGTTCAGAGGATGAAATTAATATGAATAACTACCATTCATTTCTTTAAGCATTAACTATGGCTCAGATGTCATTCTAAATTTTTTATATTTATTATTTTATTTAATTCATTTCACAATTCTATGAGTACTATGAATTATCACCTATGTGCAGAGCTAGGGGATTAGGAAACTTAAACAATTCACTCAAATCACATAGCTAAACAAGTAACGGAGCCTAAGTTGATCCAACATGTACTGATTATACAAAGGTGGACAGAAGTAGTGAGTATATAGTTGTGAGTACACAAAGCAGAGTTTATTCTTATATTATTATTTATTGATTATTATATTATTTTCCATATGAACAACTGTAAACCTACTTTTGTCCACTCCTATATATTGCTGTATAACATACCACCCCAATGTCTCTGTGGCTTAAAGCAACCATTTGTTATCATTTGTGATTCTGTAGGTTGACTAGGAAATAATTCTGCTCTACTTGATGTTGGCTGGGGTCACTTATGTGGCCACATTCAACATGGAGCTTAACTGGAGGTCTCAGTTCTCCTTGTGGTCTCTCTTTTGACGTAGTGAGTCATCCTCATGTAGGCTGTTCACATGCTTTTTTTTCTCTAGAAGACTAGCTTAGGCTTTCACAAATTACGCAGCTTAGTTCCAAGGAGTATCCCAAGGGGCAGTCCTCACTTCAAGTGCCTCACCTTGCAATATGCTTGCTAAAGCCCCATTGGTCAAAATGAGTTAAATGATTAAGCCCAGAGTAAGTGTAGGGAGCAACCAAAAATGGGGAAGAATACCTAGAGGCCGGGTTCAATCTTCTGTAACAGATATGGCTGACTCCTAGAACCACTATGCTTTTCCTTTTTTATAGTTCATTCCCTCCATAGAGATAATGAAAGGCAACACTGGAAGAGACCAGGCCAGATAGAATTGTGTGGGAGACACCATAAGCAGAGTTGATCTGAGCTTATTTTAGAAACAGGAGGAACATCTAAGTACTCAAGAGGAAGTTTATTGTAGAAAATTCATTTTTGAATGGGATGGCAAGGTTCAAACTTCAGGAATTTAGAACTCTCAAAATGATATCTCTATAGTCTAATTATCAAATAGAGTCGAGGCATAGTTGGCAAAGTCGTGACTATTTACACATTGGGAGCCCTAATGTAGGATCCCATTCTCACAAGAACACTTCTGCATGTAGGTGAACTACACGGGGGATAGTGATGGCATTGTTATCTACTGAGACTAGCAGAGTGGATCTCAGTAGATTGTCCAAGCCTTACTTCAAAAACATGCAGTAAAAAACCTGCATCTGAAGGATTCAAAAGGTAAAAGGCTCCTACTATTGCCAATGACCCATGTATATGTAGAGAAACATACTAATAAGAGTTTGTGAATTACTTTGGATTTTGAATGGCTGTGTGTCCAATGGTCCTGTGAAATGAGTTATTTAGAAAACAACACACTTACACAGAGCTTTATTATTGTGGTTATCAATTTACTCAGCCTAGCCTACCATACCACCTTCACATAGGACCAAGGAGAAGGAGAATCTTCATGACCCAACAAGACCGTAAGAATATGAGTTTTGCTTTACTGTTTTGTAGGCTATTTTATTTCCTGGAGCTCCACAGAGAACATTAGTCTCTAGGACTATAAATTTTGTACTTTTTGCTACCTCTCACTTTTCTCTATTGCTTAAGAATAGTAGGGGTCAACAGCCTGCTCCCATCATTTAGGGACTAACAATGTGGAAGGTGAGTGAACTCACATTGAGGGTTCTCCCTGGGTACCAGTGTTTTTTTCCAATTTTGAATAACTTCCAAGTAAGAAAACAGAAAGGAACAAAAATGTTTGTGAAGAAACATGTTTTTTGGTTTTGGTTTGTTTTTTTTGGCACGGAGTGGAAGTACAGTGGCATTCCCCTCTGTTTTGACTAGAAACAGGGTCCATTTCCCATGTTCATCCAGGGAGTCCTGTTTCACTAGTCAATAAACATCGAGCCCAGATTGCTATAGAGGAAGAACTAATGTTCTTATTTATCAAATAGAGATTTCTAAGTTGCACCAACAAAATAATTGGATACATGTACAAACTAGGATTCCTATGTACAGAATAATATTTTGTATATGCAGACAGATAATTGTGCAATCAAGTGGATAGCTTTAATTAAAATCATTGTATATGCCAGTTCATCATTTGCTAAAGCAGTCATATTGTGGCACACCTATACATAATTTCTAGTTTCTAATTTAGGGTGGTTTTATGGCAGAAATAGTCTTACTTCTTGGATCTCATGTTTTACATATTAGCCAAATACTATTTTTTCAATCTTTTAAATCTTTAGTAATCATATTACTGTCATTTTAAAGATGAACTTTCCCCTGCATCAACATCATTTAAAATCAGAGTATTTTTAGCCTGTTGTTTTGAAAATTGGTTGCACAAATTCTTTTATGCAAAACACTGGTGATGTTTTATATGTTAAATCACCTTGAATTTTGAGGTTTGTTCCAAGAGGGAAAGCAAAAAATTGTGGCATATATAGAATATTTCTGATTATAAACTCTCCATCTGTTTCATATTTTTTAGTGTTTTAACATTCCTGAAAATTAGGTGCATCTAAAAATCAATTAGTATATTTAATGTACTCTCTTATTTATGACAAGATAGCATAGCAATCAATACTATCTTATTGTAAATCCCATGTTGTTATTATTAACAATAACAACACTTACATTTGCTTATGGTAGGTAAGGCACCTACTTTTCAGAACTTGTGAGGCAGATTTACCATATTTTACAGATGAAGAAACTGAGGCCCAGATCACATGACTCTCCCAATATCACACAGCAAGTACATGATAAAGTTAGGAAATTCAATACTTGCTAAGACTGGCTGCTGCCCTCTTTAGCTGCTGAAGTTGCTTCTTTAAGGCAGCTGTGACTGTCTGAGAAAGTGTAAAGAGACCTACTTCTCCAGGAATTACCTCCCCTTTCTCTTCTCTCTTTTACCTGTCCTAAGGCAAGAAATGTATAAAAGAATAAAAACTCAAAACCTACCCTCCTTGCTTTTCACCCATTCTCTTGCTTATGTTTTTTATCTGTCCTCTGAAGACTCTGAGGGTGGAAAACTGGTTTGAAAACCTGGGGAACCTGGAGGGTGTAATCCACTATTGACTGGGAGCAGGCTGGAGTTTCAGGGAGCTCAGGAATTCTCTCACTGTGAGAATCACTGCTACAGTAAGTAGCTCAGAGACACAGTTTACCTGTGTCTCTCAATGACTGTTTTAAACACAAAAATCTAAGCACCATTGTATTTCGAGTTCATTGGATCTTTGCTTAAAGCCCTGCAATGGCTGGATTTTAATCTACTCTGAGTGGAAGCCAAAGTTCTTACAATAGCCTTTAAAGTTGCCCATAGTCCAGCCTCCACTCTGATGTAGTCTTTTCTGGCATTAGTCCTGCCCCCATCCCAATCACTCCTTCCAGCTAATCTGGTTTCCCTGCTGGCCCTGGAATCTGCTAAGCAATCGCAGGCCTGAGGTCTTTTGTACTTGTTTTCTCTCCTTGGAATGCTTTCCTGATACAACAGCATGTGGTTTCTCCTTGTGACCTTCAAGTCTCTGCTCAAATGTCATCTTTCCACAGTGCTCTTTCTCCCACCTCGGCCTCTTCTTGTCCCACTTCCTGTGTTTTCTTTTCCCCCCAGAGTACTTACCACCATGCACATTATAAATGTGTTTATGTGTCCAATATTTCCTGCTACAATCCATAGAAGCTATAGGAAGGCAGTGATTTTGACCAGAATGTTTTCTGCTGCACCCCCAACCCCTGGGACAGTGTAATTGCTTGGTAACTAATTGTTGTGCAGGTGAAAGAACAATCAAGTAAAGGAAATGCAACAAAAATAAATGAATAATCTTGATTTTTTAAATCCAAGGATTTCCTTTTTAGCTGTTAGAATGATTGCATGCTAGGAACAGCACAACATAATCATCTTTACAACATTAATACACAGAAAAATAAATTAAAGCATTTGCCAGTGGTTGCTAAATGTCATTTTACATGAGGCAAGTAAAAGAAGGTGAAACTGAAAGTTATTGCAACTAAAGATAAATTATTAGAAGATATGATCTGAGGTTTATTATTTTAGAGAACACAATTAGAGCAATGGCCAGTCATTATACACACTTATTAGGTATTACTCCTATTTTACACATTTAACATATATTGTATAATTTATCCTCACAATTTTATAATAAAGGGACTATTGTATATCCATTTTATAAATAACAAAACTGAGACACAGAGAGTTTGTTACTTGCCCAAAGTCACAGAGAAACCTATAGACTCACGTTACAAACTGAAAAAGTAGAATATATATACATATACATTTTTTCACACTGAGACCTATTGTTCAATACTGACAATCCTAATTAAGTTCCGCACTTTGAAATGTTTTTCCACAAGAGTGGCAATGTTATTGTATCCCTTTATAGTCATTATCTCAGAAAGCCAGTTTTTAATTTATCCTTTTCTGAGTGTTTCAGAAATTACCTTGGAGAAATTAACAAATGAATTAGTGTACATATGCTACACATTTTTTGGACTAATTCCTATAATTAGAGAAATAAAAAAATATTTTATTTTTTTCTTATGTCAGTTTTAGTGTAGCATATTTAAGACCTTCCTATTAAAATACAATTTTTGAATCTTGTTTCTTCATAACCCTGAAATGAGAACATGTCTATGGTTGAATACTAGTTATGCAATATATCCTTGGAATTAGTTATTATTGCCTTTCTTTAATATCTGGTTGATGCTTAAAACTAAGATAACTGTATATCTTGGTTGACTTGAGAAGTGACAGTTCATGGATATTTACCCAGAGTAATTATAAATATATGTAGATATATTAATATGTAGATATATTAACAATAGTTTGTCTTTTTTACTCTCAAAAGTGTCTCAAAAGTGTTTAGTGTGGACAACATATTATATGTTCATCTACTTAAAGTGGATATGTCATACTT
This sequence comes from Sturnira hondurensis, assembly GCF_014824575.4. Classification (NCBI taxonomy): domain Eukaryota; kingdom Metazoa; phylum Chordata; class Mammalia; order Chiroptera; family Phyllostomidae; genus Sturnira; species Sturnira hondurensis. The sequence goes on from NW_028091775.1 coordinate 2,197,842, forward strand.
ACAGAAAGTCTGTACCTTAGGTGTGAAAGGGAGAAAGATAAAATGCCCTCAATAATTTTATTTTAAATTTAAAATGAATCAGTCTCAATCCAGGGAATGAAAATAATACATGCTCACCAAAAGGAGAAACACTAGACTCAACCTCTTCTTCCACTTGCTTAAGAGAAATTCACTCTACAAATCTGATAAATGAACTTTAATTATTAAAATAATTAATCTTCTCTAGAAAGGGTAAAACCTTCACCTTAGTAACTCTAAGTCTTTACTGGGTTGTCTTGAAAGTATTACACATACTGAAAGTATTAGAGAAGCAGTTGCTGAAATACTGTGTTCCATTCATACTGAAAGTATTAGAGAAGCAGTTGCTGAAATACTGTGTTCCATTCATTGTACTATTCCACTATATTCATTCAAAGATGAGCCTTGTCTTTTGCGATGCAGGTTAGAAGAAAAAAAAACAAATACTTCCACTCAGCCTCAGCACCTGCACTCACAAAGTCCTTGGTACCTCCCGACACTGAACAAGTACACAGCCGGAATGCCCTGCTAGTTCTCAGTTCAGTTCTGTTAGGACACAAATTCATGAAAGGCCCAGCCTGTGGATGGGGCCTGAAGAATGGGGCTTTTTGGTTTTGTTTTGTTTTTTCTCTTCCTCCCTTTTGATGAAGCAAATCTCCACCCTGTTTGGACTCAGGAGCCTGAGACAGCCCCTCAGTTCCCTTCTACTTTTTTGAACAGTAGAGGCGATTATCCATGAAGCCTCAGAGCTGTAACCTAATTCCTGCCTCTGGGCGGTATTGTGTGTGTGTGTGTGTGTGTGTGTGTGTGTGTGTGTGTGTTATTCAGGAAACCTAATTAAGAAATGAATGTGAAACAACAATTACAATATTTGTGTGAGTATTTTCCATATGGAGGTTTTGTTTTTAGAAAATTAAGGGGAGTTTTTAATTTTTTCTAATATTTTGCTATTAAAATGCATTTTACTGCAACTTGTTCATCTCTCCCTCCCCACATTCTTATAATCACTGCTATAAAATGTTTCTTAGTCTTTGAGTGGTTGACTGCTTTCTCAGAGGACTGAATTATCTCCGGAAGTCTCCCCACCACCCTCAGAAAAGTCTCCAGGAATCCTGCTGGAACCACCATTCATTTTGTCCACGCAACCTTTCATCTGTAAAAGACTTTCACATCCCAAAGTCTTTTACTTTCAGGGTCTTCTTTACTAAAATATATTCCAAATCCGTCAGGGAGATTTGGAGGCCTAGCTTCCATGCTGCACCTCTTCATTTCAGTGGGAGGCTGATGAGCAGGTCTGCAACCCTACATGACAAAAACCTGTGTGCTCCCTGAGCCGCTAAGGTATTAGGTTGGTCAAAAAGTCTGCTACATATTTTCGGTAAAATAAAAGACACATTTTTTATTTGCACCAATAACTTTATTGATTTGGAGATTTTGAGTATGTCTAGGGTGCTTCTAAACACTTTCCAATGCATAAGACAGCTCCACAGCAAAGAATTATTTGGCCAAAATGTCAGTACTGCCAAGAAACTTTGCAAACCACTTTTGCCACATTCAATCAGTCACAGCACCTTCTCCATTACACAACACAAATCTATTTCTGTGTGTTTCAGTTGTGTTTTTACCTTTCTTGAAAAAATAAAGCATAATGTGCCAAAATGTTGCATATTTTCTTCCATCTTCTATATTAAAATGGCTACAGAAAATTTACCCATTTTGATGTTTTTTTAAAATTTATACTTAATATGACAGCTGTCAGAATACAGTGTAACGTACTTGTTTCAAATGAAGTTAAAGACAACTAAGCACCACTAGAACCATCATCATAGGGAAAAAAGCAAATGAACTTTTGGCCAACCCAATTCCTGCCCAAGGCTCCATAGACCTCATATCAGTCACTTAGACAGGATTAAGGAAATCTAGAAGGCACCTGGCATTACAAGTGAACATTGAAAATCATCTTTGTAGTTAAGCTTTTAACTAGGGCCCATATTAGTCAATTCCAACTAAGCTCAGAGTACGCCAGTACTTCCCTTCCCCTTTTCTTTTCGCTGGAAGCCTAAAATTTTCCCTGAGATAAATTGTTCCTTGTAAGGCAGAGGAGGCCACACTGGGCTTCTGAAATCCCCTAAGACTACCGTTCCAAGCTAATGGACATATATGCAATGAGGTCCTTAGTAGGTGGTTACAACTGTTTTATTTGACAACATATTTTAAAGGATCATACAACTGGAATCGCAGATCAAAACTGTACCTCTGCCACTTACTTTTTGTGTATCTCAGGGCTATCCATTTTAATTAAGAGGTTGTGGCTTCAAATGGAAAATGGATATCAAAAGTATATTCACGCCAAAATTGTTAAATGGGTTCATGTAAATAAAATGCATAGAAAGGTGCCTTGCTTAATGGCTCTTCCCTCAGCTGGCATGCTGGGAATAATCATTCCCCTTGTCCATACTGGCTTGAAGTTTTGTCAAGCCTGGGCATACATACACACACACAGCATAGGTACAGAGAAGAGAGAAGCCCTGTGGGGTAAAATATGTGCTCACTGAAAGAACTTCCAAATTTATTTCACATGCTCTCCTGAAAATATGTATGACATTACTGGTTTGCTGATTACTGATCTATGTGAGACTTAAAGTGAAGACAGAGCCTGCAAGCATTTTGAGCTATTTGTATACGATCATCTAGAGCTTCTCTTTTCTATCACTTTCTCCACTTCCCTCTCATCTATCTTACTCTCTGGACTATGTCTGAAGGCTGTTGATCAAAGGGAGAAAAAAATATCTATATCCTGGGGAGAATTTGTGGAGGATAAATGTTTGACCGAAACCCCTGGCTGTCTTCATGGTGTTTATGAGTCTGAATGAAAATGGTTGAAAATGCCAAACAATTTTAAAGGCTTTCAGACATGGGGACGCTTGCTAAATGAAGGCAGAACATGTAGATTCATTAATCTTTTTTATGCCGATATTATGTCTACATTATGGCATTATGTTGGGAGACCTGTATTGGAAGACTTCAAGAAAAAGCTTAAGTCAGGAAATAAAATTTCAATCATCCAGATAGCACCTGAGGATAAAAAGAATAAATGCTTCAAAATTTGAAATACTGTGTTTACAGAAATGATATATTGAATGCATGCATGTTCAATGAATTGTGAGGGATACTGTGAGCAGCTTTTTAAAATATTTGAGTTTCTGGATTCACAATTGTTTAACAGGGTTGTTCTTTTTTAAATGTCACATACAATGCAGAAATTGTTTTCTAACATCTTCAAATAGAAACACACTGAAAATATGAAAGGAAATAGTGAAGTATGAAAAAATTAGTGATGACAAAATTAATCATACTGGAAAGTCCCAATAGTAATACTTAATGAAAAGGAGTTTATTATTTTTTTACAGTATTGGCAAACAACCCATACTACAAGTTACAAGAAACAGTAACAACCAAGGTGAAAAAGCAATCAATTTTAAAATGTCAAAGAATCTACTTATTTATTTTCAAGGAGTTGCTTAATTAGAAAAGTTGTTACAAGTGCTTAGGCCCTGGAAGGTACATATTTTACATGTTAAATGGCAATGTTGTGGATTTTTACGGCAAGAACTGGGTCTTTTACAGGGCAATTGGTGTTGGAGTCATACACCATTGATGTTTTTACACTGGGTAAGCGCTTTGGGGAAAGATGTTGGTCCCACAGAAATGCCTGCTCTGTCAATCTTGGTCTTTGAGTGACCTTGGAGAGCTGAACAACCATGCTGACTGACTGAGACTCTAGAATTGTAGCATGAGGGAGAAATAAATGTTTATTTCAGAGTTGGACCCAGTTATTACTATAATATGACTTAGCATATCTTGACTGAGAAATACAATTAAGGTCCCTCTTAAAAGCTTTTGGTAAATTCTTCATAAAAATAAATGTAAGCATAAATATAAAAATACCAATATCTGATTTTCCAATTTCCTTGTGGCCAAGTCATTTGATTTTACCAGTGTGGTTCCTAAGACTTTAAGGAATTGTACAAGGAACAGAAGAAATCTTCGTTGTACCTTTGTGTGTGTGCGCGTAGTAAATGTGATATTTCTAATCCTCAGTTCCTCAGAGTAGATTGTTATAAGCCACAAGTGCATTTTGTGTGGGTTAGCTTGTTTAATATCTGGTAATCTACTCTGTACACCTACTTCATGTAAATGATGGTATGTGGCAATTCCTAAAGCAATCTCCAGTTGCAGGTGCCACGGTCAGCCCCTCCGCCTGTTCCTCAGTGGGTGTGTCTTTTACTGGCATACAGCATATGGACCCAGACTAGAGGCTCATCTCAATCTGAATATTAAATATTAGTATTTTCTTCAGTTATTTTTATATTAAAAAATAAAAGTTCCCATGTTCATTGCCCTCTCCAAAAGAAAAAAAAAAGAAGTTCACAAACATGGTGGTGCCTCCTTCAAATACTCAGGGTGATTAAGAGCGAGTTAGTTGAGTTTTCTGGTTTTATCCTAAATTTGCTGAGTTGTGTTGGTATTTTTCAAAAATCATGTCATCCTAGTTTTCTTAAGGATATAAGGTGGTGACCTTTTGTCTTCAGGACACACACTCAGGTTTGAGAAGACTCTTAGGTTCTTGTAACTCTGCCATTTGTTTAATTATTATGTAACAAGAATCTCAAATATTTATAATATCATGTACTTAATGTGTATGAAGCATTTGGTCCAGTGGGAAATATAAAGAAAATTTCATGCATTTTTCTTGTCTTCAGAGCATTTATAATCTAGTTGGGGAATCATACCAGAAATACATGAAAGTCATATGCTAGCACAAGATTGTAAATCATGTTAAATCACAAAAGAAAAATATTAGCACTGTGTAAAAAGTTATTTGGCCCCAAAAATGCAATTTCAGGTCCTGGAAATATAGAAAGAGTCTGGTGATGACTTGGGAGGGAAATATAAGAACACACTCAACATTGGAAGAAGCACTGTTCCCAATGACTTTTAAACACACTTCTCTCTGAAGTGAAGGAAGCACACTGTTCATAAAGGTTAAAATATTTTTTAAATTGTGCCTAATGGGCACTATCCCACTGTGTGTCTTCTATAGCCACTTCTCTCCCTTTTTTAAGTTAGCCTTATCTCCACTTCATGCTTCTTATTCACCTGCCCCTAATATTTGTTCCTGTAACTGACTTACTCTTAATTGATGCGAGGCAATTATCTGAAGACATTTTGGTAGTGGTCAATACAAAAGGCTCTGGAATCATAGAAAACTGGGATTTGAATACTGGCTTTGCTGGCCGTTTGACTGTAAGCAAAAGTCTCTGAATTTCTGTTTCCTCATTACTGTATGTAATGGGGTTACTATCAGTGCCGTGCTTACAGAACTGTATTTGCACTTTAAACATACTTAGCACATCGTGAATATTCCACAAATTAGCTAATAACATTCTTATTTGTTTCTCAGATGGTCACTAACAGATATTTACATTTTATTATAAGATGCTTTTTTAATACATTTAATTTGTTGAGAATTATTGGAAAACATCTGTGGCACTTACAATATCAGGAAAAAGTAGCAAAGGAAGTATTTTTTGTTTATGGAGGATTATTATTTTACTCATATAGCACTTTCACTATCTGTAATGAAAGCAGGAGGACACTGAGGTCATATATATGTGTGTATACAAAACTATCTGTATATGTATAAGATTAGTTTACCCAATAAAAATGTATAATTAGATCAGATTTCCATGTTTTAGCTCCTTTTGAAATTAAAGAACCATGTGGACATAGTACAGCTTTAATTTTCTGGCTAAACTCTTCTTTTAGCTTTTAGAAAAAATGTCATATTTTGTTTTTCCTAGTGGGTAGATCTGAAATTTGGTCTCCTTGCCTGTATTATGGAATTTGCTTACTCTCTATCGAGGTGAGATTGCCAAGATCACTACTGAGTATGAAATAGTACGTTAGCTGTGCATTACGTTTCATGTATAATGTGAGGTTTCATTGGAGTCTGGCTTTTGTTTTTCATCCCCAGATCTGTGAGCAAAATCACATACCACTTCTTAATGAGAGATGTGAGGGATTATTTTGGGTTTATTAAAGACTTTTGAACATGACTCTATTAATTTTTCTTCCTTTTAAGATTATATTCATTTTCAAGCCATAAACTGTTTCCTTTCATATCTTAAAGCTTCTTAGTGTTTAGGAAATATTTCTCTTTATCAAATAGCAATTTCAGTAGGGTGTCAGTAATTAAAAACTTACCATCAAATTTCTTTTAAGCTATGCAATGGGTTTTGGCTCATAGGTGAAATTTAATTCCTAGTCCTAACCACTACTTAAGTCAATGCATTTCATGAAATAGTTACACACACATATTGTAATTAAAAATGTAATTTCATTAATCAAGGAAGGTTTGTTCCTCAGTAATCACAGATTAAGTTGTCCATAACCGATGTCAAATTTTATAGCAGGGTGAAACTGAGGCAGCTCAAGCTTCATCCAATATTCCCTCAACAGTGGTTATTTGCCCATTAGATGGCTGGGAAGGAAATAATCTGGTACTCATTATACATATGGATTATAATAGAAAAATAGTTTTGAATGAAGACTTTTTTCAAGCCTGTGCACCCAACAGAGTTTACCTAAAGGTAAACATTGTTGAAAAACAATGAAATATGTGATATAATCAAGAAGAATCACAATTTAATAAAATGTTAAGATCTAATAATGATAAGATGTTCTTTCTTTACACAATTTCTACTTCCTCATGCATTACATTATGAAAATGATTTAATACCATTTTCTTTTTTTATTTTCTTTATTTTAATTGTTGTTCAAGTATATTTTTCTGTCTTTTACTCCCATCCCAGCCCACCCACCCAGCCCTCCCCCCTCCCATTTCCACCTCTCTTAGTTTTTGTCCATGTGTCCTTTATACTTGTTCCTGTAAACCCTTCCTCTTTTCCCCTGAAATCCCCTCCCCTCTTCTCTCTGGACACTGTCAGCCTGTTCTCTATTTCAGTGTCTTTGGTTATATTTTGCTTGTTTGTTTGTTTGTTTGTTTTATTGTTTAGATTCCTGTTAAAGGTGAGATCATATGGTATTTTTCTTTCACCACCTGGCTTATTTTGCTTAGCATAATGCTTTCCAGTTCCATCCATACTGCTGCAAAGGGTAGGAGCTCCCTCTTTTTTTCTTTCTGCTGCATAGAATCCCATTGTGTATATGTACCATAGTTTTCTGATCCATTCATTTAATACCATTTTATTTACCAGGAGAATCTCTTCTCAATTTTCAGACATTTCCTTTATTTTTAGATAGAGACACAACAAAGAAAGAAAACTGCAGGCCAATATCGCTGATGAACATAGACGCTAAAATCCTCAACAAAATACTGGCATCCAACAATACATCAAAAAGATCATACACCATGATCAAGTGGGATTCATCCCAGGGATGCAAGGATGGTTCAATATCTGCAAATCAGTAAATGTAATACATCACATAAACAAAAGCAAAGACAAAAACCACATGATCATATCAATAGATGTGGAAAAAGCTTTTGATAAGGTACAACACCCATTTAGGATAAAGGTACTCAGCAAAGTGGGAAGAGAGGGGGCATTCCTCAATATAATAAAGGCCTTATATGAAAGACCTACAGCCAACATCATATTCCATGGGCAAAAACTAAAATCTTTTCCACTAAGATCAGGAACAAGACAAGGTTGTCCACTTTCACCACTTCTATTTAATATAGTATTGGAAGTTTTAGCCTCACCGATCAAGCAAAAAAAGGAAATAAAAGGCATTCAAATCAGAAAAGAGGAAACAAAACTGTCATTGTTTGCATTTATTTTTATTATAAAATATACATAACATAAAATTTACTCTATCTGCCATTTGTAAGTATACTATGTAGTGGTGTTTGGTACATTCATATTGTCATGCTACCATCTTCACTGTACATCTTCAGAACATTTTCATCATCCGATATATATAAAATAATAGCTCCTGAATTCCATATATATAAAATATAGCTCCTCACTACCCCTTCCTGCAGTCCTTACTATAGGACCAATATCCTACTGCCTGTCTCCATGAATTTCAGTATTCTATTATAGATAGCTCATATAGGTCAAATCATACAATATTTGTCTTTCAGTTCTGGTTTATTTCATTTGCATAATGTTTTGAAAGTTCTTCTATGTTGTAGTATGTATCAGAATTTCATTTGGTTTTATGACTGAGTAATATCACACATCCACATTTTCTTTATCTATTTATCCATCAATGGACATTTGGTTGTATCTACAGTTTGACTATTGTGAATAATGATGCTATGAGTATTAGCATCATTAGCAAATTTGGTCACCAATAGCAAATTTGGTCAATTTGCTATTGACCAAAATATTTGTGTTTATTTAAGTTTATTTAAAACATACACATACACACACACACACACACACAGCATTTGTTTTTCTCTGACTGGCTTATTTCACTTAAAATAATGTTCTCCAGGCCCATCCATGCTGTCACAAAGGGTAAGATTTTCTTCTTTTTATGGCTAAGTACTATTCCATTGTGTAAATGTCCCATAGTTATTTTATCCACTCATCTACTGATGAACACTTGGTCTGTTCCCAAAGCTTAGCAATCGTAAATAATGCTGCAATAAACAAAGGGATGCTTATATTCTTTCTAATTAGTGTTTTGGATCTCTTCAGATATATTCCCAGAAGTGGAAGCACTGGGTCATAAGGCAGTTTCATTTTTAATTTTTTGAGGTATTTCCATACTGCTTTCTAAAGTGGCTGCACCAATCTGCATTCCCAGTGCAATAGTGCAAAAGGGTTCTCCTTTCTCCATATATGTGGAATCTAATGAACAAACTGAACCAACAAGCAAAATAGAGACAGACTCATAGACAGAGAGTGCAGGCTGACAGCTCTAGGGTGGGGGGAAGTTAGGGGTTGGAAGGACTGGGCAAAAAAGAAAAAGGACTCATGGACATGGACAAGAATGTGGTGATTGCAGGGGTATAGGGGATGGGTGGAGGTGGAAGAGGGTGTAAGAGGAATAAATACCATAAAATAGTGAAAAAATAAAATATAGCACATACACATACACACAAAAAGGGTTAAGGGTTATTATAGGCCTGTATCTAACCTGTGCTAATATCTTTTAAATTTTCTAGGAAATAAAAACATGACTACATCACTCTCTGGATATACTACTTTTGCTTATGATATTCATTTTTAAAATTATTTTCTATTAAGACAGATTAAGTTTCTTTATCATTTTTTTCTATCACTGTTTTTGATAGCCAGTCAGCACATACATAACATTATTTTTTTTCATGGTGGTCTTAAGACGATGGGAATATTTAGGATATTGGAAGATAAGAATACCGAATGTGAGATGAAAATTACCTCAGATGGGACTTTGTCATGCTCATGTCTCCTTTTTATTTATTCATGGGTTGGCCTTAAGAGATTGTAGGTAAATTTGGCTATAGTCTCAGCAGTGACTTTCCACAAACTGTTAGGCTTTGAGGTTCTTAACCTGGGAAGAATAACTCTAAACTCACTCTTCCATGAAAGCCTTCTAAGATTTTGCTCAGATGAAATATTTTTTCATTATTTCCTCTTATTTACCTAAACTTAATGCTTTCTGTAATAGTCAGGATTCTCTAGAGAAAAGAGCCAATAGAAGATTTTATATATAGTATAAAATTGGTTAACATGGAAATATAGATGTCCCACTATCTGCCCTCTGCAAGATGGAGACCCAAGAGAGACTGTGGTATGATTCAATTTGAGGTCTAACACCTGAGAACTAGGAGGAAGATTGATGTAATTCTCAGACCCTGAACACCTGCGAACCAGAAAGTCCCTTGTCCAGGGGCAGAAAATGCAAATTCTAGCTAGAGAAAAGAGAGAGAAAATTTTCCCTACCTTCACCTTTTTGTTCTGTTGGGGCCGTCAACAGTGTGGATGCCGAGCCTCCACACTGGTGAGGGCACATCTCCTTTACTCTGTCCACTGACACAAATGCTTCCTGCAACACCCTCACTGGTATATCCAGAAACAGTGTTTTACTGGCTGCAGATGTTCCTTAGCCCAGTTCAGTGAACACATGAGTTTGGCCATCACACCCTCACTCAGCTCTGTTCCTATTAAATTTAATTAACTTCAGGAGCATACTTCTATTTTATGTTGTGTGATCAAATCTCTTTTCCCTTTCTCAAATGTTGCCTCTTTCGATTCCCCCCAAAATTAATTATATTTTTCCTTTAAAATTCTATAGCATTTTCAATATACTTCTCTTTTGACTTTAATATCCCTGTTTCAAATTTAATTATATAAAAATATATGATGGCATTTATTGTTTAAAATTTAAGTAGAATTAATATAAAGTAAAAGGAATAATTTATGTATCTGACCTCCTAATTCTGCCCCCCCAACAAATAGTAAGACTTATGGGGTACATTATTCAGAACCTTTCATATGTACAATGAAATTTCCCCTTATTTAAATGTGTAACTTACCTTTATCACTTAACAATACTTATGGGTATCGTTGTGGGTTAATATATATTAGATCTACTTAATTTTGTATGGTTGCATACTATTCTATAGTGTGAATGTGCCAGTTTTCTTTATTTTATTCTGATAGAGATGTTAAAAGTTATAAATGTTATACTCATTAAAATTTCTGTATTATGAAAATTACCATGAGCAAAAGTTAAAAGACAAAAGACAAATTGGGAAAAATATTTGTGTTATGTCTAACTGATATGATATAGTGGCCACAACATATAGTCAACAAATAGATGAAAAATGTGCAATTTTTTCAATATGAAGTTTTAAAAAATACTGTAGTGAGTAAGTTAAGTGAAGCCCCCAGAGATATCCAAGTTTCACTCCATGGAATCTGTGAATGTCACCTTATATGGCCAAAGGGTCCTTGCAGATGTGATTAAAGTTAAAGGTTTTGCGATGGAACGATTATGCTGCTTTCCCTTAGTGGGCCCCACGGTAATCACACGGGTCCCTATAAGAGTCAGGCAGGGGGAGATTTTACTACAGAATAAGAGAAGACAATGTGACATCGGAAGCAGAGATGTGATCAGACACCAAGGAATGCTGGCAGTCACCAGGGGTTGGACGAGGCAGCCAGACAAATTAGTTCCTGGAGTCTCCAAAAGGAACTAGCCCCTGTACCCCTTGGTTTAGCCCTCATTGAACAATTTTCCACTTCTGGCCTCTAGAAAAGTCACTACACTTTTTCGTTGTTTTAAACCTCTAATTTTATGGTAATTTATTATAGTGGTGATAGGAAAGTAATATAAATACTAATAATAAACATTTCTGTGAGGATTTCTAGGTATTAGGTACTCTTTTATACATATAAATCAATAAACTCACTAAAAATAAACCAGCACACCAATCTTTGCAGGATTCTGAAGCTCCAGGAATCATGTTCGCATGTCCAGGAAGTGAGAAAGTAGGGATTTGAACTGAGGCAGCCTAAGTCCTGAGTCCACATTTTTAACCATTGTACTATTCAGCCTCTCTGGGAACTATCAATCTCAGAAATAGAAGTTGTTGGCCAAAGGATGTAAGGGGTCAGTTGAGAGAGGGGTGGTGGTGGCAATTAAAGATAGATAGCAATAAGTAGTGACAAAGATGTAGAGGAAATAAGTCTTTATATCATGTTGTTGGGGCTGTAAACTGGTGTTGCTTTTTGAGGTGGTGGTGGTGGACAATTTTAAAAGGTTTATCAAAATTTACAATGCGCATCACTGTGTAGCCAAGCAATTCCACTTAGAAACAAATCCATCACAGCACTGTTTGTAATACCCTAAACATAGGAACTTTTTCTCTAGCTAACATTAATTGTACTTGTTTAAAAATATAATATAATTACTTTGAGCTCGAGCTAGTCACTAGCTAACATTAATTGTACTTGTTTAAAAATATAATATAATTACTTTGAGCTCGAGCTAGTCCACTAGTATGATTTCTAGTACCTCCTTCTTCATTTAGTGGGACACTGAAGAATAAGCTTTGGGGTTTTTTCAAAGTACCGTATTTATTTCTCCAACTATCTTCCCTCCAAGACTAATATTTCTCCTAGGAACCTGAGTCTCAAGCTCTCACTGTGAGAGTCACTGCTACAGTAAGTAGCTCAGTTAACAGGAACATGCTACATCCCTTGGAGGCTGAAGTAGATGAGAGGATGAGGATCAACAAGGAATGGAAGGACTGCTAGTATCTTCTGTGGCTTTTCTATGCCAGATCTGTGGTTATACCTTCTACACATCCGTGCATGTAAGCTTCACAACACCCCAGGAAGTCAAAGCTGTATCTTCCACTGTAAAAATGAAGAAGCTAAGTCTCAGTGAGATTAAGCAAATCTATGAGGTCACACAGTCAGCAAATGGGAGAGACAGGATATAAACGTAGATCTGAATTTTCATTGCATGGACCTTGATCAATTTTTAAAATATAAGAGTCAAATTTAGCAAAGAGGTCTGCAAACCAAATGCACACCATGAAAAAGGATTCATACAGAATAGGTTTCAAGTTCTAAATGAAGATCATTAATATGTGTTCAGTGATGTAATCATGCCAGGGCGAGCTCTCTTTTAGGTCGTGTAGCCTCCCAGTTGTTCTTCATCTGGCCGACTGAGCATTCAAGGGTGCTAGTAGTTCTCTTATGACACAGGTGAGAGAGAGAGAGAGGAGAAGGGGGGGGGAGAGAGAGAGAGAATGGACCCCCGTTGTCCTACTCTAGGCACAAAAAACACAAAATAATACCATGCTACAAATGTAACCTTTTCTCATAACTGCAATTTAGTGTTTCCCAGGTTGCTTTGCAAAATAGAGTTAGACTGTTGGATAAGAGCCTCTGATACCTTCTCTGCACCTGAGAAACTTCGGAGATATGACAGGGACAGTTCCCATCTGCTTGCTTACCAAGGACAGTCTTGGGATTCAAATTCTCTGACTATCTACTAGGTCTTCCTAATACCCAGAATTTCAGTGATAATTACTCTTTCAAAAATATTGTTTTACACTTTCAGTAAATGATATAGAACCTGTACTAGGTAATGCAGTGTGAAAAAAAATTATCTGAAATTGCTAGCAGAATAACGTATTTCATTGGTAACTTATTCATAATTGAGAAATCTTTAAAGAACTGAACATAATACAATTTTAGGCTAAATTGTTGATGGCATTAAATACGACTATATCCTCTCCTGCCCCTTAGCGATCTTTTACATTGTTGCTGTGGCCTTGTGATTCCCCATTTTGGATAACAAAAGAAGGGAACAAAAGCATGTTTTATACCCAGTTCCAATGTAGCTACAGACACAGCAACCACAACAACAACAAGGAGATTGATTGATGATTCTTCTCTGTAGCCAGAACTCCCAAGAAAACACAGTGAAATGGGAGGTTCAATAGCATTTAGTAAACTAGAACTATCTCTCTCTTTTTATTTTGAAAACTTTAAAAATATTTCATTAATAAGGCTTATCATCATTGATTTTACACATCCAATAAGAAATGTTTTCTTATGATTACTTAATCTGCTTATTATTTTTCTTTGCAAGTACATTCTTCATACAATTTTATATCAGTTTATACTGTTCCTTTAGAAAAGCAGTAAGTTAAGCCTGATAATTAGTGATACATTTATTATCTTGTCAAGGAAATCCTAAGTCACAGATTTCAGTATTATAGATTTAAAAACACAATGAATGGAGATACTATTGACAAGTCATGAGCCGCTAATGATGCAATGGGGAAAAGCTAAAAATTGTTCCTGGCAGTAACTAAATTTTAAGAATGGAGAATATGTCCTTTTTCATTCATCTTGGGCACATATATTTTTTAGAAATGAAGTTACATAGGACAGATGTATTAGTTGCTTTTTCTCTGACAATGTTGACCATAAAGTACCGTGAGGGACCCCATTCTTGCTTTCATGTGTCATCCCTGAACGCTATCCTCCTTGAACTGTACATACCACCTGTGTTGTTTGTCCTTGGCTGATCTTGAACTGTAGTCTTCGTTCTATATAAAGCAGAAAGAAAAAAAATATAAATATGTTTTCCAGGAAGCAAGTGTATATATTTATGCTTTATATGCCTATATATTTATTAATACTAAAAGAAGAATTTAGTACTATATCTCTCAAATGCATGATTAGGAAGCTTTTGAGGAAAAACTATAGAAATGCTCTATAAATACTTAATATGATTTTACTTTCCAGTTATATGTTTGCCTCCCTTCAACCATTTGGAATAAAAAAAGAAAGTTTTCCACTTTGGCTGGTGTAGCTCAGTGGATTGAGTGTGGGTCTGTGAATCAAATGGTTGCTGATTCAATTCCCAGTCAGGGCACAGGCCTGGGTTGCAGGCCAGGTCAGGACCCGAGAAGGGGCGTGTGTGAGGCAACCACACATTGATGTTTCTCTCCCTAACTCCTTCCGTTTCCCTCTAAAAATAAGTAAATAAAATAATCTTTCAAGAATTAAGAAAGGAATAAAAGAGAAAGTTTTCCAAGTGACTTAATACTAGTTGTTTAATTCCATTCCACCATGAAACATAATTGCCACCAGTTTAGCACGTGCTGTGTTTTCAGGTCAATTCTGTTATTGGACACATAAATGACAAACACTAGTTCTTTAAAGGGAGCTTGTGAATTATTCTGGTCAATGTGTAGGTATCCAACTACACAAAGAAAATCCAGGAGAGGTTGATAGTCAGTCCCGTATGCCGATTTCTGGAAGAGTCTCTCACACATGGTGGGCACTCAATAAATTGTGTAAAACATAGTTGACATAGTAGTTATTATATAAACCAAATACTAGCAGAGAAATGAAATGTAGATATGAGAAACTTTTATTTTTTATTTATTTATTTTCATTGTTGTTGGAGCATTGTCGTCTGCATTTTCCTACCACTGCTTTCCCCTGCCCCACCCTCAAGTCTTCCCACTTTGTCTCCACCCACAGGTTCTTTATACAGGTTCCTTGACCACCCTTCCCCTTCTTCCCCCATCATCCCTCTCCCCCATCCCCTCTGGTTACTGCCAGTTTGTTCTTTATTTCAATGTCTCCAGTCACATTTAAGTTCAATGCTAAAAAATCAGCATTAGGTTTAAATCCAGGAGTCCTAAAACAAAATACAGTTTGGAAAACAATAGTTAAAAAAGTAATTAGTTATAAAATTGAGGAACGCTAGAAAGGAAAAAATATGGGTCCTATAAAATAATATTAGTCTAAAACAAAATTTTAAGTGTCTTTAAATAGTATCATCAGGAGTCACTAAGTATTAATAAGCAGCACTATAATATGATCAAATAGATATTTTTTAAAGAGATGTCTGATAATAATGCGGAAGATTAATTGAAAGGAAGATGAGGCATTTTTAATTGTAAGCATTATACGAAAAAACGACACTAAAACCATTTAAGTTCCCACCAAAATTTAGTTGTAAACATTTTGACCCACAGTGTAGCTCTCAAATAATCATCTTTCCAATGAAGGATAATAAAATGTATTTAAACATGTAAAATTAATTTTTTCTGCAATTCACCCCTTTATAAAATAAACTGAGAATTTTAGGACTAAAAATATTTAGTTCTGTACTAAGATATTAACATATCATCTTTGTTCTGCCCTGCAGTTCCTTCTGGTTACTTCCTTTTGTAGAATTTAAGGTAATTTCTAACAATGACTTATACATGTTACCTTAGTGCTTTGTCTTAATCTGTATTTTTCTGCAATCAAGTGAAAAGTGTTAAACAATAGCTTATCAAACCTACATCCTCACAAAACACAACTAGAAATCTTTTTCTATTATCATATCTATTGTTAAAATTTATGAAGCTATTCATAACCAAGCAGTAATTTACCTTTATTTAAAGAAAATATACAGACTAATAAATAATCTGTAATTGCTAAATAGCATTTACTTTATATTAATTATACCTGGTTATTTAGTACTGCCCTAAAACTTTACTGCATTATATTTTTTTACATCTCATATCCTTATATTTCTAATTTTTTAAATGTTTTTTCATCATTCATTGTACTTCAGGATATTTTCTCAATTTACCTATTTCAAAGGTACAAACAAACTTGCCCACACACAAACTTGGTCTTCTTAAATCAATGATTAGTCCTTCAAATTGTCATTTCTAAAAAACGATTTAATATAAATTTTCAAAAAATGTATACATATCACTTTAGAAAATGAGATCTTATTTGCCTAATCTTTCCCAACTCTAAGCTAAAATATTTCATCAACTGAGGTTTTTCTCCTTTTATTCATCCTTGTTACCCGAGATAAAAGTCTGCCCAGTGTCTACCTTTTTCTCTACGGCTTTGCTAGTCATTACTCCCCACCCCTACCCCATAGCACAACTGTCAGTTTGCAGGAAATAGACTTTTTCAGCTGTCTAATGCCCAAAACAAAAGCTATCAAACTGTCAGATTTTTAGAATGATTTTCATTAAAGGACAATTTAAAATCTAAACAGTGTATACCTACAATAAATAGCACATTTGAAAACAATGATTTCTGTTATGAAACCTGACTTCTACAAGTAAAACACACAGAATTTTTAGCTCCTGTAATGTACTAATTTTTTAATCCATATAACAACCAAATCACTGAAGCTTCCTTGCTAGAGACTAGATGAAATAACACCGTTTCTGAAATTAAATACTAAATATAACCCTGAGATTCCTGGCACCCAATGCAATGTCCTTTCCATGTGGAATACTTTCATCTCGGTCTTTAACAGTAAGACGGTATTTGCTTTTTAAGTAAACTACCTACTTTCTTTACTCAAACAAAAGATTTCACATTTCCCTTGTTGCACTGGGTGTCAGGAGTCTCGGGGATATATTATTACTTAATTCAGAAACAGTGCTATTTTATCCAGTCTCCAGTAAGGAAGCTTCAGCGATTTGGTTATTTTATGAATTAAAAATTTAGTACATTATATGAGCTACAAGTTCTGTGTGTTTTCCTTGTAGGAGTCAGGTTATGAAAAATGTGTATAAAAGGTTGTCACTGTGTTATACTGAAGTAGAATTCTGTCTGTGTTTCCGGTGGTGAGTTAGAGCTGTGAAAATAGGGGTCTGATTCTTCTTTCACTGCTTCACCAGAGCCGAGCATGTTGCCTCTACATGGTAAGCACTCAGTATACTTGCTGAATAAATAAGTTAATGGATACATGAAAATCAAACGGAATGAAATGGCTTTTAAGCCATTACCAACATCTAATGGAGTCTGATTGGTAAAGTCATCTGAAAAAAAGAACTTAGTAGCAAGATGGAAGAAGATATTAATTTCACAAAAAGCTGATTAGGCTCGAGAATTCATAGCACATTTCCACGTGAATAGTGACTAGGTTTAGTGGAATTCAAGTTCAATTTAACTTTGGGAGGTAATCGTTGCTGCATCCCATTCATACCGCAGAACTGTTTTATAGCTGTGTCTTTGACAATTTAGCTTTATATTTGCAAACAGTGTTTCTAGAAGATCAGCACAGAGACAAAAAGGGAGGTATTGTCAAAAATCTTCATAACCTTTCATAAAAGACTACTTTTATAGAAATTAAATGTGAAGTCATGCATACAATTAAATCGAATTTTTGTAGTCCCCAAAGTGTCCTTTCCTCTCCTTTAGAGAAATCATAAATAGCTTTAGCTAATACAAATAGCCCAAAGCCACATTTAGCCTAATGCAGCTTAAATGAGATTTTAACCCTAGACCTTTCTTTTTCAAAAGCTTACTTTCTAATTGGATATTGCATTTTATAGAAAACTGAAGAATATAATGTTGATTAGGTTCATACAATGAAGGAAAAGTCGCCACCCTGAGGTCAACATCTGTTGACTCTGAAAATGACAACCAGTATTCACAGTTTGAAATAATGACAGGGGTTATTAGCAATCCTACCTCGTAATTTCCAGAAAATTCAGAATAAATGCAAGGGTAGCAAAATCTGAAGGAGACATTTTTCCTCACGAAGTGCTTTTTGTAAGTCCTACCCACCCAGCTTGTAGGTTAATAGAGGTGCACCGGTAAGGTTAGACGCAATCAGCTTTGATTGTGGGCTTTTCAGAGCTGGCTCATTTTTGCCTGGAGTTCCGTACACAAGAATGCAATTAAGAAACAAGCAGCTTAATGACACTAATGAGTGGTACTCGGAACGCCAAGGTGTGCGATTAATCACAAACTCTGAATCTGATTTAGACACGGGCCCTTCTCAACATGTACTTCTTAATCCTACCAGTCTTGTCGGATCTTCGCAGTGGCTCGGGAGATACAGGATAACTAAGCAGTGGGCAAGTCACTTCCTGGATCGCAGGGGCCAATCAGCTCCTTTGTAACTGTCGCATGGTTAGCAGGCGCTGATGCAGGGCTGCCTCGCTAAAGCTTGTCTACAAAAGTAAAAGTTAACATTTATTTTAATTCTGACCTTCTTAGAAGCTGCCTTTCCAAGTTCTTGGCTGAACTGAAGCTAAAGTGTTTCTGGGAATATTTATTAAAATAGTATAGCAAGGGGATAGATGATAATGAAAAAATAAAATAAATAATAAAATTTATAAAGCTAGATACACAATCATATCTGTATGTATTCTTTCTCTGGTTTTATGACATTATACTATTATGGTTTTAATTATAATACATGCTATTTGAAATAAGATTATTTTAATACCTGGAAAATTAATAGGTACATCATACAATGGAAATGAATTTGCTCTATCTTTATGTCTAAATAGACAATAGACTGATTATAACCAGTTCAAAACTAAATGGAGGAAAAAATTAACATGACTGTTTGATGCATTTTTTAAAATATTGCAAATACTGCCCTAGCTGGTGTTGCTCAGTGGATTGAGCGCGGGCCTGCAAACCAAAAGATCGAGGTTCGATTCCCCCTCAGGGCACATGCCTGGGTTGAAGGCCAGTTCCCAGCAGGGGCCAGTACCCAGCCAAGGATGGAGGAGAAGCAACCATACATTGATATTACTCTCCCTCTCTCCTTCCCTCCCCTTCTATAGATAAATAACTTTAAATATATATATATATATAAATATATATATATATATATATTTATATATATATATATTGCAAATACCTTTGAGCAACAATGCAAAGAACAGAAGCATATACTGTTTCAGAGAGCTCTTTGGACAACAGATCTTCTAATAGGTGTGGTCAGAAACCTGTTTTAATTCCTTACCTATAAAATGGCAAAAATAAATCCTTACAGAAAATCTCATTTTTCTGTACATAGTCTGCTCACAGAAAGAAGGAAAAAGTTCATCTGAACAGCAAATCAGCAGTTTATCTTTTGGGAAAGTACAAATTCCAGAGAATCATGGAATAGAACTTTAACAATAAATAGAGAAATGGTTGTAACAGGTAAAGATGTTACCTAAAAAAAAAAAGAAAAAATGCATTATCAAGTCCGATCAATAAATATATTTATTATACCTTTATAATGTCAAATGTATTCCTATTGCTTGAGACAGGGTCACTCTAAAATAGTCTGCACTATTGCCCTCTCAACTCCACAATTTTTTCAAAATTTAAAAAATATGGATTGACACAACCTCTGATTTATTATATTGAAGTTCCTTTGGGCAGAATAACTCTGCTTAACCACTTTGTTTCTTTTCTTCATTCATTTGATTCTTAGAAAGTCCACTGATTATTCTACTGTCTTTTAAGATTATTGCCCACACTTTATGTATTCTGGAAGTGGCCAAAAGACCTGGGCATGATTTCCCAGGCATGGAAACCAAGGCCACTTGAAGCATTCCCCAAGCCTTACATCTTGCCTCATTTCAGACCTAATGACAGCATGTAAGTTCCTTCCCTGTAACATAAGGTCACTGGAAGTCCACAGACCTTTAGGAAAAAAGAAATGGGTAAACCAAAATGAATTTCATCTGGTTCAAATTCAGAGCTGCATGGGCAGAAACAAGAATTTATCTCCACAAAAGTTTAATATCCGATATCCGCAAATCCTCACAGAGAGAAAACAACTCATTCACATCAGCCGCCATTCCAATTATCCTTGTATTCTTACGGTACTTATGAAACCAGATTTTGTTGGTGTATAAGTCAGCCAGTTGCTGGAAAACTATTAAACTAAGAGACTATCTAATTCCAAATCTCTCAAATATATAATCAGAAAGGAATTCAGGCACAAGAGGATTAGCGAATGAGGAGAGGGAGAACGGAAAGTGGGAGAACAGTGCACATCCCATTTAAGATGGGATGCCTTATACTTGTTACTTGACTCTGTTTTATAGATTTGTGTATCTCTCATTTTCTGTTAATTAACTAAAAGTCCATCTTTCTCACTAGCTGCAAATTGCCACCTTTATATTTTACCTCTTACACATAGTATGATTTCAGGGAATGTTTCTGTATTGAATTTATTAGAAGGGGACTTAGAGATCACATAACAATATGTATTTTTTCATCAAGTAATGAAAATGAAACCTAGGGGGAGAATTAACTTTGCAAGTGTAGACAAGCTAGTCACTGGTACTTGGGGCCCAAAACTGAGTTTTCTAAATCTCACACAACGCTTCTCTGAGAGCGTGTTCTGATTAACATGATTAGTTCTACTAATACCCCTCTGCCCTCACTACTCCTATCAACACAATTTACTTTCTCTGAATGTGATTGAAATAGAGAAAATGATATATTGGAGTCAGTGTGTTCAGTAAAACCTCTGTGCAAAGGGTAGCAGCACCCATGTGATTAATAATAAAAATTCTGTGAGAATTTTAAATATGTTTTTAATTAAATTGGTTTATTATAACATAGGCTGTGGTGGTTTTTTGAAAGAGACAAGAAACACAATAAGGCCACTGTTATCCAATAGGAATTATCCTCATTAGATGTTCCTGGCCGCT
This sequence comes from Sturnira hondurensis, assembly GCF_014824575.4. Lineage (NCBI taxonomy): Eukaryota > Metazoa > Chordata > Mammalia > Chiroptera > Phyllostomidae > Sturnira > Sturnira hondurensis. The sequence continues at coordinate 2,218,834 of NW_028091775.1, forward strand.
TGATTAAAGACATCACTCGAACAATTCCCTGTGTCCTCCATCAGCTTTTCATTTCTACTAGACTGTTTCCATAACCATGAACACACACTATTACTTCTCTAAGATTTAAAAAAAAAAAAACTTTCTTTGACCTCATTTTTTCTGACAGCTGCCCCTCCTCATGTCTTGACTTCTTTCTGCAGTGGAATTCCTGAAATTGTTGTTCGTATTCATTTTTCATTTTCAGCCATTTATGTTTTCATTTTCTCCCTTAAAACTACTGCAGTCAGGCTTTTCACACCGTCACTCCATCCAAACTTGTCAATGTCATTCGTATCCTCCAAATGGCTAATCCCAGAGCCCACTTTATTTAATCTTATCAGTGGCCTATGACACAGTTGACCACTCCTTCTTGCCTGTACCATTTTCTTCTTGGCTTCTGGGATGCTTGGAATTTCCTGCCTTCTGACTGGATTCTCTTTTGTTATCTCCTTTCCTTGTTTCTCACCACCTCCTGACCTCTCAATGTTGAAGTGCTCCAGAGCTCAGTCATTGGCTCTTTTCTATTTTATGCCTTGACTTATTCCCTTGTGTATTCACCCAGTCCTGCCTCATTAGAACACCTTTTTCTGGAGTCTTCTAAATGACTCCCAATTTTATATTTTCAAGCCAGATCTCTCCCATGAACTCCACACTTAAAACTGCCTACTTGACTTATCCACTTGGATATCTAAAAGCCACCCCAAATGCAACATGTCCAAAAAGTAAGTCCTCCCCGACTTTCTCACCTTCTCCATCATCATTTTCAAATGACAGCAATTCTGTCTACTCAGCCCTTCAAACTAAAAGCTTGTAAGTCATTCTTAGTTCCTTTCTTTATCTTATATGACACAATTAACATAATAGACATGGTTTTAGCTCTACCTTCAACATATATTTAGAATCTGATGCTTACTACCTCCACTCCTAAAACCCTGGTCCAAATCACTGTATCTCTAGCCTGAATTTTAGCAGTAGACTTTTACAAGGTCTATCTGCTTTTACTCTGAATCCTTTACAATTATTCTTAATAGAATAGCTAGAAGGATCCTTCTAAAACTTAGGTCGCATGTATCACCCTCCTGCATTTTATGCAGACTGCACTGACACCATGACTTGTGGTTCCTCGTTATCTCTTGACCTTGCCCCTCTTTTTTCTTCCTCATCCCATTGCAGTCTCATATCCCTCCTTGCTGCGTTTTGAATTGCCAGATAGGATCTCGCCTTAGGGCCAATTGCCCTTGTTGTTCTTTCCACCTGGGTTAGTTCTCCACCGGCTTTCTCTGTACACAACTCTACCACTTTCTTTAGGTCCTTGTCAAACCTCAGCTTCCCAGGGAGGAACACTCTTGATATCTTGCATACCTATCCCACTCCTGATGGTCTGAATTCTCCTTTCCCTGCTCTCTTTAATGTCTTTCACTTTTATTCCATAGTACTTTTCACCTCCTAGTGTAATGGTTGGTCTACTTATTGATTATATTAACCATTTATGATCTTCTTCTTTTCATTAGAATATGAGTTTCATAAAGGCAAGAATTTTTTAAAATTTATTAGAAAAGTTAATAAATTTGAAGAGTATATATTAATATTGTGCAACTTCATTAGTGCGTAATCTCTGTTGTGCTGCTAAATTATGCATTGAGATAATACAAGAACCATGACAACTACAAAAGGAAGTAAAATCTTCCCTTTATTGAGGTATGTCTTCATAAGAAAATTTCACCTTGTAGTAGACAGAGCTCTAAAATGTCCCTCAAGATGTACACACCCCACCATGTGTTTTCAGTCCCAGAACTTGTAAATATGGTGGATAACCACTCCCATGATTAGAGCGTGTTGAATTGTACAAGTGACTTTAAGAAAGAGAAATTATGGTGGCTGATACTGACCTATAAACAGCCCTGTGAACATACACGATTTTTTCTTTTCTTTTTTTTTTTGTCAGTCAACAAAGATGTATTGATTGTCATTTCTAGGAGGATATTTAGAATATTTTTATCTTGTAAGTTTTCCAGTCAGAAAAGTGTTCTGTGAAAAAGAAGTCAATTCTTTTCTTTAAAAAAAATTATTTTTATTGTGTACACTATTACAGAAGTTTCTTCCAAGGAAATTGGCACTTCCTAAAAATGAGAGTTGGCCCGTGGTGGTTGATGATTTTAACACAAGGGGAATCTCTATTGCTGACTTTTTATATGGAGGGGACCATGTGGCAAGGAACTGAGAGCAGTCTCTGGAAGCTAAGAGCAACACTGTAGCCAAAAGAGGGGCCCCGATCCTAAAGCCACAGGAACAGAATTCTGTCAACAAGCTGAATAAGGCTGGAAACAAATCCTTCCCTGGAGCTGCCAGAGGACACCAAACCCAGCTAACACTGTGATGTCAGCCCAGTGAGTCCTTGAGCAGAGAACAGCCATGCCATACCTGAACTTCTGACTTGCAGAATCGGGAGCTCACAAATGGGTACTGTTTTAAGCTGCTACCTTTCTGGTACTCTATTACACAACAATAGAAAACAAATATATTACTTTTGTTTTGTTTCTGCTTTGTATTCCTCAACCTTATTTTTAAATTGCAAATCACTTGATGCTCATGTCTTAACTTGGAAATACTTTCAGAAGCAATGATTTTTTTAAAAAAAAATCACAAAAAGAAGGGTAAAATAAACATGAGTAAAAAAGTGGACAACTGGAAAATAAATTGAAGCAGAGTTTAATGATCACATTTTGTAGAGTACTTTTCGTTGTCATGTATAGAAGTGAACTTTAGCCAAAAGACTCAGCATTCCCAATAATTAAATTACTCTATGGCTATATGCAAAGTATTTAACCTACCTTGACTTTACTTGCTTATTCATTAAATGAAGGAATTATACTGAATTAACTCTAAGATTTTTTCCTGCCATAAAATTATATAATTCAATAATATCATGGGTCTAAGATAATCTGTGAATTTCTATATTAATATAGAATATAAATTCATATATAGTATAAAATATTATATAACATTTTATACAATTTAAATAATGAATTAAATTATGTACATGAAACATTATGAGTTTGGTGACAGACATTAAAATGCATTGGCAATTTGTAACTTATCAATTAAACCAATATGCTATAAATATATTAATATGAATTAGATATCAAATAAGTTTTATAATTTGAAAGAGTCTCTGACCAAGCCTGAACTCTAATGAAAATGTAATTGCACCATTGTGGCCACCAGAGGGCTCCCATGCAATTTATCCTTGCATTAAAAATTTGAAGAATTGGGAAATTGTAGGATACATTAAGGATACAATAACATACCACCAAGCAATATAAATAGAAAAGATCAGCTTATTTTTATTTATATTAGAATTATAATAAGTTTCTTTTATAGAAAAGTCATTTTGTAAAAATTATTGAGTAAAGACTCGAATCATAAAGTAACAGAGAATTGCTTCTACCCTTTACACGCATGACTTATTCTCAATCCCTTTTCTACAAATGTAGAGAGAAATACCTCTCCCAAATATTTACAATTATTAAAATACTGAAAAATCAAAATATTTATATAGACTATGATATTCTAATATGAAACACATAGGCATGATTTATAGCAATCATTAATCTGCCATGCTCATAAGAAAGTCCCTACATTTAAATTTAGAAAATTATTCAAGTTGGCTATATTTTTCTCCAAATGTGTTAGAAGCCTACTGAGCTTCACAAATAAAAACTAACCAGCTGTGTTGTGTGAAGGCAACAGAATGAAGAGTTTGTCTCCTGACTGATTCCAGAAACCGAATAAATGCAGAATTTCATGAAAACAAATGAGGCCTTTTTTTATATTGCAGGATTGTTTTTTTTTAATTTTCTTTAGGTATTACTAGGGAAACTTAATGGATAACCTCCAGTTTGAAAAAACTGATCTATTGAGAGAGACACATAAAATACCACTTACTGGCTTTTATCATACATTGCTAATGGTTTAGCACACTTCAGAAAATTTACTAAATTCTTAACCTATTAAGTTTCCTTCAAATAGTAATTTATGGGGTAATATTCACTGCAATAGCCATGTTCTTTTTCTTCCTAGTTGGGGGTTTCCTGTGTACATCTGTGTGTGTCTGTGTATAGTTGTATAGTTGTGTCTCTGTGTGTGTGTATTAACCCTAGAAAGAAAGAAATATTTTTAAAGTAATAGGGAGAACAGCTTCCGCATTCAGAATAACTATTCTTGACTGTAAAAATATCATAAGGTAGGGAAATGGCATTTGAAAATTCTTCCATGGGTAGAAGAAAAATGTCCAACTTTATAACAACTATAAATTTAACATGCTTATATTTTTATGGAAATGACAATAAAACAAAATATTTTCTAACCAAAGCACTGCTTTTTGTTAGCCAGCCTAGAAAAAGCAAATTACAATGTTAATCAGCCTTAATAAACTTTTACAACTAGTCTGGCCAAATTTAAATTTTAGATAATTCCCAGGCAAGATGTCTTAGATGTTATTGAGAGTGTACCTTGCTATTACAACTTTGGGAGATATTTGTGCAATGTCATATTTTAAGAGGTCCATATTCTTGATTTGAGAATTTCACTGCTGTGATTACATGCATTAAGAATTTTTCCAAAAAATACTCTAGGTAATGTATAAATAATTTTTGATATATTATTTGTGTTTATCAGAAACCAAAACAACCTAAATTTCTAACAATAAAGAACTGGTTAGATAAATTATTTTACATCTACACTGTGCAGTATTATGCAACTTTTAAGAAGTGAGAGCACACAGCCTGTGCTCATGGGGGAAGATCTCAAAGATGTATTATTATGTAGGGGCAGAAATCTGAGTGTAGAAAAATGCATATAAGGGGGTGCATAGCCACTTTTGTATAAATAGGGAAAGGAATTTGCAATAACTATTTATGTATGTACTTCTCTGAAATGCCTCGTAAGAAACTTTTGACAAAGGAGAAAAAAGATGGAAAGATAAATTTTACTTTTTAAAATTTTATTTGATAGTATGGCTTTTATTTTAATACTAAGAGCATATGCAAGGGTTTTTATTATTAGAATTAGTTGTTTTTGTTTTATTTTCAAGCATTATCTTGTCAGCAGCGTTATTGGACATCTTTTCCTAAGATAGCATTCTTATATGACCAAGATGGCTCTTATTTATTGAACGTGAATTACATGTCAGACTAACTTATTTAATTTTCACACAGCTCATTTGACTGATACAAAAATGGAGCCACAGAATTTAATCAAGTAGCCGAGTGATAAGTAGAGCCGCACCATGAACGCAGCTGACCAACTCCACAGCCTACTACACTCGCAAGCCTTCGAGTGTGTTGTCCATACCTACGTGAGGATACATTTTTGAGACATTAGCAGCCCACAGCTCTTCATAAATTGAAAAGCAAAACTAACGCCAGCTTTTCAGTGTACTTTATTTTTCCAGCCGACATGTGTTTTTCCAAATTTGCTTGATTTGCTCGGCTCACTACTATTTTTTGCAGTGTTCCTAGGCTTTATATCTTACTTCCCTGATTGACATACTTCTCATCTAGTGAGATTGACCTAACACCTCAAAGGAGGTTTAGATAGTGTGTCCTTTGGTATTTAAAAACTGAAATATATAAAATGCATAGTTATTGTGTCCTCTTTCCCAAGTACCTTTATCTGTTTCTCCTTTTCTTTCTAGGAAAAGCTGAACAAATGTTTACCAATCATTCTGAATTCTTCCAGTGCATGTACCAATGCAGGCTAGACTGTGTTTGGTTTCCCTGTTTCCTCTGTTCATATTGGATTTTCTGCAAGATGTAATTAGAAACTTCAGTTTCTTCTGCAAGCTTCCAGCGGAATGAGGTCTTACTCAAATCATTTTGCTTCCTGTTAGCAGTCCCTCTCAGAAGAGCCTGGTGTTGGGAGATATTGAGAGAATCGATTGAGGGGTGCCTGCAAATTGTCAACAAGTGTCCGTGTAACCCTGTCTCCCATGCCAAAGGTAATTGAGAATGGACTTGAGGACACCAGTTGTCCTGTGAGTCTTCACAGAAGTGACTTTGTAAGCTTTAAAAAAAATGCCCAAAACACTGAAATGGAAAGATCATCAGAGTTCATTTTATGGTGACAGCTGGACACTCTCAGTTTAAAAAAAAAAAAAACAGCAAAATCTTAAAAGGTTGAGATTGGCTTACCCAGTCACCTTAAGGTTATTCTCTTTTTATTATTGTAATGACATCTATTATAGTTTAGGCCAATGATTTCTGCTCAGTTTAGATGATACTGTATTATTTTTTCTAATTTCAAATCTGGTATCTTCAGTTTTATGTTCAAAATGAAACAGTCACAGTCACAGTGAAGCCCTGAATAGATGCCCTAATGGTTCCTCTCTGAGGCAAATATATGAGGATTTTTATCAATAAAGCTATTGATGACCAATTTCTATTAGAATTAAAATAGAAAAATGAGACCATGACCCTTTGTTTACCAGTCAGAAGGAATCAGACTGCTGACGTTAAAGCAGGGAGCAAATAATTTGGGGTTGTTGTTTGTATCCCAGCACACAAAGGTTCGGAGAATTTTACAAAAGGTTCGTATAGTAAAAAAGGATGTAAAAAACCACTGAGTAAGGGACCATAGGTACAAAAATAAACCAGAAATAAAATTAGAATATAAAAATCCATGTCATAAACCTCTGCACTTGTAAGACTTGGGCTGCCCATTTGCTTCTGAGCTTTCCATTTCTCCAAAGGCAGATTGGAATATCTAAGACTTTGGTCTAAAATTTCTACCAAAACAGGAGATATTTGCCAAGGGTTCTTGGAGGAATGCTTATGCATTTTATGGTGGATATTACCCATGGAAGCATTTTACAATAATACCTAATGAGTCTGATGGACTAATTCTTGAATTTTAGCATAAGGCTATGTTTGGAGAAATAATATTTCTTCATTTGTGATGACAATCTTGGCAACTTTTATTAGATCATTTCTTTATGTCTTATTTCACCTTTGAGAATTTTTACACTTTAAAAATAACACATTTGTCATCCTCCTTGATCTACTTTGGTTTACTAACTCCTATCGTTGAACTGTCTGCAAAATTGAGAGTTAGCACCCAAGAAGGCATGGTTATGGTTTGCTTCCCAATGAGTTCCTTAAAGTCCTCTTCTTTTATTTTTTTTTAATTGTTGAGTTGCAGTTGTCCCACTTTTTTCCCCATTCCTCACACCCCATAGTGGCCTGTCCTAGAAATATGGTATCCTGAGAGCTACCATCCTGACTGTCTGAAGGAATGTGGATGTTTATAGATTATCACTCAATTCACAAGTTTGCAGCATAGCTCCTGGGCACCTTTTTATCAATACCTTCTTATGAATGTGTATGACTGAAAGGAGCCTTCTGAAAATGAATTGCAAGAGACAGGGTAACAGCTGAATTGATGTTAGGTAGCTCAGACCTCAGGATACCCTTATAGTTTAAGTGTCGAGCCCAAAAAAGGCTGCCATTTTGTTTTCCCATGAGTGTTAAATGGCTTTCTGCACTCTGTCAGACTGTACGCAGAGCATGGAGGAAATGCTAATATATAAGAGATGCTGATCCCGTCTCTAAAGCTGATCACATATATATGTAAATAAGTATGGCACAGAGAAGTATGTGATAGGGGTCACCTAAGTGCCATAAAAACGATCTAGAAATCAGGAAAGGGAAAGACCAGTACCACTGGAGCTGATGAGTATAGGCTCCATAAAGGGAGAGAATAAAAAGGAAACAGAGCTATAAAGCACCGATTGTCAAACTGTAGTATTCAAAATAAATTAATTAATAAATGAAAGAGAATAAAATTACAACTTTATGACTCAACCTGCAGAAAGTTAATTTTACTATGCTTTGAATGAACTTCTAAATTCACAAATATAAGTTCTATGTTATTTGAGAAACTCTTTTATGTTATTTGAATGGGAGCAGCAACCTTGTTGGGAGACAAGAGAACTTGTCTTAAAGCTCATTTGCAGTATTCCCTATGCTAGACAGAAAACTTACGGTTGCTGTCCAAGATGAGGGGTAGGAGTCAGCTAGCTCACCAGCTGAGGGAGTTCTGCCAACAGAGGGGTAGACTGGTAAATTTAGGCTGGCCTTTGATACTTGTTGTTCTATGTTAAGGAGCACCTTGCCATTCTATATTAAGGAGTTCAGAAGTTAACAGATGGCAGGGTGTTCGTTAAGTAAAATACTTCAGCAGAGGAGTGATATAATCTGATCTGTGTCTAGGAACAGTTATTCTTTCCCTTAAATGTATTTCTATCCTCCATGACGTATTGGTTTTCTGTTCCTCAAGGATACTATGATACCTCCATCATAATAGGATTACCTACAAAATACAGACAAAAAACCTGATGAATATCTGCTTAGAAACTGATCATCTCAGCAATCACTTCCTGTCAAAATAGGGTTAGCTACTGAATTGGTTAAAATCTAGGGAGACCCAAATCTCCATGGACTGTTGGAAGAATAGAAGCCACACACTGGTTCTTACATTATGAAGGGAGTTTCATGAAGAAAGCACCTTAATTAGGGTGAGTGCGGATCCTCAGCACTAACACAAACCATGTGAACGTGCTCACACACTGTTCCAGAGAGGCCATGTACAGCACCAACCACCTCAGAGATTAAATGATACAAACAGAACGTAATCTACAAAGCACTAGAACATTCACTCCCTAGGCATCTTACTTGGTCAAGCTCTTTACCACAAGCTCCAATACACAGTGTGTCTGAACAGAAGAAATCATGCTTTTTGCATTTCAGATGACAATTTAAATAGTGATTCCCCCCCCCCCTTGGTATTTGTTCACCCACCCCGCATACTCTTTCAATCAGCAAGTCCTTTATTCTTAACATTACAGTTTTACTTAAAGAGATAATGTCAAGGGATTGAACGTTGTGACAGGGTAATGGTCTCCTGCTGGAAGACAAATGCTTAAATATTTATTGAAAATAAAGGTTGGAGTGAAGCCAAGAGCTTTATTTTTAAAGTAGGAAACTATTTTCTATTCACAACTTTCGGTGCCTGAGACATCATCGCTATCTTACCAGATGATTTTTTAAGTGAATTGAGAGCAACAGAATATCTTATTTGTTCTCACCCATATAACACATAATATTCTTGTTTCCTTTCTACAGATACCAAATCAAGTTCAAATATGCTATTTGTTCAGTGAAGAATATTGAAAGAGTGCATTAACAACATAATCAACGATCTAGCTTGATTATCTTTTTTTGCTTTTTTAAACAAAGCCTATTTGAATATGCATGCTGAAACAGAAGCAAACAATTTTGCGATATGTATAGAAAAATTTGTGATGCATTATAGAAAAAAGATGTCACTGTATAGGCAAGAATGGTTCCTGATATCATTGTATGTGTCTGAAGGACATGCAAACAGTAACTCAGGGAGTTTTCATAGCAATGCAAGCGAGCTGGCATCTAAGGTAGTGATAATTCTGATTCAACCAGTCGTTGTGGAGTGCCTGCACAGACTGAGAGATCTATAGTGGTTTTCAACAAATGCTATTCACACTTAACCTTAATGTCCAAAATTCAAAAGAACGCCATTATAACGTGACCAGTTAGTTTATAATGGAATTTAGATGCACCATGAGTCAACTCCTCNGTGTCTGAAGGACATGCAAACAGTAACTCAGGGAGTTTTCTTAGCAATGCAAGTGAGCTGGCATCTAAGGTAGTGATAATTCTGATTCAACCAGTCGTTGTGGAGTGCCTGCACAGACTGAGAGATCTATAGTGGTTTTCAACAAATGCTATTCACACTTAACCTTAATGTCCAAAATTCAAAAGAACAAAAGAACGCCATTATAACGTGACCAGTTAGTTTATAATGGAATTTAGATGCACCATGAGTCAACTCCTCATCTTCCTCAATACCTGATGCTATATATTTAACTTATACTCACATACGTGTAGTGATATAACTTCATTGGTAATGCCTGTTTCTTTCCTTGCCAGTATTTGTAATAGCTAAAGAAAAATGAAAATTTATAGCTGAAACAGGCTTAACAGAAATTCAACCCCTGTCAACAGGAACAGTAAGGGCCACTCAGCAAATGGTTTTACCCTGAGGAATAAAAAACATAATTTCATATAATGTTGACATGAATAGAAATTGTTATTCTTCATTTTAAAGACAGTGTTACAAGAACACCATCTGGGATAGATATTTTATGTGCAGGTATGTGTGTATATATGTATAAAGGTGGTATATATGTATATACACACACACATATATACACAGAAAGAGATATACACACTATATATACGTGTGTGTGTGTGTGTGTGTATATATATATATATATATATACATATATATATATAGAGAGAGAGAGAGAGAGAGAATGGGGAAGAGACTAAACTCCTCAGAAGAGTAAGATTTATACAGACACAAGTATATGTATAAATAATGTATAGAGCAAGAGTTTATTTGTAAACATCATTTTTGGCCTGTTCATGAAGGGCACTTACATTAAGATTAAAGGTTAAAAATATTTAATAAAATATAATAAATAAAGAATTAAACAAAATTAAAAAGCATAAAGTTCCTTATAGGCAAAGGAGGGGGACCTCCCAAAAAATAGATTTGTCTTCTGGAGGGTGGGCTCCTCGTAGTACAGGCTTCCCCTGCTAGGTGAGTGTTCCAGGACTCCATTGGTATCAGTGTACCAGCTGGCATTGTTGTGAGAGGCTATGGTCAGCTTCGGTGAAATTATTTTGAAGACTCTTTCAACATGTTTGCCCATTTCATGATGGGGGATTTTCGAGCACACCTGCTTTTGAACCAAAAAAGGCATTACCTCCTGATCCCACCCTTCCTATTCACCTGATCTCACCCCTAGTGAGTTTCTTTCTGTTGTTTCCCGAGATGAAAAAAGTCCTCAAAGGGAAATGTTTTGCTGATGTGGAAGAGGTGAAACACAAAAACAGCAGAAGCACTAAAAGGCATCAAAATCAATGAGTTCAAAACTGTTTTAAGCAGTGGAAAAAACATCTTGATAGGTATATTGCAAAAGTACTGTGAAGGTGACTTAAGTTTAAACATGTGAGAATAAATATACATGTTTAAAAATCAATTCTATTTTGGGGATCCCCTCTCATACATATGTGTTTAAGAACAACCAAAGAATTATACACTTACCTGAGCATTTTAAGTGACTTTAAAGAAGTCTTCCATCTTTTCAAATTTTAGAACTAAACATCACTAATAAGTAATTATAATTATATTATAGACTTTTTAATGGCCATAGTAATTACTTTTATAATTATTATGGTAATAACTTTGTATGATTTTCATATATCCCTATCATTAATTAGTATTTGGTTGCTTTTTAAAAAAACTACTATTCTCAAGCTTAAACTTTATTATATGTGAACCAAGTGGTTACCAACTCTCCTAGGTTGCTATTTTTTGTAAGCTTGTGTCTGCTATGTGATATTCTTTCTTAAATATTTGGCAGAATCTTCTTTCATTAAAAATGTCATCTGCATAGTCACTGTGTTAACAGAATATTGGACTCCGGTAGCCACCTCAGGACACTGTAGATAAGGAGATGTGTTCTATGTTTTGGATTTGTCTTTAAGAAATTTATTTACTACTTGTGCTCTGGGGACCAGAGGATTTCATGGCATCAGATGAAAAAGCTACCAAACAACAGCCTTTATTCTAGCCTTTTCAAGAAAAGAATTTTCTTTGCATGTTGAACTTTCACCTGAAATTTAACTTTGAGAAAGCGCTCTACTGTTAACATCATAAAGGTGGATTTAGTGAATATAGAAGTGCATTGAAATATTATAAAGCCACACCATTCAGGGAAATAGTAGAAATACTATGTAATGTTTTATCTACTAGGTACTTATCAACTTATCTCATATTTATAATAACCATTTGAGACTGGTATCATTATTGTTCTCATTTCATAGAGAAGAGAACTGAGGAACAGAGAGTTTAAATAACTTGCTAAGATCATATCACTGGAAGTTATGGGGATTAAGATTTGCATGTAGATAACACACCTTCCAAACTCATCATTAGTTTAGCCTCATTGCTAATCTATCCAGATGGGATGACCCAGGGGTTAAAATTTAATATACAGACCAGCAGCTTTCAAAAAATAAATTCTTATCATAATGAAAATTACATATAGTATGTGTATATATATGTATATATAATTGCTGTTTAGATTTCTCTCTTTAATTTTTAATTTTTTAAAGTATAGTCTACATTCAATATTATTTAGTATTAGTTTCAGGTGTAGAGCCCAGTGGTCAGACAATCATACTTTACAAAGTGTTACCCCTGATATTTCTAGGACACAGCTGACACCATACATAGTTATTACAACATCACTGGCTCTATTTCCTATGCTGTACTTTACATCTTCTTAACTATTTGGTAGCTGCCAATCTGTACTTCTCAATTCTTTTGCCTTTTGCAATCAGTCCCCTAGCCTTCCCCTGACTGACTTACCCAGCCAGGGCAAGATTTCATTTTTTAAGGCCAAGTAATATTTATATATAATATTTTTATATTGTAATATATATTACTATACACACACACACACACACACACACACACCCCACAGCTTTTTTATCTACTTGTCTATCGATGGGCACTTGGGTTGCTTCCATTCCTCCTTCACTACTGTAAATACTGTTGCAATGAATATAGGGGTGCATATATTCTTTCAAATTAGTGTTTTGAGATTCTTTGATTATATACCCAGAAATGGAATTGCTGGGTCATAAGGCAGTGCTACTTTTAATTTTTTGAGGACCCTCATACTGCTTTCCACAGTGGCTGCACCATAAGAAAGCATTTTTTAAAAATCTGTATAATAAAATATTAAACAAAAATGTATTTCATGAGGGAATTTGTAAATCACACTCACGGCCCAAGGTGCATGGCTAGTGTGTGACCTCTCAGCCATCACCGATACTCAAGCCTTTGCTTCTAGGTCTTGTCTGCCCAAGACTCATCCTGCTTAGCCTACCAGAGACCTGGCACAACAGCCACCGAAGTGGCCCATGCACAGGAGGGAGACTGAGCTTTTTAAGGTAGCTCATAGATTAGAGAATATATTATTGCTGAATTAACTGAGTCTCAAATTTAAATAGTTAAGAAAAAGTATACCTAAATGCAAGTTTTTACCATTGTTGAAAAATACTCGTATGGTAGTTCACATGAATATTTTGACCTGAAATTAGCTTTTGTAGAATTCTACTTTGAGAGTCAAAAATTTCAAGGGACTTCTTTGAGGAACCACTTTTCTGTCTGGAAATTCAACAGTCTCTTGGGATTCCTAGTGGGTGGCTTCTCATTTTACTACTTCCAAATGCATGAATCTTAGAATGTAATTTTATCCCTTATCATATATTCCCCACCAGTCCCCCAAGTCCTATTATTAGTAACCAAGTTTTCTTCAGAGTATCCTTTGGCTTTCTAGCTAACTCTTACAAAGATGTTTCTCATTGGTAGAATTATATATATACATATATAATTATTACCTATAAAAATAACCACAAGTATATCTCATTTTTTATAATTATAGTGTGGTTCAAATACATATATTTGCTCATTTGCTTAACAAGACTTCGCTTGTTGAATATGTAATGTGAATCTTTATCAGAATAAAAAATATTGAATATATTCAGGTCACTCACTGGCCCTATTTTTTATTGTGTCTGCCATATAAAATGTTGAACTTTTTATTTTTTTAAATTTAAACTGGTTTTAAGCCCTGGCTGGTGTAGGTCAGTGTATTGAACGTGGGCCTATGAACCACACAATCACGGTTCAATTCCCAGTCAGGGCACATGCCTGGGTTGCAGGCCAGTTCCCAGCAGGGAACTTATGAGAGGCAACCATACATGGATATTTCTCTCCTTCTCTCCTTCCCTTCCCCCTCTAAAGATAAATAAATAAAATCTTTAAAAAATTTAAACTGGTTTTAAGAATAAAAATGTTAAGCGCAAATCATGGTTGTGGAGATCTTTCCGATCTTTCTACCTACATCTGTGAATTTCAGGCATGAACACAGCATCCCAATACAACACACACTCACACATATTTCATTCATTAAAGTGAGTTAACATTTTTCATTATAAGTTGTTTAGATCTGTTGCCCATGTAAACACATATTCTTGACAGAATTAATGTATGTGCTCAGTTGAGAGGTGGGCATTTTCAATACACTTGGTAATCTAGGAGATATTTATAGCACTTAAGATACATATCATTGATGTGTACAAGCTTGAGTAAGAAGAAAAGTGAAGAGTTTAAATATCCAAGAGAAAGTTGAAATGCTCTTTTAGCAATTTAGATAACTTATCTCTTCTCTTTGGTGTTGGGCCATAAATAACCTCACACAGGAGATAACCATTAGTTTAAAATTTGAAGAAGAAAGAAGCATCCTTCCCCCTTTCATTTCATCTCTATTTTTAAAGGGAGTGTATTTGTTTCACTTCATTTCACAGTAGGAGTAGACCTGAAATCCTCACAGAGAAAAAAAGGCTCTCCTGTTCATTATTTTCCAATAGAATTTTTTTTATAGCAAGGCTTGTTAAAGATAGCATTTTATCTGATTTTATTAACTCTGGAAAAAATAGTTTCTCTATTATATCAAACTCTGATATTTGCAGTTACCTATATTGTTAGCTTGTGTAGACTCAAACATAAATTGAAGAAAAGGCAGACATGCAATTTGTGAAAACTGCTTTTGTGGTGGATACTCAGGTAACCAAAATTTGTTAAACAGCAAATACTGTGTCAAGATTCCTGAATTGTTTTCCACAGGACTCAGTATCCCCCAAAGAGCTGTGCTTTTTCTTTAAGCAACAAGTCTGTTCCTTCTGTATACATGTATACAGGCAGATGGACAGGCATAAGCAGAGTAGGAGGCACAGGCCAGGTATGGAATGTCACCAGGGTGGAAAACCCTGGGTACCTAGGAACAGCCAAAACTGGGAAAGCAAGGACCTCACCCTCACGGTGGCCTTTCTTCCCCCAGCATATCACTGGTCATGAGGTCAGACCCCCTGACATTTCATAAGGCCGGCCATGCAATTTGGACCCTCCCCTCACCTTTCCTCTCTGTCATGTCGCTAATCATGAAGTAGACCCCCTAAGAGGACGAACAAGGAGGAGAAAGAATAACCTTATATAACTCCCAGAACAGCCCTCACATAAACATTCCCTTAAGCATTCCCTTAACCTCAAGACTGTGAGGTTCTGTCCTGCATCACATAATCTTGGGAGCTAAGCTTCAGGCACAAAGCTTCAGTTCTGTTGACCACAGAGTCAGAGTTTTGATCAAACTAGAGATGACATTTAGTCTCAGTTGTGCTTCAGCTCCAGGCCCAGAAATGCAACAAAACCAGATGCAGTGATGCCATGGCTGATACCAGGACAAGATGCAATGACTAAGGACTCCCTCCCCAAGTGCTAACCAATCAGTAGAGACCTTGACTTTGGAAGGACACACCTGATGAATATTCTATTTAGATCCTCCCCTAGGACCTTCCCTAAAATCCCCACCCTTAAATGCCATTACAACAGAGAACCCAGCATAGCTCACTGTCCATAAGGCCCTTGCCTCCCCCCACCCACCTTCTTTCCTGAACACACTCTCTCTCTGAAGCAGGCCCTTTCTCTGAAGCATGCTCGAGCATTTCTCCCTATCCTGACTCTAGACACGTATATCCTTGTTATCTTTCTTCTAAGCTCCAACGACCCTTCATTTGGCTCTGTAGTTTATTTCCTAAGCCCACACAGCCCAGTTGACTCACTTCTACCTTGGTTCACTTCTTCTATGTCTGTAGCTTTTTAAATAAACTTTTGCTTGTATTTGAGTCTTACCTCTAATTTTTTTCTTAGCCAGAACTCAAGTACCAAGGTTCAACTGGCAGTCATTTTCTGGTACTGTTTTACCACCAACATAATAAATTATGTTTCTACTTCTTTAACCAAATTAAAAGGTGCAATGCTAAAGTATGCATTAAACTTCTCCCCTGGAATTGATTTTCTTTACTAATATTGCTCTTATTTGCATTTTTCTCCCTGCTTTTCTCTGCAACCATCTATCATCATCCTATAAGATAAAATAGTATACAAATTTACTTTCATCATGTCCTCCAGTTGTTTCTAAGTTTCACGTAAAAGGCCATAAAATAAGTTAAGACCGCAGAGCACACGACATAGAAGTATGTATTGTAATATACTGAGTGTGGGAGCTCAAAAAAGCAGAGTAGTATTTCTTGCCTACCACATGGCCATGATCCCACCCAATCTTTCCATTATTCATTTAGTTATTTATTTATTCTCTTCTTGAGAGAAAAATCTTTTGGAGAGAGAGGGGAAGGGAGGGAAGGGTGGGAGATGAGAGAAAAAGAAACAACAATGTGAGAGAGAAATATTGATTTATCTCCTCCTTGTTCATGCCCCAACTGAGGATCAAACCTACAACCTGGGTATGTGCTCTGATCAGGAACTGAACCTGCAACCTTCTGGTCTATGGGATGATTCTCTAACCAACTAAGCCACACTAACCAGGGGTCTTTTCATTACTAAAAAGGATACTTTTTAATATTATTATCATCTTCAAACTACTGGAATACTTCCTTTTTAAAAAAATGTTCAGTCCTGGCTGGTGTAGCTCAGTGGATTGAGCACAGGCCTGCCAACCAAAGGATCACGGTTCAATTCTCAGTCAGGGCACATGCCTGGGTTGCAGGCCAGTTCCCAGCAGGGCACTCATGAAAGGCAACTGTACATTGATATTTCTCTCCCTTTCTCCTTCCCTTCCCCTCTAAAGATAAATAAATAAAAATCTTTTAAAAATGAATAAAAATTAAAAAATAAAAAATGTTCAAGTGTTTCCTTGGGAATTCTTCTGGTCCACGCATTATTTTCCTTTTGTAAGTACAATCCAGGAAAGGATAACAGAATTAATTACTCCAGAGATTAGTTTCCAAATCAGATCCATTCAAAGTCAGGTTAGGAACAAGTACTATTACCTAATGTCTGAACTCAAGGTCCCAACCTAGAACACCCATTCAAATGGGTGGGCAGAGCAGTAAGTGGAAGTCCAGACTTCTAGAATCAGTCAGTGGCCATCTGGCATCAGCTGGCCAAGTGCTAATGGCTGTTGGGAGCATGAGCACTGAGTGGAAAAGGAGTTAGTGGGAACTGGGAATCACAAGGAAAAGATGAGGTGCTATCCAATGTCTGGGCCCTGGGGAGATAATGAGTTCCCAGTGGAGCAGCAAGTGAGTGAAGAGTTTCTAACAAAGGGCTTCTTTTTAGAGGCCCATCTGCCTAAAGCAACACTCATCTCAGGGCCCTGAGTCAAGCTGAACTCACAGATGGATGGAGGAGGTTAAATGGAATAGCTACAAGGGTAAAAGGTCTGTGGGGGCAGGAAGAAAGCCAGAAATACCATCTTTTCCTTAAATGACCACAATCTACAATTGTCATATGGTTCATGGTACTGTTATTTGCTGTAGCTTTATTCTCCCTTTCTTCATATGAAAAACAATGGACAAAGTATTATATATTTTTCTTATGTACATCTATTAACAGGAAAGGATTTCATATGCATTTCTCATTCTGTATTGAACATAGTAAAACTTGTAAACACTATGTTGCTAGAAAAAGTGAATGTGTTTAGCCTCAAAATTTGTCCAAATATCACCATTTTTGTCACTAGAGATTCACTGTCATAGTTAGCTAGGTATGTTTTTTATCCAGGAATCTACTAGCTCAGGAAAAATCGTTTATTTGCCAAAGAAATTATTTTGAATGTCTACATTAATCTTGTGTTTATGCTGCTGGTATTAACTCTTACTAGTAAGGAAGTATAATAATTTTCCCGTGATATGTCTAGCAGCTTTCCAGCTGAGGCCAACCCAGTTTAATTCATAGCTCTTTAGTCCTAAGAGACATTAAATGCTATACACTGTTTGCACTCACAGTATGATAAGACACCCATCAAGTTTTTAGCAGTAATTAATGTATTACTTGGGGATTGATCCCATTAACTGAACAACTTTGGATAATGTATTTCAGGTTAACTACTATTTGCAGCATTCTGTGGCATTCTTACATTTGAACTATATCCTTGTGATGCATAATAAGTATAATTAACAGGTTAAATTAGATTAATACTATCAAATATAACACCCTTCTAAAGCAATCTTCAATATTCTGAGAAAATAAATTAGTTTGTTCATGTTATTCTCTTGGTTTTTTCATGCACTTGCTTCTATACATGAAGTATTGATAGACTGATATAACATCTATTTTCCTCTTTTGAAGAGGAGGCATTTATTCATATATTGATTATTGGCTGTTGATTTCTTTCCATCTTGATCAATCATCCCAGCCAGTCAGTGTTACTTTATCTTTAGTAGTTTTTTAGAATGCTTTAGTGCAAATTAAATCTTTTATATCTCATGCCTTCCTAAAGTGCATTTATCTCTCTGAGACTTTGGATTCCTAATGACTCCTCACAGTCACTCTCCTCTTCAAATATACTTGTATGTGCATACAGTTTACACACTTAAAGTATGTTAGCTGTTGATAAAAGATGCCCAAATAGATTAGCAATTTTAAAAAATTGTTCATATTTATAGTTATGTATAGATATAAACTGACCTAAAGCAAATAATATAATTATATCCACTGTACTCTAATTTGATACTAAAACTTTTTATGAAGATGTTCCACAGCTATAGCCTCAAAATGGTTAGTATTTTTCGTTCTGCTATAATTAACTGGGGGTGACAGTCAATGATCTTAAACTATCAAGGAAACAACCAATCAATTCAGTAAGCAAATATTCATTGAGTATTTAAGTGCTTCATGCCAATCAAGATAGAAATAAATGAATAAAACTGCTGGACTATCTGTTACATACGTTTTATTTCTTTATTCAATAAATGTGTATTGAACAACTTCACGCCAGGACTGTATGGGACGCTTAGGGTAGGATAGAAAAGGGATATGGCACAGTGCTATTGCTCAGCTGAACACCAGCTTAAGTAATGCAAAAGCATGTGTTTAAGAATAAAATGAAGAAGATGAGGGGGAGGGGAGATGAAAACGAAATAGAAAAGAATGGAATTATTAGATAATACAGAAGAAATTCTGACAAATTGGTTGTTTAGTGGTATTTGACTAATTGTTTGCCTGTCAAATTATGTTTTCATTGGTAGCAAGTCAGCTGCTTGCAATAGAATTTACAAGTCTAAACCAGTTAAAAGGTGTTGCATGTATAGTTATGACCACCTCATTGTTCTATAAATCATAATTTCAAAACAGAAATATGATTATTTAAGACAATGACTTTAGAATCCTTTAGTTTCTTTAATCTAAAAGTAAAGTCATCATGAAATTGAAATATATTTATAAACATATAAGAACATTTAAAAATTGTATTCAGTTGTCTGTACTTTTTCTCTAATGCCTAAAGCCAGAAGCCAGAAGCCAGTTTTACTTCTCATCTGTTATGTACGGTGAGCACTTTGAAACCACAAGAGCGTTGTCAATGCCTGGAATCACTCCTCTTTTCTGTTTTAAGGAAATACTAAACACTGAAAAATAAAGGTCCTTTAAGTATAGAAGTTGCCCAATTAAAAATGATCAAATAAAGGCTCCTTCATGTGCATACACTTTCAGTATATTCCTGAACATTCAACTATTGATGTCTCATCTAGCTCTTGACTTGCTGCCTTTGATAACAAGAAACCAACTTTTCATGTATTTTCAGCTATAGGTCACGTGTTCCATGCCCATAGAAAAGCACCTCCCACTGGCACTTTTCACTTATAGCTCTATAGAAGAGGTGATCATTTGACTGTAGCTTCATCAGCACAGTACATCGTCCTTAAAGGTACAGGACACTTGCCATTTTTCTCATTCAATATCTTCAGGAAATGCCCTTGAATAAGTTTTGAAAACAAGTATTGAAACAACAAGGTTTCAGATGTGAAATATTTGAAAGAAATGCTGAAAAGCTAGGAAATTTAATTTTTTACTAACAATTTTTAATCTTTACATAATTTGACTTTTCTATAATATTCTATCAGTTTAATCAAAAAAGTGGAATATCTTCTGTGGGGGTGACTTTCCTTGCAAGTCCCCCCGTTTGCCACAGATGAAAATATGACTGAGACATGATGTGATCTGCTTGGGGAGGAGAAGTGGCCAGTTTCCCAGAGGAAAAAGGCCTTGAGCAGTGGCCAGTTTCTCAGGGGAAAAAAGGCGTTGAGCCCCTTCCTCCAAAGGCTTTTATTGGGTTGTAGTGCACAGGAATACAGGGCAGCAAGGATCAAACAGTAGATAACATTTCAAAGAAATCAGAGGGCTTAGTATGAGTCAGAGTCTGTCAGGAAAGGGGGTTGCAGAACTCTGGGGAAACATACTCGTTTCCTCTGGGACCCTTATCATATGAATGAAAGCACTCTTAGCAAAGCAGATTTCACAGGTTTATCAGGAAGTCTTTGTGATGCCAGTTTTTTCTCCAGGACACACTCTAGTGAGGCAAGGAGCTGCATCCCTCCCCAACAGGTATTCAGGTTTAAGGGGATTAGAACCAGGAAGTGCTTCTCCCAGAGAACATGGGGACTCGAGCTTTGTCAAAGCCGTGGGGCCGGAGGGAGTCCATTGCTCTTTGTTGCAGTGTCCCCCAGTCTTTCCATGATGGCTTCCCAAGTGGTTGTGTCTGGTCTAGGTTGCCCCTCCTCTGAGGGGTCTTACTCGTCAAGGACTTCCAATCATGCTTTGGGGGCAGGGAGGAAACTGAGGCAGAATTTGCTACCAGAGACAAGCTTTGTCTCTTGCGGCTGGCATTCTAGAGGTCGTCCCTCACCCTTAGCCACAGGGGGTCGAGTTACAATTCCTGGAACCAGGCAGCATGGTCCACAACAATATTCCAAAATTAAAATAGCATAAGTATGAAAAAAACCCAAAAAATATTTTCCTAATGACTTAAAGTAGTCTCCTTTACTGTTTGGCCATTAACATTAAATTTGAATCAATACTTAAATATTCTTTTCCAACACCTATTTTAAATATCCATTTTGCTACATTCTGAGTTAGAACATCGTGCCAGATGGACAACATATTAGCAATGGAATTCTTAACGAAGAATAGACGACTAAGCCCATATGTTATTAAACTTTGTCTTCTGAATAGGATGCAGCAAGAAATTTAACATAGGATTGATTCATTGCACTCTTTCTGATCATTACTCAGGGGGCTCTGATGAACACTAAACAAACAGGAAATTAGCAGCTTTTCTTTAATGGCTCTTTGTTTTTGTATTTTCTGATGTACTTTATGATTGGAATGTAGCAATTGGTACATAAAACAAAATTGTCCTCTGAATAAATATACAGGATGTTGTTTTGATTAAAGTTATGTGATCTTAATACCTTTCTTTGGGGAAAAGTATACAGGGGTGAGCAAAAGTAGATTTGCAGTTGTTTTTATGGAAAAATAACAATAATTAGTACATCATAATATAAAAATAAACCCTGTGTTGTGTACTAAATACTGTAAATCTACTTTTGGCCAACCTGTATGAAGAAAATAATATCTTGCAGCTTTAGAATAACTTTCATTTTACTACATCACAAAAATTCCTATCTATTGAGTACCTGTTAAGTCCGAAACACAAATTAGGAGGCAGGCAGTCTTTACCTTTGGTGAGGACTCTTCTAATATTCTTGTTGAGGGATGTTCTAACTGGGTCAGTTTGAAAAAGGACATTGTCCAGTAAGTGGCGAGTTTTTAAGGAAAGCCAATCGGCTGCTCAGAAATTTCTACAAAATGACTTTGCATTTTGTTGGTTTGGTTTGGTTTGGTTTGGTTTTTGGCTAAGTCACCACAGGACATCTCCTAGCCCTCAAATTTGTGCATCTAGACTTTTCACTTCTCAGGTTTTCCATCAGTTATGGGTTGATTTAGCTTACGCAAATTTGGGGAGACTAATATATAAAATTAATACTTTCATTTATTAATTTAAAATGAGATATAAAATTGTAAGGAAATATTCCTGGTTACGTGTGAATAAAATTGTAACTGGGAGTTTTCTATGTGTGTGCATAAAATTAGAATAAGGGGAATTAGATTATCTGAATGGCTCCTGTTACTGATGCATACATCCTTTCTGAAGACAGGCCTGGGGCAGAGCGCCCCCTTCCTTCATGATGAGAAAATGCACTGCTGAGACCTGTCTCAGACTCTCCATTTTCCCCACTGTCACTGAGGACCAAACTTTGATAACAATAGTGTTCCTATAGTTATCTTGGTTGGAAGATGGTGTGACATTTTGTCATTCAGTGGCGGATCACATATTTCTATTCTAGTTACTTATCTATCTCTTCATAATTTCATTCTCACAAAACACTTACCTTTCCCTATTTCCAGGGTCTTTGGGAAGGAAGCCGCGAGGTGACTCACAGGGCTGCCTACTATATTCCATTTAACAGATGTTTTTTGGGTAGTGTATTTTCTTAAAAAAAAAAAAACTACATGAAGGTGACTCATAGATCTTGCATTCAAAAAACTATTATTTTATATAAAGTTACTTATAAAAATAATGTACTATGAATGTCAATGTACAGAGTAATAATATCTGTAGTAGTTCACAACAGCAAGCTGACACTGAAAAATATGTCACCACCATAAACTATCATGAGACTCATACTCAAGCAACTTAATAATCATGATTTATGACATAACAATTGTTAAAATCTATAATTCAAGAGCTTCTTTAAAGAGCTTATTTTTAAAACTAGCAGGCATATATGTAAGGCATCATATAATTGTTATATTATGCCGTATCTCATTTGTATTTATTTTTCCAAAAAGGTTGGCACGTTTCTACCTGGGCCACATATACTTTCTGTGTATACAGTATAATTATCCTCATCCACTAACCATTATTAACTGTCTGCCACTGTATAATATAGGCTATTTAATACAGGCTGAAACAATTATCTGTATTTTTTAGGGCTATGGAAAAGGTATAGAAGTTGGTGCTGAAGTAAAGAACCATGTAGGCCATCATCACCTGGATGGACACCAAGGGCAAGGTGCAAAATCTCAGGCCATATTCCCTTTGAAAAGTTTATAATGCACAGTTCCTTATTAGGAGCCCCCAAAATGATAGAGTGACATCCTTCTCCAAGGACCAGAGCACATGACCAAGGGATTCTGCCCTTGAAATAATATGTGTGTTATTTTCATGTCTCTGTGACTGACATTTTCATATTCTCTCCAGAAAAGCATTAAAGCCAGATATTTGTAAATCTCTCTGGAGGAAAGATACATCAAAACCCTGACTTAGTTTCTCTAATAAAGAAGTTACAGAGGTTTTATCTTTACACTTCTCCTGTGATAATGGAATTCAAAGAAAATGTATGGGTGTGTGATATCTTTAATGTGTTTTTTATATGTGCATTCTCCTACTGAAAACTTAGAAAATGAAATTACTATGACATTTATATCTTTTCTATATACAGCTTGAAATTTCAAACCCGATTACAAGTAGCTCTCCAGACTTAAATTTGTAAGTCTTTTCTTCAATTTCTTGTTTTTGAGTTTCTGCATTTTCCCTGTATTTCCAAATTCTTGGTTTATCATACTTTTTGTGAGAGGGATTTTACCCAAGTTTATAGGATGCCTTATTAATATTACCAAATATTATAACATTCTGGATAATGTGGATTTGGACACATTAGATATTATTGGACACTTAGTTGTATTTTTTTGTCACAAAATTTCAATTTGCCTTCAAGTTTAATGATCTGCTTTTTTTCCCCTAACCCTAACCCTAACCCTATCCCTAACCCTAACCCTAACCCTAATAATGATCTACTTTTTCAAAAGTTCCTGGGTTCTGATTTGTTAAAAAAAATTGAATTAGGGTATCTGCAAAGTCCAATTCATTTCTATGTTTTTTATGCTAAAAATTAATGACAGGGGGATAATGAAGTAAAAGAAACCCTGAATATGTGATTGCCATGCATAACTTTTGATCAAAATAATTTATCATTTTACCTTATGTTAAATGACTAAGGCTTCTGCATTGACTATTTAATTTAAAATAAGTACCATATTGAAGAAACTATTCCAAAGAAGACCGATTCAAGAAAACCTAGTAAAAAAAATCTTAAGTATAACAAGTGACAAGATGAGTTTGTTGCTATCTATTGTAAATAGACTGTTTATCCATAAAAACACATAATAGACAATAATTTCTACTACTATAAAGCTAAAAACACCTAACAATGGATTCCAAAATTGCCTTCCATTTTGTTCTTTGTTCCAATTCCAATTTTCTGGTATTAATATTCAGAATTTATCTTTCACCAAAGAGTCTAACTATGGAGAAATGGTCAGATTGGTGATGAGGAGTTCAATGGGAATGAAACTCTACATGTAATTTAATATGAACTGCAATCAGGAATGACAATGACTTTTTAAGCCTTTTCAAACCGCTTATTTGAGTCTAAAATAGCAAAGCTAAACCAGAATATGAGGCAGGAACCAAATTTTCAGCTGATGCAATTTTTTTAATTTAGAGAATATTAATATTAGTCTAGAAATGGCAGTTAACTACAAAATGAGCCTGTTTTAAAAATGAATAGACTAGTGGGGTTATTGTTTTTTATAATTTATTTTTATTGTATTTTTCCATTACCATTTATCCCCCTCATACTAAAAGATGTTTTTTCCTCATTATCTAAATGAATCATAAGATTACTTTAAATTTTCTAATTATTTTTTCTTCCTAAGTGTTTCTTTTAAAATTATTATGACTGCTTTTTGACACATGCCCATATTGATAGGCATCTTATGTTGATTTCTCACCTAGTATCATTTACTTACCCTAAAAGTACCTTCAAAAACCTGTGTTTTCTCTGCAAGTGTGAACAAACATATCCAGGAAGAGAGGTCAGACACCGTGGCAACACGGGCGTATTCTAAACTCCCTCCTCCCAGGGACACATCAACGTACAGCAGCTACACATGGAGCAATTACTTCGGAAAGAAACTCAGAAACCAACTGAGCGCCTTCTCCCCACTGAGAAGATACTGAGATCAGAACTGCTAGGGAAAACTGGGGCACACACTTGCTTTTGAAGCCCACCCCAGGCACAGTGCCGTACAGTCAGGAGGGAACGCCCACCTCCTAGCACCTCTCTAAGGAGTGGGGCATTTTGGATTCCACATTTAGCACCCAAACTTTTGGGACTTTCATCCATAGGATGGACACCCCAAACACCTCAAAAGCTAACAA
Source organism: Sturnira hondurensis (assembly GCF_014824575.4). Taxonomy (NCBI): domain Eukaryota; kingdom Metazoa; phylum Chordata; class Mammalia; order Chiroptera; family Phyllostomidae; genus Sturnira; species Sturnira hondurensis. Next base: position 2,244,227 of record NW_028091775.1, read on the forward strand.
GAAACTCACAAGACTATAGCAACAAAAGAGCCGTTGTGAACCAGATTAGCGCTCACTGTGGCCTTCCCCCCAAGGCTAATTGCCAGATTATCACTTGCACTCACCATAAACATTTATTTGATTGGTTCCACCAATGTGCCTTGTGTTTCTTGGTTAATTTGTATATGAGCTGTCTTCATTGGAGGTTTCTCAAGGAAGGTACTACTGAAATTATGGCTGTTTCATTTTTAAGAATCATTATTAAAATGATCATCTTGGAGTGAGTTTTAAATAAATTTTTAAAACATTAATGAAATCTAAAGTGTACATTAGGGGCATATACAGTTAGATGTATTTTCTCAACACTGACCAGGTTAAGCATTTTCTGTAGGCCAGGCACTGTTAGGAGCCTACACTGTGTTAGGCACAGTCCCTCCTTCTTGCAGAGGTTCTCATCTGTTGGAATAAACAGTTTAGAGTAGAGGTCTCCAACCTCCAGGCTACAAATGATACCAGTCTGTGGCCTGTTAGGAACCGGGCTACGCAACAGGTTGTGAGTTTGAATGTAATGTGCTTGAATCATCCCTCCACCCAACCCAGTCTGTGGAAAAATTGTCTTGCACAAAACAAGTCTCTGGTGTCAAAAAGATTGGGGGCCTCTGTATTAGACAATGGAAAGGAGTTCGAAATATTCTTGTTTATCAACACTTTCTCCCCTTCACCACTGATGCTCAGTTATCTAAATATTTTGTGTTATTTTAAAGATACAAGTGAAAACGCATTAGAATTTCTAATTATCTTAATTACCTTGTTTTTTAGCCATATCAGTAACTCAGTGTTTTCTTTAGTGTTGTTTTTGACATTATATGAATATATAAAAATATAGTTGTAAATATTAAAATTGGAAGTATCCATCAACTGTCTGTGAACGTCAAGAAATCAAGGGACATATTTACACTATATAGCATGTTGGTCAGACAATTGGAATCAAGTTTTAGATTTTCTTTACATTAACCAACTAGTGCTTTTTAACTGCGTGACAAGTTCTTCTCCCTCACCCCATCTGGTTTCCAAGTAGTCTATGTATTGTAGAACCAGAGTTCTCCTTGTAGCTTTCTCCAAACAATCCAATGGGACACCACAGTTTCTGCTGGGTCACATTTCTTACTCTCTTCTAAACAATTTTCTGTCTTTACTCCATTATTTTCCCTTCCTCCACACCTGCTCACATTCCTGCTGTGTGCATATATACACATGCACCTAAAATGCCTTCTTTCTGCCTTTGTGTTACCTTATATCACTATTTCAACCCTTTATTCTCTCTTGTCTATCAAGCCTTTCTTTCTTATTATTTCAGCCCCATTAATCTTCCTCTTCTGATTATCTGCCCATTCTATATCACCTCTCTTTCAGATGTGCTAATCTTGGCTTCCCTAGTATATTTTAAATATCTTAGTGGCCAGAAATGTGGTCTTCTTTTGTGTCCATTTCCAAGAACACACACATTTAATAAACACTTGAAAGGCACTATGTTGCACTGATTCGGTGTCTTATTCAGACTTCCATGATAGAAAAATATCAAAAAATCACTTTAGGTCACTTTTGCTTCCTTACCATGAAACTTTTGAAAAATATAAGCGTTCTTTTTAGACATCTAGCACATGTACCCAACCAATGAAAATATCAGGAATTGAATTTCCACATGTAATTCATTTTACTTACAGCAGGTTGGGTTTAATTTCAAAACTACCTCATTGCAACTACCCCCTTCACATCCCCCCCAAATCCCTTCCTTTGTACAAATGTGTTTCCATGTTTCCATCTCAGAATATGCACAGCTGGGAACCAATTCAAAGTTCAAGAGTTGGTTGCTTCTATCCTTAGCATTGCTAAAAAATACTGAATGTCATCCTGAAAAATGACTCCCAGGCTCAGTATAAAAGAAGTTGTTTTTCTTATTTTTTATTTTCTTATTTTGATTTTATACCCAATACAAACAAAACACATTTTCTTCCCTTTACAATGGCATTTATTTTTTACACTTGGTAGAGTGGTAATAGGTATCTGTTTTTGCATATTCATTTCAATACATTATGTGGTTGTTTTCAGTTATTGATAGCAATTAGATAAAATAATATACCATGCAGCATAAAGATCAACCTGTTTGTCTGAGGAATAAATACTTCTAGCCTTCTGCATTGTGAGCATTTGTGAGTGGGTATGAAAACAAATAAGCGTGCTTTACCTACTCTTTCTGGTATTAATTACACTCTGACCCTCTCCCCACCTGCCTAAATGGCTTTCATCATCTCAGAGAAAGAACAAATAAAAGATTGATACGAAAGATATCCACTAGTTTTTAGCATGGACTTATTCCCCTGCCAATTGCTCTCTGTCGTTTTCTTCACTAAACCTCCTGATCTCTGCATGCGAACAGACTAGCTGTCAGGCAAACTCCCCAGAGAGGGAACAAATATGTAATTAGCATAGCCTTTTATACCCTCCATTGGCAGACAAAAAAGAAGGGGAGTTGTTCTCTAAGCAACAACTAAAGGTCATATTAATTTTCCCTAAACTCTCCCTCTGGTTCCCCCAGGAGAAGTCGCTACGAGATTGAGCATATCAAAGGGAACTAATTATTCTGCATGTCCAACCTGATGGATGATCTCCTAAACCATAGCACAGCCCCTCTTGTGCATGCCTCGTATGCTGTGTCCCTGTTCTTACTTGTTTGAGATTGTTTGATTCAGTGACTGAGAGTTAAGTGTGAAAACGGCGTGAAGTGGGGAACAGGCATAGAATTCTATTCTATGAAAGCTATTGACATGTGTTGGGTAGCCATGGTTATTTGACTCAGTTAAAAATCTTAGGAAGAATCCTCTGGTTTCTGATTTGTAAAGCATACCCCTATTATTGATCAGATATCAAACTATAGTTGTTTTCTCTCCTGAGAGACCTCATACTGCCTGTTTGAACAGCATTCCCTTTTAAGGGAGCTCTTCTGAAAAAAACAGGTGCTTTTCTCCTCCAGTCTCAACTGATGGGATTAGGCAGGCATCTAATCCAAGGAAATAAATCTACGGGTGCCCCTGCCAATGATGCATGGCCTATGAATTAGAAACAAACAAACAAAGTCAGGCACTCATGCTACTATTTGAGAAATATTTAAGTATAAAATAGAAAACTCAGGCAGTTGGAAGCAGGGTAGAGGAGAACAGGATACATCCAGATTGCTATGAAATATAGAGCCTAAGAAATGGTTAACCAAAGCCAGGTGTGAACTAGTTATAATGGAGAAGCAGCCATACAGATGCTCGTGTTGGAAAGACAGAATCAGAACATATGTAAAGAAATACCTTGTGGTCAGGGGAGAATCGGAGTAACTTGCTCCTAGAGCTGCCTCATACGTGACAGCGTTCCAGCCTGAATCTTGGTTTTTGTGTTTCCTTAGACTGTCATCTCAGCTAGCTTGGCCAGGTCCTCTGTTCCATGCCACCGGGTGACCCAATGTATTCCACTCACTAACATTTACTTAGTGCCTCCAACAGGCAGGACTCTCCATTAATTGTTACAAGGAAATCAAGGATTTCTTTTTAAAGTGCACCTCCCCTCCCAAAATGATCCTGTTTGAGATATTCTATAAATCAATATTACTAAAATATCTTGACATCTCTTTCTAGAAAAAAGTAAATTAGAATTTTTCAAAATTCAGGTTACGGATAATTATACTTTTTCCCCTAAGCAAAATGTAATGACTTTCCCCTCCATTGAAATCAATACCATATATGAGTTTGGTTCCATTTAACGGTATTGATTATACTAGGGCAAAATTAATTTCTTGTCAAAATTTAATAAAAATGGATCAATATGTATTATTAATAGCCTTAATGTGCATTTATATAATTAAATAGTAAAGATGTGCTGAACAAAATTTTAATAATATTATATTGTATTTACTATTCAACTATTAGTTTTCATATTGAATACATGTTTTCTCTTTAATATGGCCATGTGTTAAAATTGCTGGATATGAAATCATTATTTCAATTACATGTGTAGAATATAAATCACCAAAGGCTACTGTACTTGATTTCATTGATAAAAAGTTTTAATGTCTAGAAGCAGGTGGGGAGAAATAAGTGGAACTATAATTACCAGCATTCCTAGAAATGGAAATTTTTTTCTTTTTAGAAAAATGGTTTGGGAATAGAAGGTATACATTAAACTGTATTAATAAAGCTTTACCCTGAAACATAAAGTTGTCTCAGAAAATGAAAGAGCTACCGAGGACCGAGCCTCTAACTCAGAAAGAACACGGCACATTATCCAGTTTGCTATAGAAGTCACGTGGTAAATATCATTTTGCCACACTCCTTCTTGCTCCATTTTTGCTCATTCTCTCATGAAAGATGTTAGAATTGTTGTTTTGTTTGTTTGTTCATTTTATTTTAAAACAAACAGCCTGTGAGGTTGAACTGAGGGAGTTTGCCTTTACTTATCCCCACTTTTTGGTTTGTGTATATTCAGGCAGAGAATAGCAACAATTGTTAATAAATTGCAAAGTATTAAATTATTTTAGTTAAACCCCAATGTCATCATGCAAAATATTTTTTATGGATATAACCTACTGTCTCCTCTTATCTCAGCATAAAGGACATGACATCTATGCTCTCCTACTATTAATAAAGTAAAAAAAATCATAGGTGTGAAAAGATGAGGGAAAATAGACTTTCATCAATAAATGAATCTTTTCTTTGGGGGAAGTGGAGATTTTTTCTTGGCATGAACTTACAAACAAGGAGTAAGTAGCCAGCCTTGTTATTCTGCCTCTATAATTCCAGCAGAGAGAACTCTTCCTCTTGCCATCAGGTATGGTTGAGAGACTTTGCTTGTACAACTGGGAGCAGTTTAGGGAGAGGGTAGCTAATTTTTCCCAGAGCCACTGTTTATTATTACCTGAGAAATGAATGGTCTGAAAAAAAAAGAGAGAAAGAAAAAATGTGTGTTGTCCTCATTGTGTCAATGTTTACTCTTCTTCAATCCTTAACCCTCCTCACTTTAGCCAAAGTGATTAAAAAAAATTTTGAACAAGTTTTGCTCATAATTACCCTGGCATTTCAATATGAAACCATATGCTTAAATGACAGGTATAAAGTCAAAGACATGTTCAAGTATCTGGAACACAGAACAGAACTTTAGTTTGAAGAAATGTAATTAGAATATGAATGCAAATTATTTTTACATTAAAATGCATTAAGCTGGCTCTATCCTGAAGAGCCTAATGAAAATCAGTAGAATAATATATCTAAGAATGGTTCACATACATGGAGCATCTTTCTAGTTACCATCTGAATAAAGAAAACTTTAGTATGGATCATCCTACATTCTATTCTCGGTAGCATTCCTCCCTCTTCAAAATTTCATCATTCTACCTATTTATAGTTAGTTCCAGTAAATAGAACATAAAAATTAAATTTTAAAAACTCAATCATTTTTCTAATCTCTTTATTTTTATTGGTCATGTTGGAATCACATTCGCTTAATCTAAAATTCATACACTTTTGAGTAATACTACATAGGATCATCAAAAATCGAATTATTTTGACTCAACATGAGCTACAAAGTATATTCATACTAGCATACTTTCTATGATGTAAAAAGACAATTGAAATATAATATTGTGGTGGAAAAAATAAGACGACTCTTGAACTCTTTTCTTACACAGCCACAGAAATTACTATTATTATTATTACCAAGTTTCTCATTTTCTGCCTACTCTTAAAGTAAACCTCTTGCAATAAAAACAAAACTAGAATAAATACCAGACATCATTACTATTCATCATGGATATGGGTATTTTAAAGTATTTTATTTCAGATTCTGAGGTTTGCTACGTACATTTTCATGCAATTCTTCCAAATTTCTGTGAAAACATAGATTTACCATTTACTTTCTTGGGTTGTCCTACAAATATAAATGATTTAATGAGAAAAGGCAAGATGGAAAAATAATTACTGGAGAAAAGGCAAGTAACTGTTTCCATTATGGTTACTTTAGATTCCACAGCAAGCATGTTTAATACTCTGATTGCTGATCAAGAAAAATAGGCCAGAACAGGGCATGTTCCTAAAGAAGTAGTGCTGAGGGGCTCTGCTACAGGCAGACTTAATTTACATTCTTGCTGTGTTCATGCGGAACTTCTTTTTTAATCTTTTTGCTTCTACTCAACATAAATGAGTCTATGCCAAGTGTTTAATAATTTAAACTGCAGAATAGCTTCATGCTTTAAAATAAATTGACATCTCCAGTAAACACAGGGCCAGTCAGTCCTTTTTACATTATCCATTTAGCTTTGTGACTTATTCTCAAAGCCATATACCCCTCCCAACTTAATTGTGACTGAGCCACTGCTACTTGGTAACAGGCCGTTTTGCAAAGGTAATTAGTTTCTGGGATGAGAGGGGGCTGCTCATGGTTATTAACTTCTTTTTTTTCCTTTTATTTTAATTGTTCAAGGACAGTTGTCTGCATTTCCCCCCACCACTTCCCCCCACCCCAGCCATCTCCACCCGCCTCCCCTGATCCCATCACCTCTTGGTTTTGTCCCTGTGTTCTTTTGTCCATGTCTTCCTGAAAACCCTTTCCCCTTTCCCATTATCCCCTCCTACATCCCCTCTGGTTACTGTCAGTTTATTCTTTTTTTATCCTTCCAATTTTTTTATATAATTATTTTTCAAGTACAGTTTTCTGTCTATTACTCCCATCCCATCCCACCCCCATGCTCCCCCTTCCTTCCCATTTCCACCCTTCTCAGTTGTTGTCCATGTATCCTTTATATACGTTCCTCCAAATCCCTCCCCTATTTCCCCTGAAATTCCCTCCCCTCTCCCCTCTGGTCACTGTCCACCTGTTCTCTATTTCAGTGTCTTTGGTTATATTTTGCTTGCTTCATTGTTTTGTTGTTTAGCTTCCTGTTAAAGGTGAGATCATATGGTATTTGTCCTTCAACACCTGGCTTATTTCACTCAGCATAATTCTTTCCAGTTCTATCCATGATGTTGCAAAAGGTAGGAGTTCCTTCTTTCTTTCTGCAGCATAAAATTCCACTGCGTATATGTACCATAGTTTTTTGATCCATTCATTTACTGACCGGCACCTAGGTTGCTTCCAACTCTTGACTATTGTAAATTGTGCTGCTATGAACATTGGGGTGCATATGTTCTTTGGGATTGGTGTTTTAGGGTTCTTAGGATACAATCTTAGCAGTGGAATTGCTGGGTCAAAATGCAAGTCCAATTTTAATTTTCTGAGAAAACTCCATACTGTTTTCCATAATGGTTGTACCAGTCTGCAATCCCACCAACAGTGGACCAGAGTCCCCTTTTCCCCACACCCTCTCCAACATTTGTTTATTGCTTTGTTTATGATAGCCATTCTGACTGGTGGAAAGTGATATCTCATTGTGGTTTTAATTTGCATCTCTCTGATAGCAAGCGATATTGAGCATCTCTTCATGTGTCTCTGGATCCTCTGTATGTCCTCCTTGGAGAAATGTCTGTTCAAGTCCTTTCCCCATTTTTTAATTGGGTTAATTGTCTTCTTAGAGTGAAGTCGTGTGAGTTCTTTGTATATTTTGGAGATTAAACCTTTGTCTGAGGTATCATTGGCAAATATGTTTTCCCATACCATAAAAGACCCCGAATAGCAGCTGCAATGTTAAGAAAGAAGAACAAAGTAGGAGGGATCACAATACCTGATATCAAACTGTATTACAAGGCCACTGTAATCAAAACAGCCTGGTACTGGCATAAAAACAGGCACATAACAGGGGAGTGGGAGGAGAAGAAGGGGGGAGAAGGTACAGAAAATAGCATAGACAGTAGGTAGAAAATAGATAGGGGGGAGGGCAAGAATAGTAAGGGAAATATAGAATCTGAAGAACTTGAGACACGTGGTTATAAAGTAAGGGGGGGAGAATGGTGGAGGAGGGGTGTGCAGGGTGGAGGGGAATGAAGGGGGGAATAGAACAACTATAATGGTATAATCAATAAAATATATTAAAAAATAGGCACATAGACCAATGGAACAGAATAGAGAACCCAGAAATAAACCCAACACTCTACAGTCTAATATTCGACAAAGGGGGCAGTAACATAAAATGGGGTAAAGATAGCCTTTTCAACAAATGGTGTTGGGAGAACTGGACAGCTACATGCAAAAAAATGAAACTTGAGCACCAACTTACACCATACACCAAAATAAACTCAAGGTGGATACAAGTCTTAAATTAAGCCGTGACACCATTAAAGTCCTAGAGGAGAACATTGGCAGGAAAATATCAGATATTTCACGCAGCAAGATTTTTACTGATACGTCTCCTAGAGCAAGGGATATAAAGGAAAGAATAAACAAATGGGATCTCATCAAAATAAAAAGCTTCTGCGCAGCTAAAGAAAACAGCATTAAAATAAAAAGACAGTTTATTCTTAATTTCAATGTCTCTGATTGTATTTTGCTTGCTTCTTTGTTTTGTTGATTAGATTCCACTTATAGGTAGGACCATATGGTGCTTGTCTGTCACCACCTGGCTTATTTCACTTAACATAGTGCTCTCCAGTTGCATCCATGCTGTTGCAAAGGGTAGGAGCTCCTTCTTTCTTTCTGCTGCATAGAATTCCATTGTGTAAATGTACCATGTTTTTTGGATTCATTCATTTACTGATGGGCACTTAGGTTTCTTCTAGCACTTGGCTATTGTAAATTGTGCTGCTATGAGCATTGCGGTGCACAGGTTGTTTTGGATTGGTGATTCAGGGTTCTTAGGATATAATCCTAGCAGTGGAATTGCCGGGTCAAAAGGCAGCTCCATTTTTAGTTCTCTGAGGAAATTCCATGCTGTTTTCCATAGTGGTCGTAGCAGTCTGCATTCCCACCAACAGTGCATTAGGGTTCCCTTGTCTCTACAACCTCTCCAACACTTGTTGTTTGTTTCTTTGTTTATGATGGCCAGTCTGACTGGTGTGAAGTGGTATCTCATTGTTGTTTTTATTTGCATCTCTCTGATGGCTGGTGATGCTGAGCATCCTCTCATATGTCTCTGAGTCCTCGGTATGTCTTCGTTGGAGAAGTGTCTGTTCAAGTTTTTTGCTGATTTTTAATTGGATTGTTTGTCTTCCTGGAGTGGAGTCACGTGAGTTCTTTCTATATTTTGGAGATCTATTAACTCCTTTAAACCAATGGTTCTATGTCTTTACATCTTTGTCAGATAGAATGGGGGCTTCAAGTCAGTGATTAATGAAAAATAGTTTTGTTATTTTCTCTAACTTTTGGGAGGCTTGCATATTTATTTTTTAGGTTTTCCTACTCCCTCCTGCTGAGCATTTATTTTTCAATTTATTTCAAGACTCATTCTGTCTTTATCTCACCATCACACTTTTTTAATACTTCCAATGCTTTATGTTTTTCCCATTTTTCAAACTTTGCTTCTATAATAAGTTATATCCTTTTTATAGTTTTTCTTGATATTATATTTAGATGATTAAAGTTCCAAATATATACTTTCTAATCTTGATTTTCTTCTCTACTTATCAGTTTTGCAATCTTAGGAAAATTGCTCAATTTCCCTGAATCTCAGTTTCTTAATTAATAAAATGAGCAAAAAGTTAAAACTATATGCATGGCAAATATTATTTTAAAGTTTCCATTATACTTTGAAGTTTTTTTTAAAATTTTCTAACCACTAAAAATGTTTTCTTAATGCATAAATAATTTTAGAATTTTATAACCTAACCCATTTTCTCTTATTCAAATTAATTATTAGATATTATTATTAGTAGTAAAGAGATACTTAGAGTGGAAAGATCACATTATGCAGAGCTAAAAGATATGGTTTCCTAAATAGACTCCTCTCTTTGCCTCCAGCAGGACACACTTTCTCTGTGCTTCATTTTCCTGAGCCCTAATTATTATATGAGAGTTATTGAGAGATTCACTTAGAAAAGTGCATGGGGGATTGCTGATGTGACGTCAGATGTCTTCATAGTCACCACTATCATTAGTATTAACGAAGTAGATTTGGGTAAGATAAGGGTAGCGCAGTGGTCCTCAACTTGGTTTCAAATGCCAATACTGGTCACAATCTTTAAAACAAATCTTAGTAAAGTAAATTGTTAAAATGAAAGCAAGGAATTTGGAGTTAGAGAACGTGATCTGAATCAGATTTAATTTATCATTATTGGACATGTTACTTACCACCTTTCTGTCTTATTTTTTCCCACCTTCAAAGTTAGGATGATTGTAATTCCCCTACCTCACATGGGTGTCTCGAGAATGAAATTAAATAATAAATTTAAACACACACACACACACATATATATATGAAAACTGTAAATCTCAGTGTAATTTGAAAGTAGTGTTATTATTATTCATTTGATTCGCCGTGTATGATTTTCTCCTCTTTTCAAATGAAACAGATTATCATTTCTCATTTTGTTAACAGAGTATCCATTAGAATGGTATAATTATAAAAATCTTACTCAAATCTTAATCTATGATATACTAACAGCTTCATAAGAATGATCCATCCAGATATATTCAAAATAACAAAATGTTTTAAAAAACACAGTCAACAGTAACTGAAAAATGTGAGTGATTCTTTCAGACCCACGTTAGTAATTTGTTTTCTTGACAGGGCAATTTTTCTATTAAAAGATCTAACATAATAGAACTTGTTAAAAATTACTTTGTGTAAGTAAACTGTGCACAGAAGTACTGTAAAAAAATGTGTAGAATCGCAGACACTGTTTCAGCTAGGTCTCCACACTTTGTAAATGTATTGCACACTGTTGTGGCAGGACAGATTCAAATTGCCACCTCACCAAATTACAAATTAATAGACTCCATGAACCCTTGAAAGCTACACAAAAATAATTAAAACCATAAATGGTAAATTCTCTAACACCAAGAACCTACAGTGTTCACTTAGCTTTGTACAGATTTATTCATTGAATAAAACAGAGCAGTGACCAAAGTCACATGGTTGAGGTCCTGCCAGGCAAATGTGTGACTCAGAAACCTTTACTGCTGTACACTCGTACCTATGCCAACTGTGCAAGATGATAGCAGAATGGACTTTTGCATAAGGACAGGTATTTGAGAGGTAGCATGGCACAGTGGCATGCCCAAATGATCAACTACCATCAACTTTCAGCTTTTGCCGCCAGCTTATGCCGTGGAAATATATTATTTAAGCTCTATGGACTTTAACTTTCTTGTTTGTAAAATAATGATTACACTCTTCTCATAGGGAAACTGTGAATTAGACGCTGCCATGCACATAAAGCATTAGCACAACCCCTGGCGCAAAATAAAAACCTAGTAGCTAGTAACTTTTATCATTTTGAATTCCAGTAGTATATGAACGCCACAGATTCCATTGATGAAAGCCACAGGACTCTTTACTGGTGCACAATATTTGAAAACATCTTTAGGCTATAGCATCATTTGTACCACTTGTTGATTGCGCTCAGAAGTATGTCCATTTTCCAACTCAGGAGTTTGTCTCTACCATTGGAGCCTTGCACAATTAAAGTAGCTGGTTACCTATCCAGGCCTCCAGAAGCCAAAATTTACAAGGATTTGATAATTCTTCATATCAAATAATTTTGAGACTACTGTGCTCACCAGAGTGATAGGCCAACAAATATTAGATGATGGGTTAATATATATTTTAATAAGGAAGTAAAGTGTCTCAATCAAAATCAAGTTAATTACCTATTACCATATAGTTAGTATAATAGATGGCATATATTAATCATTGATTGTGTGTTAAGCACCTTACACGAATTATTTCATTTAATCCTCTTAACAAATACATGAGAGAGACCCCACTATTATTCCCATTGTACAAATAAACAGAGAAAGAGAAAATAAAGTACTTTGCTACTGTCATATAGCTACTAAATACTGGAAAAATGAAATGTGAAAGCTGTGGAGCTAAAGATTTTAAGCACTATATTTTATTTTTAACTGTGATTTTATGAAAGAATCAAATATTCAGACTGCACTGTAACAAAAACAATATTTCAGTGAACTGTGAGCTTTAGATATGTGCTTTAAATTTCTTTAGGGTGCAAATGGTATAAGTGCCACCTATAATCAGAATCATGAGAAAAAAAATGTTTCATACAAGTTTTTATAAGAAGTTGTCCAAGGAATGAAGTGAGGTTAATGTGTAACTCAATGTTGTACTCTTAGGAATTATTACGAAATACTTTTCATAGAGGCTATTATCATTGGCTTGAATTTCTTGAAGAGTCGTGGCCTGTCTTATTAGTTAACAGGTATTAAAGGCGTAAAGTGTCTCTCTACTTTCTTGTTTAAAGGGGAAGCCTGTTTAGCTAGACAGAATATATCTGGCTTTCGAACAAAATAAAACTTCTCAGTCAACTTAAAATATGGGTAGTTTAAGAGAAACAGGAACCTTCCTATGACTCCTTGAAAATGTAAAGTAAGGTAACATAATAGTAGAAAACCTCAGAGGTAAAAGGATGTGATGTATGATGAAAATTTTTCCTTGAAATGCCGACTGCACTAAGAAGATGAATAATAAAAACCAAGAAGTTTAGGTCTCTATGCTTTGGCTGTCTTCTTAGGGTCAATAAGTGGCACAAACTCCTTCTTATCTTGCCTCTCGTGAGTCCCCTGCTGGGAACTGGCCTGCAACCCAGGCATGTGCCCTAAGTGGGAATCGAACCGCGATCGTGTGGTTCACAGGCCCGTGCTCAATCCACTGAGCTACACCAGCCAGGGCTTGCACTATGAATTTTTTAAAAGCATTATCCTTAGTAATCACCACATACCTACCACCCTGCTGTGACCTGAAGGTACAAAGATAAGTCACATACATGTATGTAGTCTGGAGTTACACTTGCTCATTGGCCACCAGCAAGTTCCCCTCCGTCCATGCAGTGTAATAAGGTCAGGAAGGTCATGTGTGAAGGGTGACAATGGCAGCATCCCTCAGTGTGTATTAAAGATGTCCCTGACAGGGCCAGGAAAACTAACCAAACATTTGTAACAAGTTTTGATTTTTTTCTTCTGCTTCTATTTCTATTTTATTTTAATCATTAGATGAGTGATATATTTTTAAACAGAGGTTCTTGTCAATAGACTTAATTCTTTTTTTTAAATTAATTAATTTATTTATTTATTCTTAGAGGGGAAGGGAAGGAGAGAGGAAGAGAAACATCAATGTATGGTTGCTTCTCATGCATCCCCTGCAGGGAACTGGCCCCTGCCAGAAACTGGCCTGCAACCCAGGAATGTGCCCTGACTGGGAATCGAATCTCAATCGTCTGGTTCGCAGGCCTGCACTCAATCCACTGAGCTACACCAGCCAGGGCTAGACTTAATTCTTTAAATATAAGTTTCATCCCCCACTGGACGGGGCTCTCACCAAACATAGCTTTTAAGTATGAATACAATATGCAATCTCACCTCAGCTTGTCTATAGACACTGATATGTGACTGAAGAAAAGTAGATCACTAAAAAGGGTCATTTTAATGACCTCAGAAAAAAAGAACAAAAGGAGGAAGAAAGAAAAAGACAAGATGGCTACTTTATTTATTTTTTTATTGTTCAGCTGTTTCTATTTTCACCACCCCTCCCCACCCATCCCCACTTCCCACCCCCAATCCTACCCCCTTTGGCAATGTGGCTTCTTGAAATCCAGCCTAAATGTAGCACTTTTTAAAATAAAGAAAATAAATCCTATTTACCTAAATTTGAGTCGATTTCTATTCCGTTTCAAATGAAACTTGATTATTTGGATAAGTATAAGGACACTTTCTCAAAAGCTTCCAAAGTCAGCCCTGGCTGGTGCAGTTCAGTGGATTGAGTGTGGGTCTGTGAACAAAAGGATCACAGTTCAATTCCCAGTCAGGGCACATGCCTGGGTTGCAGGCCAGTTCCCAACAGGGGATGCATGAGAGGAAACCATACATTGATATTTCTCTCCCTCTCTCCTTCCCTTCCCCTCTAAAGGTAAATAAATAAAAATCTAAGAAAAAAAGAAAAGAAAATTAAATAATAAATTCACAGTTTAAAAAAGTTCAAAAGCCAGAGTTAGATTTCTCACCTGCTATAATTTGGAACTGCCCTTTTTAATATCAGCAATAAAACTGAAGTGGAAATGCTACCACTGGTCTTTTTTTAAGGACTTCAAAAACCACACAGTTACTTAATTCAGTTGTTTAAAGAATTATACAGATTTTTCAAATTAAACGTAAATAATCACAAAATGCTTATGTAATTCAGAAAACTGCTGTGTGTTTTTTTCGTGTCCTAATTATCAGTAATGCTAAAAGAATTCTAAGAATTATTTGTCAATTGTTGAGGCTATTGTGCTTCCTTTCTGGAATTACTGAGTACTGAGTGAGAGACTGCCTAAGAACCTCCGAACTGCCTAAGAGGTTCACTGAAGGAGAGGTATTTAAAACCTACTGCATCCTTATTTAAGTATGGAGAGTAGATGACACATGGGGAACTGAGTCTGTGTGTTTTAATTTTACTGTTTGGTAGGCTTTACCAAGCTAACTGCCCAATATTTAAACTCACAGAATTGTACTAATCCTGAACCAAGAAAACACTGTGTGTCACCCTGGTACAAAATGTTCTCCCCATCTCTCTTCCAAAGGTGATGGCCATGTCCTGTGTGTTTGCACCTTTTATTTATTGATTTATTTATTTACTTAGCCAGCTATGGAATGTTTTAGTTTTAATGTTCTCATTACACATAACGAATAACAGTGTTAAAATAACATCCATAGTAGATTAACGTTGTCTCCCTGATGATTTATAGAGAAACCAAGCTGATTTCAGGCACTCTCAAGCACGGTGGGTTAGCAAGTAATCCAAGCAAAGAGGGAAAAAAAAAGCCCACAGTTGCAGTCTGAGTGTATTAAAGAAAGGTGGAAAGGCAGCATCGTTTTAATCTGCTTTCCAGGGTGAGTCATTTACCCTGTACCACTGCTGAAGTGAAACATTTTTATTGATTTGCAGATTAAGAATCTAGTTAAAAGTGATAAATCAATCCTTCTCATCAAGCTTACCACAGCATGTTCAGGAACTTGAAAGCAATCACTGCTGTTTGAGGAAAGCTTACTTAACTTGTGTTTCGTATAATGATAGAGAAAACTATAGTTCATAATGAAGGTTCTGTCTATTGAACATCGTGATGAAAAGTCAGAAGATTGAGCTGGCATAAATCAACACATGAATCCAGAAGTATCAGCTGGGATGAAGAGCAGAGTTTACCCACCTTGATTATCACTGCATTTGAAAGTCAGCTAGGAGTTCACCTCCACCATGAACTTGCACACCTGGAACTGCTGCTCACGATTCTATCTTATGATAAAAAGCACATTAGATCAAAAAGTAAGACTATCTGGATACTGTGGGTATTGTATTATAATAGTAGGCCACAATCAGAGATCAAAAATATATTTATCAAATCTTGAAATTAAATGTGGATTTGTAAATAATTATTTCAAATCCTTTAAATTTGTTTGCCAGCAAAAATAAAAGGAAAAAAGGCAGTGATTTTCAAAGAGATATGAAATATTTACATGCTGGTATTGTTATATTTCTCTAGTGTCTTGGTTTCTTTATATCAATTAGTTCTTAGAAATGAGAAGAGACAAAATAATGTTACTTTATAAAACTGTGGTTATTTCTTGGAAATTTTAGAATCTCACTTGTCAGCTTTATTTGAATTTACTGAATATCATAGTAAATTCAGATATTGTAAGAAAATCTACTACTGGCCTCTAAATGGCACATTGGGAAACTCTTTCATATTTATACATATTGATTGTGGCAAACCTTTAATAACAAGTGTTAAGGCAAAATCACTTTTTTAACCCCAAACCATAGATCATCTCTGTTGTAACATAACTGATCAAGATTACTGAGCTTAATAACTTTTTTTCTTACCTAAAAGAAAATTATTATGAAAATGATTTGGGTTTGTTTCAGTAAATAAAAGGTTTTTTACATATCGTGTATAGTATAGGAGCTACTATAGCTTGATTTTTAAAATGCCACAAATCATTTTTATTTTATTAAATAAAAATGGTTCTTTAATATTGTATATCAATGTTATAGTCCTTAAAAGTCAACCTCCTGGAATCAGTCACCCTTCCAACTCAGAGATACGTTCATGAGCATCTCTGCTTTTACAGCGGATCAAACCTAGTTTCAAAATTCATCTAACTCTTTTAATCTTTGGGTCAGCAATTTTATTCAAGGCAGTTAGACTGTCTAAATAACATAGAAAAAGAAACAAGTTATATACTCAAAGGTACTAGTCATTGTGTCGTGTCATTCTGAAAAGTTAGAAATGAAATATCTGATATTAAGAGAATGAGCAAATGATGATCTGTGCTCTAAGCGTAATGTTACACAACTATTAGAAAGTATATTGACTAACATTATGTGAAAGCATCACACAACGAAACAGAGAGCTCCTGAATGCCAGGGAATCCGTTTTACTTGGCTCATTTTGTCTCCTGTATTATTAGGGTTACAGTAACTGTTGTAATAAATGTAGCATACCATGTTAGCAGTCTATCACAACAGATGTTTATATCTGCCTCCACTAACAGTCCAATGTGGATGATTCCTTATGGGCAGACAGGTTTCTCCCTCCAGTTTCTCAGAATTCAGGCTTCTTTTGCCTTATGGCTTTTCCTTCCCCTACGAATGCACTGTTCTCTGCATATGGGCAAGAAAACAGCAAGAGCACAGAGAAGGCACAGTGTGCCTTTAATGATCTGACTCAAGAGTGGCACACAACCAATTTCACTCCCAACCCACTGGTGAGGACAATGACATGGTCGGTCTGAATGCTGGGTGATTTCCCAGGGATAACTCTGTGCTAGAGAAGGAGAAGCATGTATTTTGGTAACCAAATGGTTGTTTCTGCCACTTTTCTTTGTATAGGATCACTGGGAAAATATCATGAAGGCATAAAATAGCTTGGTTTTGGGGGGTCCTTCTTGAAAAACAAGCTAGAGATTAAGGCAGACACCAAAGTACATAGAGTCTCATCCATCAGGTGAATGAGTTTACTCTTTATTTTCTATAAAATGAGGCTGTATCAAAGGGTTTAAGAATAGGGAGTCAGATGATCAGAATTGCAATTTTTCTAAATATATTATAGACACCAATGTAGAGCACATACTTTAGAGGGTTAAGGCCAGATGTGGAGACACAAGCTAGAAGACTAATTACTGCAAATGATAAAGACAATGGCATTGATGTAAAAGCAGAGTACGACTTAAGTGGTGGGATGGACAGAACTTCAGAATTTTATTCCGAATCATGGCAAGGAGGTAAAAGAAAAGGTGCATATGGGGAATTACTTCCTTCTTTAAAGTTTGTTGGACTGAACTTATCAACATAGAAAATTCAGAGAGAATAATAGGATTTTAGGGAAGAGTCATAAGTTGTGTTTTGGAAATATTGAGTATGGCATGCCTGTGAATCGTCCAAGAGAAAGGAGGTAGTCTGCAGTTGGTTGACTTCAGTGATCTTTAGATACAGCTGCTAGCCTGGACTTGATCAGTGAACAGGTACAGGATGAACATGGGCAAGGAGGATGCCATGCTTGGAAAGTCTATAAAGTGAGTAGAGGACAGGACCTGGGTGATTACCAGTTTTGAAAGATAAAGAAGGTCTAGATGCTAAAGTAAGAAATGGGATAGTAAAAAGGGCGACATTGAAATTATCACTGATACAGAAAATAAACAAGACTGTAGATTAATATATGTGAATAAGAAGAGATCAAGAGAGGAATGTTTCGTCAAGATTGTAGAGATGAAGGCAGATTCACATGTAAGTGAGTTTTTAATTTTAGAGACAGAGAGTTTATTCATGATGACTTCAGTGTGCTCAGTGGGAGAAGGAAGAATGAAACATCCGACCAGAAAGGAATGAAGAAATGAGAATTCAAAACAATGAGGAGAGGCTTAGGAACCTCCAGGACATCTTTAAACGTTCCATCATCTGGATTATAGGGGTACCAGAAGGGGGAAAGAAACAGCCACAAGTGGAAAACGTATTTGAACAAATAATAAAGGAGAACTTCCCCAGTCTGGCAAAGGAAATAGACTTCCAGGAAATCCAGGACGCTCAGAGAGTCCCAAAGAAGTTGGACCCAAGAAGGAACACACCAAGGCACATCATAATTACATTAGCCAAGACTAAAATGAAGGAGAGAATCCTAGAAGCAGCAAGGGATAAGGGGACAGTCACCTACAAAGGAGTACCCATCAGACTGTCAGCGGATTTCTCAAAAGAGACCTTACAGGCAAGAAGGGGCTGGAAAGAAGTATTCCAAGTCATGAAATCCAAAGACCTACAGCCAAGATTGCTTTATCCAGCAAAACTTTCATTTAGAATGGAAGGACAGATAAAGTGCTTCTCAGATAAGGTCAAGTTCAAGGAGTTCATCATCACCAAGCCCTTATTATATGAAATGCTAAAGGGACTTATATAAGAAAAAGATGATGAAAAATATGAACAGTGAAAGGACAGCAAACTCACAGTTATTAACAACCACACCTAAAACAAAAGCAAACCAAGAGGACAGCTAGATCAGGAGTGGAACCATAGAAATGGAGATCACATGGAAGGTTAGCAACAGGGGAGTGGGAGGAGGAGAAGGGGGGAGAAGGCACAGAAAATAGCATAGATGGTAGGTAGAAAATAGATAGGGGGGAGGGTGAGAATAGTGGGGGAAATATAGAATCTAAAGAAATTGAGACACATGGTTATAAACTAATGGGGGGAGAATAGTGGGGGAGGGAGTGTGCTGGTGGAGGGGAATGAAGGGGGGAAATAAAACAACTGTAATGGTATAATCAATAAAATATATTTTTAAAAAAGTACTTAAGAAATCACAGAGGTCACTCCCCTAAGACTCAGATAAGGACCCAGAATGGTTCCTGAGAGTCCTGGGCAAATTGTTGACCATACAGTGGCTGTAATTTGGTAAATAGATCTATGCTTGGATTTGTTATTTTACTTATTTTACTTAGGGATATTGTATGTATATATGAGTTTAAGCATCATTCCATACATTAAACGGTGCTCATTTAATTTCACATTATAATTCTTGGGAGACAACTAGGGTAGTTGATTGTGTTATTTTACTCTTGACATATTCCTCCCCTACAAAACCACATTGGAAGATGCACACAAGGGTAAAACTTGCCTTGTTTATACATGTCACAAAAAGTGTTTCACTAACATTGTCTTTAGATTTTGTTTTGTTTTTAATTTGGATCAAACAATTTCTATAAATCACCTTAATAAGAATCTTGTTTTAATCTGAGGATAACTTTGTTTCACAAGCTCTACGTTTATTGTAAAATAGATTTTCTAATAATAGAGTTTCAAATCTTTCCTACCTGAAAAATGTATCAGCAACCCAGTCAGTTGATATTTACAAAACTGTTTGCTTGTCAGGTGCTAACTAGAGTAGTAGTGAGTTTCAACTCACAAAGAGGGGGTGGCATTTATCCATGTGAGAATCCCATGGACCAAAATTTTATGCAAAAATGTGCTTCATAGTGGTATAAAACTATAAATGAAGGGTATTTTCAAATAAACACATTGTAATGGACTGTCAATATATAAAATTGTCTTCAGAAATCTTAGGGACTCAGGAGTGTGTGCCAAACACAAGATTTTGTCTTATAAACCGTATGTTGGTAAACTTGTTTATGGGAACATCTATAAGATTCAACAAGCACATAGACATACAGGCCAATGAATTAGAATATCTATTGAGGAGATTTACTCTCTGCAAACTCTCTGCATCTTAAGTTCTGTGTGTGTCATGACTCTTCGTGTGACTCTCTGCAGCTCACTTTCAGTAGCAAGCAAAATGTGCCTGTCACTGTGATAAAGAAAATTATTTGAAGAAAAATAAATAATTTAAGAATTCTACCCCAGATTCAATTTGTTCTTAGAATTTTTTGTTTATCTGACAGTTAAGGACTACAAAGGGATATTCCACAGTAATAAATATGTTTATGATTACAACAGGATGCAAGTAAAATATATCTATCATTACCTGTAAGTCGATGCAATCGATGTGTTTGAGGAATCCAAAAAAGCACTGACCAGAAAGTGGATTACCAGATTAGGTACCAATTCAACCTTATTATAAAACAATATTTTGAATTATCATTGGGTATGGTAGAAAGAACACAGGCTTTGGAAGTGGATGGGAAAGCTAAAATTTGTTAAACCTAAAATTTCAATTCTACATTTTTTTACCTGGGAATCCAAGATGAACATTTAACATGGTTTAATTTTCTGGGATAGTAGTGTGTGCTTCACAGAGATATTGTGAATACCCGGGCCAGGCAAAAGCAGGTTTACAGCTGTGAGTATGCAAAGCACAGAATATATTCTTGTGATATTCTGTATTAGTTATTGTAGTATTTTTCATATAAACAACTGCAAACCAACTTTTCCCCACCATGTATATAATCATTGTACCATTCAACAAATTCAGTGGAGTGTCGTCCCTTTTTAATTTATCTGTGTACCTAAAAGCAGAAAACACTGTAGGTGAAGATACAAGAAGTTGCAGAAGCTGTATCTTATAATGAGGCAAGCTTGGTGAAGTTTCTATACTTTTGCTACTAAACAGAAGAAAATAGGGAAAGATCAGTTTCGCTGAACATTAATGTGTTATAATAGTAACAAAACTCTATCAAGTTTAGTTGGCCTTACTTAAAATTTAAATAAATAAATACAGTCTAGGTGAGGTATGAATATTCAGGGGTAACATATCTACCTGGAGCTGGAACAAGCAGAACCAGAAGATCAGGACCCTGAGACTGACAAAGTGAACTACCATATAAATCTGACTGGGGTCTGAGAATCAAACAAACAGAATAGAAGGTTGCCATGGTTCTCTGTGTTTATGGTATCGCATCGGCGATTTCAAACATATTTAAAAATAAATAAATAAAGCAGAGTGAATTGCTCTAGAGATAAATTAGATTCATTCTGGTAAATTAGAGGATGAAAATAAAAACTGTTTATTTTGACACTGGTTCAGAGTTTATGAACAAATTGATCAATCACATTATGACTCGGTTCCATTGCATTTCAAATTCTTTTGTTTTAATTGAACAGGCAGGCATTTATCACATGTCTATCATAAACAAAACTACACTGGGCACTAGAAAAGGGAGGGGAAAATAGGGAAGTATTTTAAATATTTCAAATGTTAGCTGTTCCTCCACATTTATTTGATAAAATTTTGTCGAGCTGGGACGTGTGCCATGAAATTATGAATTACCAAAAACTGCAGGAAAAAAATCACCTGCATCCTTTGATGGGGCATTTGCTGTTAATTTGTATTCATTTAAATTCCATCCATGAGTTTGACACCACAAAACTAAATTTTCCAGATACCACCACTGCAGTACATGTGATGTAAGAATAGAACTTGTTTCTTGAACTCATTCAGCATTCTAGTGAACAGAATACAAATTTAGTTTCATTAAAAATAATGGAATCTCACTATCCTACAGCCATTTAAATGCTTTAAAATAGAGCGGTCCTCTTTTTATTCCAGGAGGCGTATACAATAAATCTCATTATGAAAATTACCATACTCAGACTATCTTAATAATGCACATGCCAATAACTCCACCACCTTCAAACAAACAAATGATGATGAAAATTATGCTAGCACTGACAATAGTTGAGAAATAAACTATTTTTCTCTTATTTGTTAAACAGCATCTTTGCTTATTTAACTAGCTAAAGGATGCCTAGATTTTGAACATTCCCGTGCACTGAGAATGTAAAAGAATCTACAGAGAGGTATTGATAGGGTTTTTTTTCACACATGCACGCCTGTGTGCCTGCACACAAAAAGAAATCAATACATAAAATCAAATCCTAAAAAATGTCTAGCAAGGATTAAAAAGATACAGGAGTCTTCCTAGCATGTCATAGGTACCATTCCAATGGATTATCCAGCTGACATGCCATTTGCTGTTCTCTGTGCATTGAGACACCAGTCAGAGTAGGTTTTTATGCAGAGATGAGCAATCTGAAGCAGTCCTGGGCCTGCCCAGCTATCAGCTAAGCCCTCACTTCCCGATTCTTACACCTCATTGGTGTCTACCACTATTCCCCCGAAGAAAGACTTAAGGAGTTAATATTGTGCTGAGAAGACACATTTAAACTGCTCTCTAACACAGCTAGAGCAGAAGCAGCTGCGGACTAGATTGTAGATTGATCCTACAGTCTCTCAACCTCGCTCTGGGAAAAGTCAGAGGTCAGGTTTCCTGTTTTGTACTTTCTACTTATACTAGTACTTTATTTCCAGGTACAAGACCTACTTTAAAGGTGCATTTGTGTCACTGGAAAGGGACAAGGCCTGGAGAGGGTCAGCTTTGGGCTAGCCTGCAGTGTGTGGGTTCTTGACTTCATGGAGGAAAGATTTCATTCCATGAGCCCGGGTGATTTTGAGAGTACATTTATTAAAGCAAGAGACAGTGGAACAAAGGAAGGATTTAGGGTAGAAGTAACATGAGAGAGCCTAGGTGGTGCTCTGCTTTGACTCCATAGAAACATTTTAGGAAAGAAGTGAGGCCCTTAGAGTTTAGAAGAGAAAAATAAAGGCGAAGCATGCCTGAGAGGGAAGGGAGGCATGGGCATGCTCCAGAGAGAGCCTGCGCTGGTATCCTTTTCTTTAGGGTTTTTATCTCTTTTCTGCAGGAATCTTAGGGGAGGTTTCAGGGGAGGGTTTCTACAGAACATTTGTCTGCTTTCCAGGTGCATTCTTTACTATGCTAATATTACACTCATTACAATGAGCACATTAAGGGTGTTTGGGATCATTCTCTGGTCAGCTTCACCGCTTTACTTTTATCTTGGATCTGTCTAGCTCTAATCAGGTATCTCCTATTAGTTCTTCCGACTTCATCTGTCCTTGGATTTGGCTGACAGAAATGGCACCGATTGGATATCTGTTACCTATCTTCTTGGCCAGGGTGATTTATGCTATTTATTCTCTGATCAGGGAGGAGAGGTATAAACCATGTGCCCTCAAGTGTCATTGGTTGGGTAAGATAAAGTCTTGCAATTCACTTGTTGGCTGTAAATTGTTTAAATTGTTTGGCCTTGTTTAATTATCTTGTCTTAGTTTCCGCGTTCTACTTGCCAAGGAATTTTCTTAGCTTCTTACTATCCTGCCTCAATTACACAGCCCCCAAGAAGAGTTTTTTCTCTGAATTTGCTCTACCCTTGCCCCAAAATGCTCCAAAAAAGAGATTATCTTTACACATTTCTGTTAAAGTATTGTATTCCTCTCTTTTCAGATACAATGTAGAGACCAATCTCAATGCTGGCTAAGCAACTTCTAAAATCCACCGTACTCTGGAATTTTCTTGATCTTACGCATTGAATCCACACGGTTTTGGAGTCAGAGAGACTCAAATTGCGATTCTGGATGCTCTGACATTCTAGCTTGATTGTTTAAACTCTCATCTCCTCAGTTTCTACCATTTTTAAGCGGGATAGTAAAGCTGGTCTTCCGCATCTCACTTATCTGTTTGAAGGATCAGGTGAAACCTTTTGAATCAAAAGAAATCAAATTTAATTTTTGTGACATGAGACACCAAGTAAATGTAAGGGTTTTAAATTTCCCTAATCAGAAAACACATTTTTAGGCTATTAAGTTGACACTTTCTTTGTTGAGAATAAATTAGGGTAGCAGCTAAAAATTCCAATTTATTTTACTACAGTTAGCGGTAATTCAAAATGTGTCTTAGATCCTATTATTGACACTGGGATAAAAAGTTAAAGTGCAAAGTTAGGATTATTGTTTACTGATTATACTTTAATTAATTACTTTGTGCATTCTATTTTTATCTACCTAGGACACAGTCAATGAAAACAATTGCTTGCAAAAACCTACAGGTCAATTGATTTCAGTGGCTTTTCAAATGGAGAATGATCATTATCATTCTGTATTTTATTTAAAACAATGGTGGATCTTCAATCCTTAAGTTTTTATAATGATTGCACTTTAGATTAAGAGACAATTTGGTTGTCAAAGATAGGAGTTTCTAATCTCATTTTTACAGCTAATTATGGGGTAAGTTTGGAAAATCACATGCAAGAAAGAACATCCTTCTTCTAAATTCTCCTTAAGTAAAATGATAATAACCTTTACTTATTTTGTCTGCAACAGAGGTTTTGGGAGTATCTTGTTAATTGTAACTTAGAATTAGAGAACATTTAAAACTAAGCAAATAGAAAGACACTGAAGCAAATGCCTTGTTTTTCAAGTATGTGGGTGATTTTGTCCAGTTTAACATTTTCAGTGTTTTAAATATGTTTTATTGACTATGCTATTACAGTTGTTCCATTTTCTACTCCTTATTTCCCTCCACTCTGCACCCCCCTCCCACCAGCATTCCCTCCCCTTAGTTCATGTCTATGGGTCATACATATAAGTTCTTTGGCTTTTCCATTTCCCTACTATTTTTTACCTTCCCCTGTGTATTTTGTACCTACAATTTACACTTCTTATTCCCTGTACATTTCCCCCCATTCTGCTCCATGGTCCTCCCTGCTCCTAACCCTCCATGTGATCTCCATTTCTGTGAATCTATTCCTGTTCAAGTTGTTTGCTTAGTTCATCATGGTTTTTTTGGCTGTTTTTTTTTTTTTTTTTTTTTTGCTTTGGTTGGTGATTGTTGTGAGTTTATTGTCATTTTATTGTCCATATTTTTGACCTTCTTTTTCTCAGATAAGTCCCTTTAACATTTCATATAATGAGGGCTTGGGGATGATGAACTCCTTTACTTGACCTTATCTGGGAAGCAGTTTATTTGCCCTCCTAATCTAAATGATAGCTTTGCTGGATAGAATAATCCTAAATGTAGGACCTTGCCTTACATGACTTTGACTTTGAATACTTCTTTCCAGTCCCTTCTTGCCTGTAAGGTTTCTTTTGAGAAATCAGCTGATAGTCTGATGGAAACTCCTTTGTAAGTAACTGTCTCCTTTTCTCTTGCTGCTTTTAAGATTCTCTTCTTATTTTTAATCTTGGGTAATGTAATTATGATGTGCCTTGGTGTTTACTTCCTTGGATCCAACTTTTTTATGACTCTCTGAGCTTCCTGGACTTCCTGAAAGTCTATTTCCTTTGCTGGTTTGGGGACGTTCTCCTTCATTATATTTTAAATAAGTTTTCAATTTCTTGCTCTTCCTCTTCTCCTTCCAGCACTTCTATGATTCAGATGTTGGAACCTTTAAAGTTGTCCCAGTAGTTCCTAAGCCTCTCCTCATTTATTTGAATTATTTTGTCTTCATTCTATTCTGGTTTAATGTTTAGTTCTTCCTTCTCCAAACTGTTGATTTGAGTCCTATTTCCCTTCCCTTCACTGTTGAGTCCCTGTACATTTTCCATGATTTTATTTTTCATAGCCTTCACTTTTTCCTCTATTTTGCTACCATACTCAACCATTTCTATGAGCATCCCGATTACCAGTGTTTTTAACTCTGTATCTGATAGGTTGACTGTCTCTTTATCACTTAGTTACATTTTTCTGGAGCATTGATCTGTTCTTTCATTTGGGCCATATATATATATATATATATTTGACTCAGCATACCTGTTATGTAAGAAGGGGCAAAGCATTAGATACTCACCACTGGGGGGCAACCCACTTCACTGTATTGTGGTGCTATATGTGGGCAAAGGGTCTAAGAGGGAACAATGCTGCTTGCTGAAGTCTGTCCTGGCTTTCAGTCACTTCCTCCACTACCCACAAGCAAATTGGGCCCTCCTGGTGCTGATTCCCAGGTGGGTGGTTTTGTGTACATTTTAGGACCCTGTGGGTCTCTCCAGCAACCTCTCCTGTGAGGCTGGGAGTTTCTCCTGCTGCCTCATCCCCCACAGGTTTTCTCAGTCAGAGGTTTTGAGACTTTATTTCCCCATGCTGGCACCCTGGGTTACGCAGTCTGTCTTGCCCCCAGTTGTTTCTCCCAGTTTATCTGAATGCATATGTGGGACCACCTACTCTGCCAGCCACCACCTCACCTGTCCTGGTCCTCCAGCCGCTGTCTTGCTGCGAGTCCTCTCTACCTTGAGTGCCCATCTTCACTCTTCCTACTGGTCTATATGAATGTTTCTTCTTTAACCTCTTAGTTGTTGTACTTCCATACAGTTTGATTTTCTGGAGGTTCTGGTTATTTTCTGTTTTTAAATTTGTTACTGTCCTTCTTTTTGTTGTGCAAGGAGGCAAAGAGTATCTACCTACACCTCCATCTGGTCTGGAAGTCTCTTCAGTGTTTTTTTAACATCCCAGTAGCTGTGCATATTTGCATCTCTTTTGAGATTCTATATATTATTTATTATATGGTGGCATAACAAGGTAGCATTTGACATGGGATTAAATGCTTGCTCAACCACTTTCTAGCTTTGTGACCTTATACAAGTTATTTGCTCTCCCTGGAGCTCTAGTTTCTCTTTGGAATTAAAATGAAAATATCCATATCATATCATTGTTTATTTTAATGAAAAAAATGTGCAATAAATTCTCATAATTACTGGCATTTGCCTTTTCCCATTTTCCCTGTGCACACTTGTACTCAAATAGACAAGGGTTTGATATTTAGTAGTAATGTTTACTTGCTAAGTCTACCAAATTATTTACTTTCTTGGATTATTCATTTTTCTATCAAAAGGGGACTCATCACCCCCAAATAAATGTGATACTATGTGCAAAAGTGCTTTACACACAGTAGGTATGCAATAACTGGTCATTAAGTAGACTTCAAATTTAGGCTTTTTTTTTTCTGCTTTTCCTGCCAAAGACCTTGTTGAACAAGGACTGTTGATTTCTTTTAAAACAAGTTGATCCACAGAGTATAATTACCTTCAACACAGACTAAGAAGAAGAGGTAAAGAGCAAGGAGAGAAGCAACATGCAAGGTTTCATACCAAGAGTCTGATGCTTGGTGATAGGGCAGGTGTACAAACAAAATAAAGGTTTCAGTTCTGCAAGTTGTGCCTCTGCAGTAATGCTATTTTGAAACCTGCCCTTATTAAGGAACATCCCACCATACTTTGTCGTTAAATCCCCAAATGCTTTCTCTGTCCTTCTACTTTCTCTCCAAGCACCACTTTACAAACATCTGCAGAACCAAAACAATAACCAACTGTGTGAAGTTGCTTTGGTATTTCCAGGTCGGAAGTAATAAGAACTACAGGGAACCTGGATGAGAGTTTTCTTTTTTAATTTTTTCAGAATTTTTTAAATTTTTTCCAATCAATTTGCATAATGCTATTATAGTACAGAAAATTTTTAGATGAGCATCCAAACCCCATAACATAATGCTAAATTATAGCCTACATAGGATAAAAACAAACATCTTCACACCATTGTCAGGAGGATACCCATGGCCCACCTGCAGCAGATATCTACTGAAATGACTCGATATTAAATTTGAACTGAATTAAGAATAGAAACTATTATTCCCAGATTTGAGAATAGGAATAAGTTGGGAAATTCAACTTTTTACAATATATTACTGAAGCTCACTTGATCAATATTTTTGATCACTTGCTATGGAAGTTCTTGTGGCAGTACAGAGGAGAGAGTAGATGAACTGAAGAATTTTATGCAGTGTTTTGTCTTCAAAGACCCTTCATAGAAATTTTACGAATATATAATATGGAGTATCAGGTTCCACTCTCTGTGGACCATGTTTTTTCAGAGGTGCTCCTTGATGTGCTTAAAGTTTTCTGTAACTCTCTAGCCTCAAAAAAAAAAAAAAGAGTCCTTGCTCTATGAAAGCAGTAAAGAGGACTATTTGGTCTGACAACTTGTTAAAGAAAAGAATATTCATAAGTTTTGTTACAGATGGTAAGGCAGACTTCATTCTAGGAGAGCTACTACAATGGGATCTCTTAGTAGGGGGTGGGAAAGTGGATTCAAGTCAACCCCAACAAGGACTGTGGGGCTTTATAACTAAGAAGTAGGGTGGGGGTTCAAGAATGGAAATCTACTAGGAGGGAGCGTCAGGGTAAGGGAGATTCTGCGTAGATATACTGAACAGAATTCTTGCTGAAGGCAGGTCAGGGTGGTAGATACCAAGGGTGGGAGATGACTTTAGATTAGATATCTAGAAAGGGCAGGTGTCAAGGGAAAGGGATTTTCACTAAAATGACTTAGTAGGATTCTTGCTCAAATTGGATTTTTTAAGTACTAAGACAGAAGCTTGAAGTCAGACCTAGTAGAGCAGGGGCTCAGAGAAGCCTGATTAAATTTCAGTCAAGGAGGAGTCTATCAGAACCAGCAAGTATGAATGTTACAATATATGTGGTGAGGCAAGCCGGGGGACTTATTAGGGAAGGGAAGGTGGAGGATTCTAGCAGCTGATGAGCTTTTGCTTTATTGCTGTCACCTAATGTTGGCTTCCGACATTCTCCTGAAACATTCTTCTGCTTTTTTTCTTAAGAGCATCAGTATGAACAATTGTTTCTTGAGTATTCAACTACATCTCTTGGGAAAGTTGAGTGTTTGTGTTGGGTTCAGGTTTGGGGGCAGAGTGGGCGAGGACAGCAGAGATACGGACATTGCAGACAGGGAGAGGGCACCACGCCACCCCAGGGCCATATCTCAAAACATGTGATTCATGAGAACACATTTTTTTTTGTTAAAAAAACTTTAAAATCAATTATTACTTTCTCCTTTTGTGCTTTCCAAATAGGCTAATAATAAAAAAGTGTCTTACTTTATGATTCAGCTTAACTTAAACCATGTGGTAATATTAAATCATATTTCTGGAAAATATGCTAGTACATAAATTTCACCAAAATAGTTTGAAGACTCTACTTCAAATAACATGTAATGATATTTTTGCTATCTACTGCTAATTAACCCAGCATGCTTCATCGTTTTCCAGGGTTTTGTAGTTTAAATAAATTCATGTGATAAAAATTCAACACAAAATATTATTTAACCTGTAGAATATATTATGTTTTAAATTGCATCAAGATATCCATTTTAATAACTTTAACCTACAAAAATAAACTTCTAATTAAATGTGTATTTTAATGAGTTGCCACTAAATAGAAGATAAAATCACTTTTAATTTATTCCTTGGATTCTTTATGCTGATAAAGCTAAGATAGCAAATAACCAGCCAGTAGTAAATAGTGCTTTCTAGTGGATTGGCTCTATTGCTGGGGAAAGAAGGTGGGATATTACAAAAAGAGAATCTCACCACAAAGTCCATCTCTTGTTTCTCTTCCCAGTCATTTATTTTGAAGAAATGATGCTTCAGTAAGCAGTGTAACATTTGATGGTGCTGAGTCTCCTTAGTATTTTTGCCCTCCAAAGGTTGTAGCAGATATTTAACGCATCACGGCAATAGTCTCTCAATCCTTATTATGTAAAATCTAGACTGACCACATGTACGTATAAACCTATTCCCTTTTGAATATAGTTCTAGGGTTTGCATCATGAAAATCAGTAATGAGCGGGAAGTGAATATGATGAGCTCTGTATCTTATGCCGTCTGGTGCTGAGAGAAGCATTGTCCAAAACCAGACAGCTTGCCAGTGGTAGTGCTGGAATCTGAACACAGGATGGCTGGTCCCAGGGGCCATCTCTGAAACCCTATTTTTAGCTACTGTGCATCAAGGGTTGCATTAGAAATGATCTAACACAGGTTAGATTATATATAGTAAGAGGAGAATTTACTTAAAGACGCCATAGTCATAAATTTTCAATTTTCTTCAGTTGTTTCCAGGCCGAAAGCACACATATTAAGATGTCTAACTGGCTAGAATAAGACTAAAAAGCTAACAGACCCACTAGGGAGATGACATCGAATGAAGTTTGGCAGGGTGACTCATCATGCGTTTATCAAAAAGGGTGAGGAGTCAGAGCCCCAGTTTAAAGAGAAACCCTGGTCAAAGATAGGGCACAAACAGAATGCTGCCAGGTCTCCATCGGGTGATTTAGTGCAATGAGAGCAAGCAGAGAGTGTGATGAGGTTTGGGGAAATGATGCTAAACTATTCACAAGTGATAGATCATAAGGGCTTTTTGTGCTAAGTGAGGGAGTGTGGATTTTATTCTGAAAGTTATGAGGAGCACTGAAGGATGTTAAGCGAGGATTAACTTGATCTAACTTGTAATTCAGAGTGATCATACTGGCAGCCGTGCAGAGAATTGCCTACGAGAGATTCCCAGGGACACTGCAGTGGTAACTTTGTCAAGAAGTCATGGAGTCGAACTTGAAGCAGTGGTGGGTAGAACAGAGAACAGGGCTAGTGGTTTGACTCAATAACCAATTGGGTATTAGGAGTGAAGGAGAGCTATGGAGGACTTTCAGTTCTACCTTAGCATTTGAATAGTTCAGTTTCTTAGAAACAGAATCCAGAAGGTACAGGCCTGGAGGTAAGCTAAAATTTACTTTTGGGTGAGGCTACAAGATTTTAGAATAAAAATTTTTTAAAAATGTTCACTTTCTAATCTTGAGAAAAAGAATCACTAGTATGTACTTGACTCCCCAAAAATAACTACATCAGCTGTTTTATTGTATTATATATTGTGAGTCACTCAAGTGGAAATGTTCAGTCTTACAAGTGATGAATGAAATTGTTTTCTTCTCTATGGAAACAATTTTCAGCTAATGGCCATGTGTTTGAACCATAGCTGGTTTCACTGGTATATCATTCTTAAAGGTTTTGGCTCAGTGCTTTTATTTTATTTTATTTTATTTTATTCTATTTTATTTTATTCTATTTTATTTTATTCTATTTTATGTTATGTTATGTTATATTTCTTTATTGTTGTTCAGGTACAGTTGTCTCCATTTCCCCCCCACCACTCTCCCCTGTCCTACCCATCTCCACCTCCAACCTCGATCCTACCCCACTTTGTCTTTGTCCATGTGTCCTTAATGCTTGGTCCTTGATAACCCTTCCCTTTCCCCCCCATTATTTCCTCCCCCTCCCTTCTGATTGCTGTCAGATTGTTCTTTATTTCAATGTCTCTGTTTATATTTTGCTTGTTTGTTTTGTTGAGCAGGTTCCACTTGTAGGTGATAAGCCAGGCAGTGAAAGACAAATACCATGTGATCTCACCTATAAGTGAATTTTGGTTAAATTTTTAAAATTAGATTGCAAAGCTTACTTGAATTGTCTCAGGATCATCAATTCTCTATTAATAGGTTGGTTAATTCATAAGTAATTGCTCAACAAATGTTAATGATTTAAATCTTATATCACCAGCACTTTTCATTTTCTTTGCAATGCCTTTAGAATTTGTCAAGCAAGATTCGACCTGTTCTAGACTTCAATTTCTTAAATATTCATCTCCACTTCCAAGATATTCATGTGTGTGTGTGTGTGTGTGTGTGTGTGTGTGTGTGTATAATCAGAAACCATTACTCCTGCTTTAGCTGAGATAATCCTGGTAACAATTTGGAATATAATAGTAAAATAGAGTACTTCTTTAAAAGTTATTCTCAATGTTAATGAATATGGAAAGCCAGCTAAAGAATAATAAGGCCATATCTATTGATATGAAGGAAATTCATGTGCCCAGAATGCTTTGTAATAGCATTCAAATTTGTTTAAGAAATAATGATTACACAATGTTTAATCTGTGTGCTTTTATTTTCTCAATTACATTCAGAAGTTATTCATGATTATTTGTGAGAAAATAGGTGATTTATAAAATGTAAATGTATAGATGTGTTTAAATCTTTATTTTAGCAATTATCACAGACAAATCAGACCTTAAATAATCAAGAACTTCTGCATATAGTTTAATAATGTCAAACAAATTTTAACTTGTAGAATTTCCACTTGACCCAAAGTAAATGCGGAAGTTTTGATCTTTTCGATGTTTTTGTGTGGTGAGCTGTGCACTGCTTGCATTCTCCTCCTTCACTTTGTACTGCCTGGTGATGAGCTCATTTCCTGGGGCTGCCATAACAAAATACCACAAACTGGGTGGCTTAAAAGCAAGAGAAATTTATTCCCTCACATTCTGGAGACTAGAAATATGAAATCAAGTGTCAGCAGGGCCTTGTTCCCTCTGAAGACTCTAGAGAAGAATACTTCTGTGCTCCTTGCATCTTCTGGTGGCCCCAGGAGTTCTTTGTTTTGTTGCTGTGTCACTTCCATCTCTGACCTCAACATCATATGCCTTTCCCCCCTGCATCTCTTCTGTGTCTCTATTTCCAAGTTTCCCTTTCCTTTCTCTTATAAAGACACATGTTTTCGGATTTTGGGTTCATTCTTATTCATTCATATTTTATCTTAATATATCTGTGAAACCCTCTTTCCAAATAAAGCTGTGTTCTCAGGTTCTGGGTAGACTTGAATCTTGGAGGGCACAGTTTGACACAGCACACTGTAGTTTATGAATTCAATATGAGTTAGAGTGGTATAAGTGTGTGTATTTCCCCCACACTAAGTTCTGAGCCTTTGCAGCATAGAAGTCCTGTTTCAATAATTTATGTATTACCAACAACACCTAGCACAGTGCTTCAGAATAAATAGAGCCCATATAAATATATATTTAATTGCATTGTACTGACTTCTGGTTAAACATGGCAGATTGAACCCACATCTGTTGCTGCTCCGTCGAGGAACCCTACAGATACGACTATAAAATAATTTTAATATGTTAGCATTTTTAATGACAGAATAGAAAAATACAGGTGGACAAGATATGAACATAATTTTGGAAAATGGCCTTGTATTAGAAATGTTAACTGAATTAGTGAAAAAAAGCATCTGAAATGTGCAGGGATCGTAGGTAAAGATGAGAAGTGAGTTGGTTTGCCAGCATATTCTCAGAAAGGCTCAGGAATTGAAGGGAAGAGAGACCCTGGAAGGTGAGAGTGAAGTATGGAGAGAGACCCTGGAAGGTGAGAGTGAAGTATGGGACTGAAACTATAAGAACTAGTGGACAAACCTGTTTAAGGCACAGCTAGGTCCCTAGAATATAAAATCCTCTCCCACACAGCCAAGTGACTACTCCAACCAAGATCTATAAGAGATGAGGATTCTCTTCATGGAAAATTATTGAGGAAGTCCCTGGATGCAAGGACACTGGGAATATTGAAGGGTATAGATTAGATAAAAGTTTGTAAATGAACAATGGGGTCTCTACTTTGTTCCCTGGTCCATTAGAAAGCCAGCAGCCATGCTTTTGCCAGGGCCAGGAACATGTATAAAGAGATTTTTTTCTCTAAGAAAACCAACCACCCTACAAAAAATGAATAAAATACTAATATGTGGGACTGTTCCATAGAAATGGTGGTTTGCTGCTTTATCAAACTTAAATTAATTGTAGCAATCAGCAAGCCCTACCCCTGTACACAGAGCATATAAAATGCCTTAAGTCCCTCATTCTTAAATGTAAATGAATCTTTAAGGATCAACAGAAATTTTAAGAAAGTCTAAAACAGGAAAAATGAAATAAAAATAGCAAATGTACAGAATATAAGAAGAGCTCTCGGGAAATATTCAAATGGCAACTCCCTCACCTTCTTCAAGTCTTGCTCAAATGTCATATTTTTTAAAAGGTTACCCTGATCACTGTATTCAAAATTGCAGAATGCTTTTTCTTTATGTACTGTTTACCCATTTAGCCCTATTCTTCATTTTTTTCTTCATAACAAGCATTCTCTACAATAAGCCATTAACTATAGTCTACTAATTTACCAAACTATTGTCTGTAGCCCTTTAGATGATAAGCTCATTAAGGCAGGTATCTTTGTTTATTTGTTTACTGATTTGTCCCAACTATGTAGTTCTCCTTGGCACACTGTAGACGTGAAATGTTTGTTTTATAATTAAATTGCATTGATTAATTTAAAACTGTGAAGTGATAGCTAAAATAATTGAAAAGGTTTGCTGTCTTGAGCACAATTTTGGAGCAGAAATAAGTGGACCAAAGGTGGTTTTTCTAAGACCTATAGTACTATATGTCATTTTAGCTGTTTAAAAGTATTCCTGGTAGAAAAATTTGAGTAGATCATTAAATCAGAAGACATACTGAATTTCATTTTTTAGTACATAATTTGCAAACGAGGGGCATGAAGTAGCCAATGTTTGTTCCTTCATTTGTTTTGCCATGGAGGGCATTCTCACTTTCCATCTGAGACCATGTGAGCGAATCCTGGGTCTCCGATTTACTCTGGGATTCTGTCAGGTACCATGTGCTGAGGAAACATGGATATGTACTTCCAACTTTTCCCTCTTCTGTTTCCATTAAAATCTCAGTTCAAATCCATATAGTAGACTGTGTTCATTTTTCTTGAATCTAATTGCAAATGATAAACTTACTCAAAATATTTAGTAAAATTCACATAATCACACCACAGCAGGTTTTTTCATTTTGTAAGAAGACTTCTTAAATACAATGATAATGTATTGAAAGAGCTAAGAAGTCATTGTTATTACAATGTAGTTTTCTTAAAAGAATGAACTGTTGAGAAAGTAAGAAAGAGAAAAAGCATATGTAATATACATGTAGCCTATTTCAATAATCATAGTATATTACTATGGTCAGTCCTATTTGATTTCCCCATAAATCATCTTAAAATTTCAAATCTTGTATAAAACCAATTAAGTGTCTTGCAGGATTCGAACATGGCATCCCAAACCAATTTATTATTATTATTATAATTGATAGTATCTATTGATGTATAAAAATAGGAAAACAGAGCCATGGACTGAAGACAAAGAGAATCTGCATATTCTAATAGAAAGATTATTGTTCTAATAAACAGATTATTCTAATCTGTTTATTCTAATAAACTTTAAAACTAGGCTGTAGTGTGGTATCTTTTAGAGTTTACTCCCAGATAATCTCTTTTATTGTTTTGGGTGTAATTTTTGTGCCAACACCTTTGCAATTATATTCAAAACTAGAAAAGGCAGTGTTTTCTTTTGTTAAGCCAACGGATATTTACTGCCATGCATTATGGTAGGCCATGCCCTTGAATAGCTTATCATCTAAAGAGAAGAACAGACGAGTAAACTAAAAATGCCGGTTCAGTGTGACAAGTTCAGTGATAGTGTGTGCACAGGGCACTGGTTTTATTTGCAGGGGAGTTACTTCACACTGCTACAAGAAATCGGTTATGGTTTCCAAGGGAAGAGCTAATGCCTGAGTTGAGTCATAAAGGGTGGATCAAAATTAACCAATTGGGGAAAAAAATGGAAGTCCTTGGAAGAATGCTAAGGCAAAGTATAGAGCACAACAAAAGATACCAGGTTACAAATCAATAAGATGAATGAATACTCCTAGAACATGAAATGGAATTTAGAGAGTAGAGAAGGATAAAACTGGAAAAATGATAAAAATGAGGTGATAGTAGGCTTGCAAGCAATAAATTTATGAACTTGGTCCTGTACACTGCATCCATTTTTTCACATGGTTTGCATAAGGATTGGGGAAAGATGAAAGAAAGACAGATCATATCTGTCAAAGAGAGATAGATGCCTGTCAACCACAGGCATGTGTAGTGTGGGGCCAGGTGTGCAATAGGAAAATATTTGTCTTCCAAGTTTCTTTTGACCTTGCCAAAGTCATAGGAAATAATTCCTGGTAGAGCCACAAGGAAACACCATGGCATATTTGCAGACAAAACAAAAACAAACAAACAACAATAAAAATGCGATTACAGAAAAATAAATTCTTAGTAATTGCTATGCAAATTAATCCTCCTTGAATCTCAACCTGATGACTTCTAGGACCATAGGATTTGTCTAAGTAACCATAGAGATGACCTTTGGAATTTATAAGCTGTGCATAAGTAATACAAAATAACATGATAGTTAACAATTTATCAATATTTTAAAGATAGTTTTTTAGTTATGGCCACAGTAGGCTGACATAAAGTAGTTAGACCTTAAATAGTGAATGAATCAAAATAACAAATAGAATATATATACTTCAAACAGAGCTTCTATTCTTGTTATTATTTCCTCCTAGATGTTGCCTAGCTATTAATGATGATTTTTTAGTGCTAAGAAAAATCAGGGATTGTAGACAGTGCTTGGGGAGTGTCTCTTATGAATAACAGTGGTCTACAGGGCCCATGACAGCAGATCACTTCTTCAAAATAACTGGTTAATGTCATATAATTTTATAACTAGATGAAAGTTCTATCCTTTAGTAAATCCTATTCCCAATGCATTAAACAATCGAGACAAATTAGATTATTGTTTAATTACAAGTAAGCTTTAATTGAGGCAGCTTTCAAGGGAAAAAAATAAAATGATGAGCATAAGATTCAAAGTAACCAGTTCTGTAAATATAGAACAGAAACCGTAGGTAAGTGTGAATTGGCAATTTGAGGCAGTCCCACAAAACTCCCAAATTACAAAATGTACTCCTACTGCTATACTTCTCATTGACTGGTTTTAGTTCAGTCTAGTTAAGTGCCGTCTGTATAATGTACCTTAGAATAACTAAGTATCTTTCTTCACTAACCATTTTAGTGCTAAGCAAATTGCCTAATGATTATTTGACTTGGAATGCATCTCAATCGGCAGTCTCCGGATAAAAGTAGGCTTTGATAGCTCCTAATTAGATCATTCATATTTAAGCATCTCCAAAAACTTTATCTTGTGTGGTCTGAAGAAAATATATTTTAAGAGGATAGGGGTGTTGAGGGAAAATGAGTGAAGAGGTGAGGGGATTAAGAAGTACAAATAGGTAGTTACAGAACAGCCACAGGGGTGTACAGTACAGCATAGGGAATGGAGTAGCCAAAGAACTTACATGCATGACCTGTGGACATGGACAATGGTGTGAGGATTGCCTGAAGGAGCAGGAGGTGTTGGGTGGAGGGGGGTGAAAGGGGAAAAATCAGGACAATGGCAATAGCATAAGCAATAAAATATAGTTTAAAAAGACTACAGTTCTAAACATCTTTGTAAAAGTAGGCATATTTAAGTGTGTTACAGGGTTGGTAGGATCAGTTCTCCATGTATATGGCATATGGTAAAATTACACAATTATATCAGTTATGGTGAAGGACAAAAGGTTATTAATTGGTTAATCACAATAGCCTTAAATTACACTAACAAGTTCTGTGTTCATTGAGTGCCTATTTTATGCCAGATGCTGTGTTGGGCTCAGTTAAGACATAAATGAACAATGTTGATATAATATTGATGCCTTAATGAGTGTATAGTCTCCAGTTGGAGAGGTATATTATTTAAATACTTATTAAATAAATGACAATTATATACTTTGGGCTATAAATAACAAACTCAGAGATTAAAGCAGGGACCCCTAGTTTTAAATGAGCAAAGTCAGAGAAGGTTGGCATGAGGAAATGATATCCATGCAAAGATCACAATGAAGAGCTATGAAGAGATATGACTCAGCATATTCAGAGCCTCTAAGACAGGAAGAGCACAGTTAGTGTCTGTGTCACCTTAACCTGAGAAGGAGCTTGAGGCTCATAAGAGTCCTAGAGCAGTAGGGACCAGATCATTTTGTTGACACCGTTTGTCATTTTAAGTAGCTTGAATTTTATCCAAGGTATAATAGCAATCACTTGGTGAATTTAAATAGAGTGGCACACAGGAGTAATTTTTAAAGGTCATTCAAAATGCTATGTGACACATGGATTGAAGGAAGGCTGGAGATGAAATGAGTCTAGTGGGGAAGACATTGCACAGTGTCCAGAGAGGTGAACAGAAATGAACGGATTCATAAATAAACAGTGCTGAAGTGAAAAACAAGAAGAATCATATATCATTAAAAAAAAAGACAAGACAATGTTTTTGTCTGTTTTCAGTTTGAGCTACATGCAGAAAACATCATTAGTAAATTATGTGTATATTGTGGAGGAATATTTAGACCTAAATATGTCAAAACAAAATGACAATGAATAAACAAGTTTGGATTTGAGTTTTCCAGTTAGGCTGGTGAATACACAGTTGCTACTTGAGGCCATGAAGACTTAAGTTGTCCTCAGCACCTGTATATGTCTGTCCCAGACACCATCCTATCTTGCTTTAAAAGGGAAATGGAGAAAATAGATCAAACTAATAGTGAGTCACCTTTAAGCAAAATATTTGGGACATCAAGTCACTGTGGTCATCATTTTATGATCATTAAGACCTGTAAGGATGATCTTGCTCGTGCAATCATTAAAAATGGGAAGGGGTCATTTTGAGAGTTATTTGATATAATCTTAAGTCCATGATAATCTATAAATGATCCCAAATAAGGAAAATTAAGTGACAAAGAATCATACAAAATCCATGCTGGAAATCAGAGTTTTTCGAACCCAGCACTATTGACATTTGGGACTCCATCTTTCTTATGGAGCCTGAGCTGTGCATTATTATACCTACTAGGTAATGGTAGCAATACACATTCCCCCAAATTGTGGCCATCATCAAAAATGTCTCCAGACCCTCGCAAAGGTTCCCGGGGCCAAAATTGCCCCTGATTGATAATACTGCTGTAAATCCATCTTTCTGCATATTTACTTTTTCACCCATTAACTAGTATTGAACTGATAAAATCTTATATTCATTACCAACATTAATATACTCTATAGGTGATCAATCAATTTGCTATTCTAATTAGATTTACTGCAGTACCTCCTTATATTTGCTGGAGACACAATTAGTTTTTCTCGCCATACATAATCTTCATCTGCCAATAGTCATGATCTACATTATAATTATGGTAGAACCTGAAGTGGTTAGAGTAATAATGAATTTNCCTACTAGGTAACGGTAGCAACACACATTCCCCCAAATTGTGGCCATCATCAAAAATGTCTCCAGACCCTCGCAAAGGTTCCCGGGGCCAAAATTGCCCCCGATTGATAATACTGCTGTAAATCCATCTTTCTGCATATTTACTTTTTCACCCATTAACTAGTATTGAACTGATAAAATCTTATATTCATTACCAACATTAATATACTCTATAGGTGATCAATCAATTTGCTATTCTAATTAGATTTACTGCAGTACCTCCTTATATTTGCTGGAGACACAATTAGTTTTTCTCGCCATACATAATCTTCATCTGCCAATAGTCATGATCTACATTATAATTATGGTAGAACCTGAAGTGGTTAGAGTAATAATGAATTTGGTACAAAAACTGTGAGGCTTAGTCAAAGTATATTAATTAGCAAACATATTTAAGTCTTTTTTTATTAAGAAAAATAGGCTACTTTCTATTTCATACTCATTGTAATGGAAACATTTTTTAAGCTGGTATTGCTGGCAGTATTAATGACTGCCTTTTTGTGTAATCATATTTTATGTTTTATTATATACAAATTTGTAATGGATTCTATTGAACAGCTAATGGATTGGCTTCTAATTATTCAATATGTAAATAATTCAAGATGTTTTAGAAAAAGAGAGGCATTAAATATAGACAGCTCATTGCTAAGGGAATTTTCCCCTGTGTGCTCATGTCTTCCCTTCAGTAATCCTTATCTTTTCCCTCCTGCTTTAGCTACTTTATTGCTCCTCACCTGATTTGGTTATCATAATCTTTGCAGCACTGCGAAACATTTCAAGTTTCCTCTGCAACCTTCCAAAAAAGTCAATGAAAATGGTTATTATACATTTTATAATTAAATATTCCTTTAGCTTCTCTGTCACATTTAATCCATTACCTTGCACTACTATAAATTTTGATTTTTCTGCATATGTTCTATCCACCATAAGTGTTATACTGTACAGAAGAAATTAAACCTGTTTTAAAAATGAAAGGTTATGAAGAAAAGGTATGTCTGTGAGGATCAGAAAGAAGCAGTCCCAGTAATCAACACACGTTCCAACTGCCTCATCTATGAGGGAGAACGAACATTTTATGAGATGCTATTGAGAACAAAAAGAATTAAAAGACAAAACCCTGCTTGTGTTTGTTTTTCTTTAAACCCTATTTTTTTTTAATTACTAACTTGTGTAATACCAAATTTATCAACTTTCCAATTTTAAACTTTTTTTCAGTCTTTCTGTTGGTAACACTTCTAATTTCCCAGTTTCCTAAGATTAAGAACTTGGGGTTGTCTTGTACCCATCGTTGTCTCTCACATTATAAGTCACTTATTTACTTAATCATATTTATTAAGCATCTACTATGTGGTAGGCATTATGCTAGGTTATATCTATACCAAATGTAAAATCGTTCTTAAATTCTGTAAAATAGAAGAGTACTCATAGGGCTAGTTCAGGGTTATATGATTTACTATATGCAAAGCTTTTAAAACTGGAACTGACAGAATTTAGCTCTGTCTCACTGCCAAGATCCATGTTAACCTTAATCATCTAACACTTATATTAATCCTTTATCCTCACCTCTCTACTTGGAATTGCCCAGTATTTCTCCCTGTTCTACTTATCGATAAAATGAAATTTTCTAA
The DNA here is from genome assembly GCF_014824575.4 of Sturnira hondurensis. Lineage (NCBI taxonomy): Eukaryota > Metazoa > Chordata > Mammalia > Chiroptera > Phyllostomidae > Sturnira > Sturnira hondurensis. Next base: position 2,284,712 of record NW_028091775.1, read on the forward strand.
CATTTCTTACCTAGCCATTATCATGGAGTTATATTATCTTTTATGATCATGAAGTATTCTGATGATTTATACAGTAGTTAGCAATAATGAATATCTAACTCTTACTTAAAACTTATTTTTTTAGGGTTAATCACTTTTATATATTTCTGGGAAACTAGCTGAAATAATCCTCTCTCCCAATCTGTAAACCTTTTAGGTGGATACTCAATAAAATATAATAAATGAGAATACTTGATTAGCTTTGGCTGTGTGTATTGGATATTGGCACATCTGCTATTTGACCTTTTTAACCAATGTCAAGGACTTTTTAGCGAAATTCTGGAAGAAAGCAAGTCTCTCAAGTATTCTGATTTTTCCTTCTTCTCATTCTACTCCTTTAGGTTCATAAAACCCCCAAACACACACTTGTCTGTGCATTTTCTCTCCTGTAAAGATGGCAAAAAAAAAGGAAAACAGATTTTTTAAATTATTTTTCCCACCACAAAACCTAGTGTGACTCCAGACTTGTAATTAGCAGTGGATTTCTGAATCTTGAGTAAGAGACCAGGAGTCTCTGGAGGTGATGGGCAACTTCTGGAGAAATCCAGGAGACTGCTGCTGAGTCTTGTTCATGCCACTCTAGTCTAAGCTAGGAGGAGCCACTAACATGCAGTGTATTTGAACTCTTGCAGAAATACGCATTCTCAAAGGCATATGCTTAGAAGTCCAGAGGTTTGAACACCTACGAAAGTCTTAAAACCTGCTGCCTGTGAAAGACTTTAACACCAGGTGCTTTAGACGGAGCTGTCTCATCTTACATTCTAATATCTTCTAGAACCACCCCCGACATTTAGTGCAGTCTTTGCTTTAGGACTCCTGCTACTGCAGTCAAAGACAATGTAAAATGTCTTTGAATTCTTTTCTGTGTCTTAATGATTCATCTGCATGATCCTGTTAGAAAGCAACAGGATAACCCCAAAAACTTTGTGTACAGGGTCAAAAGCAATCAGAGCTATATTTTAAAACCATAGTCCTCTTCTTTCATGTTTTCTCTATTTGCTGACATAGACATAAATCCCAGGAGATAAAAGCAAAGCAGATTCATAACACTGAGTGGAAACCGACTTAACGCCCACCCTCACCCATCACCATCTCTTGCCTAAGGTATAGGAGGAAGAGAAGGAAAGGACCATAGTTTGTGTGTGTATACATTTCTAAATTAAAACAATGCATTTTTAATTGCATAGATTTGAACATATGGTCAAGTCAATTATAAAAACATTCTAATTTGTCAGAAGGAAAAGAGAAATAATGATGGAGCAATTATCCCTCTGAACTTATTTCTTAATTATCCAGGCAAGACTGCCAATAGTGTCCGTTTCCTAGGTTCCACTGGCAGTGCAATAATTAAAGGTCTTGCAGGAACATTTACCCCAAGGAGACATAAAGTCAAAATGGCAAACTCAGAATATAAACCTGAAGTCTAATATGAGTACAAGTTCATGGTGCAGAACCAGCAGCCTAGAGATTTTTATAGCCATTTTGTTAGTCATAGAATGTATTTTGTTTCATAACTCTAAGCCCCATTAACTGACCATGATTGGTAGTCTAATAATCTAGGTATTAAACATAAAGCTGAGAATGTGTCTGATGGGGTCATCTGAGTCTTCACTACCAACAAAACAAACAAACAAAACCAAAAACTGAGGTGCCATCTAGTATTAGGAAAATTTGAAATTTGATTTCCTGACTCTCAACCCAATCTTGTGAGTAGCAAAAGCGTAAACATTAATATGCTGGTAAAAGAGGCTTTCCAGCAGAAAAGTGGGGCTGTATGCAGTTCTTAGAGAGGAGCACAGCCCTTCAATCCCCGGCGGGAACCACAGCCTATGTGCTCTCGTGAACAAGAACTACCCACAAGCTTGAGTGTTCTAAACTCTGACAGTGAGGAAATGTTTGTAAGAATCAGCTTCCATCTAAAGTAAGCTGAATGCTTTTCTACTGTACTTCATGACACAAAATACCATTTGGTTATACAATAAAATATAAATACTCCTGAGAGATAAGTCATTGTTTTCCCTTTACGAGAATCCAAGAAAGAAAGATTCCTTCAAGACCCTTGAAATTCACCTTTGTTGTTTGAGCATAGCTACTCTAATAAAAGTATATATTTGAAAGGTATTTGGTTGTTCATATACTTCTAAAACAACTATTTTCTTGTCAAAAACTATTTTAAAATACCTAGAACTACATCGTGTATGTCTTTAAGTAACAGTGATAAATTATATTCTTAAGTGAGAAAACTGACAGTAGAATTTTATTTTTTCCAGAAAGAAAAATACAGAAAAAATGGAGTAAGCCTGAAAGATACACTTGTTTTATTTATGTTGTTTTCAGTATATACACTATTCTTCTGACATAATTTAACTTTCAGGTTTATAAATATTTAAAAATTATTTTCAGTAGAAGGTGTTAATTAGAATAGGGGCAACTTTTGCCTTATTTATTTATATAAACTTTATACAAAATGTACAGGTTTTCCCTAAAATCTGCTTTGAAGGGCGTATTATCTTTTTTCTGCCCATTCAGTGTCCCATTGTGAACCACAAAGTTCATATTTACAAAATTAACAATTTTAGCACTTTTTTCATTTATAGAAAGTAACTTTGATTCGAATAATATTTACTCTCTTAAGGTTCACTGGTACAAGTACTTACTAATTAGAATTTGATTTCTTTATTCACTATTACTTAATTTATAACTTTTTTGGTGACTCTGGGGAAAAAAAGAGTATTCTGATACAGGATGGCCTTATTTCACCATACTTTTTAAATGTGAACTTATGTAATAGAGGATAGGGTTTCATATAAAAATTACCTCCTCAAATATGAACTTAGGTTTATATTAATATAAATACAGGTGGTTGCATATAGAAATAGTTATACAATGTCTGTTGTGCAGGTTAGTATATGCCAGCATATTTCCTTTCTCTGGCAGCTGAAAGGTCCTAGAAACAAAACTGCCTTGGAACAAGGAGCACACCTACTTCCCAGATCTGTTTTCCAATAGCACTTTCAGTAAAAAGATCCACCCAGTGAAATGGACAATTCTCGGACTGGGGCAGGAAATATGCAAGGGGACCTTGGGGCCTGTTGCAGTATAAGAAAGCAAGGAAGTGCCCCAGTGACGGGGTCATGTCAAAGGGATAAAGGACAGTGGGAAGAGTTCCCCATAACCAAGGCTGGAGCACACAATATGTTCAACAAAATAAAATTGCATTAATTTATCATCTTACGTACAAAATAAATTTTATAAACCCTTGCTAATATGAACAAATATTGAATAAACCGAGAGGTGGAAGAGAATAGATAACTCTCCTACATAAAAGAATATTAAAACATTTACCTAGATTCTCTGCTTTCATGGAAGTGAAGCATTACTCCTCACTTTATTTATGCAGCCTGTTCATAGTGACTTCTTCCCAAAGAGTACATTGTGAAAGGGAGAATCAAAAAGTAGCTTTATAGTGGAGAAATTCAGCAAATTTTAATAAAGGGGCATACTACATTATACTTGATCAACACTCCTTCAAAATGTCAAGGTCTTCTAAACAAGGTTAGAGTGAGAAACTCTTGCAGCCAAGAGAAGCCTAAGAATATGTCACTGCTAAATGTAATGTGGTGTCTTGGATGAAATCCTGGAACAGAAAAAGGACTTTTTTATGGACTTTATTTAGTAATAATGTATCAACACTGGTTCATTAATTGTGACAAGTGTACCATACTAATTTAAGACTATAATAATAGGGGAAAATGGATGTAAGATATATGGGAACTCTTTGTACTATCTTTGTAGTTTTTATGTAAATCTAAAACTAGTTTAAAATTAAAAGGTTTCAAATGCCCTCTAAATAAACTAAAAGAAGAAAACCTATTATATGTGACTTATTCTCAGTCACTGAACAGTAAATTTTAAGGCTTTCTACACACTGGGAAAAGTGACAGAGGTGACCCTGAACAAATGGTTTTAATTTCTTGACCTTGAAGGCTTCTCTTACAGCATAGAGGCAAAGAGTAAGTTATGCTTCAATTAACTTGGAGGTATCTCAAGTGAATAAAATAATGTTGAGTGAGAGGTGTAATATATAAAACAGGACAATATGTGACCATGACTGGGTATCTGAGTAGCAGGAGATGTTTTTACAAGGCCTTTCTGTAACATTATGTTTCTTCAATCTGTTCTGGCTTAGGAATAGGCCCCTAGCCCATAGGGGCAAAGCTTTAGGCAAAGCTTCGTAAGACTTCAGTGAAGACAGGGTAGGGATTTAAATCACATGTTTCACTTTATTCATTTTACCTGACAGACTGGAAAACCTCTACAGGAAAGAAAACATAGGGGAAAGGAAGTAATCATAGGGGACACCTTAAATTAAGTAAATGAATTAAAAATCAAGAAATTTATAATACATGACTTAATTATATACATGTATATTATAATATATTCACACACACCCCCACACACAATCCTCTCTGAGATAGGATTCTTCCATCTGGAAATCTAAAAATATAGAAAATGAGGGAGAATACTATAAAAATCTTCAACTGTGTTATTTTTCCCAAAGAAGAGACATTTTCTGACTTTTTATCGGGTACTTATAGTAAATAAACTTTCATTACAAATTATCCTTGAGATAATGAACCAATGCACAAGATAGTTTATATGAATTGCATAAACAATGTAGCTTACTCTAATATATCCCAAATTTTATACATAATATTATCAAATTAATAGCATACTATAAAATCAGATCTTCCAAGAAACTCTGTGAAGTGATGGTTGATGTTATTGATATGCTAGAATCTACTCAAAATCTCTAATGAATTTCCAGAGCAAAAGGTTAAGGTGTTTTCCAGTAATTATTCAAGAAGCCAGTTATTTACACTTCTGCCGGTGGCATGTTCTTTAGGAACAAGAAATCCTGAAACGTCTTTATGTCTGCACTTAATTTAAGAAAAACAGTCACTTAAATTAAAGGCCATCTTAGAAGAGACTCCATATTTTGAAGAAAAGTATAAGATTCCTTTTCTAAAGGCTATTACTGTATAATAAAAAAATCACTAATCATAATTCAGGGTTATCATATTACTCTTGTAAGAAGCGATTATATAAGAAAGAAAGAAAGAAAGGAAGGAAGGAAGAAAGAAAGAAAGAAAGAAGCAATTATATATTCAAAAGTTATTATATATGGCTCAGAAAATTGACAGTACATATTAACCTTTTAGGTTGTCTGCTTATGTTTTTAAGAAATTGATACCGACCCTATTTTAGGGAGAAATATTACACTTTGTAGCTAAAGAGAATAACCTGTTAAGTCACATTTGCTACTATTTGTGTGATATTATGTAACTCAGACCTCCTTGGTTTTCAATTTTCTACACTGGGAAACAAAGTGAAAGCACTAGATGATTTCCATGAGCACTTCACAGTTTAAAACATTATGACATGAGCTCACTGATCTCAAAGACGATGCTTTGTAGCTATCACAGAGGAGAGCTTGTCACACTATGTAAATCATTTCTTGACTGACTGAATGAATGATCTTATAAGGTTCATCACAGGGAAAATAAATTATCAAACTAATCTCCCATGTTGATGAATCACTTCCAAATATTAATTTTTATTGTTCATACTAATCATAATGCTTTGATTCAAGGAGTTTTCAAAAAAGTTGTTAACTTAGTTTGGCATCCTGACATGACACTTAAGAATTGTGGTAATTAAGCATAATTATAAAATGCAAATAGTTAATAAATGGTTAATAAGATGAGTGATTTATAAATGGTTAATGAATATCTAGTAGTTTTGCTGCTTGACACATGAAAAATAAGTTGCTAACTATTCATCAGTGTTATCAATCAAGTTTTTTTTTGTAATGCATATGTGTCTGGGTATATATTTGCAGGAAAATTTTATAAATTTATAATGGAAGATGTTAAACTATTCAGTAACAGGAAATATTTGCCACTTTAAAATTAAAATTTAATTTGTATTTGTGTTCTGGAGGGTAACTATTTGCTAGTCCAATGCACTTGTCAGTGAAGTCTACTTTCACGACTATGACTACCAGGAAATAGAAAGCATCTGTTTACCTTAACTACGAAATGCAAGCACATTATATCTTACTTCCAGACAGTATTCTTGGTAATTAGCTAAATACCCCTAAATCAATTAGGATTAACAATTACAATGTAGCCATCATACTGTTTGATTATTTTATTGTTTACAAATATTTTTGACATATTCACATATACTGTAGTAAAGACCAAATGCCAGGTAATGCCTGTAGGGATACTCAAGTTTGTATTTAACTTAAAAGTTTTCATTATGATGGTTGTCCTGGGAAAGCTCATATCAAAATGTTCAAGAAAGTACAAGTGTAAAGATATTGTGCCTGAAGAGGGTCCAGAATGGGAGTAGGGCAGAGTGATTTCATGGGTAACACAGCACAGCATCATACACTCTAATTGCATATGTATGTAAATTACACATGCGCACACAAATACAATCTCTTTCAAGGTAGGATTTTTTCCAGATGGGAATCTACATAGTAAAAACTATGAGGAATATTGTAAAATCTAAAAATTACGATTTTTGTGAAGAAAGAACATTTTCTTACATATTAAAAGGGTATTCATAGAACATAAACTTTGGTTTCAATTTACCTGTTAGATAGAATACCAGTGGGGAAAGCCAGTGGGAGAAATCAGACCAGAGTGTAAACAAATTTGCACATGTTCATAAACCACTCCAAAAAGTCAAATTTTGAAGAAAATGTAAAATCTTTGAAGATATAACGAGGAAGATAATATAACTTCATAAAACATGTCATGAGACATAATGTTGAGACGAGAAGAAGCAAATTGATTTGACCCAACTCTTTAAATCTTTTTCCATAAAAACCCAAGAGTTGCTGAGAAATAGCTGGAAATCCATAATGGTAAATTTTGGGCTGTATTTAACCAGTACAGGTTTCTACTAAGCAGCCTTACTTTGCCTCCTAACATTTCGCTTTAGATTTGAGAAGAAGACAGGAAAGTTAAAATTGAGAAATTCATTAAATAAAGAATTAATTGCTGAATTACTTAATTAATTAAAGAATTAATTAATTGATTGATTAATTAAAGCAAGCTATGCTCTGAAGCATTTGAGAACAAATGGGCGGGCTGCCTTGGCCACAGCTCTAATGCCTTCTTCCTAGAGAGGTATGCCGTGGTGTTTTCCTAAACTCTAGTTTACTGGCTGATTTGAGATACACTTTAAGGCACATCTGGATGTGAACAACAGACCTACAAATATGTTTCTCAGGAGTACCTTCAACATGACATGTTATCTTATTGATTCTTTCGAAATTACTGTAAATAAAAATCTTTTAGATACAAATGTGTTCCACAATGGGTCTTTTGATTACCCCTTTCATTAATGTAATTTATACATAGCCACCATTTCTGCCCAAGATTTTCAACTCAAAATAACTGAGAAAACTTTCAAAGCCTTGAATTTTAAACATTACTTTGCCACAAATAATAATGTTCTGAATAATTTCTCTCTATATGTCTAATTAGTCTTCATGAAGGGTGGCTGGAGGGAGAAGTTATAAAGTAGCCTACAAAGCTGCAAACTTTACCATATTGTATGATTTAACACTAAATTTTTATTGTGCTAATTATACACTTTATAACAATTTCTGAGGAGGAAAATGTAGTGTTGAAATAGTAAAAAGACACCTGGTGACTAGGTCATTTTTAAATGAGAACAGCATATAAACATTTTTTCCCAAAGTTTCTGTACTAAAAACTTTTAAAATACCAAGCAAATTTTTAGTAGTTCCCACTTTGCATTCAGCCCCCTTGTTTACCATTAGTTTAGAATTTTTGAGCATTTATTGTCCAGGTATTATGCTAGGCACAGAGAGATCAAACATGAATGAGACTCAGGTTCTTTCCTTAAATTTTTCACTGTTTGGTAGGGAATATAGATGTGCAGAATGATAATTACCATAAAATGTGATTAGGATTAAAATAAGAGAGTGAAAAGGAGCCAATGAATCACAGAAATGTGAGCAACCTAATTGGTCTGGGGAGTCCGGAAAGGCTCACCAGAGCATGTTACATTTGCATGATCTTGAGAAATAGATGAGAGTTTTTCAAGTGGAAAAAATTATTAAGAATATCCATGTCTAAAAGAAATAATGTCTAAAAACTCAGTTGTGAATTGGGCATTATGATTTCTATGATAATTTTTGTAGAACTGGAGTTTAGGTTGTACAGTGGGAATAAGTGATAGAGATGTGATTATAACGCTGGTAGTGGCAAGATATAAACAGAGGCCATGTGAGTGATGCTGATGGAGCTGTTCTTTGCCCTATTATTAACAGCATAATTGATGGTTTAACTAGGACTCATCTGATGAGAAAAATGAGTGCACTAGCTGAGACAACAGATTTATCACGAGACTATCATGAGCAAACCAGAGTGTGTGCTTACCTACACAAGGGAGACCAGAAGTTTTAGGTGCACCAAGAACCTAGTAAGATCTATGTATTTATTTCAATCATTCTTATAGAAGTAAGAAGGAGAATTAGAATCAAATTTAACAAAAAACCTTCTAGAGCCTATAGTAATAGTTGCAGTAACAACATAAGTCCTTAGCATGGAGATGGTAAGGAAACAGAATTCAGGAAATATGCTTGAAGTACGAAGGGTATGCTAATGTGACCAATTAAATGTGGAGTGGAGAGAACAGAGGAGAGAGTGTCCACCATATCTCCAAAAAGTTTACCACAGAGAATGTGTGTACAGTGACAACATTGTTTAGGATAAAGAATTCTGTAGGAGGGAAAGGATTGGGTGAGGGGTGGGAAGAGAAGAGTTATGTCATGAGTTCAGTTTTGAGCATGTTAAATGTAAAAGGCCTGTAGTAGAACTGAAAATGGAAAATATCCTGTGGACTGAGAAGAGAGGTTAATTTACAGATATATAGCATTTTTATAGTTTTCTACATAGAAAGGGTAGTTGAAGCCATTATAGCAGATGAGGTCATTCCTTTCATCTATGAGATGTAGAGAAAAAAAGAGGATCAAACTAAGTGTTATAAGAAACACTAACACTTACTAGTTCCCTATAAAAGGAGAAATCTGTGACCCAGACAGAGAGGAAGTGACCAGAGTGACAAGGAGTGTTAGAAATATATGCTGTTCTTGACGACATGGAGAGATGCAGTAGGGTGGTTGGGGCGGAAGGCAGAATGTGGTGGCACAAGAACGCGGAGCATTGAGTGATTATTCTTCCAAGTAGTTAGTGATAAAGTAGAGAAAAAAGACTGGGTGTTAGTTTGAGAAAAAAATATTTATAGAATAGGTGATTCAAGATTATTCTTTGTGAACTGAAGAGAAGTCAGAGTGGGAGAACTTGCTAGCATTAAAGAAAATAGAAGGTAAGTCGATGGAGCAATATATGAGGCAGGTGAGATGATTTAATTTGGAGGAAAAGTGAGAAGTCTTCCTTTAAGACTGGAGAGAAGGTGACAAGGCCAGTACTATTCTGAGAACATACAGAAGAAAAGAGAAGGTGAAAACATTAAAAGGTTTCCATTACTGAAGAGTACATTTAAATGATGATGGGTGTTATTCAGTAAACATTCAAAACTATTCATGACAACTATCTAAGATATTAAATTAAACTTTAAATAGTGAAATACGGAAGTGGAATATTATTTTTATGACTAACAACTTTCCTTCTCATCCGCCTAACAGTGACAGTCATATGTGACAGACATTGTTCTGTTAGCCTGGTGTTGTGGAATATTTGTTTTAACAATGAGCAGGTACCGGACTGATCCCCGCTGAGTTCAGAATTCATCTTCTGCACCACATGCTATTGGTTATGTTCTTCAAAAGGTCTTTTACAAAAACATTGTTATCCACATTAAAACAAAGTGCAATCCAAGCTCAAAGAGGTTAAGATTAAGTGGCCACATAATAAGTGAATATTGGTGTCGAGGTCCTACCACTGAAATCTATAAGCTGTCCATTCTCTGAAAAACTATATGGACTGTTTATACTACCTTTAAATTAAAATTCTAAAAATATATATGTTCATGAGGAATGACTAAACATACCACTTCTAGATTTTTGTCTTCAAAAACCCGTGAACGGATGGAGAAATGAAAGATGTTGAGGGAATGCACCTGTGACATTTCTTCACTGGTGGGAGAAGGGGCTAGCAAATTTGGGTAATTTAATATTGTTTTATTCACACGCTCAGACTAATCGCTCTGGAGGCACCTGCCTGTGAAACAATCAGGGCGTTAGGAAGGGAAAGGTAAAATTGAACTGGTAACCATGGCAGGAGCCTATTTATGATTCTACGATGATGTTAGGATCAAAACGTTTTAAGAGTTCCTTGAAAGTGAGATCATGACAGAACCAGAACCAATACACTTAATCACCTCGGCTGCGGTGCTGTGGCTGAACGGCACCCAAAGGACACCATGGCCTCAGCCGCGGGGCACGTGCGTGAGTAGACCTGAAGGCTAGGACGAAATCCCACAGAAGAAGTCCTTTAGGTTTACTTACATTGACTATCATGCATTCCCTGATCTAATCCTGGACATTGCTTGTAAAAGTACAAACATCAAAATTGCCTTGGTTAATTACTATTAAAGATACTACATTTATTTTTAAATGCCAAGAAATCTGGTAGGGGGTGCCAGTAAAATTGTATTGTAGTTGTTATTTTTCCAGATGCAAAGTCGGGTTGCTTCTGAAAAGTCACAACTTTAGAAAAATTGACTACAGTAAAGTAGATTATAATTATTTCTTATCAGTTTTCCTCTATGTAAGTATATTGGTGAAGAAATCATGAGGTACTATGAATTCTTCACTCTGGGCCATTTATCACACAGAGTCAATATATTTCCAGGATATTCCCTATGATTAATGCAGTACAATTACAGACATGTATGTATAGGCAGAGGCAAGAATCATTTTATGGTAGAGAGAAACCATTTTTTATTGTTGTCAAGTTTCAGTCAAAATTCTTTCTCTGTTCAATAATGAATTTAAAATGATGCTCACTTCACTGAACCTAATGGTCACAAGGAAAAGGCAGCTGCAAACATAAAACTAATCAGATAGTTTTGAGGAACACTCCATTTTTCTATTTGTTCTGTCACTAGTGATAATTGGGCTTACTTCTTAGCAGTTAGATACTTGCTGTATAAAGGAAAATATAAAACTAAATTAGAGATGTTATGTTGAGCCTGAGAAAGAAAAGAAATGAGAAGACATAATTGAACCGGTAAAGGGTTCATTTGTAGATGGGACATTTCCTCCTGGGAAATGAAAGATCTCGCAGCAATACAATGAATATACTTCTGATTTATGGTAATTAATTCTGAATGTGAATTATCTACCACATTGCTCACTATAGAAAATGAATTGTACAACTAAATTATCAGGGTCTTCAAAGTAAAATTAGCATAATCTCAGCAGAAAGTGATGTTTTGTACCTCATCTTCACACTGAAAGCACAGATCAAGCCATCCTATCTTATTTCACTGCCCAGAGGTCCAATTACAAAGAGGAAATGAAGCAAAGAAGGAACAGCTTTCCTATGTATTCTTCCATAACCCAAGTTTCTGGATGTCACACCGGGTTTAGAGGAAGATTGAGATACCTTCACTCCATTAATTCTAACCTCAAGATAAGTCAGATGAGAGTACATATTGTTCCCTGTGAAAGAATGTTTCTTGAATTTTGATATGGAATAGTATAGTCACAGTTGCTGAAAAGTATCCTTACTTGTTTCTACTAAAGTGACATAATTAGAATGTGTCCCTAGCTGCAATTTAAAACCACGTTGCTTGAATTTGTACATTACTTAGACTTGGGCAGTTTATTTGGGCTTTAACCATAATTACTGGCTGTATCAAGGCTGTAAAATTCAAAGTCAAAGTTTGGTCTTCAACTATTTTTAAAGGAAAGCAAATATTGGGCGGTATTTATTATCTCTTTTAACTGCTAGGTAAGAGGGTAGCTAAATCAAAATTCTAAAATTAGTTATGTTTAAAGAGTAAATTGTAATATCACATCATGTAATAAATACCATGCATTCAAGAGAACAAACTGTGGGGTAATTTGTACAATAAGAACCAGCTATGGGAACTGAATTTACACAAATTCAAATGGTTACATAAAAGCAGAAAACCGTAAGACATCTGAATGTTTCCATATGTCCAAGATTTAGTTAACAACAGAATGATTTCTGAATTTTCAATTGTCATTCTGTGTTATTTAACTTTGTGAACTGAACTTTATGTTTTAGAGCAGTTTTACTTTCAGAGGACAATTGAGCACACCAGAGGGGCACAGATGTTACCACTGACCAGCCTACCTCGGCACATCATTGTCACCCACAGTCCATCGTCAGCCTTCACTCGTGATGTCATACATTCTCTGCATGCAGATAAATGTATCATGGCATGTATACACCATTATAGCATTCCACAATCCTGACACTCTTCTGTGCTCTGCCCTCCCCTTAAGCCTTTGCAACCAAAGAGTTTTTTAAAATAGCTTTGCCTTCCAGAATGTCACATAGTCGGAATCATACAATATGACATTCAGACTGGGTCCTTTCACTTAGTAGTACGCACTTAAGTTCTCTCATACCTTTTCATGGCCTTCTAACACATTTCTCTTTAATGCAGAATAATAGTCCATGATCTAGAAATATTACAGTTTAATTATTTATTCAATTACTGACAGACATCTTGGTTGCTTCCAAGTTTGGACAGTTATTAATAAAGCTGCTATTAATATATATATAGCATATATAGGATATGATATATACAGTATATAATAATATACTATATGATTCCATTTCTTTTTTAAATTGTTTTTATTTCTATTTCATTCCCCCCTTTACCTATCCCTTGGCAACCACAATTCTGCTTTCTGTCTCTGTGATTTTACTGCTCTAAGTACCTCTTATAAGTGGACTCATACGGTATTTGTCTTTTTGTGACTGATTTATTTCAGTTAACAAAACATCCTTAAGCTTCATCCACGTTGTAGCACAATTTCAGAATTTCCTTCCTTTTTATGGTTGAATTACAGAGTTTCTTAATACAGCTGAATGATATTTCGTTATATATATACAAGAGGGGATCCAAAAGACTTGAATTTATTTATTAAAAATTGTGTACTTATTCTTACTGTGTTTAAACATCAGTCACCTTCAAAATATTCTCCATTTGATGCAGTAAACCTATAGAGACTTTTTTCACTGTTTGAAACAGTTGTTTTTTTTAATTTAGCTTTTCTTAAAAATTTTTAAAACATTTTATTTATTTTTAGAGAGAGAGGAAGGCAAGAAGAGAGGGAGAGAAACATCAATGTGCAGTTGCCTCTCACACACTCTCTCTCACACACTGGGATCCCGGCCTGCCACCCAACCATGTGCCCTGACTGGGAATCGAACTGGTGACCCTTTGGTTCACAGGTCAGCACTCAGTCCATCGAGCCACACCAGCCAGTGCTCAAAACAGTTTTTGAACTTACCAATTTTGATGATTTTAGTGCTTCTGCCATATTTTGTTTCCCTTCTTCCACATCAGCAAAATGTTCCTTTTTGAGGACTTTTGGGGAAACACTAAAAAAAATAGTCACTTGGAGTGAGATCCAGTGAATAGGAAAGATGGGGTATAGAAGTCATGCCATTTTTGGTCAAAAACTCCTAAACACTCAGAGTAGTGTCAGCAGATTTGTGCCTAAATTTCTCATCATAAAATGGGCAAACACATTTAAAGAGTCTTCCAAAAAATTCACTGAGGCCCAAGGCAGTCTCTCACAAAAATGCCAGGTAGTACAATGATACACATGAGTTGCTAGAACACTCACCCAGTGGAGGAAGCCTGTACTACAATGGCCCCACCCTCCAAAACATAATTTTGGTTTCGGGGAGGGGTGCCTCCTCATATAGTATATTTTGTTTATCCACTCATCTCTCCATGAATATGTGGATTGCTACCACATTTTGCTATAGTGAATAAAGCTGCTATGAAAATGGGTGTACAGATATTTCTTTGAGGCTCATCTTGTAATTCTTTTGGGAATATATGCAGAAGAATTGTGGAATCATATGGGAATTCTATTTTTAATTTTTTAAGTTACCTCTAGACTATTTTTCACACCAGCTGCATGATTTTCTGTTCTCACCAACAGTGAACAAAAGTTCCAGTTTCTTTACATCCTTGCCAAGACTTGTTTTTTTTTTTTTTGTAAAGCAGACATCTTAATGGGACTTAAATAGTATCTCATTATAGTTTTAAATAACATTTCCCTAATCAGTCTTGTTTAAATACCTTTCCCATGCTTATTGGACTTTTACATATGTATTTTATTAAAATGTCCACTTAAGTCCTACACCTATTTTCACTAGGTTGCTTGATTTTTTTGTTATTAAGTTTTAGGATTTGTATATATATTTGGGGTATTAATTTCTTATCAGATATGTGATTTGCAAATACTTTTCCCATTTGTGGGGTTGCCTTTATTCTGTTGCCAGTATCTTTTGATGCATAAAGTTTTGTACTTTTCATAACTTTAAGAAAAATGCTTTTAGTTTTTCCCAGTTGAATATGATGTTGACTATGGATTGGTCATATATGGCCTTTATTTTGTTGAGGTATATTTTCTTTATTCTCACTTTGCTGAGAGTTTTTATAATGAGTATGTGCTAGATTTTATTAAATGTTCTTTCTGCATCTATTGATATGATTATATAATTTTTATACCTCACTATGTTTATGTGGTGAATCACATTCATTGACTTGTAGATATTGTACCAACCTTGCATTATCAGAATAAATCCCACTTGATTAGAGTGTACAATCATTTTAATGTAGTGCTAGATTCAGTTTGCTGATATTTTGTTAAAGGGTTTTGCATTTATGTCCATCAGGGATATCAGCATATAATTTTTCTTTTCTTGAATTTAATATATTTTATTGTTTATACTATTACAGTTGTCTCATTTTCTTCTCCCCTTTATTCTCCTCTGCCCTATACCCACCCTCCCACTATCATTCCCCCCCCTTGGTTTATGTCCATGGGTCATATATATAAGGTCTTTGTCTTCTCCATTTCCCATACTATTCTTAACCTCCCCCTGTCAATTTGTACTACAATTTATGTTTCTTATTCACTGTACATTTTCCCCTACTCTTCTCTCTCCACCTCCCCACTGATAACCCTCCATGTTATCTCAATTTCTGTGATTCTGTTCCTGTTCTAGTTGCTTGCCCAGGAGATAAATGAGTGTGTGTATGTGTGTGTGTGTATTTATTATATGTACACACATATAAAAATACATACATATATAAAATATGCATACATATATTTATATGTACATATATATGCACATATATAAGTATGTGTATATATAAAATATATGTGTGTATGTGTGTATATATATATATGAGAAGTGTTTGAGATTTCACAACCTATATTTTCTTCTAGGATTTTTGTAGTCTTAGTCTTCCATTTAAATCTTTCATCTATTTTTAGTTTATTCTTGTGTATGCTGTAAGAAGGAGGTCTAGTTACATTTTTTGCATATATCTGTCTGATTTTCAAAACATCATTTCGTGAATAGACTTTCTTTACCCCATTGTATGTGCTTGCTACCTTTGTCAAATATTAATAGACCATAAAGTCATGGGCTTATTTCTCGTCTCTGTATTCTGTTTCATTGATTTATGCATCTGTTTTTATGCATGTTGTTTTAATTGCTATGGCCCTGTAGAATACTTCTATATTAGGTAGCATGATTCTTCCAACTATGTCTTTTGTTGTCAAGACTGCTCTGGCTATTTGGGGTCTTTTGTGGTCCATATCAACTTTCAGGATATTTGTTCTAATTCTGTGAAATATGTCATTGGTACCATGGTAGGAATTGCATTATATCTATAGATTGCCTTGGGTAACATGGCCATTTTAATAATGTTAATTCTTCCTATCCATAAACATAGTATATATTTCCACTTATCTGTACTTTCTTCAATGTGATCATTTTCCAAGTATTGGTATTTTACATCCTTGGTTAACTATATTCCTAGTTATTTTATTTTTACTTGTTTTGATTCACTTGTAAATGGATGGTTTTCTCAGTTTACCTTTCTGATAGTTAACTATTGGTATATAAAAATGCAATTGATTTTTGGGTATTTATTTTATATCCTGCTACTTTACTGAATTCATTTACCAGTTCTAATACATTTTAGTGGAATCTTTAGGATCATCACTAGATAGTATAATATCATCTTCAATTAATGATAGTTTTACTTCTTCCTTTCCAATGTGGGTACCTGTTATTTCCTCTTTTTGTCTGATTGCTGTGGTTAGGACATCCTGTACTATGTTTAGTATGAATAGTGAAAGCAAACATCCTTGTCTTGTTCCTGATCTTAGGGAAAATGGTTTTAGTTTTTCCCTGTTGAGTATGAGGTTGGCTATGGGTTTGTCATTTATGACCTTTATTATGTTGAGATATAGTCTTTCTATTCTCACTATGCTGAGAGTTTTTATCATAAGTGCATGCTAGGTTTCATCAAATGGTTTTTCTGCATTGATATGGTCATATAATTTTTATCCTTCATTTTGTTTATGTGGTATATCATGTTAATTGATTTGTAGATATTGTACCAATCTTGCATCCCAGAATTCCACCTGAATCTGTTGTATAATTTTTTAATGTATTGCTGGATCCAGTTTGCTAATATTGTTTTTCAGTCTACAATAGAGGACATATTCATTGATTTTTAGAAAGAATGAGGGAGAGAGACAGAGAGACAGAGAGACAGACAGAGAGAGAGAGAGAGAGAGAGAGAGAGGAGAAAGAGACACACATCAGTGTGACACAGAAACCATGACCAGTTGCCTTGCATAGTTGCCATGACCAGGGATTGAACATGCAAATTATGTATGTCCCCTGACTGGAATCAAACCTACAACCTTTCATTGTTTTGTATGACACTCCAACTAATTGAGCCACACTAGCCAGGGAAGTTTCCTAATATTGTTTTGAGGATTTTAGCGCCTATGTTATTTAGGAATATTGATGTATAATTATTTTTCTTTTTAGTGTCTTCATTTGGTTTTGGAATTAGTATAATTCTGGCCTTGTTAAATGACCTTTGGAGTGTTCCCTCCTCTTGAATTTTTTGGAATAATTTGAGAAGAATAGGTGTTCATTCTTTGAATGTGTTGTAAAATTCTCTTGTCAAATCATTGCTCCAGATATTTTGTTTGTAGGGTTTTTTTTTAATTACTGCTACAATTTCATTTATTTTAATGTATCTATTCAGATTCTCTAATTCTTTCTGATTCAGTTTGGAAAATTGTATGTTTCTAGAAATGTATCCAGTTCTTCCAGATTGGCCAATTTATTGACATATAGTTAATCATATTTTCTTACAATCCCTTATTTTTCAATGGAGTCAGTTTTTACTTCTCTGTTTTCACTTCTAATTTTATTTATTTGGATCGTCTATCCTTTTGGTCTTGATGAGTCTGTTTTAAGGTTTGTCAATCTCATTTATCTTTTTAAAGAACTGGCTCTTGGTTTTATTGATCTTTTGTATTTATTTTAGATTCTATTTTGTTATTTTTCCTCTGAGCTTTGACATTTCCTTTCTTTTACTCTTAGCTTTGTTAGTTGTTCCTTTTTAGTTCCTTTATGTGTAAAGTTAGATTATTTGACTTTTTTCTTGTTCTTGAGGTAGGTTTGTAATTCTATGAATTTCCTTCTCAGGACTGCATTTCCTGTGTCCCATAGATTTTGAATTTTTGTGTTCTCATTTTTTGTTTCAAGATTTCTCTTGATTTTTTCCCCTGATCTCATTGTTGACCCACTCATTATTTAGTAACATGTTGTTTAGCCTCCATGTCTGCATGTGTTTTTCATTTTTTCCTTGCGAATGATTTTTAGTTTTATACCATTATGGTCAGAGGTGTTTGATATTATTTCAGTATTCTTAAATGTATTGGAACTATTTTTGTGTCCTAACATGGTCTATCCTAGAAAATGTTCCATGTTCCCTTTATATATATATAGCTAATTTCATGTGAAATGCTCTGAAGATACTAGTAAAACTTTAAGAATGTCCAACCTTTTGGCACTTCTGGGCCACAGTGGAAGAATAACAGTTGTCTTGGGTCACACATTAAATATATTGCAACACATAATCAGAAAAAGTCTCATAATGTTTTAAATAAATTTACAATTTTGTATTGGGCTGCACTCATAGCCATCCTGGGTTGTATTTGGCCTGTAGGCCACAGGTTGGATGCCCTTTATAATTAAATCCATCTGTTCTAGTGTGTCATTTAAAGCTACTGTTTCCTTGTTGATTTTCTGTATGGAAGATCTACTCATTGATGTCAGTGGGTGTTGAATTACCCTACTATGACTCTTTTACTGTTGATCTCTCCTTTTAAGTCCAACATCATTTGCTGTATATATTAGGTGCTCCTATGTTGAGTGCATAAATGTTTATAAAGGTTATATACTCTTGTTGGATCACTCCCTTTATGGTTACATGGTGTCCTTCTTTGTCTTTCATTACAGTCTTATTTTAAAGTCTATTTTGTCAGATATATGTATTGTTGTTCCAGCTTTTATTTTTATTTTAGTTTTCACAAACTATCTTTTCCATCCCTTTATTTTAGTCTGTATGTATCTTTCTGAGGTGGGTCTCTTGTAGACAGCATATATATAGGTCTTGTTTTCTTAGGCATTCAGCTACCCCATGCCTTTTGATTGAAGCATTTAAGCCATTTACATTTAAAGTGATTATTGATAGGTATGTATTTATTGCCATTTTATTCCTTATAACTGTGTTGTACTTTCTTCTTCCCTTTCCCCTCCTCCTCCTTCTTATTGTTCTTCCTGTTCTCATTTTTCTCCTCCTACTCCTTCTTCTTTTTCTTCTTAAAGAAGACCCTTTAAAATTACTTTAATTCTGGTTTGATGGCAACATATTCCTTTAGCTCTGGAAATCTCTTCATTTCTTCCTCAAATTTAAATGATAGCCTTGCTGGTAAAGTAGCCTTGGTTGTAGGTCCTTGCTTTTCATTACTTTGAATATTTCATATCAGTCATTTCTGACCTGAAATGTATTTGTTGAGAAGTCAGCTGACAGTCTAACAGGAGCTTCCTTGTAGGTAGCTAACTGTCTTTCTCTTCCTGCTTTTGAGATTCTGTCTCTGTCTTTTACTTTTGCCATTTTATTAATGATGTCTCTTTCTGTGGGCCTCTTTAGGTTCATCTTGTGTGGGACTCTCTATGCTTTCTGGATTTGTATGTCTTTTTGCTTCACCAGGGTAGAAAAATTTTCAGTCACTATTTCTTCAAATATATTCTCAATTCCTTGTTTTATGCTCTTCTCTCTCTGGTACCCTTATGATGGGGATATTGTTATTCTTCATGTTGTCCCAAAGTTCCCTTAAACTATCTTTTCTTTTAATTATTTTTTGGTTTGTTTTTGTTGCTCTTATTGGGTGTTTTCTTCTACTTTGTCTTCCAAATTGCTAATTCAGTCCTCCGCTTCATCCAACCTGTTTATTCTTTCCACTGTATTCTTCATTTCAGATAGTATATTCTTCATGTATGAGTATTTTTATGGTTTCTATGTCCTTTTTTATGATTACTATTTCTTTTATTAAGGTCTCATAGATTTCATCCAATCTTCCTCTAGTTCCTTGAGTGTTCTTGTAACCATTATTTTGAACTCTATGTCTGGTAAACTGCTTGCCTCCATTTAATTTAGCTCTTTTTTTTTTCTGGAGATTTCCTTTGTTCCTTTATTTGGTGAATTTCTCTTTGTCTTCCTATTTTGGCTGGGTTTTTTTTTGTGTGTGTTTGTTTCTATATGTTAGGTAGATATATTAAAACTTCCAGTCTTGGTAGAGTAGTCCTATGTAGTGGGAGTCCTGTGGAAACTGCATTGCATAGTCTCTTGATTATCTCCTCTGATTACTGCAGGGATGTCTTATGTATGGGTTATGTGGGCCCTCCTGTTGTAACTGAGACTTGATTTCTGTGGCTCATTTGTGTGTGGGGTCTACTCACGGGCTGGCTTACTCTTGGGATCAACACCAACCACAGTGTATGCACTGCTGTGTAAGTGCTGACCACTCAGAGTGGAATCTGCCTTAGCAGGGTCTGGTGCCTGCCAGGATCTCTCTTTAATCCTCAGGTGAAGCTAATTGGATCCAGCTCTGATATTGTATGAAGCTGGCCATGTGGTTTGCTGATTCTGAGGCCTCTTGGGAGGGACTTTGGTGTAGTAAGTGTCAGATGCTGCCTGTGACTACCCTGGAAAACCTGTTTGAATCTTCAAAGTGATCCACAGTTTGTGCATGGCAAGGATCAATCTGTGGATCAAGGCTCACTTTTACCAACATGGACCTAGGGTGAGGTCAGCAAGAGTCTATAGGAACCCTGAAGTCCACCTCTGCCTGCCTCTGCCTGCCAGCTACCTATTAGGCCCAATCACTGAAAGATCCTCTGGTGATTCTCCTGTTGCATGCAGTAGATTCTCAGTGAGTCAACAGGTAAGGATGAGAGGTGTCTCTAGATCTATGTGGATTAAATCTCTCAACTAGTGTTGGGTCTGAGTCCAATCAGAAAATGTCCCCAGGTATACCAAGCCTAAGTGCCACCCAGTGGGTGCTCACACCATTGTGGTGGGGCAGGATCTTGGGAATTGTCAGAGTTAGAACAGCAGAGTTTATTGAGCCTAAATAACCCATGATTTGACCATGTGAAAGGAAAGTTCCGGGCATGTGAGGAAAAAATTTCTTGTCCTGGAGCTATGCAACTAAGTCTGTCCCAGATTCTCCCAGAATCCCAATCTCAGCTGAAAGCGGCCATAGAAAGTCATGAGAGATTGAAAGATGCCACTCAGGTTTGGGGAATTTAGAAGCATGTGGCCCCTGCCCTAGAGCCACACAACTCAGACTTTCCCAGATTCTGCCTAGACCTCAGCAGGGGGAGCCACCCAGAGTCAAAAGGTTGGGTTGCCAGGATCTTGGAAAGTGGTGCTAGCAGATCTACCACGCAGGGGAGGCACCAGTCAGGATCACAGGAAAGGGGGAGGTATTGACTTTACTCCTAATCCACACAACTCAGTCACTGACACCCCTTGAGTCTGCCCAGACCTCTACACCCCAGCCAAGGCCACTGACTTCTTTCTAGGGTAGAAGCTCCATGGGGTGGATTGGCAGGGAAACCAGAGGTTGAAGCAATTGCATCCCCCCATGCTGATGTCCTATGGAGGGGTATACTCTGCCCAAGAAAGATGATGCCCTTGGTGAGGTAGAATGATTCAGCAGAGTCCTGGTGGTTNTCAGTCACTGACACCCCTTGAGTCTGCCCAGACCTCTACACCCCAGCCGAGGCCACTGACTTATTTCTAGGGTAGAAGCTCCATGGGGTGGATTGGCAGGGAAACCAGAGGTTGAAGCAATTGCATCCCCCCATGCTGATGTCCTATGGAGGGGTATACTCTGCCCAAGAAAGATGATGCCCTTGGTGAGGTAGAATGATTCAGCAGAGTCCTGGTGGTTGTCCCCTCAGCTTTTGCTCCAGAACTACAAACCCAGTGTATCCTTGCACAACTGTGATCTGCTCACACTTCTGCCTCTGGAGCCCAAAGTGAGTGAACACAAAAGGGATTTTGTGCATTGGCCCTTTAAGAAGGTACCTGAATTTCTAGTGGACTCTGTTTCTCTGGTAGACAGAAACCCTATGCTTTTCATAGCCACGTATAGTGGATGCTTCTTCCAGGCTCTGGTTCCCTGGGCTGAGGAACTTAGCTTGGGTTTGAGATCCCACACTTCTCAGGGGGAACCCCTTCCACAGCCGAGATACCCCTTCAGAACCTCAGCTGCTTGTCCATGGAAGTGGGCCAGCTTTTTACAAGTTTCTGCACATTCTATTAGTATTGATGTGACTTCTGTAAAGCCTTGGTTATAAGTCCAAGGCTTAGTTATAAGACAGGACTTCAGCTAGTCTTCAGTTGGTTATTTAAGTTGATTATTTTATATTTTAGTTGTACTTCCATTTTGGTCTTGGGAGGAGGAGGGTATAGCTTCCACCTAGTCCACTGCCATCTTGGATTCCATTCATTTTTAACTTGAATGAAGCCTAGCTTATCAAGTTTTTTTTAATGGATTTTGCCTATGATGTTATATCTAAAAAGTAACTGCCATTCCCAAGGTCAACTAGAAATTCTCCTATCTTATACTCTGGGAGTTTTATAGTTTTGTGTTTTACATTTAGATCTGTGCTTGGTTTTGAGTAAATTTTTCAAGGCATAGGTCTGTGTCTAGATTTATTTTTTGCATGTGGATGTTTAGTTACTCCACCACCATTTGTTGAAAAAAATTATCTTTGTTCCATTTTATTACCATTGCCACTCTGTCAAATATTAGTTGACTGTATCTATGTGGGTATTTTTCACTCTCGCTCCGGTTCTATTAATCTATTTGTGCATTATATTGCCAATATCACTCTGTTTTGATTGCTGTAGCTTTATAGTGAGTCTTGAAGTTGGATAGTGTCAATCCTCCAATTTTTTCTTGCCTTTAATATTGTGTTGGCTATGTTCGATCTTTTGCGTCTCCATATAACTTTAAAATTATCCACAAAATACCCCTGGCTGATGTGGTTCAGTGGATTGAATGCCAGCCTACAAACCAAAGGGCCACTGTTTCAATTCCCAATCAGGGCACGTGCCTGGATTGCATGCCAGGTCCCCAGTAGGGTTTGAGTGAGAGGCAACCACAAACTGAAGTTTCTCTCCCTCTCTTTCTCCCTCCCTTCCCTCTGTTTAAAAATAAATTAAAAATTCCATAAAATAACTTGCTGGGATTTTGTTTAGGGTTACATTGAATCTATAAATTAAAATAGGAGAAACTGACATCTAAGAGTTTTCCTATTTATGAAAATGAAATTTCTCTTCATTTTCTTAGTTTGTGTTTGATAATTATCATCAGAGTTTTCTTCATATAGACCATGCACGTATTATTTTAGATTTATGCTTAACCATTTCATTTTTGAGGAATGGTAATATAAGTAGCAATGTTATTATTCTATATCAGTTATCACCCATTCATTGATGGTATATAAGAAGTCAATTAACCTTTTTGCATTAGCATTGTATCCTGCAAATTTGCTATAATATTACTTATAGAGTCAAGGAGTGTTTTTTGTTTTGTTTTGGTTTGGTTTCAGTTATTATGAATTATCATTTTAAGTCTATCTGTGTTACATTTATATCTTATTTATTTATTTATTTATTTATTGCACAGTCGGCACCAGAAAGTAGCTTATTGGGTCCCAGGTTATCCACTCTGCAAGCCACCCTCTCTTGGTACCTGCCCCCACAACTTGGATCCTATATTTAAGGTCCAGCCTTAATTCCACTGAAATACTCAGCTCTCCTAAGACTCATGAGGAAGTTCCACGTGCAGATTTCCTTGGACTACAAGTGAGAGTAAACAGCCTCTACTCAGCCCGTCCCTTATAGTACTACCTGTCCTAAAAGATCCCCTGCCATGTTGAAGTATTACATGTAATGGTAGCATATTGGATACACCCCCACAATCTGACAATATAGAACCAGCCAATTAACCTTTGAATATCCACATAATGAAAAAAATATGACTGTTACAAAAAATATGCATGACCCATGGACATGAACTAAGTGGGGAATTGCTGGAGGGAAGTGGGGTACCAGGTAGAGGGGTGCAAAGGGGGAAAATTGGGACAGCTGTAATAGCATAATCAATAAGATATATTTTGGAAAATATAAATAAATAAATAAATAATGAAGCAAATCTATATATTTTGGATATTATTTAAAAATGAATGCCAAAAATTGGAGTGAATTGTAACTCTTGTACTGAATGTATAATGTGGCCAGATTTTGAAAAATAAAAGGTAATGTATTAACATATATTAAACTACATAGAAAGATGTATCTGGAGAACAGTATAGCATGCTATTAAATGTGACCACTTCAAAGTTAGATAGGAGTGGACACAGGGAAAATGGAAAAGTGAGGGGAGTTTTCACTATCATATAAAATGATACTAATTGGGGTTTTAAATATCTTCTTATAATAATTAGTACAATCCTTTATGGTCCCTTCATTTACCATTAGTGACATCTCATTGTTTGTAATGTTGCCTATGACAGAAGTACTAATGTTACAAAAGCAAACTAACAAAAGGAATGTATAAATTACATTTATGAGCATGTTAAACCTTATAAATTATTTTGTGTGTTTTCTGAATCACTAGTAAAGGGAAAATGAGGTTGTAACTGGCTCTATCTTCTAAAACTATATCATTTAAAAATGCCTTTTTTGAAATATATTGCTGCTGCTAGCTATCTGTGTTTGGGTATATGTTTAATCATATATACATACATATATACAGGCAAATAATTTTAATATCAGCTTATAATTTGAAAATGGAACTTAAACTTCTTACAATCATGGCCCAAAATANCTAATTGGGTTTTTAAATATCTTCTTATAATAATTAGTAAAATCCTTTATGGTCCCTTCATTTACCATTAGTGACATCTCATTGTTTGTAATGTTGCCTATGACAGAAGTACTAATGTTTACAAAAGCAAACTAACAAAAGGAATGTATAAATTACATTTATGAGCATGTTATACCTTATAAATTATTTTGTGTGTTTTCTGAATCACTAGTAAAGGGAAAATGAGGTTGTAACTGGCTCTATCTTCTAAAACTATATCATTTAAAAATGCCTTTTTTGAAATATATTGCTGCTGCTAGCTATCTGTGTTTGGGTATATGTTTAATCATATATACATACATATATACAGGCAAATAATTTTAATATCAGCTTATAATTTGAAAATGGAACTTAAACTTCTTACAATCATGGCCCAAAATATGGTCAAAATGTAAACTTATGTATAAACATTACCTCTTAGGCAACCATCTGGTGTGATATATTTCCTTGACTTTATAAATAAGTAAATGTATATTTTTCATTAAATGTTGTTATGTAAGTACAAACTAGAGTTTATTTTGTGTCATCAAACAATGAAAAGAGCAAAGAGCTGTGACAAGGAGCATCTGATGTGGTGGAGTGTTCTGCCAATAACCTTCTCTGCTCCCATCAAAATTCTGTGTGTGCATGTGTAAGAGAGGAATATATAATATTAGGTATACCTTCCACATCTCAAAAATTATTTAATCCTCACAATAATACTTTAAGGTAAATATTAGCATCTTCATGTTGCAAAAGAAGAAATGGAAACTCATAGAAGCCAGATCTGATGGCAATAAACCATATGGATCTTTGAGGACACTGACTAGCTTTTTACCCTACGGCCTTCTGCAGGGCAACCACTTACCACACGCTGCCCTCTATTTGCTGAAGTGATGGCCCTCTACGTCTGGCAGGCTCTTAATCATCTATCTATGCTCCTGACCTCCCAAATCTATCATCCTACATTAAAACATGCATGTCCTTGATTTGGTACTATGTCCTATTTGTACTAAATTTTAATAAAATAAAAAATGTTAAAGAATTTACAAATAATACAGGGGTGGGCAAAATTAAGTTCGTAATAATAAATAATACAATAATTAACAGAATAAACTGTTTCACACACAACTGTAAACCTACTTTTGCCAACTTCTGTATATTGTTATGTTGTAACATAGTAGGGTTATTTTCTTTTACATAAAATCTTACAATTTGAACACACAGTGTAATGAATTTCCCACCATCTTTAAGAATACTGTCAGCTGCATTTCTAAAATTAGCATAGCATGCAATTTAATGGCCATGATAATAAGAGTGAAATTCTAGATGCTGAAACTTTTATTAAAAGGGATAAGTACCTTATTGCAATATTTCAGACATGTGAGCAAACATTTGATAAATACTTTAGGACATAATATCTCACTTGATGCCTTTGAATCACTATATCTGGTTAGTTAGTACTTGAAAATTATTGATCATTTATTTGTTTTTTATTTGTATAAAACACCTAATTCTATAACAAATTTTGAAAAGCAAAGAACCACCTTTATTGACACATATTCTAGCAAAACCAATGTTTAACAACTTTATTAACAGAGTAAATGAAAATTAATTTTGTGAATTCTCCCCACCTATTTGGCCTGAATTCATCTTTTCAGTGAAAAGTACTTTTTTAAAGATTTTATTTATTTATTTATTTTTAGATGGGAAGGGGAGGAGAAAGAGAGGGAGAGAAACAGTGTGAGGTTGCCTCTGGTGCACCTCCAACTGGGAACCTGGTCTGCAACCCAGACATGTGCCCTGACTGAGAATCAAGCTGGAGACCCTTTGGTTTATAGGTCCGCATTCAGTCTACAGAGCTACACTAGCCAGGGTTCAGTGAAAAATACTTTATCACTGGGACTGAACAGAAAAGAAATGTGTCTAGAATTTTTGTGAAATCTGTTAAGTTCTCAAAAACACAGGTTTCTGGATTTTAGCATTTCTTAGCACTTAATAGAGATTAGTTTGAGAACCCATAATGGTATTGCTCTGAATATGTTGGTAATTTAAAGTAATCAAACATGTCTAGAATATTCTTCAAAGGTTGGTTAAACATCTTATAAAATTCATTAGTAAATCTATCTGGATCACACAGTCTTTTCCAGATGGGAAATTTCATTACCACCCATCATTTTTCATGTTTTTTTATAGGTATAGTTTCATATAGGGAGGGCTGCAGATAGCTGTATAATAAATCAACATGGTTGTTTAATATTCATCAATGTGTTTAATATTCATTCAATATTAATTAATTCATTCAAATTCATTCTGTACAGCCACATATACAAAATAAAAATGCCATATTTTTTGTTTTTCTTCTTTAACTTATTGATGTGTTTATATTAATTTGAATAGATATTTTAGAATTGAGCCCTTAAATTTATTCACAGACTAGAGCCTAATATTTTAATTTTTTAATTACATTTATTGTTTATGTCAGTATAGTTGTCCCATTTTTTCCTCTTTGTACCCTTCTACCTAACACCTCTAAACTCTCTCAGGCAATCCCCACACTGTTGTCCATGTCCCTGGGTCATGCATATATGTTCTTTGGCTACTCTGTTCCATATGCTGTTCTTTACACCCCCAGGACTACTCTGCAACTACCAATTTGTATTTCTTAATCCCTTCAGCTTTTTCACCCTTCCCCCAACAACCCTTTCCTATCTGCCAACATTGAGAGCATTCTCTGTATCTCTGATTCTGTTTCTGTTTTGCGTGTTAGTTTATTTTTTTTAAAGAATCAATCGTTGGTAGATATGAACTAGTTGCCACTTTGTTGTTCATATTTATGGTGTTCTTCTTTATAAAGAAGACCGTTTAACATTTTATATAGTATTGGTTTGGTGGTGATAAACTCCTTTAGCTTTTTTTGTATAAGAAGATCTTTATCTGCCCTTTGGTTCTAAATGGTAGCTTTCTTTGCTGGGTAGAGTAATCTTGTTGTGGGTCCTTTCTTTTCATCATTTTGATATGTCTTGCCAATCTTTTCTGGCCTGCAAAGTATTTTTTAAGAAATCAGTTGACAGCCTTATGGGAGCTCCCTTGTAGGTAATTAATTGCTTTTGTCTTACTGCTTTTAAGATTTTCTCTTTGTCTGTATCCTTTGGCATTTTAATTATGATGTGTCTTGGTATCGGTCTCTTTGGGTTCACCTTCTTTGGGACTTATTGTGCTTCCTAGACTTGTATGTCTCTTTCCTTCACGAAGTTAGAGAAATTTTCTTTCATTATTTTTTCAGGCATATTTTCAATTTCTTGCTCCCTCTTCTCCATCCAGCACCCCCATGATGTGAATGTTGGTATGTTTGAAGTTGTCTCAGAGGCTCCTTACACTGTCCTCATTTTTTTAAATTTTTTTCTTCTTGTTATGATTGATTGTTTTGATGTTGTTGTTGTTGTTTCCCTGTATTCCAAATCACCAATTTGATTCTCAGCCTCATCCTTTCTACTGTTGATTCCCTGTAAATTGTTCTTTATTTCAATGAATATATTATTTATTTCTGACTGAATTCTTTTATGCTGTTGAGGTCCTCACTATCAGTTGACTGAACTCACTAAGTTCATCGTGTGTCTTTATAACCAGTGTTTTGAACTCTGCATCTAGTAGATTGCTTGTCCCATTTTGTTTAGTACTTTTTCTGGAGTTTTGTTCTTGTCTTTCATTTGGGCCATGTTTCTTTGTCTCCTCATTTTTGCAATCTTCCTGTGTTTGTTTCTATGTATTAGGCAGAGCAGCTACATCTCTCAGGCTTGGTAGAGTGGCCTAATATCGTAGGCATACTGTAGAGTCTAGTGCACAGCCTCCTTTATCACCCATGCTGGGTACTGAAGGTTTGTCCATCATGTGGGCTGTGCACACCCTCCTGCTGTAGTTGAGCCTTGATTGCTGTTACCATGTACAAGGTCAGCCAACTACTATATTCCATTCAAGTCACACAGCATAAGCTACGGAGTTAGCGCAGAAGGATGGTGACTACTAGTGCTGGGCTTGGAGGTGCCTAGGTGAGGCCAAGATGTGAACCAAGGCCTGCTTCTTCTAGTACCAGGCTTTTGGCAACTTAGCCAAAGGTACAGGGCTTTCTGAAGCAAGATGCTACTTGTTTCAGAGAATTTAGGATGATTTGGAGCGTGAGCCACAACAACCATTGGTATGGAAGAGCTACTGGAAACAGGTTGGGTGAGCTTGAAAGTTGGCTAGAGCAGGGCCTCAAGAAATCACCAGGGTGGGACAAAAAACATGAGCACAGTTGATGGAGTCTAGGATTTGGTGCACACCTGCTGGCTCTGTGGGGGGAGAGATCAGAAAAGGAACAGTGGCCTCTGCCAGCACGTCTGTCTGGGGGAAAACTCTCCCCCAGTTCTTGTCCTGATGCTGGATAATTCCACTATTCCCCATATGTCTTTGATACCTTTAAGTTTGCTGCCTCACACTGGAGCTGAGTGAGTGAGTCCAAGTAAGTCTGTATGTGGCCCTTTAACTGGAACTCCCTGAGACTACAGCCTCAAACCTTGCTAATTTTTTACAGTTAGAAGTTATGGGGACTTCTCTTCCTGGCCCTGGAACCCTGGGTTGGGGGGCCTTGTATGGGCCTGGAATCGCTCACTACTGAAATATCTCTCCCAATTTTTATCCACCACACATGAGTGTGGAACCAGCCCATTCCATGTATCTGCCCCTCCTGCCATTCTCAATATGGTTTCTTCTTTACCTTCATTACTGTTTTCTTATTAATTTTGTCATTGTAGGACTTCCATTCAGCTTGATTTCTGACTGTTCTGTAGAAATAATGGTTGTTCTGCAGTTTTGGTTGTCATTGTGATGTGGTTGTATGAGGAGATGGGCCATGTTTACCTAAACTGCCAACTTGAGGGGCAGAATGCCATATTTCTGATAAGTCTGAGTAAACACAAAGTTTTTTTATTTGTAAACTTAATTTTATTATGTTTAATGTTGTTTTGTAATAATCTAATTAGAATTCACAATATGTAGGAATAACAAAACTCTAGAGTCTCAATTTATAAACTCCAGTCTGAATTTATCTCTGAGAAGATAGTATGACACTCCTGAAGTGGTTTCTCACATACAAATATATTCAATTATGATTCAGAAATATGTACATTTTTATTTCAAAATAGCAGAAATGTGATTATGCATTATTTAAAACTACAAGTTTCCTTTTATTTTGGCGACTTCATCGATACCAGATAGTGAGGTGTAACATCCTGAATATAAAGTGTTCTAAAAATGTTAAGTTCTTACAAATTGGCATTTTAAAAGGCAGCCATTAATTAATTGGTAGAGATAGAAAATACTCATAAACAACGTATAAAATTAATTACTTAGATATTTGGTAGGATAAATTTTAAAAATATGTGTGAATACTTATTAAGCCAGGCAATATCATAGTTACTAAAAGTAAATATAAAATATATAAAAAATACTTAAGAGGTTAGGTAGAGAGAAAGCAGTGCAGGCAAGAAGTTAAATTATTGTTTAGTAAGTGAGGTAAAAGAGCACGTGCTAAGTACAGTGGAGGCAAAAGCAGGGTGCTCAGCTCCCCTTGAGTATTGCAAAGAGTTCCAAAGATACAGAGTTATTAAAATACTCTGGATTATGTGAAGGAGAGGTTATTTGTTACAGGCAAAATAAACTGTATGTGCAGAAATACAGAGAATGACACATTCAGAAACTTGAAAGTAGTGTCTTGTTTGTTTTTTTACAACAGCTGTGAAATATTGGTTTGACTTATTCCCACCCCCCCAGTTAGTGAAATAATAGAATTAGAGATTTAAAAAAGAGACACATCCTATTTTCTTTGCACTAAGGAAGAGAACTTGCCTTAAAGGAGACACCAGCACATTAGAGGTGTGCGATCTGAAAATGACTGAGATAAGTATCGTCCGTTAAGTTCACGAATACATGTAAATCATTGCCCCTCATGAAATTAGTAAATTGGCCAAAATGTCCCTCTGGCAGGACTTCAGTTAGAGCAACATTAGCCATGGGCATTTAGCTGAGCTGTAGCCTATTTTCCCTCCAGAGTTGAGCTTATGTCTTTTATTATCCCAAGAAATGTGTTATAATAAATTCAGTTGAGGTGTTCTCTTCTTCATTGCTTTTTGCCCCATAGAGCGTAAGGCATGGTTGGTTTACGCAGCTCAATCTCCTTCACGGCCAGGGGATGTTCTGGTATAGGAGGGGCATTCTTCCCTTACAGACACGAACATGCAGACATACATACACACATGCACACACACAGCTGTTTCGTTCACTGTCGTCAGAAGCAATTTGTTCTGAAGGGAGAAAGGTGAGTAGTGAGTGCCTACACTAATTCACACTTTAGAGAGGACACAGATGGGTCATTTGATTACATATTAGAACTGATCTTCAAGCATACCCAGAGGTTGGAAGACAATATTCCCGGGGCTAGCAGCTCTTATCTTGGTGACCACATCCATTCTACTGTTGGGGCTAATGAGCAAGACCATCCCAACCCAGGGAAGTTACTGTAGGCTTTTAACAGCATGTGTTGCCTAATGGAACTTGATGCAGAATAGTCAGGCATAAGTTTCAAGCCTGAAACATATAAGAGCAAAAGAACAGTTTCACCCTCTTCAATGTGGGTCCAGAAATATTTTTTATTTCATAATGCCCTATATCATTTATATCACTGAAGGCGGTGACTCTAAGCCATTCTAGGGGGAAATACACACACATGCACACACTCCACAATTTATAATAGAAGTTTTATCCTGATTTTGTCTTTCAATTGAACCTCCCTCACTATTTGAAATTGGCAAAATCCATGATTAAAAGGAATCAAAGGCAAATATTTTCCAAATTCAATTTTGCTGAGCATGACATGCTAATAGATCTATCTGGGGAAACACAGGGGCTTTGCTAGCCCAACTGGTTTGAGAAAAATCTGAGTAAGACTAAATAAGTTAGGTTGGAGGATTTCCCATAGGTTTATTTTATATGTTCATATAAATTTTGAATCTCAAAGGAAGATAGGTAACATTGAGTATTCCCTGAATTATTCAAAAGTGGATTTTTTTGCTTAAAGAATATTATGAGCAGATCCCTTGAGACTAGTGTTCTGTGGATTGAGAAATACTGGTTTAATTATAACAATAGTAACCACTAGTGTTGATTCCCAAAGTTTGGATTCTGTATAACTTGAATCATCCTAGGAATATGTATTTTTAAGATACTCAAAAATTGGTCTAGTTGACCAAACAACAGATTCAAACCATGACCCACATCTCAGACTAAATAATTTATTCAAGTTAGGAGCAGAGGATGAAAGGGAAAGATTAGACATGCTTGAGAATTCCCCAAATCTGAAGGACAGGAAAGGATAATAGCAAGAGTTGGGATAAACAGATAATCTCTGTGAAGGTCTGTATTAAATAAAAATGACTCCTGGAGATCTGACACCTTAAGTCTTTATAAGTCAGCATGTTGGCTATAGCATAAACTACTGCAGTGTAATCTAAAAGACTTGGTTGAGCGTCTACCCTGCGGTCATTTACCATGAATGTTTAAAGTCAGAGATGGTGGAGGATGTGAGGTCAGTGGAGCTTGTGTGGCTGGAAAGGATCAATGAAACGTAAAACATCAAAGGGGAGTATAAAGAAAGTGGCATGGTGAAGCAAACATAATAAGAAACAGAGTGTGTATATTGCTATACCACGTGCAAGGGGAAAGAATGAAAAGGGGATTTAGAGTCGAACAGGAAAAACGGAGAAAGGCTTTAAAAATGAGGATTTGGGCACAGCTTTGAACAAGCGGGGCATTGATAGCAGAAGGGCATCCTAGATGGAAGAAACAATTTAAAAACTTGTGTGCAGGGAGAGAGCTGGAGACCTATTTCAAGAAAGACATGGCTTCATTTTATTGAAGTACAGGATTGTAGGAAGGTGTGACAGGTTGGAAGGTAAGAAAAGTAGGTTGAAGTCAAATCATTGAAAATCTTGAATCCCATATTAAAGACTGTGACATTTCCTTTATAGGTACCGCTGAACTTCTGAAGGGTTGGAGAATCTTCTTTTAAGGAATATAATGAGGAAACTAAGGGAGGAGGTGAACAGGAATACATACAAACTCCTAAGATTTAGAGTGGAAGATGAGACCACATTCTAACCTCTCGCTTCCACATGAGTTATTAGCAGACAACTGAAGTTCCAATCTGTGTTAGGTCACTTAGAGATGTGTTAAGCCACTGGATTACATAGAAACTTTGCAAAAGCATTAAAGTAATTTCACAGTTCTGTTCTTTCAATGAAAATTGCATTTGCATAGTATGTAGATGCAAACTTTCTCTTCTATAGTCAATGGATGCTACAAAGAGAAAGAAGTTTGCTTTTTAAGATTTACTAAGTATGTACATGTATGCGTCCAGCTACCTCAAGAAGTCATTATTGCACAGCTACACAATTTCAATAACAATTTTCTTGCTGTGCCAGAGTGCAGAGGATCCCAGCTATGTTGCTTCATGTGTCAGTGATCGTTTCCCAGTATCACTAGGCCAAACAGTTCCACTCATTTAGTACTTAGGTCCCAACAATTCAGTGGATATTTACTTCCTAAAAGCTTGGAAGATGTTTGCAAAAAGAATATCTGTATATTGACAGGATACTATTTCCATTTTATTCTTAAGTAAGCACTGTTACCAGTGGGATGTGTGCTCCTGTTGGGCAATTGCACTTCTTCAACTACACTGAACTTGAATTCAGAGTGGATGCTGCTACTCATATTTCCTGTTCCATCTTGATCTCCATGTAGCATTCACTTTTGGTTATGGCAATCCCAGGCCCAGCTTCACAAAAATATTGACATTATCAAAAGGAAAGTAGACCTGTCTAATGTTGAAACTCTGAATTACCTCAATCTTATTAGTTTGTGCAGCATTTTAATGTTTCCCTTGAAAATGTGAAATGTTTCAGGCCACTTCTGAGACCTCACTATAGCCCTACAAGGTGTCATGGTGCTGAGTTTGAGGATGATGGCCATAGTGCTTACTTTTGCTAGGACATGAAAGTTTTTGCCAGGCAGGTGAAGTTAGAATAAGCAGAAAATGAGAGTTTCAAGGTGCAAGAAAATGATTTCTGAAAAGGCAGTGACAAGGAGGCAGCCTGGAGATCGGTAAGGTGGAAGCTCAAAAATATTATAGTGAAAAGATTCAAGGCTCATATACATTCAGGTAATATTTTCCACCAACTGAATACCATAGCAAGGTTAATGGCTTTGGGAACCATCTCTCACCTTCATTTAAGATAGTCCTTAAATGAAGTTTGACATAGTCTCAATGACCAGAATTTGGGTATCTTTGATTAAGAGGCTTTAATCATTTCCCACTAATATTAAGATAAAGTACTCAAATTATACTGCTTGTAGTTAAATGTGGTTTTGAAATATTGGGGCTATTTTGGATTGTATAAGATTTTAACCATCTACTTGATTTTTCCTATGGGAGGTTAATTTTCTTTCAGCCCTCACTCAGACATTGGGAATTAATGCCGACCTGTGTACCCGCATAGCAGCCCCACAGTGACTGCCTCCAGTGTGGGCCTTATGAAAATGATTTAAAAACCCCATTCCTTCTATTTGCAAAAAACTACCCTCTAGGGTATGAATAGTTTTAAGTACAATGTTCTTGGGTACATTGCAGACGTTTTAAAATTTGTGACCAACATTCAATTCTCTGACATTTTGAAACAATAGATTTACTGTCAAAAGAAATCTTGACTTTAGAAAACTATATCCTGTGCTAAAGTATCTCTATTATAAAGTGCTACAACATTGATGAAGTAAATAATAAAACAGAATAATAGGTCTTTATCACTATACTTAAACTCAATGAAGCTTCTAAACAACTCTTTCTATTCTTCCATGTGTGTTTCATGATTTTCACTTTTGGACTTTTAAATTCCTCACACATAACCTTTGAAGATATGAAGTAACCCAATCAAATCCTAAATTTTCTCTTTTTTTTTTATCCCATGAATTCCATTTAGTGTTAGCCTCAGAAACATGTTTTCATAGATTCAGAACGTA
Organism: Sturnira hondurensis; assembly: GCF_014824575.4. Classification (NCBI taxonomy): domain Eukaryota; kingdom Metazoa; phylum Chordata; class Mammalia; order Chiroptera; family Phyllostomidae; genus Sturnira; species Sturnira hondurensis. The sequence goes on from NW_028091775.1 coordinate 2,319,456, forward strand.
TTTGATTACAAAAGGTCAAGGCAAAATACCAGCGTATTTAACCAATGTGGTTTTGCAAACTGTTTATAAGAATTTTCTGAGTTGCATAGCAACAGTTTTTTAATTACTATTTGAGATATATATTTTAATATTTTAATTAGTATTTGTGCTTCATTACATGGCTACACCCATTAGATTTAATGAATTCAATTCATAGCATATTTTTAAAGGTTTTTTTTTACATGTTGCTCTGCAACTCCGAATATGAACCATATTTATCTTCTATTTATAACTAGTATACAAATTTGAAAAACAAAGAGTTAATTAGAAATTTGGAGAAGATGACTATTCATTGAAAATTTTACCATGTTCACAAAAATGAGAAAGTTCACAGATGGGATTTTTCCTTTTTTTAACATGAGAAAAATAAATTTGAAGAATAAAATATTCCTTCAATTCTTTGTAATGNTTAGTGTTAGCCTCAGAAACATGTTTTCATAGATTCAGAACATATTTGATTACAAAAGGTCAAGGCAAAATACCAGTGTATTTAACCAATGTGGTTTTGCAAACTGTTTATAAGAATTTTCTGAGTTGCATAGCAACAGGTTTTTAATTACTATTTGCGATATATATTTTAATAATTTAATTAGTATTTGTGCTTCATTACATTGCTACACCCATTAGATTTAATGAATTCAATTCATAGCATATTTTTAAAGGTTTTTTTTTACATGTTGCTCTGCAACTCCGAATATGAACCATATTTATCTTTTATTTATAACTAGTATACAAATTTGAAAAACAAAGAGTTAATTAGAAATTTGGAGAAGATGACTATTCATTGAAAATTTTACCATGTTCACAAAAATGAGAAAGTTCACAGATGGGATTTTTCCTTTTTTTAACATGAGAAAAATAAATTTGAAGAATAAAATATTCCTTCAATTCTTTGTAATGAAGTTTTGAAAGTTGCTCTTGTGAAGCATTCAGGGACTTACCATAAACTGAGGTTTGAGATGAATGTTTGAATACTGGTTTTCCTCTTCCTTACTGCAACTGTGTTTATAGTGCATGACAATGTACAATTCTGGGCTTTGAGTCCCAGCAGCTCACAACATTCCTCTTTATATCTCCACCTGGATGTCTCATAAGCACCTTAAACTTAATATGGTCAAAATTGATTCTTTGCCCCTCAACACTCAAAGCTTTTATCTCACAGTCTTCCCTATATTAGTCCATCACTTCAGTGTCCATGCAAACACTCAAGTCAATCAGCCAAGGATATTCGTTGATTCCCAATTTTCTGTATCTCCTGTATCTATTCCACTAGTATCTTCTGTTGGTTCTACCTCCAAAACATATGTGCCAACTTTGTTCACTCAAATGTGCTAACTTTTCTCTCCATCTGTCCTGCCACCTACCTATACTAAGAGACCATCATCTCAAGACATTGTCATCTCAAAGCGTTATCTCTGAATCCACATGTTGCTCTACAGTTCAGTCTCCCCTGAGTACCCCCCTGCTTCACTCTTAAAATCAAATTCTTTCTTTAGCTCTTGTTCTGACCTGACCCTTCCTAACTGTCCAATGTCAGCACAACACAATCTCTAGTTCACCACCTCAGGACTTTTGTGTTTGCTCTTCTCACTGCCTGGAACACTTCCTGTCCTTCTCTCCAGGGCTGGCTTGTCATTATACCCTTGGCTCCTGTTTGAACGCCACTTGTTCCAAGAGGAGTTCACTGACATCCTCATTTAAATATTTTTATTGTCCTCTCCCTTATTATTTCCCTCCCAATTTGTAGTTGTCTATTTACTTGTTTATGACGTTAATTTCCACTAGAATTTGTAGTTATCACAACTTGTTATCTTGTTTATTTATTTATGTGTTTATTACATGCTTCTTCCACTAGAATATATAGATCCTTAAGGCAAAAATCCTAACTGATAGTTGTGCTATTGTATCTTCAGTACCTAAACAAAAAATGAAAATGGTAGTAGGTGAATTCTTGACATATAAAGTATACTCCAGAGAGTCCTTAGAAAAAATTAACCGCAAAGTTACAGGACTGTAGCTGATAGATGAGTTCAATACAACAGCTTTAAATGCAACTGGATACATTTTAATGGCCGTGCATATTAATTAATTTGGGAAAAATTCATACTTACGGGAGCTAAATAGTACGCTAAAAACCAAGAGTATAATGCTTTTATGATGGTCCAGTGTATAAAAATAACTATACAAAGGCTTTCCAAGAGTTGCTTGAGAGTGGAATATGCAATTATTTATTCAAAATGGTTTTGTTATACTATTGACTGAAGGCAGACAAACATACTATAGTTGTTTCTTTATATTCATGCAGTCAATCTTTCATTCAATCCATCTAAATTAACCAACTTCTTTGCTGTGTGTTTATGATGAGCGTAAGAGGGGAGGGACGTGATGTGTTCCCTCAAATTTCCTATGGGAGATGCACAATTCTAGAAAAAATAGAAAAAGAGTGAAAATAGTATGCACCTATAAAACAGAAACAGAACACAAAATGAAAAAAAGGGCGAGCCCTGGCAGGTGTGGCTGAGTGGATAGAGTGCCAGCCTGTAAACCAAAGGGTCGCTGATTCAATTCCCAATCTAGGGCCCATGCCTGAGTTTCAGGCCAGGTCCCAACTAGGGGGTGCACAAGAGGCAACCATACATTGATGTTCCTTCCCCCCCTAAAAATAAATAAATAAAATTTGTATTAAAAAAAGTAAAAAGGGTGAGATTGTAATAATAACTGGAGTCATTTTTGGGGGCCATTTAAGAGAATATTATTTCATGAGCCCATCAAAATACAATTAGTCCATAGACTGTTTGACTATATTGTGTCTAAGTTCAGTCTTCAACAGATTATAATTCACTCTCTTCTGTACACGCCTTATGATAAATCATTTTCCATTATGATCTGAACATCAGAGTTTTAATGAACTCCGTGAAATTATATGAAAGTGTAATTACATATAAAATTTTATGTGTATCACATATATATGCATTTTTCTGGGGAGAGAATAAATGGGTTTAAGTCTATGACTCCAAAATTAAGAACTCAAAGCTGGATAATGTTTAAAAGTAGGATTATCTCAGTGAAGAAGGCAGAAATTAATCAATGAATAGACTTCATTTTGATAATTCATTTGATAGTTCAAAAGAGTAGCTTTGTAGGTCAATATGGAGAATTTTTTGTATATTTTTATATGAAGTAAGATTGCAATAAGAAATATGTGATTAAAAATAAGCAAACAAATATTTAGATTCTGTTATAAAAGTTCCTCTGAAATTTCTGTATATATCTTAGCTCTAGAAATTATTGACTTAGTAAGTAATGATAGCAAGAATTCATTGATTTCTACAGTAGGGCAATTTTTCACTAATATATATTGATGCCCATTTCACAGTTCATTTCTCTGCAGAAAGGCATACTTTGGACAATCTAGGGCTGTACTACCTAATATGGTAGCTGCTACCTACATATGATGATTGAGCACTTGAAATTTGACTGACCCAAATTAAGATGTGCTGTATGTAGAAAATAAATATCAGATTTCTAAGACTTCATATGCAAAAGTATGTAAAATATTACAGCGATAATTTAAAATGGGTTACATATTGAAATGATATTATTTGGGGACATATAAGGTTAAGTTAAATACATTATTAAAACAGATTGCACTATTATTTTACCCTTTCTATTGTGGATACAAGAAAAATTTAACTTACATCTATGACTCTCACTATACTTCTACTGGATAATGCTAATTCATAGGCTCTCTTAAGAAGCAGATTTTTCTCATCTTAAAATTATTTCCATGGTCCAGTCATTGCTAGAGTACACATTAAATCATCATCAAGGAATTACACTATGGGATACAATAGTATACCTTGTCACAGTTTTAATCTTTCTTTTCTTCACATGTGAGAATTTTATATTTTCTTTTGTTTTAAAGATTTTATTTCTGTAATTTTAGAGAGAGGGGAAGGGAGGAAGAGAAACATCAGTGTGTGGTTGCCTCTCATATGCCCTCTACTAGGGACCTGTCCTGCAACCCAGCCATGTGCCCTGACTGGGAATCAAACTGGTGACCCTTTGGTTTGCAGTCCAGTGCTCAATCTACTGAGCCACACCAGCAGAGTGGGGATTTTATGTTTTCTGTGAAAAGTCTTTGTAAAGTTCTATAGCCTATATTGTGTGAAGTCTCTTCCTTTAGTAAAAATGATATGCTGTCCTTTATCTACAAGTAGGTTCACTTATTATTAACATGCATTTCTGGAAAACTAATAGAAATCATAATTTAATAAGCAATGATAATAACCTTTTAGAAAAGTTCATTCTTGGAGCTCCCGGGTTAGTGAACACTTAGAGATTTGAAAGAGTGGAGCACGGGGATTGAACCTGGAAGCTACATGCCCCTACTCCATTCTTTGACCTGTTCATCTCTTCCATTTGGCTTTTCCTGAGTTATAGCCTTTTACAATAAACTAGTGAACTCCAATTCCAGTAAACTTTAATCAATTTTTTACTACTCTTTTTTGTGGGCTAAGACCTATGAGCAACAAAGGCCCAGAGAATTTAAATAACTTATCAAAAGTCCACAATGGTCACAAACATTGGGTGATAATTGTTTTCCAAAGTATTTGTAATTTCCAGAAATCTGTTGAAATAATGTTTATATTCTTTTTTTTTTAAAGGAAAAGGAAAGTTCCTTCATTCTCATTTTCACCTCTCAAAAAGATTGTTGAAAGTTAGTGGAAAAATTAAGGAGCCACACTTTACCAAAAACAAATACATTTGGACTTTTTCAATGGTTTTACTAAAGCTCTGTAAAACTGAGTTACGTTATTTCCATTACAGTGTCTTGATTCATAGCCCTCTCTTTGGGAATGCATGTGCATAGAGACACACACAGAGAAACACAAACTCGTTGTTGGAAGTCTGTAGTCCACCAACCATTCCCCTACCTCATATTATCACGGGTGGGCTCTAAATCTGAAAACCATTTATCCTTCTGGCAAAACCAGTTTATTTCCTATGCAAAGAAAAATATTCACTTTTATTGTCTCTCTCATTATGCCACATTTATCTAAATGAAATTAATATAGTACCTACCACAGGTTTTCTTAGCTGATTGCTTACAAGTTTGAAAATGTTAATATTCAACGACATTAAAATCAGAATAAAAGAAATTAGATCCTTTCAAATAGGAGGTATTTTAATGTGTGGTCCCATAAAATAAAGTAAACATTCTAAACAATGAAGCCTATAAACATCAGGAAGATGGATAAGTTGACACCTCATTCTGCATATCTCTGTTTAATAATATTATATTTCATTTCCCGTGCTAAGAAAACAGCCATTACCCAAAGCAGCCACTCGTAAACAGGCCTTGAGAACAGATTGCATCCTTGTTGGTGGTATGATAATTGAAATAAGTTTTTCAGTCTTTTATGAGAAAATACCAGATGTATAAAATACCTATTAATCAATTCACTTGCTTTTGCAAACATAAGTTTTGGAACTGATGGCTATTAAAGAATAAATTCTGCATGCAGAAGAGAATTGTGAGAAACACCAAAGAATTAGCTAAGTGATTCATCTGTGGACTGCTTCTGTGTTTCTATGGATGGAGCAGTATGATCACAGTGCGCTGGAGGCCAGACTTAAAAGCATCATGCCCAGTATTTCTCCACTGTTTATTGTACCGAAAGGAGAGCAGGGGAAAGAAAGGGGGTGTCACTGAGTACATGAAATGCATAGTCTGCCATCAGGTACACCCATGACAGTGTACTCTATTCATTGATGTTTCCAATACATTTCCCTTTGTCTATCAACTGTTAAAGCTGTAATATTCACTCAGCACTTCACAATGCCCTTAAACCAAGTCATGCTAAGTTCCAACAATAACGTCTTTGCACCCACCTCATTCATTCAAATACAAATAAGGAAACAATAAAAACTGGAGAAAGGTCATGTGAAGGATAACAGGGGAGCTGGCCTAAAAAGAAACATTAAAATGATTGTTTTCCCTGAAGTACTTACTATTAGATGTATTGACATTTTTGGCTAAAACTGTCTTGAACTGCTTTTCCCCTCATGCAAAAGATAAAAGAAGCTGCATTCCTAGAGGAAGAAATAAGTAATTTTAGAAAACATTATTTTCTTTTTCTGTTTGAACCATGACTTTCAGTCTATTCCCTTTACAGCAGTCTCTGGAGCCAGGTGCCTCACTCTGATGTTCTCCTGTTTCCACATTTCGAGTTCAGGGCTTTAGCTGATGGAGTCTGCTTCTTTTCAGTCCAGTGCTCTGGATTAAATTGCTGGTTTCTTTTACCCTTTTCCACTTTTGAAAGTCAAGAGGCAGATGATTTTACCTACTTACCTAATTTGCATGTATAGCGGGTATCTAAAATACATTTTACAATGTCATCTCAAGCTCAGAAAACAGTTTCTCTCACAGGCTTCTCTTTTGGTATTCAAATCTGAATATTTAGGACAAATGTGGGGGGCCATTTGTGAGGCCTGCTCTTCAAAACTCACTACTACGTGGTGTAGCCAAGCTACACATTGATAACGTTTTTTCTTAAACTTTGCTCTCTTCACTTTTCTTGACCCCATCTTCCCTAGACACTCAGTGACCTTTGATTGACTGCCCTGTTTGGGGACATTAGGCCCAGATCTCCATCTCCTGAAAGTGTATGTTTGCTACTTAGCATACAGTTCTTTGCACAGTTTTTCTCCTCTTCATCTGATCAAAATTCACTGTTAGTAGTTACTTATTGGTGATAATCATTTGGAGTTTAGATTTGGATTTGAAAAGGAAAGCTCTACTGGCAAAACCATTACATTTCCCAATGTCTAGTGAAGGTCATACTATCCTAAGGAGTTTAGAGTTTTTGAATTGTTCAGTGAGATATGAGGTCAGGTGGACTTTCTTCACTTTGACCACGTTAAGGGTCACCTATTTTAGGCCAGATTGATCCTGAATATGTACTACAATATCTCCACTCTCACTGCCAGTTTTCTGAGGCCTTAGTGTTTACACGTGTAGACACACTCATTGAGTCAAGGAGGGGGAAAAAAGAACAGGGTACATTATAATAGCAAAGACTTTCCAGATAAAATGGCCTGTTAAGCCCATGTCTAAATTGTCTTCTAAACAGAATTGTGTAGTACTGTCCTGTACCAGTTGTCTTTTTCTGCTGTGTCTAAGTGAATTGCTTCTATGAGTCTTTCTCTTCCTCGTATAACAGAAAGGACCTGGGCTGTGAGACAAGAAGCCCAAGTACTAGTCCCAGAGCTGTCAATCAATCGTTGGTTGAAAAGTTTTTGCCAACTCATTTTATCCAGCTGATCCTCAGAGGTTGGGTGGGGGGGGTTGCTTTTTGAAATCTCTGGTGGTGGCCATGGAAAGCATCATATAGTTTGATAAACCCTTTCTCTCTGCACCACATGACTCTAATGTCCTTGTCTAAGGGATTCCTGTCCTTTTACCCAATCCCAAGAACTGAACTAGTAAGAATTTCTCATTTATTAAAATAACATGAAGAATTTTTATTAGTTCCTTTTAGAATTACTGCTGCAATGAACAAGGTCCATAAACTTTTTGGAAAATGGTCCCCTTTGAAAAAATGTATATATATATATTTTTTCCACCTCCAAAAATTCATTTACATACAAAATATTGGAAACATTTTTAAAAGTTCACAGATGCTTAACATTACCTCCACAAAAGTCTAAACTTCTCATGGTCTTATTACAGTGTGTTTGGTTGAGATTGCTGCTGAATAACACAGACCCATTACTAAAAGCAGGAGGTCTTATTGTTATTCTACCATCACACAGTTTTTGCTAAGAAACATTTTGGAAAGGAAAGGTGAGTTAGAAAACCTACCAAAACTATGCTTATTGACTGTAAAAGCGCTTAAATTATTGTACCTTACAATTTAATCCTGACCTCTTAATGCTTCTTCAGTATAAACTGTTATTACTGATTCTAAAATGTGACATCACTGCAGCCTGAGGCTTAACAGCTTTTGTAAAAAATGGGATGCTCAACTGCTGTTATTTGCTTATTTTTTTAATAGAAGCTTGCAATGAATTAAACAAAAAAAATAACCAGAACTGCAATACAGATTACTAAACATAATAGTCAGCTTCAAATATGTATCCTGGGGTTTCAGATGATGTCATAAACTACTCCTGCAAATTTAATAGTATTGTTGCCTGGAAGCTAAGCTATTATAGTATGTTTAATTTCACTAAGATGTAAATTACATGCTCCAGCCTAGTGTGTATTGGCTACTGTCACTTTCAGTTCTTATTTTTGCAGCTGTCAGGCATTGTAATGTTTATGGCTGCTTTGTTCATTTAGAAACCTGATGCAGCTATCATTTTTAAAAAGTATGCATATATCTGTGTACATGTAATATAAAATAATTAATGTGTCAGTTTATCTCATCCCCTACCTCACTCTTTAAATGTTTGTTACCACTGTTGCCAAAAGCCAAATTATTTTAAAAGTAAGAGTAATTGCTCCTATATTAGCATTTTATAGATATAGATATATATACATCTATACATAGTGTGTACGTGTGTGTGTGTGTGTGTGTGTGTGTATATATATATAATACAGAGTCTTCCTTTACTACACAAAGGACAATTTCAGAAAAACTCTTAAGACACCTGTCCTTAATGCCACTGCCATTTGTGATCTCCTTGGCCCTAGCACAGAGGTTTTATAATATCATGTATAAAACAACCTCAGGCCTTCCCACCCCCACCCCCCACTTTACATCATTCTTCAAATCAAAGATAATTAAGTTTAATGATTAAGAGTTTGGGTTTTGGAAGTAAAAACCATATCTTCCACCCCCAAATTATGTTTCATACAGTTTATGTTACTACCATATCCTCAATATGTAAAATGGAAATACAATGATATATTATCTATAAGTACTGGTCACATAAAGCCACTCTCCTTCCTTTTTCTTTCTTCCTTCTTAGGGCTCTTCATAGTACCTGGAAAATTTGACAAAGTCACTTATATCCTCCAGAATTTTGTTTCAATCTATCACAAAAGGAGATTTTACTAAATCACCTCTGTTGTCCTTTCATTATGACAACATATGCCTCCTCAATTGAGACAGTAATAAATTTTTATTGGATATTTTATATATCCAATATGTTTCCAAGTGAGAGAGACAGACAGAGAGAGGTTTAAAGAATGCATTGTTATCCTGGAGATTTGGGGCATAAGCAAGATTAAAGAGCTTTTTTGTTCTGGGGATGGTAACAGTTACAGTTTGGTCCGGAAAGGGAACTGTAGAAGGCCCACTGTATGGAGAAGTTGACAACAGTTAGACAAAGAGGATTTGGGGATTCATCCTAAAATAGAAAGGCAGGTGGGGCCTTCTGTAGGCAGAGAGAGGACAGGAACATTGCCAATTTTCATATACAGAATGGCAATTTAATAGTATCATTTTATCCATCTTTGGGATTCTTATAATTAATCAGGGTGTTGTTATTTCTCTCATAGAGTCTTCTCATAGAAAGAACCTAGATGAAGACACAAAAAAAATTTAGGTTCCAGCCCCAGATCTGTCAGTCATTGGCTGAAACATTTTGTCAGGTCATTTTCATTTTCATTTTCAAGTATGCTCTTGAGAAAAAATGAGACGTTTTTATTAGGTCAATGTTTAGGATTGGATCAAAGGATCATGAGTCTCTTAAGCAAGCACATTAGAATCCTCCAGTGGTGATAAAGGAAAAATAGAGAAAAAGAAAACAGAAAAAGGTAAGAACCTGAATGCAGATGCTGTCATAGAGAAGGGGAAGGCTGGGGGTCCAGGTAAGGGAAGTCAGAGGAAGGACACCGGGGTTTGGATACATTTCCAGAGTTCTTCAGTAGCTTTTGCCCAACAACTGAATGGCTTAAGACCTTTCCTCTATAATTTCAAACCAGCACTGTCTTTGCCATTCTTCTCTGTGGTCTTCAAACCCAGCAGCAAGAGAGTTGAATGTTTTAGTCTTGGCTTTTCACTCATTCTCGGGGCCTCATAACACAAGTTGCCTTTCTTCTCTTGATCCAGTTTTTTTTTTTCTTCTCACTGTTAACAGTGAAGATGTTAATGGGGTGAAGTTTAAAATTTCTTTCTAAAGTTCAAGAAGCCGTGTTTCCCCTTGAGGGAGACTTTGCATGCGTTGGGGAGGGAGCTCTTCAAGCCTTTTCAATCCGAAGAACAGGGGTTCCTTGAACCTTACCAAGGTACATAGTTCTTTGAGGCAGAACCTTGGACATTTCTAACTGAATCATGCAGTCAAACAAGGGATTCAAGACCAACAAAGGAGGTGTGGGCCAGTCAGGCAGGGGGTTACATTTTCTAACTGAAAATCATGAATGGGAAGCTGAACTGTTTTTGAGAAACAGTTTACTTTCTGCCACAATCAGACTTACACTGTAGAATATATGTATGTATCTCATTACCCTCATGTTTAACACTTTAAAATACTTACTTCACAAATATTTGAAAGAAATCTTGCATATGCCTGGAATTGTTCTGGTACCGGGGTCACTCGGTAGTGAACAAAATGGACAAAACCCTGTCCCTCATGGCACTTTTTCTCCTAGTAGTGGACACCTGGATTAGGTTTTATTTATTTTTTTGAATTTTTATGAGTTTATTTAACCAAACCCAGGATATGCCTGGAAGGAAGATCTCAAAAGACAGAAAAAACTGTTTCAGAGAATAAAAGTTTGCAGGATTTTTTTCTTCTTCTTCCATGCATCTGGAATTAAGTCGCTGAGGTAAGGTAGAGAAAGTGACGGTGGGAGGAAGCAAGGTGGGGATTGGATTACGGGATAGTTAACTAGACTCTGCTTTCTTGAGAATGGTTATACTTCTAAGGGGCCTGAAAAAGAGGCATTTCAAAGGTGGGTTAACCAGCCAGGGTTTTGGATTAGGTTTTATAATCCACCATCACCTTTCGCTATTACAAAACTTTACTTGGTGGTAGACTATAATGTTTTACACTCTTTGTGTAAATAAAGTATTTTGCGCTAATTCCTCTCACCTTCTCTTTGTAAACCCAGCAGTACGACCCGACCACTGTATTTACACCGTTGCTTACAGGACAGGGAGACGTCGTCCAACTTGCGTGCGTTCGCTTCATCGGCATCGGACTGAGGCTGTTCAATGTCAGTGAAATGCTTTCCTAAACTGTCTTGAAGCATTGCCCAGTTATCGAAACAGATCTTAGTCCTTTGGCTACAGGAAGGTATTCTTATTATCCTAACCTATCCTCGGTGGAGCTATAAGTAAGAAAAAAACATTAAATATTGTCTGGCCAGTTTACAGAGAAAATAGGTTGTGTTTTTTTTTTAAATGATTGATACAGACTAGTCAGTTCTTGGGATGAGGGGACATAAATCAGCATTAATGAGAACTGGATTTGAATAAGTTCATAATCAAAGCAAACATATTTTTATTATTTTTGTATCCCTAAAAGCTAATTAATGCCCTAGTGGCACTGAACTACAGACGTTCATTGTTTTCCTTCTGGGTATGTTTGCACACAGCAAAGCCTGGTCTGTGTTTGACTTGAGCTTTGTTTGTTTACTTAGTGCGGTTGCATTATTTAACTAACTTGTGCTTTTTTCTTTACGGAGCAAGAGAAATGCATCTGTATCACGGAAGCATCAGAAAGAGATCAGCGTCAGAATTCCACAGCCTTTTATTTTTTGAAGTAATGCATATTGCAGAGTAGATTTAACACCACAGTAAATCAGAAATTTGTTAACAATGGCCATACAAAGTGTGGAGATTCAATTCTCAGGAATATTTGTTTGCTTGGGATTCTCCTATTGGAGGGACATAAATCCAGCAATTGTATATATGAACAAAGGGTAAAAGGAATGACAGCATGCAGGTTTTTACAAGACCATTATAAAAAAAAAGGCAGTGAATTATTTTCAAATGTTTCTATGTCTCTTCCACTGAGATTTATCCAACAAGAAACATGTGCTGATATTTCTCCTAAATCACTTCTAAGGCTTCCAGATGTTAATCATGAATGTTAGTGAAACCAACTCCAAATCCTCTTCATCTTTGGGATTCTTTCCTTTCACTATTGAGAGATATGTTATATGAACTGACACATAATTTATGGCAGAAATGAAAGAGAATCTTCCATTAGGTCCATCACTACATGTTAAAAACATGTCTATCTACAAATAATACAGTTAATTATGAATAAAACTATAACTCTTCCTTAGGTAGCTAACCAAAAACACAACAACAAAAAAAAGACAGAAAAAGCTTCTCACTAAAATAAATGTATTTCTAAAACCAGTTCCAAGCATAGCCAAAAACATGCTCAAATAACATAACTACAAAGCCCAAATAAAAATAGGAATGGAAAATATGCATACCTACTTTCTTTAAAAAGAATTCTCCTTTTTACAGAATTTCTAAAAAAAAAAGTCTGAATGGTCCCCCCAGCCCCTCAAAAAGATATGTCCACATCATAATCCATGGAACCTAAAATAGTTACCTAGGTTCTGGTCTTTGTAGATATAATGAAAGATCACAGGCAAAGGAAATGAGCTCTGGCTGGTGTAGTTCAGTGGATTGAGCGTGGGCCTGGGAACCAAAGGACTGCGGTTCTGTTCTCAGTCAGGGCACATGCCTGGGTTGCAGGCCAGTTCCCAGCAGGGGACGCACGAGAGGCAACCATACATTGATATTTCTCTCCCTCTCTCCTTCCCTTCCCCTCTAAAGATAAATAAATAAAATCTTTAAAGAAGAAAAGGAAATGATCCTAGACTATCCTGAGCCCCAATACCAGTGACAAGTGTCCTTATAAAAGACACACAAAGGAGAAGGCCATGTGAAGACAGAAGTAGAGTTGGTAGTCATGTGGCCACAAACCACCAGAAGCTGGGAGAGAAACACAGAACAAATTCTCCCCTAACGCCTATCTAAAAAGTGTGGTTTGGCTGATACCCTAATTTTTTAATTCTGACCTCAAGAACTATGAAATAATAAATTTCTATTGTTTTAAGTCACCCAATTTGTGATCATTTGTGACAGCAGTCCCAGGAAATGAATATCAGCATAACTTCCCTCAGTCAGTGAAGCTCAGCAGGAACAGGACCACTTAACCCGAGGAAAGAGGCCCAGAAGGTCAGCTCCTCCTTTAAAACCCCTCAGACTGTCTCGTATGCTTCGGCGTGAGCCCCACTCTCGCAGACTCTAAACCCGAATTTCAAACATGTCAAAACTGCTCAAACTGAAACAGTTGCAGGAGTTCATTAAAGGAGAGAAAGAAGGCTATACGTACTTACATATTTTCAAAACACATGCATTTAAGCTAAAAAAATCCAATAAAATGATGAAATGGCAGCTTATAGTTGTAACAAATTTTAATGAGCAATTATGCATTAATTAATAGAATCATATTTCATCAGCTCTAACTTAAACATGTGCATATTTTGTAACACCAGTTTATAGCAGTGTTTCTCAACCTCATCACCAATGATATTATGGCTGAGTAAATCTTTACCATGGAAAAAATAATAATTTCTAGACTCAGTGCCAGCAACGTCAAACTTTAAGAAGGGAAGTAATAAAGATTTCAGCTCTTATAAATGAGTAAGTTTATACTGAATGCCTATGGAACTGATAAGTACTTCAGATTCTTAGTGGGGAGTCATGAGCCCTGACTGCCTTGCTTCCAGCATTTACTGTGGGAGGAAGTATGCCTGAATAGCAGTAAATCAGTGTGTTCTCCTAAAATTGAGATAAGAAGTGTGAGTTCTGGGATGTTACTGCTGGACATTTTCAAATCTCCCTCTGTCCTACTTCGGAGATCTCACAGTAGTTCATTTTTAGAAATTTTATAATTATTCTATTTCTTTTCCGTCTCAAAGATCCAATTTTCCTGATAAGCATCTTCTGCCAGTATTCTCATTTTTGTTGAATGTCCTTACGTTTGTTTTCTAAATGATTTCAGATGTATGTCAGTTTTCTTCCTAAATGACAGGGTCCCCTAAGAGAAATGTGACAGCACAAAATATCCTAGAATCCAGATTTACTGGCAAGCAAAGTTAACTTTCAGGGGAAGAAAATCTCAGCTACAGTAATTCTGGGAGGCATTGTAGATAGCTTGTGAAGGCAATGGGAAGATTCGACTGGCTTTTCTTGTGAAGGCCTTCTGAGTAGAGAACTTTGTATTTCATTGGGGAAAAGAAGACAAAAAATCACACCAAGTTGGCCCAAGGTGTGGCTGAGACTGCAGTAATCTGTGATGCATTTCTAGAAAAGCTGCCCCCAGACTGTTTACTTATTAAAATATTTGATTCAACAATTACTTTTTTGAGCATTTGAAATGTGTAAAGTACCTCATCATGCTATTTATTGAGGATACAGGTAAAGAATTCACACTTCTTACCTCAGAGAACTCTCAGTCTATGTGGAGAGGGACAAGAAAAAGAAACATAGCAAGACAGTGTAACAAAACCGGTAACAGCAGAATACACAAGATACAGTATTTGCCCTAAGGAAAAAAAGGTGTTCAACTCTAGTTCAGTTCATAGAAAAACAAAACCTTGAACTGGTCCTTAAAAATTAATAGTAGCAGCTTTCGAAATAAAGGAGGAGAAGGAGCTAGAAGATAGTGGGAACAGCATGTGCAAAGGCATAGAGCCGTGAAGCTTGCTAGCAAGCAGCTGTTCACACAAGCAGATGACCTGGGTAGAAGGAGAGGTATTGTTAGGAGAGTAGGCTGAAGTTGTATCATAAGAGAATGTTATATCCTGGGAAAACTTTGAACTTGATCCTGTGAGTAACAGGAAGCCACCAGAAGCTGTTTTACATGCTGCTGGGTTCCGGTGCCAGTCCCTCTCACAGGGATGCTCAGCAGGGTCTGCAATGGAATCCCAACCCTGGATTCCATGATGGTGACAATCTCCAGGTTGGATTCTGACATATCTCTGATATAGTGCCCTGCGTGTGAACCCCAGCCCCAAATCTGGTATTTAGGTTTTCTGATCCTAGATATCTCTTTATCTTCCAAACACAAGAAGTAAAAAGATGAAGTAGCACTTCAGAGCTCTTTGGATATGACGAAAGAGGAGAGGGGATCAATTTTCTATATAATTAATCTCTAAAACTGGTTCACAGTCCCTAACCCGGGAGGTTGATTGCTCTCCTACTAGCCTAGTTTTTATCCATGTGAAACAATCCAACAATAAAAATCAGTGTGATCCAACAATGAAAATCAATGATTTATTAAACGGATAGATGATAGACTTTTTACAAGCCTCTGTCATAGGAGCTGGCATTTGTTTTATTGCCAGTGATGTATTTGTTGTTATTATTATTTTTCTTTTGGTTTTTGCTGCTTTTTAACTTTTCATTTCCCTAAATGCAGAATTCCCAAAAGATCAGGAGCTTCTGAGTCAGTTCAAGAGACAGGCCTAATTTTCTGACATTGAAATGCAAATCACACTACCAGTGTAGTGCATACTAGAAAGACTTTAAATAAACTCCTGGAAAATGAGCATCGTGTCTCCACCTGCTGTTTAAGGAGACACTAGGTCATGGATGTTAACCTTCGGTCAGTTGGGGGGGGGGTGTTAAAAGCCATAGAGTTGAGAAGCATAGCAACAGCAGAGTGTTTGCATTCCTCATCTGACCTAATTGTAACAGATGGTGGTCAAACTGCCTGACTTCCCCCCTCAGAGACTTCCTGGGCTAATAAAGTTCGACTGTTATTAGTACTTACATGCAAACAATTCAAGAACACCTCACTCCTTCGCAGGTGGGGTGTTCTTGCTCTGGGGTCCGCCAGCTCTATTAGCACTGGTATGTGATGGGTGAAAACGATTCTTCAGAGAAGAGGAAAACATGAAGTCACTCGTGCACTTGCTTTCAGCCAGTGCCCGGGAGCCTTCAGTAATTGTAAGGATGTCAGCTCAGCATCGTGACCATGTATTAAAGAATTTGTTTACACAGCTGTTAACAGTGTGTTTGGGATTTCTTCTGGGAGAAGGTAAGCTGCAAGGCAAAATATTGTTCTAGATGAAAATGACGTCCCGTCACTAACCTGTAAGTATTCAAATAGTACCTAGAGTGAAATAAAATCAGTTGGAGGCTTTTTTCTTCCCAAAATGCTTTGCCTCTCAATTTTTTTGTTTGTTTACTCACTTTTATTAAGATAAAACATGTTTTTAATTCAAAAGAACTATAATTCCATTACGTGAAACTATTGAATTTTAAAAGAATATTTGATCCCTTCTTTTGACGGGGCGGTTCTGTTTTTTTTCTTTCACTCTAAGATCTGTATAAGGCATGGAGATTCGTCCCCTTCACACAAAGTAGGCAACAAAGGGCTATTTGAAGCTGCCTTTTCTGGGACAAAGACAGTGACAGAAGTCCACCATGAAGATCCTGTTTATTAAAAATATAGAATTGAAACTTTAGCCGTTGAGTCTAAATACTGAAATCAATTTGGACAATATAGGGAAGGGGGGGCGGTGGGTGGAGAGAACTAGAGGTGAGCAGAGACAGAAAGAGAAAGAAAAAGAATCCAAATAAGTTTATGAGGTATAATATGCTGACTTTTTAAAAATTTTACCTAGATAATATTTTTTGAAAATTGAATTGGTTGTCAATATTTGGAAATCAGGGTGTTACAGAAAACAACTCAGCCACTTTCGGGTGTAGGGAGTGGAACTTTATTTACACGTGCGAGCCCAGAGGAGGCAGTCTCCAAATTCTGGGCCCCGAGCTCAGGCAGGAGCTTGTTTATATAGTGTGGCCGGCAGAAGCGATTTTACTAAGCCTACGTGGCAGAAGCGGGTTTACAGAAGCAAGAAAGCAGGGCTGCTGATAGGGTCATACAATGTTCTTTTGTTCTTAGTCACTTAGTTGCTCACCCCTCCTTATCTTAGTGGCTCAGCAAAGGGACTGTGTCCTTCTGACTTGTCCAGGCTTGTCCCGGCAGGTTTCCTGCTACAAGGGGACTTATCCAGGGAAATCTTGCTTTTGGCCTCTCAGCATCTGATAACACAGAACCTGTAGATTTGTAGTACAGTTGGCCAGCCAGGGCTGAGGGCTGGATAGCTCTAGATTTCTCTCCAGTTAGCCCAGTCCCCTCCTGAGCTACTTTAGTGGAGTTTACCCACATGGTCCCAACAGGCACTTAAATCTGTGATATCTGATAGAATTGTGCTTTTGTACTTACTACACCCAAAGGACACTCTTTTCTTTTAAAGAAGATAAGGAATAGCAGTCCTGGCACAAGTAACATGATTTCTCTTTTTTCAAGCCATACCGTGCATACATCATGGTATACAGGTGTTACCGAACAAAGGGTCCGAGGGGGGGGCAATACTTGGCCCACTGAGGGATGCCAAAAACTGCTACAGAAAACAGGGGCCCCTCCCAAGGACGATACACTAATATCTATAGGGCTCTTCTGTCCGCCGCCAATCGGAAAGACATCTCTCAATGCCAGAGATTTGTGAAAAGGAAACAAAATGTTTATTTAATGCTATTCAGGCCTAATGCCTTCCTTAAAATATTAAAGTCTTTAAGGGTATACACCTACACACACACACACACACACACACACACACACACACACACACAGCGCTCCCTTCTCCCACTGTCCCAACTCCGGGTACCGTAAATCAGGAAAAGAGCACACGTCCGTTTTTCAGGTCGCTGGCACGTGAGCTGTGTCGCCTGCCTGTCCAGGCAGGATCTCCAATTAATCCAAAGTCATGCGGCACCTTCCACTGGCAAGAGTTCTTTGTACCAAGTTCCAGTCAAAGTCTCTCCTGCTTTCCAGGCCACTCAGCCAAAGGGAGCACGCCAAAGCTGCGTGGGCCTCTTCTACCAAAGCCGCACTCCACCAAAAGCGCGTCTTTCTTCTTCACCTGGCCGCAGGGATCTCCATTCTGGCAAAGCTGCGTGGTCTTCCCTTTCACCTGGCCAAGAGGGGGTCTGCACTCTGCTGAAACCGCATGGCTCTCCCTCCTAATGGCTACAGGGGTCTACATCTTTCCAAAACAGCGTGGCTCTCCCCCTCACCTGGCCAAGAGGGGGTCTTCACTCTGCTAAAGCCACATGCCTCTCTCACAGGCACTCTCTCAGAGAAGCAGCCCCAGTTCCAGCCTGGTTTTTCCGCCACTCCCTTCTCCCTGGCCCAAAACTTGGCCACAGCTATTTAACATATCTATGAAACCAGTTAAAGGTTATAGGTATGTTAAATACCATTCCAGAGGTTAGCTGCAAAACTGTTGCTATGCAAAACAGCTCTCAATGGCCCTGCTCCATTTGTCCCTTCCCCCAACTGACACCATGGGGGGGAGGTGTGAGGATATCTTAATATTTCCTCCAATATTCCTGTACACTTTGAGTTCTGGACACCATTCCAAATCTTTCCTGGGCACCCCCCTTTGGGTGCACCCTGTATCACAGGGGGACTGTTTCATACTGAATTTATACACAGCCTCAGAATCCTTCTCAACACAGTGTACCCGGTCATCAGAGATGAATAGAAGGTAAACTATACTTGTTATAACTGCTATAGGACCAAATTAAAATATTAGTAGCATTAGCCACCAAGTAGCTCTTAACTAATATCCGTCTCTTCCATTGCAAGTGCCTGTGGCCTTAGCATTAGAAAACTTCTAAGCAACTTGTAAAATCATTATTAATAAGATAATTTAAAAAGTTATGAAATGTAACTTTGGTGATGTTAAAAACCACCCAGGAACTCATTAATTTTTCCATTTACTCAACACCTTTATTCGACATAGTAACTCAACATCTGTTGTATGCTCTGAGAGATATAATGAGTGTAGGAGACCATTCTGCATGGCATGGGCCCAGCTCCCACTCAGAGATGCACAGGACCCACCCCCACAGAGAGGTTCTCCTGTGGGAAATCCTGCAATATGCCTAGGAAACTTTGAGTCTTGCTTTTTCCTAAAAACTCCCTCATTCAGATCTGAAGCAAACAATTACTGCAACGTAACTTCCTAAAACCTTACTTCCATGCTAAACCTTCCAAGGACAGAGTGTAACCCATTCAACCACTTTTGCCTTTTCATTTGCAAATATCCCTCTTCTGTGATGTGATTAGCGGCATTGTCTCCTTTGTTTTCTGTAAAAGGTAACCACCTAAAGCAACCAGTGCATAGAAAATGAGGACCGTCATGTACTGTGCCTATTGAGAAACTCAATAAAGGCCAGTTAAGGGCCCTGGCTTTTGCTCCCCTTGAGAGAAAAGCTGTGCTGTCCTTTTTCCTCCACTGGACTCAGTAGTCTGTGTGACTGTCTCATTTCTTCCATAATGACGCGGACAGTGCGGGCCAGTGTCCACATCAATAAGAAAGAAGAAAGATTCCAACCCAAGAGTTACCTTTAATAAATCAAAAATAAATAATGTAAATAGCCCTATAAACCAAACCTAACAAGTGAGATAACAGATGCAAATAAAATATATGGAAGTGATCTCATTCCACATGGCCATGTAGTGTTTGAACAAGGGCATTCTGGTGTAGAGATTAGGAGCTGTATATAGAAAGTGGTAAAAATCATTTGGGTTGACCTAACTGTATTGCTAATAAATGAATAAAACTACACAAAAGGAATTTTGAAAACACAGGGTCAAATATACAACAAATGCAATTTATTGGCTAGTGTATCTATACTAATATTTACAGAAAAAAAACTTGTATTATGAAATTGCCAGAATAAACATTGTAAAAAAGTAAAGTGCTTTATATTTTGCCACTGAGTGATCTTTTGATAACTGATAACAACGTGTAATTGTAGGTTTTCTTATGATGAATTAGTAATACTTTAATAAAATTAAATCAGATGTATAGATATATAGATATATAATTGCTGGCTTGAATGAAAATGTAATGATTATACATAGCAGAAGATCCATAGTTCTCTAGTACTTAAATATTTTAAAACTTGATAGTTTTTGTTGTATGTAATTCAGGGGCAATAGTTGATGTTCTGCGAGTTCATTCTGAATAGTTTAGATCAATAATACAATCAATCTTAATAGATTTTGTGAAACTCAATTGAGAATTCTTCCCAGCAGTTTAAAGGACAAGATGAACATAATGCACTATATGTGCTAGAGAATTCGGTTTTGCAAGCTCAGCGTACAAAAGGGTCTCAACCTATTTATTCTACGTAGTAACATTTGTTCCACCGCACAGTAATGTACAGGTAAGTGGTGCCATTGCTGGGACAATATACTTTCTTTTTAAAAGTGTGAAATAGAATTGTAAAGAGTGTGAAATAAAAAAGGAGATATAGCTTTGGACGGTTTAAAGTTTTTTAACCTGTCACCAGTTTTCTTGACAGAAACAGTGATGAAAGAAAGAAAAAAGAGAAGTAATGGCTTGATTATCAGAAATAGGAAGTAATTCTTAGATTTACTTTGGTATGTGTTATTCCTCTCGAAATAACAGAAATAAGTAACTGAAAAAAATATACATAGGAAAATAAAATGAGTCTAATTTAGGCACCTACTTAATTGTATATGTAGCATAGAATATTATTGTTTGGCAACTAGACAACTTCAAAATGCTAAATAGTAGTTTTTTGGAAAGTCCTAGTATTTTAATTATATATAATTGTATAATTTGTATATATATAAATATACAAACTAAAATACATAATTCATATATATAAATACTCAAAATTTTGTTAATCTCTTTATTCCCCCACTTATTGTATTACTTCTAGGAGTTAGACTCTTGTAAACTTCCAGGTTGTATCAGAAAACTTCTCAGTCAGTAGTATACTCTAGTTATTCATGAAACAGTATTATGTTTCTAATTTGGCTTTTCCAGCCAAAGAGTTTAAGATAAAAAATTAGGTAAATTTGCCCTGGCTGGTGTAGATCAGTGGATTGAGCACAGGCCTGTGAACTAGAGGATCATGGTTTGATTCCCAGTCAGGGCACATGCCTGGGTTGTAGGTCAGGTCCCCAGTAGAGGACACATGAGAAGCAACCACACATTGATGTTTCTCTCCCACTCTTTCTCCTTTCCTTCCCCTCTCTCTAAAAATAAATAAAAAATATTTTTTAAAATTAGGTAAATTTAATACCCATGTGTTAAAATGTTTTGTGGGGGAATGAGGGTGGAATTTTGTCTGTTTAAATACATCTAATTGGCATCTGTAATGAAACTATCTTTTTTTACTCTTTTCCTCTCTCCTTTATTATCAGCCAATAGAGATATAAACCTGTTGCCAAAACAAGAAAACCAGGCATTTTAATGGCTTCTGACGTGTTAGGTCACTACCCACTACCTCATAGATAAGAATCAAGGATACAAGGATTTTCAGCGTTCAATTCACCTAGTAGATTAAACAGTGTAGGACTGGCTATTTGAATGATTCACATTTGGGCTGAGCACCATAAAGTGATAAAAATCTGTTTACCTTAGCTTCCAAGATTAATTGTTTCAGAATGGGTCATTTTAATTAGATTATCCACCAAAAGATGGTAATCTCAGGCTAAATTTCCCAGGTCACAATCTTTTATAAGATAAAAGATACAGATTTGTCCCCTTTAGTCTTTTCAACCAGTTGAATATAGATAGTGTCTCTTAATTATGATTTAACATGTAAAGTAGATTAATATATAGCTATTGCTTAAATATATTTTATTTATATCACACGAATAATTTTTAACAAAGTAAATTTCCACAAGATTCCAGTATTTTTAGTCATCTTAATGTTTTCACTCCCTATCTTAATTTAAAAGTGTCTGTAATTTGTATATTTAATGTTATTAATCGTGTCTGAATCAAACATGAGGTGTCTGTATTCCTGTAACTTTACAACTTTACCTTCACGTCTCACCATGAACCCTTCCCATTTCTGTCACTTCACTGGCATGTGAAAATTCTTTCTTTCAAAGTAGTGAATCAAGACACAACTGAAGGGTGTCAGTCATTTTTGCCAGCCAAGCTAGCTTTGTCTCTCCTAATGTAGTGTCTTCTGTTTTCAGGGAATTGTTTTTCTCTGTCATGTATGATTTTGCTGAGATGTAACTCAATTATTTGTCAACCATCATAGTAGTCAAAGGGGCCTTATTCTTTCTCCCAGCATCCTGGTACCACCAAGAAAGAACTCATGACCTACACTTGGCTAAAAGATACCTGTTGGGCTTTGAGATTTGGTTGGGAGGCGCCATGACATGAGAAAAGGCTACAGGTTGGCCATCACAGGAGGAACAGGGTCACCAGACTTTCTACTGTGAGCCACTGCGGTTCTTCCTGTTCTCCTCTCACATGGCCTCCTCTCTCCATTCATTCTCTGAGGCCTCAGTAGCCTTCCAATAATTGCATTTGTCTTTGGCTTAATACAAAGAGATTCTTGACTAACGTCCAGAGCTTTATCAGTTATAGGACTGTTTCTTTGATTTATACAATGTAAGTAAACATTTTTTAAAAAAATAAAAGGGCAGTCCCTCTGAGTTGAATATTATCAATTTTTTGAAGATGATTGCGTTTAAAATGAAAGTGTAGCAACAGAATGTGGTATCACTACTGGAACAATTGTAGGGTATGAATATTACAGAAAAACAGAAGAGTTAATTCAATTACTATTTCATTTCTAGGCTTGACCACTTACACACTACACATAGATACACACATACTGTATCTTCATATATATGTGTATAATCAGTAAGACGTATTTAGAAAGAAAAATGAGTTTACATTTTTTTCTTGATTTTTGTCCCCCTGGGTACTTCTTCAGTGACACTCAGGAAGAAACATGATCATATACTATTTAATTGAATTTGATACTTATGAATATCTGAACTTGAAGAATCAATGTATTTTGTTAAGCATTCAGAATTGTATGCTTACCAATTACTTAAACAATTGAACACATGCATAGGCAAATGATACATTAAAATATAGAGAAGTTGATATATATACATGTTAAAATTAATTCTGTGATATATTTATGGTTTGAGTATTTTACTGTACAGTCTCTCGTACCAGGAAATTTCAGTCATTGTGACCAAATGACACGATATAAACGGCCCACATTCTTTCAGTGCTGAAACAAGAATGCTTGAAAAAATATGGCATTAATTATCTATTGCTGAATAATGAATTGCTCCCAAGATATTATTTCATCATTTCATGAACAGTTCCTGGAATTCAGGAACAGTTTAACCAGGTGGTTCTGGCTCAAGATCTCTTATTAAGTTGCAATCAAGTCTTGGCTTGCGCCGCCAATATCTGAAGGCTTGAGTGAAGCCCAAGGATCCACTGCTCAGATGGCTCACATACATGTCTATCGGCAGGAGTCCTCAGTTTCTTGTCATGTGGGCCTTTCCAGTGGTAAGCTAGCTTACCTCAGAACAGGTAATTCAAAAGAGAGAGAATGACCAAGAGGGAAGCGATAGTACATTTTTAAGACCTATTGTCAAGCCACACATAACCATTGTGCTTTATTCTATTCAATACAAGCAAGTCCCTAAGTTCAGCCCACAGTCGAGCCTCCAAGTATTGAAGGGAAGAGTATTAAATAGGTTGTGGACATATTACTTGTTAAACCACCACAATTACCACAAAATGTAAAAAATCAAACCAGTAGGAGAAAACTAGGGATAGAGGGTCAATGGGATTTCAGAGCAAGATACAGTGGTACCTCAGTAAGTGGTTCTGGAGCTTCTGAGGAGTGTGGAAACCGATGAGTACCAAATGGTGAAGCATTTTCTCTTGGGTTGGGGGTGGGGTGGCAGCCTGACTCATACAAGTTCTAGCAAGTGCAATGTGTCCTGAGCAAGCACCAGTGCTGAAACATTTTTTCTCATCAAAATTCAGTGAGTGCAGGGTTTGACAAGTTCTGAAGCCAAGTACTGAGGTATGACTGTATATAGCTCTAGGTTGAGGTTTTAATTTTCACATTGGAGAAAAAAATAAACAAACAACCTCAGTCTTTTCTTATGCCATTCAAATACTGCTATGGACTCCACTATATAAAACCAGGATCTTAGAAGGGTTGTGACATACATGAATACAGGAATAGAAAAAAATCACTCAAAAGCCTGTTAACTATATAAAGAAGTTCACCATGTGACTATGATTGTACTGCTGTGAGGGGTGGAAAGAGGAATGTCTTTGATCAAGTTACTTTACCTAAATTCCCTTAAAGTGGAAATTAATAGTAGTTTCCTAATCTACTTTACAGAGGTTTTATAAGAGTAAAGGTACATTATGATGAGGCTACTTTGAAAAAGTAATACATTATACAAATATCAAGTATAAGAAATGTCTAGGAGGGTCTAGCTTCTCTGTGAAAAAAAGTGCTCATTTAGTGTCTTGCAGTCAAAATTAGATATATTAATATTTATTATCTGGTGTAGCTCTCAATTCTAACTAGTTATAGCTCTATTGCCATTTGATTGTAAAATGTGTCTTTTGTTCACTATTTTTATTAAGTGCCATATGGTATCTATGTTAAGTGAAGGGTACACTAACAAACAGGATAAATAAAGAGGTCACTTCCATCACGGAGCTCACAGTTCAGCTGTTCTGCATGACAGCTCCATGGTATGGCTAAAACACTTACCATCTCCATTGGCCGGGAAAGTGAGGCCCATTCCAAGTGCTTCATCCAATATCCAAGATCTAACTACGCCTCTGTAAATGGAAGAGAAATCCTAAAAACAGTACAGTGCTCTCTTCTTTTGGCTAGGCTTTATTCATTTTTTAATTACATTTATTTATTTTTAGAGATGGGGAACGAGAAAGAGAGGGAGAGAAACATCAATGTGTGGTTGCCTCTGGCGGGCCCCCTCCCTGGGAATCTGGCCTGTAACCCGGGCATGTGTCTGACTGGGAATCCAATCAGTGACGTTCTGGTTCTTAAGCTAGGGCTCAGTCCACTGAGCCATACCAACCAGGGCTAGGCTTTATCCCTTTTTACTTCCCTCTTTATTCAACTCTTCCACCCCCATAGCCTCCATTCCCCATTTAATTATCATTCCAATTGCTTTGGTAGCATCTATAATGTCAGTGTAAATATTTGTGAGCCAAATAATAATAATAGCAAACAAAGGGAGTCTTCTGAGACAGCTAGGGGGTGTCAAAAAGGATGTCTACATTAAATAGAGCAGTGGTCCCCAACCTTTTTGGCACCCGGGACTGGTGTCATGGAAGACAGTTTTTACACAGTGGTGAGGGGATGGTTTGAGGACAACTCAAGTGCATTACATCCATTCTCACCTCCTGCTGTGCAGCCCAGTTCCTAACAGGCCCAGACTGGTACCAGTCCATGGCCCAGAGTCTGGGGACCCCTGAAATAGACAATTTTTAAATAAAAGTAAAAATGTCCTTAATGTCCTGTTATTAGATTCTTCATCCAAATCATAGCTTAATACTCTGGTTTCTCTTCACATCGTATAAATCTTTCACCTTCTACCAAATCATAGTTTAAATCTGAAGCCCGTAAGCATTTCCTCCCGGACTGGCCCTTTGCACAGAGAAGCAGACTGTTGCCTGCTAGATTTCTCTGAAAGTGCCTTCTAATCCCCAAATGGAGCTGCGATAGTACCCGAAATGCTCCGCATTCTTTCCCCCATTTTAATTATCTCATGTAAAGCAGCCATTAAAATGCTAATAATATCCTGGAAAACTAAAGTCAGTTTGTTTTTGGCTATAGACAAATTTCTCCCAATCAGCTTGTAATTTTCCTATGTAGGGTGGGATCCTAGAATGCCAGAAGAGGGGGCCATACATTTCCCTCAGCAATCAGCCCCTGAGGCAGAAGAAAACATCACATGTGCCTGCTGCCGTCTGAGCCTGGGAAGGGGGTGCTCATGCCCATTTTAGGATGATAAGCCTGAGTGCAGTGCACGAATATGCTGCTGTATCATGGCTTTCCTATGCACTCACGGCAATCTGTGTTTGTCTGGACTAGGCACAATTAAAACTTTATGATTCTTTCCTCTGCTTCTCTTCTGTGATCTGCATTCACAAGATAGAATTCTCTATTGATTTCCCTGCAGTCTGTCCTTTTACCCATCTTCCTTTCATGAAAAATGATTCAAATCTCAGAATCTAGAATTCTTCATTGCTCTATCACCTAAATAGGAAGATGACTTCTCAAAGTAAGTTTCTGCTAGTGATATCTTAATCAGAGCTTTGAGTTGTGGGAAGCACCCCATTTGATGCAGGACACCCACAGCACTGACTGAGGTATGGGAGAGTGGGCCCCCCCCAGACAAATGGAAGAGGAAACCTAGTCTTTATATCTGTGTATTTGCCATGAGCAACCAACAGGAGCTGTTTTTCTCCTAGCTGTGAGAGATTTTTCACTCATCATGTGCATCCTCTTTTACTGTGTTCCTTCAAAGAAAGCCTCCATATTTCTTAGTGGCTGGCTTTCGATAAGGGTCTGAAGGCTAGTCCAGTGTATGATTTACTTAACCTGGATAGGTGATTTCCCTCATGACATAGTACCATTCTCTAAAGATGACATGTAAATAAATCAGGTGAGCTAATCACAGGCATAAGGGAGAAGTGAAACCATTTAGAAGGGTTCCCTGAAGTTCCATCTTGATCCAGATTTCCCCTTCTTTTGCTGTCTTATGATAATCTGAAAAGACTATATATTTCATATCAAGAATATTCATTATATTAATTGAGACCTTCCTTAGAAAAAAAGACAAAATAAAAATAGTTCCTGTGGATTTGAGTTAACATAGCTGTCAGTATACTTGTATAAATGAGTTTAACTGATTCAACCAATCAAGTCAGCATTAAATTAAAAGGCAATCAAATCTAGCTAACAGATTTTAGGGAAAAATATCTTTGAGAAATTTTCCTTCCCAGGTGGCACAAAAGGAACAGCAATTAGCATGTGAATTAGTCCAAATCCTTTTGTTATCAGATTGTTTTGATGGATAATCACCTTGAGAAAAATTGTATGGGTTCCAAAAACTCAGGCTATAAAATAATGTAATTTTCTTTAGAAAACACAAAAAAAGTCAGCACATACTGCAAAAATTTAAGTGTCATATCTGTTAAAATAGTTGTTAATGAATATAATAAATTAGGTAAGCCAGTTTAAATAAATTGTTTTAAGTCACAATGAAATATAAATATAATCGTAATTAATATATGTATCTTAATAATTACTAATGACTTATTTTAAATCCTCTAGTTTTCACTGTGAAGATCATTGGAACATCTGAACAACAGCAGAGATAGTTCATTGCCCCCATTTGCAATTTTTCTTTCAAAGTTACAAATGTAAACTGTGGGGGCGACTTTGCCCACAAGTCCCCCCGCCCACCATGGATGGAAGTAACACTACCAAGACATAGTCTGCTTGGGGAGGAGAGGTGGCTGATCTCTCAAAGGAAAAGGGCCTAGAGCCCTTTCCTCAACAGCTTTTATTGGGCTGTAATACACAGGAATACAGGCGGTAAGGATCAAACAGTAGATAACATTTCAAAGAAATCTGAGGGCTTAATCTGAGTCAGTGTCTGTCAGGTAAGGGGGTTGCAGAAACTTTGGGAGACATACTCATTTCCTGCTCAGATGCTTCTCCCAGAAGACGTGGGGACTCGGGCTATGTCAGAATAGCCAGAGGGGGGTGGTGAGGGTCCATCACTCCCTCTTTGTTGCAGCTCCCCAGGTCCTTCCATGATGGCCTCCCAAGTGATTGTGTCTGGCTTAGGTTGCCTTTCTCTCTGAGGAGTCTTACCAGTCATGGACTAACCCAACCATGCTCTGCGGGCAGGGGGAGGAAGCAGAGGTAGCGTTTGCTACCAGAGATAAGCTTTGTCTCCTGTGGTTCGCATTCCAGAGGTGTCTCACTCAACCTTAGCCATGGGGGGTAATCACAATTCCTAAAACCAGACACAGTGGTTCCCAACAGCAAACCATATGTCAATGGCTGAGCCAAGTCAGAGACAGACCTGAAAAGAAGGTGTCAAATGAGTGTTAGAAATACAGTTTGACAATGAGAACCATCTACTGAAAACTGAAAAGGTCCCTTGAAATGCTCTTTCCCTCATTTTCCCACACACAATGTCCAACAGCCATAATAATTTTTTTTAAATTTGAAACTGATAGTTGGCTGGTATCTGTAAACTGTACCAAGATACGAACCGTGTGTCTAAGCTTCTTTCTGATTCTAGCACAGTTAGGGGCAGGGTCTGTGTTGGAGTCACGGACTGCAGCCACCAGCCACTCCACTGCCCCCGCACACACACTCTTTCTCTTCTTTAAGAGTGAGAAACCTGAGGGACTCTTTAGCTCTTTCCAAATCTAATCTTTGAATAGCTATTATAGAATATTCTGCTGTTGTACAAAACCAAAACAATCTGCTAATCAAATGAAAATATGCAGATTAGTAGAATTAAATTAGTTATGTGTAATAGTTTTGTTGCCTTTTAATATATATAAACATGATCTTTTGAATACAAAGTATTCATTTCAGTCATGGAGGCACAACACCAGGTGTGTAGGAGAGGGGACTGGACAGTTAGTGAATAAACATAGAAAGCTAATTAATATGTAATGCCAAACTCTTCCCCAGATACATCATTTACAATCCCCAGTTCTTCAGTTAATACACAATTATAATTAAACCGTGTGCATTTGATTTGCATTGTCAATGCACTTTGCCTCATAATGTTTTGGTTTTATCCTGCTTTTCTTGAGTACCAAGTTTTTCAATAATACCAATTTTGCTTTAGTGAGCTTGAGTCAGCTTTCATAGAGAGATGTTCTTTGATAGTCACAGAATTCATAAAATACTCTAAAAAAACTAATGAAGGCATTCTCCAGGCACAGGCTGTTTCATCAGAACGTACCTAGTTTATTTTACAATGGTAAAATTGCCGAGACTTAGAGAGCGTTCTGATTGAATCATGAATATTCCAAAGGGGTAGATTAATCTGTGTGAACTACGGAACTCTGCTGAAACTGCTGTTTAACATTCTAAAGTGTGGAATTCATCTTCTCACAGCACAAAAGAGCTTCCTATAATAAAGGTTTTTTATAACAGCAATAAGGCAGCTCAGTGGGGTGTGGTTTTCATGAAATAATCACACTTCTGAGGGATTAGACGTTGGGCCATGTGCTGCACCATTGCATGAAGTGTATGATACCACACCGGCGGCCCTTCCCCACACACATCTGTTGCTCAGTCGCTCCCCTCTAAAAATAACTGCTTGCGTAGGGCCACATTATAGATCAGTGAGGAGTCCTGTAATAGTATGAATGATTTATCACATCCCAGTGTCTTTTATGGTTCTTATGAATAAAGTTATTCTAGCTTTTCACCGAGCTCAGGGTATAACAAGCCAAAATATATTTGAATTAAGGAAAAGTCATGATTTAGCAGCACAGACTATCTACTCATTGAAGTTTCCCTAATAATTATGCAAGTCATACCATTACTAATCTACCATGTTTTTTCATGACACATTCTTTAAGGGTTCAGGCATAAATTTGAATATTGTACTATAAAATTAATCCAGAGTGTGTGCTAACATTAAAGTATATCCCTTCAAATTCTCGTAAATTATGGGAGTGTGTCAGTTCTATTTGCTATTCACCTCAGACTCTAATCTAAAAATATTTGTCGATATTTTCAATGATCTCTTAATGTTAATATTTTAAAGAATAATAGTAGGGCGTATCTTTTATTTTTTATTGGCAAAGAAAATTGTATTCTCTTGAATATTTCATTCAGTTTAGTCAGAATACTAAAGAAATATATGGTAGGGGCCAATAAATGTCAGCTGTAAGAAAGGTTTCTGATTTATTAAACACTTCTCTAGGACTGTGCCAAAATATTAAGCTTTGTGGGTATAATTCTACATTTTTGACATTATGGAGTACATTTTTAAAAGTTACTTTGAAATGGTACATAATTGAAAATTCCATTATAAGTAATGTCTCACTCTCTGTGTTGTAAAGAATATATGCCTACTTTAAAGTGTTATTTATTTTTAAAATGATGCCATTTTTAACCATAAAGCACTTCCAAGAGACAAATAGCATGTTTTTAAGCTAATGATATAATTAACCAAAGTTTTAGCTCATGTCTAAGCTTGGAAGTTTCTTTCTAAATTTTCTTGTCAAGGAATCTAATGGTCTATCATAGATTATATTCACAAAATGTCAAGGTTTGAAATTAAATCAATAGATTAATTTTATCTACAATAGCAAAAATAATACTAATTAATTTTCTGACCAAGTTTTTCCTATTAATGTTGTTACAATAAATAATTTTGCCAGTTTTACTACGAGGAAAATTCTAACACAATGGACAAATTAACTCTTGCTTTTATTATGAATTCTGTACCCCTGTTTTTCCAACTTTGGTCTTCTAGGGATGTTGATAAATGCAGATTCTGCATCAATGGGGAGAGTAGGTCCCGTGTCTCTCACAAGCTCCCAGGCAATGACAACATCTCTGGCTCAAGGACAGCCTTTGTGGAGCTCTATGCTAGCACCTCTCGTTGTTACTTTGCTTTTCCTTTACAATTCACACCACAGATATTTTACAGGTTTGTCCTGTTATTGTAGACTCAGTTTCCCCCCGCCCCCAGTATTCTATGTCCAAGCCTCAACCCCCGATATGACTGTATTTGAAGACATGGGTAATGAAGACTAAATGAAGCCGTAAGGGTGAGCCCATGATATATTAAGGTTAGTGTTCTTGTAAGAAGAGAGCTTGCTCTTGCTTTTGATGGAGGACATAGCCAGCAGGTAACTGTCTGCAAGTCAGGAAAAAAGCTCTCTGTGCCAAATAGACTGGCTCCTTGATCTTGGAGCCTCCAGAACTGTGAGAAATCAATATTCAAGTCCCACAGCCCCTGGTATTTTGTTATGGGAATCTGAACAAACTTATGCCGTTGGTGTTTTTGCTTTGCCTTGTTGTGTTTTATTAAGAAGCGAGGTTTCAACTGTTGCTGCAAGTTCTGGCCTGGCTGTATCAACATCAATTGGATTGAACACGATGCTTTTCTCACTTTAACGAAGAATGCCTTTAATTTTCTGTAGCTGCTACATTATTCATGTGATCAAGGTCAATACTTGAAACAGCCTCCTAAAACCCAGAGTAGGGATTCCAAGCTGATTAGTGAAGTGTTCTACGTCGCTGATTTGAGTGCAACAGCCTCTGCCTTGTCCTCCTCCCGCCCCAAATACTGGCCAGGGAGAGGGATAGCTAGAGGTCATTACCATGGCTCTTTCATCTCTTGAAATATGGAGGCAGCCACCCTCGCTGCTGCCAGTGTTCGCATCCCCCAACTTCCCGACTCATAGACCAGCCACCGATCTGCAAGTGCTGGGGAAATAAATCACGGTACCGCCTCAGAAAAAAGCTGGAGAGATCTATTAAATATCATGGCTATAAAAATATCTTACATCTAAGTCCTTAAAATGTGAAGGTTTTCCAGAGTATTTCAATTATGATCCTTTTATTTAAATATGAGTTTATATACCACTTTGAAAGTCCACATGAAATAGATTAAAAAATTGCAGAGTGCATATTCTGTTGAATTAATGAAGAACCAAAATCATTTTCCCCCCACTGTCCCAGTATTTTGCTGCAAATTGGGCAGGGACCAGTTTCCCACAAAGAAGTGAAGAACAGGCAGCTGTCAGCCCAAGTCTGTGCCAGGGGAAGAGTTGTTGCATCCCTTTGGATGGAGGTTAGAATTCTGATCTACCTTCCTCTTCCAGAGAGAATTCTTCCAAAGATGTACTCGTGCTCGGTATCCAGTTTTCCTATCAGAGATTCAAGTTCATCATTTTTCTTCGTAATTATTTCTGTATTTATTTTTAGAGAGAGGGGAAAGGAGGGAGAAAGAGGGAGAGAGAAACATCAATGTAAAGGAGAAACATCAATTGCCTTTTGCACATGCCCTGACCAAAGACAAACCTGCAACCCTGGCATGTGCCCTGACGGGGAATCGAACTGTGGCCTTTGGTTTTGTAAGATGAGGCCCAACCAACTGAGCCACACCAGTGAGGGCTCAAGTTCATTATTGATACCATTTTTACTCTTAATACATTCAAATGGTTTTCCTTTGTTCAATAGTGCATATCTTCTGTCTGGTCCAATGTAAATAAGTTTATTTTATAATGAAAAAATTATTGGGAAGAATTTTCAAATTTATTTCTGTGACTTCTCCTGAATATAGACTGAACATCTACTTTAGATTTTTAAGGAATTATTATCTATGGGCCAAATGTTCAAGAACATGTTTTTGGTATTAGTTTTATAGTTATCAAGTTCTTTAATTTAATAAACATCAGAAGATGCATTATCATTACAGACTAAATCATCTGTGAAATTTGATGTTTATTGAATGAAACAGTTCCTGAGATATAATCCTTTTTCTTTCTTTTTAAAACAGAATAATCTCTGAAAACAAAATCAAGTGTACAATGTCAGTCTGTACATCTGGAGACTTATTTTGCTATTAATCTTTTTGGACAGAATTTTAAAATCTAAAAGCTTTTACATTTTGTATATCAACCCAGGAACTTTTATTTTCAGCAGTTCTATCATTCAATATTGTACTTATAAATATATCTAAATTGAAATCTAAATGGGAATATTTACACATGTGTATGCCTATGTCGTAATATAATGTGTTTTAATTGGCACACAAGCTATGAAAAGAGATACCCTGTTTAATGGGAAACCTGTGTACCAAAGTACCCTTTCCTTCCTTCCCTTGTGGTATTTTCATTCAACAAGGTTTACGTTTTCCATTTTGCTATTTAACAGCTGGGTAACACAAATGACACGCAGCTAAAAGGCGTATTTGGCTTCCTGTATTAAGGGAGTGCCAAGACGGTGCCCAAGCGAGGTTGCAGTGTTGCCTCTGGAGAACCTGGGGTGGAATTTTCTGCCGGTGTGTCTTACCACTCCCAGCTGTGGATGGGCCAGCATTCATACCAGTGAAGAAAGCCCTTCTTTGCTTGTTTTCCCAGACCAGGAGAACATTGCTGATAACACCACCACAGACAAAAGTCCTTGTTATTATTGTAAATAAAATGCTCTGCAGCCTTGTCTGTCCCATTGTGCATGTTACCCGAGCACTTAGCTTTAGTTTTCCTGATTTAGCAGCCCTCCATTCAGGAAGAAAAACAGCAGTGTCCTTTGTGCCCAAGATTATCAGACGTGCTCATATTGGAAAGACACTTCGTTTGATCTTTCATGTCAGAATGAGACTAAGATATAATATGTTACTGAGGACAAGAGGAAGATTAAAAGCAATGATGAGATTTTAAGCTCATGGCTACTACTCTTGTTTTAGCATTGAAACTTCTTTTAGAAATGAAGTATGACAGGGAGAAACTGAGCATCAAGCAGTGTTCTCTGCCATCTACACCTCAGCTGGATCTGTGAGTCACACAGGAGTAATTAAAAAAAATAACTGGATCAATTGAAACCCAAAGGTGACAAAATGTGACATTTTGAGAATATCAACAATGGGCAATAGAACTAGGAAATGAAGCAAGCAATGTCCCAAAGATACTTTATTTTCTTTACTCAGAACAATGCAACATACATTTATCAAGTTCCTGCTGTGTTTTAGGCCTGGAGTCAGGGTGTCAATAAACAGGTCTGTGTATGTTTTGTTCCTGGAACCCAGAGGGTTCAGATTCAGAGGGAATATGCAAGGAATAACTCATATACTGGAATGCGTGCTTTGCTAGCAACAGGAAGCAGAAGCTATTACATTCAAGAAATAAGAATCAGTTTATGTATTAATTCTGTAATAGAAAAAGGGGCCAGGAAGTCTTCAGAAAGGGATCTGTTTACATAATATTTCAGAAAACCTGTACACACAGTACCAACCAAACACAGGCAAAGAGGAATCATGACAATGCTAGGGTAGAGTTTTGGTCTGAATGAGGTTTTACAAGGGAGTAGAAGTGATTCCCAAAAAGGTTATGTCAAGATTAGCTGGGACTAGATTTTAAAGAACCTTAAACATTTGAATAAGGAGTTTGGACTTTATAAGAACGTTGAAAACGAGAGAACATTTTTTTAGGAGAGGATAGTACACACAAATTTATAAGGTAAATTTGTAATTTGTAATCTAAATTTATAAGTTTTAGAAAGGTAACTGTGCAGCTGGAGCCCTGAACACAGAGGAAAGATCAGAGGTAGCACCCACATTGCCAGACGAGAGGACCGCAGCTGAGCTAAAGAAATGCTGGATTATGGAGGAGCTATAGCCAGAGTGTACTCCCAAGATTACTGGCTCACAGTGACATGCCTTCAAAGGAGATTTGGAAAATTCAGACATTATGGTAATACTGAATTCTGTTTTATTTACAGCCTGTTTCTATTGAGGGACAATTGACATGCAATGTATTGGTTTCAGATATACAACATAATGACTCAATATCTGTATATATTGCAAAATGATCACTACAATAAGTGTGGTTAATGTCCATTACCATGTACGAGGTCTGTCCAGAAAGTACCCAGCCATATAATAGGCACAATAGAGACATATATTGAAGAAGATAAAAAATGCAAGAAACGTTGTACATAGGACAGTGACACCTCAGTCACCTTCAAAGCAGGCACCTTGGGATCTCACACAGTTCTCCCAATAGCCATCAGCTGCCCTGCCATATTTTCCTAAATCTCCTTGATGGTATGAGATCTCTTCCCTTCCAAAGGTGATTTTAGTTTTGGGAAAAGCCAGAAGTTGCAGGGTGTCAAATCTTGACTGTTATGGGTCTGAGTCGCCTAGGTAACTTGATGTTCTACAAAAAAAGCTCTGCATAAAAGATGATGCATGAGTGGGTATGTAGTCATGATGAAGCTGCCAATCACCAGTTGCCCATAGCTGCAGTTGTTTTATTGTACTGCATCTCTCAACCCACAGAGAATATTAAGGTTCATGCATGTGCAGTCCAGTCCTCTCTCCTTGGCTGGCAGGTTACATGGATGTTATACAAACCATTCTTGTTACATTCACAATGGCTGGATTTTTTCCAGACAGACTCGTGTGTATAACATATATCTCACATTTTCTTTATCCATTCATCCATTCATGGACACTATGGCTGTTTTCATATCTTCAGTATTGGCAATAATGCTCCAATGAACATGAGTGAGTATAGACATCTCTTGGGAGACAGTGATTTAATCTCTTCCTAATATATTCTCAGAAGTGGGGTTGTTGAATAATGTAGTCATATAATTTTCAATAGTTGAAGGAACCTCTATACTATTTTCTATAGTAGCTCTACAAATTTACTTTTCAATCACAATGCATCAGAATTTCCATTTTTAAAAATTATTTTATTGTTGTTCGAATACAGTTGTGTGCATTTACCCACCACCACCCACCCCTACCCCAGCAATCCCCACCTTTCTCCCCTGATTCCGCCTCCCCTTGGTTTTGTCCATGTGTCCTTTATAGTTGTTCCTGAAAACCCTTCCTCCCTCCCCCCTGTTATCCTCTTCCATCTCCCCTCTGGTTACTGTCAGACTGTTCTTAATTTTGATGACTCTGGTTATATTTTGCTCGCTTGTTTGTTTTGTTGAT
This sequence comes from Sturnira hondurensis, assembly GCF_014824575.4. NCBI lineage: Eukaryota > Metazoa > Chordata > Mammalia > Chiroptera > Phyllostomidae > Sturnira > Sturnira hondurensis. The sequence goes on from NW_028091775.1 coordinate 2,355,087, forward strand.
TAGGTTCCACTTAAAAGTGAGATCATATGGTATTTGACCCTTGCTGTCTAGCTTATTTCACTTAGCATAATGCTCTCCAGTTCCATCCATGCTGTTGCAAAGGGTAGGAGCTCCTTCTTTCTTTCTGCTACATAATATTCTATTGTGTAAATATACCACAGTTTTTTGATCCACCAATCCAAAAGAACCTATGCACCCCAATGTTCATAGCAGCACAATTTACAATAGCCAAGTGCTGGAAGCAACCTAAATGCCAATCAGTAAATGAGTGGATCAAAAGAGTTCCCTTTTCTCCATAGCTTCACCAGCACTTATTGTTTCTTGTCCTTAGGATAATGGCCATTCTAACAAGTGTGAGGAAATAACTCATTGTAGTTTTGAATTGCATATTCCTAGTGATTAGTGATGTTGAAAATCTTTTCATGTACCTGTTGGCCATTTGTATATCTTCTTTGGAAAAATGTGTATTCAGATTTTGTGTGCATTTTTTTATTGAATCATGGTTTTTTTATTTGTTTGCTTTGTTTTTCCCATTGAGTTATAGGAGGTCTTTATATAATTTGGGCACCAACTCCTTATTAGATAAATAATTTACAAATTTCTCCTATTCAGTAGGTTACACTTTTGGTTTTTTGTTGCTTTTCTGTCTCAGCAAAGGCTTTTGAATTTGATATAGTCCTGCTACTTATTTACCCTTTTGTTATCTTTATTCTTTTGGTTTCAAATCCAAAAAGACCCTCGCCAAGATCATTGTCAAGGAATTTACTGTGTGTGTTTGTTTCTAGGAAGTTTTTTTCTTAATATTTCAATAAAGAAGAGAAGGTTGTGTCATTCTAAAATACAAGTTAAAATGTCAGAAGAACATGAAAGATAAAGCACAAACAGAAATGAAACCAAACACTTGTTTAGATATAATTCAGGCTAAAGTTTTACAAGAACTTCCATAATTTCCTTGTTTGCCTTTGGAGTTTCTTTCATTCATGTTTATTTGTTCTCAGATTTCTTTGGCTTTCACTGTTACCTATTTAGACATCACTCTGAATGGGGAAGATGATGGCAATGTGGTTAATCTGGCTTATTCTTTCTTTGAGGTCAGAAAAGGAAGAGATGAGGTAGGAATGGCTGGCAGAAAGTGGACTCTACATGGCATTTGGAATTCCTAAACCCAGAATTACATATTTCATTCTATATTGTCCATAGTAACCCCGTGAGGTAGATATTAATAGTAGCACCATATCACAGAGGAGGAAACAGAGTCTGAGAGAGATGAGTGGCCAGGACTTGTCAGCAAGTGACTGTGAAAAGCCCTGCCAGTATTGTTGTGACAGTTAGCATGTGCTGACCACTTCTGTTTCCCAAGCGTTATACTAAATCTTTTACATGCATAAGCACCTGTAATTTCCGCAACTCTGCGAGGAAGGTTCTATTATAACTCCCATTGAAAAAAATGAATGAAACAAATTTAGAAGGTTAGTAACTCTCCTGAGTTCACATAGCTAAACTAAGAAGGAGTGGAATCAGGATTCTCATTCAGGCAGGCTGACACCAGGGTGCATATTCTTCTTTACCACTGCACCATAGACTACCTGTATGTAATACAGACAACAGTCAAGGCAGAGGAAAAGATGTCACCTAAAACCTAAAAGGTTTGTGCAAGTGCACGTCCCTAACCTAGGGGAGTATGCAGTAGTTTTCCATTTACTAATCTGTCTCCTTCGCTGTACTGTGTCTCTACCAGGGCTGCGCTGTTTTCCTGCTGTGCTGGTCTGACCCCCTAGCACAATTCTGGATACATAGATTTCATGAAACGTTCTCAAATGAGTCAATGAATCAGTGAATGATTGAATGAAGAAAGCCATTAGCAGCTACATGTGTTAATTGTCCGTTGTAAAGAAGAGTTTTAACTTAATTGTATTAAATTAACCTCCTGGGGTGTGCAAGCCCCCGAGGAGCTGCCTCCTTTATTCCAGCTCCCTGCGTTGCAGCGCCTCTGCTTCCTAGGGAGGCGGGGGCTCCCGCAGAAGCAGGGCGATTTCCCCACGTCTCCCCAGCCCCGGTTAGCGTTCCCACCCATTGTAATGCCTAACGAGCTGTACTATGTTTTCACGTGTCATCGCAAGTGATTCTCATAGCAACTGTGTAGTAGACGGGGTATTTTTATCTCTCTCTAGAACTCAGGAGAAAGGTTGTCAGTGAGTGGCTGAGTGGCAAATCCAACTCTCCTGTAGCTTCCTAACTTTTCTACTAACAAGTAGGAGTATGTAAAACTACTCCACCGCATATGACGGCTTGAACTACTATCAGGCATGACTTCCACAACTAATGAGGCAGTGAAGAGGCACGGGAAAGCCCGGCATCAAACATTTCCCAACAGTGAATGATTGGAAGACGAACTTTCCTTTACAATGAACCGATTACACTTATCGTTAATATGACTTGTCAAGTGGATTCTGCATTGAAACTCTTATTCTCAAGAGACTGGACCAAACAGTAGTACTGATATTTGAACATATATCAAAGTGGCGTGACTCCAAGAGGTGGCAGACCAGACTGGTCAATAGACAGACTCTGAGCACAGAGGGGCTGGTTTAACTCCTGGCTCTGCCATTTATTAGTGTGTGTTCTTGGTTAAGTTACTTAACTTCGTTGGGCTTTAGTTCCATCCTCTGTAAAAAGTAATGATATGACTCATATTCTTATACTTCCAATTTTCAAGTATTTGCCAAAATGAGAAGTCCATTTATCTGTTTAACACTCAATCTTTCCTTCAAATTATGTCATAGTTCCAAGTGACTTTCTGGCACCATTAAATAGACACAACAAGCTCAACTTGCCTGGAAACAAATTTACCATACTGTCCTTTTCCCCGCCTTCCTTGTAAATATTTTCATTCAATTTAAACATTTGCATGCCTTTTAAGCATCTAAAGCATCAATGCTTTACATTTTTCTGGTTAAATCACATTTTTATTCTTTTCTCAGCAGCCTCATTGAGGAGAAGCCCAGAAAGGAAACAAAAATGAACACAATCTATGTCAGATACTGAAATAAGAGCTTTTCTTGTACATGAAATAGGGATTTTTGAAAAATATTAAAATGATTTAGTTGAACTGAAAAAAAGTAATGATATTAGTACATATAAGGGGCTTGTTTGGATAGCACACGTCTATAGTGCCAACCGCATGGTGAGTAATAGGTGAATGCACTTACCAATTTTTTTTGCCTGTGATGTAGCTTTACACAGGACTTTTTAAAAAAGTGGATGCACTAGGTAAAATACTGGATTTTCTCTTTCTCTCCAAGTTTAAAACTGTAAAAAAGAAAAATGGGCACAAAACACCCATGGAGAGGTCTCACTGACAGATTTCACCCTGGAGAAGATGTTAAATAGCCTCACTCGCTTTCTTCTAATTGAGCAGCTCTAATAAGCTTGATCAGCTTTCCCTCCGCCATCCTCCTGCCTTGGAGTAGAAGTTAAGAGAAAAAAATCCTTCTCTTTTAACTGCTTGAACGTTCAACAATCATCAACAGAAACTGTTCTATCATGATGTCTTCTGAGTTAGTGGACTAGAACAAATTCAGCCCATTTAATCGTACGGCATCAGGCAGTGCTGAAAATGCAATTTGTTGTGAAATTTGTTTTTGCATTTGCTATTAGAAGCCAAGTGTTCAGCTCTTTTGCAGCTCTCCACTGGACCTTAGCAGGGAACACACTAGCTGGGGGGCATCTGCCGCACTGATCACTCAGAAGGAAACCCAGCAGCTGTGTTGCTGACAGCTGGAACAGGCCTGATGCCCATCAACAAATATCTCGGACACTTTGCCTTCTCCTTAGCAGGAGGCGGCAACATTCTGGTTTTGAGAAGGAGAGTTCTTTTACGGTTGCCATTTTGTTCGGGGGATGATAAGCGTTGGAATATATTTTCATTTATCTATTATTCTGCTAGATGTTCGCTATCATTATTCTTATAGCAGAAGAAATAAAAGGAGATGAAAATATTCCAGGAATGTGACTAGGCCTTTAACAAATAAAAGCATAAATAAAACTGCACCTAGTTAGAAAACAAAGCTACACAAGGGACAGGCTTTGCTATAGAAAAGGGAAAGGAAACACTTAGAATCTGTTGCGTATTTCGTGCGCCTTTGTCTTATATGGATACGTGGTTTTAGTCATAAGCTGATCTGTGAAGAGAAGAACGGTCAGTTCTCCTTCAGTGTCCTCAACCCTAGCACTTCCCTTTCATCTGCCTGTCTGGTTTGAAGTAGCCTCTACACAGGAACGTTAGGGACACCCTGCTGGATATGAAGTGCCTTTTGTCATGATGCATCAGTGTATCTGAATACAGAGGAATTAAGATCCTTACCTTCCGGACATTTTCGTACTGAATCAACTGAACTCCTCAAATTATTTGGACCTGATCAATGATGGTCTCTTACAAAACAAGATAGGAAAACAGCAGCATTTGGTTTTTCAAGAGTAATTTTAAATTAAATTATCTTAAGTTAATTAAAACATAATACATTTAATTTAGAACAGAGTACTTTCAAATACACATAACTGTGTACAAATATTGGGGCTACCCCGTGTTTCGTGTAAACATTTGTCTATATATCTGCGTTAAAATGGAGAAATCTTCCCTGTTACCTTAAAATAACACCAGGTTTCTCAGAGCACCCTCACCCACAACCACTTCTTAAGTTCATGATACTAAAAGGATTCACTCCTCTCAGTTAATGAGTTCAGCTAAAAAGACGTAAAGTTAATCCTTTCTAATAAGATTTCCAACAGAATCTGAAACCACTGCATACAGTAGTTTATTAAACCACTTTGAAAAAATAAGTTTTAGAACTTTACCTTAAGAGTCTCTTTTAGCATCTTGAGGACATTGTTTAAACAAAAATGTTGCAATAATTGACATTTTAAAGATTTTATTTATTTATTTTTAGAGGAAAGAGAAGAGAAGGAGAAAGAGAGGGAGAGAAATATCAATGTGTGGCCTCTCATGTGCCCCCTACAGGGGACGGGGCCTACAACCCAGGCATGTGCCCTGACTGGGAATCCAACCGGCAACCCTTTGGTTCACAGGCTGGCACTCAATCCCCTGAGCCACACTGGCCAGAGCTAATAATTAAAATTTTAATCAGCATCTTAATCTGACCTAAAAAAGATAGGTCACAGCCACAGAAATTAGAACCCATGTAAGCTTACCGACCCACAGACTAATCCTTCATTTTACGGTGAAAATGCAAAGCCAAAGGTCAAGTGACTTATGTCAAAGCACATGGCATAGAAGGAAAGCCAGCTCTAAGCCCTGTTCCAGTGTCATTTTCACCATACACACTTCCTACAGGCAAAGTAGAAGCTACGTCAGAGAGTAATGGTTGAACTATTTTGTCACAAAAGAGTGTACACACCAACTGCTTTCTCAGAAGGACGGATATGCAGTTACAGGAACTCTTGTGTGCGGCAGCTCCTTAACCAATCGCCCGATCATGCCCATTGAGTCTGTGAGTGGCCTAGGCTAAGTGTGCAAAATACTAATGTCTCAACATGCCGTGTTTCTTTCTCTCTCTTACCTTTGTCTCTCAACTTTCTATTGGTTGGCCCTGGAAGGTAATTTTTTTAATGGAATGAACAAGCTAGCCATTAAACAAACATTTGCTTTATTGCTCAATTGATTTGGCCCAAGTCCTTTTGTAAAAACATACCACAAATAGATTTAAAATCACAAATCATGAACACACAGACTGAACCATAAGGAGGAACCATAGGGAAGTGTAAAAACTTGCTGGGAAGAAGTAAGAAGTAGCACAAAGAACTGTTCAAACATACAGGAAAATCACAAAGAGAATTAGGGGTGGCAGGGGACATTTCATATGTGTTAGTGATATGACCATTGTTTTTCTTAGTGTTTGGCAATAATTTTTGGCAGTTAACTTTAAATATTTTTTTCTCCTACACACATGCTAGTAGAATATTTTAAATAAGAACATGGTTAAAAACATGAGATTCACCAAATAAATAGTGATGAATATTATTATTAAAGAACAAATATGGTGGGCATCCCTCTCAATGGTGGGCATCACCCTTATTACTTAAAAAAGCAAAATAATTATTTTGTCTTCAGGTAGAATGCATCTTTGATGGTTTTTTGTTAACGAAGAATCATAATTAACTAGTATGTTCAGAAGCCAAAATGGGTACCTCTGAAATTGTACGGTTCGTTAACCTTGAGAAGGCAGCACTGAACGCTAGCAAGAGCACTGACGTTAAAATATTATAAAAGTGGCCCTGGCTAGTGTAGCTCAGTGGATTGAGCACGGGCCTGCGAACCACACGATCACGGTTCGATTCCCAGTCAGGGCATATGCCTGGGTTGCAGGCCAGTTCCCAGTGGGGGACTCACGAGAGGCAACCGTACATTGATATTTCTCTCCTTCCCTTCCCCTCTAAAGATAAATAAATAAAATCTTTAAAAAAATATTATAAAAGTGTTTTCCAATCCTGCTGACTGCAGCACGCAAAGGGTGTGTGGTATGTTTGTTAGTCTGCCTAGAGATGAGGTGCTTGATTTTTAAAATCAAATCATTAATACTTTCTGTGGCAGCTGTGAGGTTCAAATGAGGTACATACTATTATGCAAATAATACACGCAAAACAGAGCAAAGGGCCACTGAGAAAGTAAGTACCAAAAGTTATTTGTTATTCTACAACATTTGCTATGTGTAATTATTTATTATTAAGAATCTGATTACTAAGACTTTGATACATGTCAAAAATTCTATCACTTCAGGACCTTGTAGTTCAACATTTTAATGTTGCTGATTAGGAGACAGACTCAGAGAGTTTAAATGACTCCTTAGTGCCAATTTTTAGAGTAATTTTAGGGATTACTAAGTTTAATTTAATTTTGTAGTTATATAAAGTATATAATTTCAAAGTGCAAAAATCAAAACAAACTGGTAAATAAAGGGAACAGATCAAACACTTATGTAATATATTCTATAGTGGTTAAAATGTAAAAATAAATTTAATTTCTATTTCTATCCTCCTGGCCCTTTCTCCTCTACCTTACTGTTTTCTATTAGTAACTTAAAACCCTTTATGATTTGTTCTCCAAATTCCTTTTTTAAATATAAGCAGAGAGATACATAGAGTCATATAACCTTCCTTCTTAGATAAATAATGGAACACAACATATTGGCCTCTTCCTTGTCTTTTCTACTCAACAAGATGCCATGCAGATTGCTCTATAGCAGTACATGGAGATAGTTCTCATCTTTTCATACTTACATGGTTCTCCACTATACACACCAGAGTTTATTTAACTGGTTTCTACTGATGGACATTTGAGCTGTTTTAAGTATTTAACTACTACAAATATCCTGAAAACAAGTAGCTTTGTGTATATATTGTTAGGTATTTTGTGTATATATTGTGTATATATTATTAGGGACAAGAAAGAGCTTTGTGTATATATCACCAGTGTATATGGGGATATATTTCTAGAATTGGGATTTCTGGGTCAATGTGGCTAGATGTTGCCAAATTTTTCCTCAATATTAGTTGTAACATTTTGAGTTCTGGCCAGCGATGTAACATAGAACATGTCTCTCCACAAAGTACATCTTCACAAAGCTCATACACATTGTATCTGTCAATTTTTTTTGATTTTTGTTAATCTAATACCTTCAGTTTGTGGTGTCTTATTATGAGCAAGATTGGGCATTTTTACGTAAGGTAAAGAGCCATTTCTATTTATTTCTGTGAACTTGTTTATTTTTCTAACCCATTTTTTAAGAGAACACAGTTGACATTTTCCCCTAATTTTAGGAGGTGTTTATATTTTAGGGAAATAAAATCTGTTTACTGAGACTTCCCAAATAGGTACCACTGACCCTGAGTTCTACGTGAAACCAGAGACTCATATGTCTGATTACCTAACCCATGTCTGCACATGGTTGTCTGTTAAGTATCTAAAACCTGATGAGTTCAAAATGGAACTCCTGATTTCTCACCACACACTAACTCTTCTCTCTAGACTTCAGTAACATTAGTCCCATCATTTTAGGTTTTTTAGGCCAAAGACTTAGAGTCATCCCTGACTCTTCTCTTTTTTTCAGTTAGCACACGGGCTTTGTCACCAATTCCTATCGGTTCTACATTCTACTTTCTAAATATATCTGGAATCCTACCTCTTTTATTCAAATCTGTTACTTCAACTCTGGTCTGAGCTAGTCTCTCTCATCTCATGACTATGACTGCAATAGTCTCCCGGCTGATCTTTCTTGTCTCACCACACCCTCCCCCCAGTACAATCTTCACAAAATAGCCAGTGTTCTTTAAAAAGTATGTGTGGTTGTATCACATTATACCTCACAAGTTTCCCAACCCCACCCCCCATTGTAAAAAACAAAGTCCTGTGGTTGCTCTATACAGCGTCCACCATCTGGTCCACCACCCTCCAACACTGCTCTCTGACCTCAGCCTCTGCTGCCTGTCCCAGCACTCACTCCGCTCCAACCCCACCAGTCTCCTGTTGTTCTGTGAGCAAGCTCCCCTTATTCTAGCCACAAAGCTGTTGATTTTCCAACCCCTGAATCTGGAATGCTCCTCCTCGACGTGTTTCTGTGGCTCACTCCCTCACTTTCTCCCAGGAAGAAAATATCAGTGAAGCCTTCCTCGAAAGCCAGAGATAAAATAATAAGCTCCCCTTCTGCCACACTCACTACTCCCCCTAACACGCTCTTCCCTGGAGGCACTCAGGACCAACTGACCTCATGATTTATTTATTGTGTTGATTGCTTCACTCATCGGAAAGTAGCCATGAGGATGTGAGCTCTGTCTAGTTCACAGCTCTATGCGCAAGTTTCCAGAACAAAGTAGGTACTCTGTAATTTTCTTTTTGTAATAAATGAGTAGATGAATGAATAAAAGAATGGATGAACATAGAGTTATGTTCTATTGACTTTACAATGACATCAGACAGAAATATCTGTGAATCAGCATAATAAAATAAACTCAAGTTCATAATAAAGGTCTAAAAATGTATAGTTGGTATTAGGAAAACTCTGGTTTGTGTCATCTTAGATAATATAAAGATAAAATCTCTTAATAACACTTTGTTTTATAGGTTTCTATGGGGTAATAATATATGCCAAATATGAATTTTGTGATACTTTTATAGTTATATTATTATTACAAATAATTGTGCATGGATTCTGAGTGACATATTACTAAATATTTAGAATTAAACACACACAATCCCTGCTCATCCAGAATAAGAAAAGGAAGTTAGTGTATAGTTCAGAGCAAAATGGGAGAGTACCCTCATACGTACAGCATTATGTGATTGCAGGAGAGGCACTGGTTTGAGTTGTCTGAATTAAATATGTTTAATTAATGTTCTACCGTGAATACAAAAATTGATTGGAATTCATTGGGAAACAACAAGAATTTTTGCTACTTGCTGTTTCTTAGTGAAAGAAAATTCAAATTCAATTGAAGAAGATATTCTTTTTTTCTTTAATAAGTGATTTATAATTTCACTGGTTCTAATTTACTGTAAGCAAAGCATCAGATTAATAATGTGTTAAATATGAGTTATTAAGTTCCCATTAGACGAAATTACCACCCCTGGAGATCTACAAAGCTACTCTGAATTAATTTGCATTCTTCCATAGATACCCACTCTACCTCTTCTTAAATGACACAGATACTTTAGGGTGTATATCCTGACATGCCCCTTCAAGAAAAATAAGTCATCTGATGCACTCTGAAATTCCCAATTCTATGTTATTTTGCAATAATAATAATAATAATAATAATAATATTTTAAAACGGTTCTTGAAGGTTTCTTTTGATTGCTCTGCATATTAGCACAGTTTCCAGGTAATCCATATCCAAATCCATTTTCACTAAACTATAATGGAGCAAAAATCTAACTATTTATATTTTTCCAACTGCACTTAAAGCCACCAACATAAAGCCACCGTAAAATGGACTGACTTGATGTTCGGTTCTACATATTGTACACAAACTTACACAGCATAATGTTTCATCTGAGAAACTTACTGAAATTGAACCAGAACTCGGTAGGGCTCCTCTAATCTGTAGGTAGAAACAAAGGCCTTATGACTTTTACCCACCCAACTGAGACCACAGTGATAGTTCGAGGGGAGGAATCATTTTAAAGTGTCTGAACTAAGCTTGGTCAAATATAAATGAATTAAACTAGCTGATTCAGTCTTCTCAACAACAGATTAACATTATCAGTATATGTATGGACTTGATTTTGTGGTGATAATGAAAAGAACTCTAGGGAAAGAGGAAAAACTCCAATAACTGTATATAGAGAGAAATGTTTGCAGTGCAAATTGTGCTCTCTGGACACATTAGTCATATTAACTAATGAAACCAGGCCTATGCATATTTACTAGCCACATTTCTGCAAAGCAGATTTAGTAACTCAATTCCCCAAAGCTAAACAGGGTATCAGGCTGGATTAGAAATCAAAAGTCCCTATGCTCGAGCTCACATGATGCACTCACATCTGTTCCCTGGTGCACAGCATTAATTTTAGCGGTAATGCACCCAGCATTAGTCTGTGTTGACCCAGAAAGGTGCTGGGTCACGCAGGGCAACAGCCTCAGTGCTCTCAATTTAATCTGATCCCCAAATCAGAGACATATCGTCCCTGTCTTTATCCGCATGTAAGTACTAAGAGTTTACTGAGCAGAGAATGCCAGGTTCTATGGCTTCATTTTCTTTATACTCTGTTGCCAAATGAATATTTCTAAAACACTACTCTGAAAGAGTCATATTCCTTCATAAAAATTTCAATTATTTCCAAAGACCTTCTTCTTTGTTTTAAAGCATGTATTATTTGTTCAAGTCCAAAAATGTACCTGCTGGGTGCATTAGACACCACGACCTATGTAAAGAAGAAAATTTAAAAATTCAATGTGGATTTTTAGGGGAGAATAACTGTGGCAGAGATGGAGAGAATGGATTAAGGGAAGAAAGTTCATGGGGACAGAAAGAATGCTTGGAAGGCTTTTGCACCAGCCCAGGCAACATGTGATAAGAATCTGAACTGTAACAGTCAGATTGAGAGGGGAATTAAAATGTTATTTAATAGACTGAAATAATAACTTATAGAGGGATAGGAAGGAAGGTGTTCCAGTTTTCTAATTTGAGAGAGCTGATAGATAATGATGTGAGAAACAGAGAGATGGCGAGTCCTCTGGGATGTGTGGAGAAGCACAATGGAAAGCGCGTGGCTTTCAGTGGGCCAGACTTTAGAATGAAATCGAATCCAAGGTTTACCTCATACCAGCTGTGTGACTTTGAGTGAAGGACATAGCCTCTCTGAGTTCCAGGTGAAAGGGGAAAAACATCTGATTTTTCAGAATTCTTTTGAACTTTAAACTGGATAAAGTATATAACTATACTTTAGTATACTTGGTGTGGGCTCAATAAATCATAGCTGTTAATATAATTATTGTTTCTAGATTGAGATAGCCCAAGTAGGAGACTGAAAAACAGCTGTCAGACACAGCTTTAATGTCCTCTGCTTAACCTGGAAGGTGTGCTGAAGAAAATGGAAAACTTTAAATATATAGGGTTGTTAAAGGGAAGTATATAGTTAATTTTTAACCTGCTTGCATGGAGACTTTTGACTAATCTGTAGAAAGATAAGGAAGCAACAGATCTCACAATGAGATCCGAGTTGTGGTAGAGTACAGAGAGTGAGGAGATTGCGCCAAAATTTTTCTAGGATTTTCTAGCCCTGGTGTCTTCACAATAGGTTCTTCATTAATGCATGTCTTACCCAGCACACTGTTCAAGTCCATCCAAATGGAATCTCTTTCATGAAGCCTTTTCTGATCTTCCCGTAGAAAATGAGCACTTCTTGTGCCAGAATCCACAAAAAATGTGTGTACATCTCCCCTAACACATTCAGTGCATTCTAATTCTTCATATAATTGCAGGTATAAGGGTTTCATAGTCAAAAAAGTCCTTGAGAGTGAAGATCATGCCTCACTCCAGCCTTTTCGCTGTGTGCCACAACTCCCGATTCTGCTTTCTGTGCAGTCAGCTATCAGGAAACATTTCATGACTAACAGTAAAATGATTTAGTGACAGTGTGATGATTATCACCTCAAAATCAGTCCCTTCCTCAAAGAATCAGTGTATTTATATTAAATTAATCAGAATTATTTTCTTTGGTATTTTTCAATTAATAGAATATTATTTATACCATTCAAATGCATTGCTATCATAATAAGACTTTAGCAAATTATTTTAATTAGAAATATATATATACATATATATATGTGTGTATACATATATATACACATATATATATGCATATATATGTGTATATATATTTATATATATATAAATATATAAATATTTATATAAATATATATATTTATATAAATATATATATGTGTGTGTCATTTAGTGAAGTTTGATGTTTGGGCCTAATCATAAACCCTATAGTGACATAGCAATGTTTTCTTTCTTTCTTTGTTTTTAATCTCGAAGTCTCCAATATTATTCTCTATTCATCATTGAATTTTCTATGCTATTATCTTATTACTTAAAACATGTTAATTAATATTTATATTGTTCTTTAAGACGGGTCAAAATGAAATTGGAATCAATAAAATTATTGATTTTAAAATTTGCTACACCTTTGCCATATACACATTGTCTCACCAAACATATTCCACACGTTTCTCCAATATGGTAAAAATAAGAAGGACCTTAACACCAAAATGTAGACACAAGAGTTTGTTTGCAATTCTGTCTTCCCGTTTCCTTCCACTCAGCTCAGCATTGCTTTTTATGCTCCCACTTTCAACGTTTATTTTAGTTCTCTTCTTGCTCCTGACATATGTGTGGTAGTACCTGACAATTTTAAAAGTTGCTTACAAAAAGAGAGAAGAATGCTTTCCTGAGGATGTCACTGTCTGGAGTCAAATAAGCCACTTTTGCAATAAGAATTTTCTTATGTTTATTCAAAGATTTCTATTCTTTTCTCTTATGACTTGATAATAATCCTGCTATTCTAGCCCTTCAGTGAAGCCGTGTTTAGTACACAATTTGAGATATTTGCAGCATACACTGTTCTTCCTATAAGAAGAGATTAGCTTTTTAATAATAGCTTCTTTTGAATTAGGAATTTGCACAATAGGAAACCACATGGGCAATGTAATCAATGGTTTTGTGTAGGCTTTAATAATTTCTTTGTTCTGAAGGTTTTTCCAGTTTCTGTTAGAAAGATAAAGTAACTGCCACTCCTCTCCACTCATTACTTATTTTGATGCAAAAGCATTGATAATTATCCAGGGTGTTTCTTGATACCTTTTAAAAATTCATTTTTAGCAGACCTCTACCAACTAGGAATATCTCCTTCAAAGATTTACAATGGCTTTGTTCAGTAGTGTAATCAAAACAAGAAAGCTTATGAAATTTGTGGCCAGACAATCTTGATTGGAATCCCACCCTAGGCAAATTGTTTCACCCCCTCTGATTTCCTTATCTGTAAAGTGAGACTATTGTGAGGTTAAATAAGATTACACACGTAGCCCTGGCTGGCGTAGCTCAGTGGATTGAGCTCGGGCCTGTGAACCACACGATCGCAGTTCGATTCCCAGTCAGGGCACATGTCTGGGTTGCAGGCCAGTTCCCAGCAGGGGACTCATGAGAAGCAACCATACATTGATATTTCTCTCTTTCTCTCCTTCCCTTCCTCTCTAAATATAAATAAATAAAATCTTTAAAAAAATATTACACATGTAAAATATGGACCAGTGCCTTGCCCATCAATGCACCCAACAAGGATAAGTTGGCTTCATTCACAGAGAGTTAAAACCTGCTTGATCCAGATAAAGAGGATAGTGCTCCTCTTGGAAAGGAAGAAGATGCAACAAATAAAGTCTATCATATTCACACTCAATTAAGTGATAAGGAAATGATTTTACTCGTATAACAAAAAGTCCAGAGAACAGAAAGATTCCCAATTTTGGATATCAGGGTTTCTGCTCAAATTCTATATGATTCCTTTCTCCTACCCTCCTCCGCATGTTGGCTTTTTTGTCAAGCTACCGCCCTCAGAGTCACAAGATGGCTGCCTGCAGGAGGGACAAAGACAACTCATCTTTTAATGCTCATGAGGATGAGAGTTGAAGTTATCCCCCAACTGTGGCCTATTAGACTGTCCCTTTGATCTGGTTAGGGCATCAGATCTTGTAATAAAGTTGTTATTGGTCCAGTGGTAGCCAATATCTTTGGTAAATATTATATAGGTAAATTGGTGTTGCCAATTTACAACCAGAAAATAAGCTTCAAAGGCTTTTTAGACCACAATGCTATAAAAGAAAATTGAAATCAGAAAGAAAGTTTCCTAATGCCAAATCCAGTGATCATAGGAAAGCCATACAATTTTATTGCTAGGCTTAAAAATTAGGTGATATATAGATAGGTACATAGATGATACATACATACATACATAGCTGATAGATAAATAGACATAAGTGTATAAGTATGTGTATATATGTAAATTACTTTAGCATTATTTTAATAAAATTATTGTTGAGACCTTAAGTAACATTTAATTTGCTTTACCTTTTCTTAAGAAGATGACCTATATAGCTTAAATGTTCTGCAACTCTTTAGTCTTGGCATATTTCTGAAATGCTTTCTTCAGACACTATTCAACTCATTTATAGTCACCTTTTCAACAAAGCGATCTGTGGCTAAAGATTTCCCTAGGTTTAAGTTGATCTGAGTCTTGCTTATGATACCCTGGTCAATTCTCACAATTTATATTTGGTTCTGGTCTTCTTGTCTTTATTCCTCTAATTAATGCTTTATAGCAGCAAAACACTGCTGGTGAATTCCACTAGCGGGCATGCATTTAATCCCTCGGAGTGAGTATTCTCGATGGGGACCCAGGTACATGCCACAGGGATACAAGAATAGCAATTGGATTAGTGATTTTACTTAAAGTAATTAAGGTATATTTTTCACAATGGAATGTCATACTATATCCCCAAATAAGGGAATGTGCTTAAAGGTAAAGGTATTTCTTTCTTTTCTGAAATCACTCCCTATCCCAGCAGTAGTACTAGCACAGCACATAGAGACATTTCTTGAGGAACCAACTTGTTTTATATATAAATGCATGTATATGTATATGTGTTGTGTATATATACGTGTGTGTATGTATTAGATACAACAAACAATGATCACCCGCTCTTTCTCTTCTTACTTGAAAAGACGATGTTATGTCTTACTCATTATCAGGGAAGCCCTTCAAGTTTAACCAACTTTTGACCTACACCTTCTAGATAATGCTCGACCTTCTACCCAACACATACCTTTGGTGCTACATGAACAATTAGTCATAAGTTATATGCTCCTTCCATGGCTGAGAAGTTCTCTAAAACACGCACAAGCTGTGGTGAATCTGGAGGCCAGAGGCCTGATCTTAGAATCAAAGAACGCAGATAATAGAACGCAGATAGGAAGCGATTAAGAAGTTCTACCTCCAGACTTTCGAAGCTAAGCTGTAGCCATCTAACCAAGGGGTGCAAATCAGATACTTTCCATTAAGATAAGACTGATTATGGACACCCACAGCCCAGTAGTATCATAAGGTTTCTCTTCAGTTTATTTTTATTTTAAACCATGTAGAAATTTGAGACTAGGTTAAAATAAATCCCATATGTTTGCATTTGGGTTCATTTCCCTAACTCAGTAATTCTATCCCATTGAAGTACAAAATCTTAGACATTCCAAGCTGAGTCACCAAAAATATTTATGGAGAAGAAATTAACTAAAATTCTCAAGACTGACTTTATTTAGGGTAAGAGAAAACTAAAAATGGTTTGCTTTTTCATCTCATGTGTCTACCAGCAGCTTTGTCTATCATAAAAGATCTATAACTTCTAAGTGGTTGCATGTTTACTAAATGAATAAAAGAAAGGCAAATTTTAAAGTAATTTAAAACTGTTTGACAAAGTGCTACAAAACTCCCCACATGAGAGCTAATTTCTGGTGAAATTTTATATGACTACTCAGGGTAGGGTAGAAGAATTAACAAAATTTACATTTTAAGTTCACCGTGATTTTATGGTATATGTTTTCAACCCACTTAACTGCATGTGCGTATTTATGACCTAAGAATCATCTGCTGGAAACTATGAAAGAATGAAGAAATACAAAGCCACTTATCTAAGTGAAATTAATATAATAAGGAAGCTCAACCAGATGTAGAAAAAATAAGATTCATAACTAAAATATAAACACATATAAATGCATACTTTTACTCCCTCGTAGGAAGTCAGAAATTCCTTATAGTCTTCCTGTGTTCTCACTCAGTGCAGCACAAAGTTGAAATTATTCTTTTCCTAGATTGCTTGTTGTTCAAGTTTAAGAGATTGTGATGCAATGCAGTTCCCTGATCCATGTCTAATAGATTCTTCTTTTTTTTTTTTTGAAGCTTATCTGGGCTGCAGTTGTATTTAAAAAAAAAAAAGAAGGAAGAAAGGAGGGGAGGGAGGGAAGGATGGGGGAGGGAGAAAACAAGTAGACATACGGAAAGAAAACATTCATTCATGCAATAACCATAAAAGGAGTGGTGACAGGATATGGAAGTCAAAGGAGAATATAAAATTAATTAAACAGAGTAAAAATATAATAACATGTAGAGGCGAGAGATATCATGTTGTTAGGGGTATCATCATACCCACCCAAGACCCTCCAGGAAAACACTTATAATTGAAAAGTTTGGTTTATTGCTTCTTGCAGCATGAGAGCACATATAGCATGGAGAATTATGGGGGATTTCAGTAAGAGGGTGTTAGGATTTATACAGAATTTAGGTTTGGGTTAAATGCTTTGGGAAAGAGTATAAGGATATGGGGCTTTTATCTGGATAAGATGCTGCCAGAAAGTAGGGGTAATTCTGCAAATGGTTATCTTATTTTTTTAAAGATTTTATTTATTTATCTTTAGAGGGGAAGGGAAGGAGAGAAGGAGAGACATATCAATGTATGGTTGCCTCTCGTGAGTCCCCTGCTGGGAATTGGCCTGCAACCCAGGCTTGTGCCCTGACTGGGAATCGAACCACAATCGTGTGGTTCGCACTCAATCCACTGAGCTACGCCAGCCAGGGCTGGTTATCTTATTTTTATCTAGGAGGAGGTAAGACAAAGCGAGGCTAAAGCTGTCACTAGTAAAGAATCAAATAGCCCAGTCACTTATATTATCCACATGAGGAATGTTTGGTCATTTTTTAATTTTTTAAACATAATATTTCTTTTATTGTTGTTCAAGTACAATTATCTCCATTTCCACCCCACCATGCCCTTCCCCCACACATCCTGCCCCCCACCCTCAAACCCACCCCCTTTGTCTTTGTCCATGTGTCCTTAATACATGTTTTCTGATGCTCCCCCCCATTATTCCCTATTATCCTTCTCCCTCCTCCTCTCTGATTACTGTTAGATTGTTCTTTATTTCCATGTCTCTAGTTATATTTTGCTTGCTTGTTTGTTTTGTTGATTAGGTTCCACTTACGGGTGAAATCATATGGTATTTCTTTTTCACCACTTGGCTTATTTCACTTAGCATGATGCTTTCCAGATCCATCCATGGTGTTGCGAAGGCTAGGAGCTCCTTCTTCTTCTCTGCAGCATAGTATTCCGTTGTGTAAAAGTACCATGGTGTTTGATCCATTCATTTACTGATAGGCACCTGGGTTACTCCCAGCACTTGGCTATTGTAAATTGTGCTGCTATGAAAATTGGGGTGCATAGGTTCTTTTGAATTGGTATTTCAGGATCCTGAGAGTATAATCCCAAAAATGGTATTGCTGGGTCAAAAGGCAGTTCCAGTTTTAGTTTTTTGAGGAAATTCCATACTGTTTTCCACAGTGGCTTGACCAGTGTGCATTCCCAGCGACAGTGCACTAGGGTTCCCTTTTCTCCACAACCACTCCAACACTTGCTACTTGTTAATATGTTTATGATGGCTATTCTCACTGGTGTGAAGTACTATTTCACTGTTGTTTTAATTTGCATCTCTCTGATGGCTAATGCTGCTGAGCATCTTTTCATATGTTCATTTTTTCAATCTTGATGATGTTCATGTTTTTATCTATTTTTTAGACATGATTATAGAGTGGTCTTGCATTGATTAGCTCTGGCTTGGTCAGAGTGACCTTGTCTGATGTTGCTGTCCTGTGAAATTATACACGTTGACCAAGATTTGGCTGTGAGAATCAAGACAGCTGGTGGCAACACCAAGATCTGGATGACAGCAGCAGGCCAGCTCCTAGACACCAGGTGTCTCTTTTCTCTTTCTTAGGAGGAGGCACATTAAAATAGGGTAAGAGAAAACACAAAGGAAAATAGCTAACATTTATTTATTTAACACATATTACAAGCCAGACAATATTCAACATGTTAAATACCAGACACTATGCTAACTGCTTTATGTGCATGATTTAATATTCCTAAGAATACTATGAAGTCCTATTTTAGAATATATGGTACTAATAAGGAAAATAAGGCTTAGAGAAATAAAAGTCACTTTCTTAAAATGGCTTAACATGTAAAATATTGAGATTAGAATCCTAGGCCTATTGATTTAAGAGTGACTGTGCCATATAAAAGAAAATGAGTATCAGTATAATAATATCAGTATATTAAGAGATAAACTCCATCCTCAAACTATAAGATGCATGAGGACAGAGATACTGCCTTTTTCATTTCTGATGTTTTCAGATCAACCAGATCAATGACTTACCTACAGCGGTGCTTAGTAAATATTGAATGATCGATGAAATGGGTGATGGATGAACTGATGGATGGAATCAAAAGTTCATACTTGATCAGGGTCATGACTGTTTAATAAAGTTTTATTCTGTGTCCCATAAAGTGGAAAGAAATGTCATGGTATTGTTTATGGGATTACTATATTACATCCTAGAGTGTAATAAAATAATAGCGATTACTCAGCTTTTGGATTTCATGTGAGCTTTACAACAACTTCTATGTGTATGTTCTTAAAAGTAGATTATTATCTTCATTTCTATATGAATACATGGAAATTCAGGTCTGTTAAGTCCTCATGTAAGATTATATAACTGGCAAATGGCCAAACATGGCCTTGATACTTGGCCTCCGACCTTTCAGACCGGTGGACCAGGCTGCAAACTACAACCCAAATGTTTAGATGCGCACTGAAGCGCTTCGTTCTCTAACCCCCTGTAATAACACGTACTGTGTGTGTGATATTAGAAAATAGTATGTAAATGCTTTTAGAGCCATTGTTCCACTATGGCTCTGGAATCCAGCTCCCTACCTCAATAGGGGAAACCACGTTCATAGAGGTCAGTTGATAAGTTGCTCACTTCTAGTTTGACTTTTTTTTAAAAATATATTTTATTGATTATACCATTACAGTTGTTCTATTCCCCCCTTCATTCCCCTCCACCCACACACTCCCTCCCCCACTATTCTCCCCCCCCTTAGTTTATAACCACGTGTCTCAAGTTCTTTAGATTCTATATTTCCTCCACTATTCTCGCCCTCCCCCCTGTTTTCTACCTACCATCTATGCTATTTTCTGTGCCTTCTACCCCCTTCTCCTCCTCCCACCCCCCTGTTGCTAACCCTCCATGTGTTCTTCATTTCTATGGTTCCACTCCTGATCTAGCTGTCCTCTTGGCTTGCTTTTGTTTTAGGTGTGGTTGTTAATAGCGGTGTGTTTGCTGTCCTTTCACTGTTCATATTTTTCATCTTCTTTTTCTTATATAAGTCCCTTTAGCATTTCATATAATAAGGGCTTGGTGATGATGAACTCCTTGAACTTGACCTTATCTGAGAAGCACTTTATCTGTCCTTCCATTCTAAATGAAAGTTTTGCTGGATAAAGCAATCTTGGCTGTAGGTCTTTGGATTTCATGACTTGGAATACTTCTTTCCAGCCCCTTCTTGCCTGTAAGGTCTCTTTTGAGAAATCCGCTGACAGTCTGATGGGTACTCCTTTGTAGGTGACTGTCCCCTTATCCCTTGCTGCTTCTAGGATTCTCTCCTTCATTTTGGTCTTGGCTAATGTAATTATGATGTGCCTTGGTGTGTTCCTTCTTGGGTCCAACTTCTTTGGCACTCTCTGAGCTTCCTGGATTTCCTGGAAGTCTATTTCCTTTGCCAGACTGGGGAAGTTCTCCTTTATTATTTGTTCAAATAAGTTTTCCACTCGTGGCTGTTTCTTTCCCCCTTCTGGTACCCCTATAATCCGGATGTTGGAACGTTTAAAGATGTCCTGGAGGTTCCTAAGCCTCTCCTCATTTTTTTGAATTCTCATTTCTTCATTCCTTTCTGGTGGGATGTTTTGTTCTTCCTTCTGGTCCATTCCATTGATTTGAGTCCCAGTTTCCTTTCCATCACTATTGGTTTCCTGTGCATCTCCCTTCATTTCAATTAGTTTAGCCTTCATATGTTCCTCTAATTTGTGACTATAATCTACCAGTTCTGTGAGCATCCTGATAAATAGTGTCTTGAATTGTGCTTCTGAGAGGCTGGCAATTTCTCGGTCGCTTAGAGTTATTGGCTCTGGGACTTTGAGTTCTTCTTGCGCCATCTTTCGGGTTGTTCGTGCCTGTTCCATAGCAGGATCAGAGCCCTAAAGTGTTCACTAGAACAGGGCAACTAAGTCGCTGGGTTGTGATGTTGTATGTGGGGGCGGGGTCAAAGAGGGAAAATGGCTTCCCTCTGCCGCCTGCTGCCGCGACCCCCACCGGCACCGCAGCCACCACCATCACCAGGCCCACGCGTTTCATTCCACTGCACGTGAGTGTGCCACCACTGTCAGCCCTCCACCACTGGGTTCGCCCCCCGGGGCCTGCGTGGTCCGTCTCACTGTGCGCGAATGTGCGACCTTGGTCAGTCTGCCCCACACCCCGACTGGTTCCAGGCTGCCTGCGCACCTAGGTCGGGGGATCTATCCTGCCGACCCAGCTCCGCTGCTGGCTCCGCCTCTCTTACCGTCCCCTTGAACGGTTCGTAGCTGTTGGACTTCCATATAATTTCGTTTTCTGGTCTTTGGGTGTGTCCTAGTTCTCCAAAACCTTTGTTGTATTCAAACTTGGTTGTGGGAGAAGGCACAATGTTTCCACCTATGCCTCCATCTTGGCGGAAGTCCTAGTTTGTCTTTACACATGCCTTTTATCTATAGGTACTGGATGGAGCAATATTTAAATATTTATATGAGTTTATAAAACCAGAAGAAATTGTATGTTACATTGTTCTCCTTTTAAATGAGACTTCAAATAACATAATTATTATTATTTTCATATTTGGATTTTTTCCCTATGGATATGATTTTTAAAGCTTGGATCTGACCTTGAGTAAAGCAATATTCATGATATTAATCTGCTACTGCAAATATCAGTCACATTTACCGGGTTGTAGATTTTAATTTAACACCAATAAAAATCATTAAAAAATGACCTGGCTGCTCATGATCATTTATTTACATCTAATGAAAGGATTGTCTATGGAATTTTCTAGTCAGGTTGTATGCCTTTAAATAGACAGGCAAAACAGAGAAATAGGATATTTTGTTTACAGGTAAATGTGAATCAATCTGGTTTCATTCAAAGAAAATAATCAAGCTCTTTTCAAACAATATAAAACCCAAAGTGATTGCCTGTTGGGGGGCTGCTTATCAGCCTCTCTTCTCAGAGGAATGATTGCCCTGTTGGAGCTGCCGCAACACATGCTACCGCTTATCTCGTGACTCCCCTGCAGTCTCCAATGTTTATTAACAGCTGATTTTCTGTAGTCGTGGTTTCTTCCCTCCTTCCCTCCTCCAGTGTCAATTAGTTTCCCCAAATCTACATCTAGTCTTCATTTTCTTATCAGTCTTGCAAAAGGATAATTAGTTCATTATTGGTTTTGAAGAGTCTTTCATATGAAGTGGTGCAGCTCTGGTTTCAGGCAGACATTTAACAGACTCCTTATTTGTTTTATTCTTTGTCTTATCATTTTAATTAAAGCCCCCTGAGACTGAGTCTTTTGTAGTAACCAACAAGAATAACAGGAAATGGAGAATTGTTGCTTCCACACAAAATGCAGTATTCATCAGAAATTCCTGGGGAGATTCTAACACAGTAGACTTCAAACATGTGAGAACAACTGTACGCACCCAAGAAAAACCTGTTCATAACTCTCACACCTGTCTTTTAAGTTTTTTATTAGCCTAAAACCTAAGCAGTGCTCCTTTTGGGGGGCTCAAATTTTACTGTATTATCCTAAGGTTGTCCTATAATTTTTCAGCACATGAGTTTCTTTTTTTCTTTTTTTTAAAGATTTTATTTATTTATCTTTAGATGAGAAGGGAAGGAGAGAGGGAGAGAAATATCAATGTATGGTTGCCTCTTGTGCTTCCCCTGCTGGGAATTGGCCTGCAACCCAGGCATGTGCCCTGACTGGGAATTGAACCTCTCTCCTTTGATTCACAGGCCCACACTCAATCGCTGAGCTACATGAGCCAGGGCCTGAGTTTGTTGTGTTGTTTTTTTTGTTGTTGTTGTTTTTTTATGTGAGAATTGCATACTTTCTGTCTCTCAAACACTGTCTAATTTTTGCAGTTTTTTTCATCCTTGCTATATAGAATTTAACATTAACTCTCTGATTTACTGAACAGACACTGTCCTGGATTCCTGATATTGAATGGCTATGGGAAAAGAATAGGTGGCTTGCCTTCATTTTTAGATATGGATGATTCAAAATAGCCTGAAAGCTCTAGTCTCACACTGTCCCTATACTTCTTTGATCATATATTGATAGGTTTTTTTACCCAGAATCAGTACAAGAAGTGGGTTAGTTATTTAAGTAGAAGTCAGTATATGTTGGGGCAACATATAAATGGTCCAATATAACCCATGTTTCTCCTTAACATACAAATCAAGTTTTCTATTATCTATAAAAATCAAAGAGATACAAAAATACCTAACTTCCTAGAATCCTAAATGCTGATTACTATTATATGTTTAATTATAGCTTATTTATACTTAGAAATCCTTTCTCATATCTATATATCTTTAATATAATAAATTGATTCAAACAAACTAAAATATAAATTTGATTCTTGTATGGCTTTGAATTCATATATCCACTAACAACATATAACCATATTACAATGCTGCAATGAAAAAAAAAACAGGCCTTGCGGATGCTACTACTACCTTGGATACCCCCCGCTCCCAGCCATTGTCAGCCCCACTGTGTTCCTCAACATCACTGGGGATGGCAAGCCCTTAGGCTACATCTCCTTCCAGCTATTTGCAGACAAAGTTCCAAAGACAGAAGAAAACTTTCACACTCTGAGCACTGGGGAGAGAGGATGTGGTTATAAAGGTTCCTGTTTTCACAGAACTATTCAGGGATTTATGTGCCGGGGTAGTGACTTCACACACCACAGTGGCACAGGCAGCAAGTCTGTCTACAGCAAGAGATTTGATGATGAGAATTTCATCATGAAGCATACAGGTCCTGGCATCTTGTCCATGGCAAATGCTGGACCCGACACAACAGTTCCGTTTTTCATCTGCACTGCCAGGACTGAGTGGCTGGACAGCAAGCGTGTGGTCTTCTGCCAGGTGAAAGACGGCATGGATGTTGTGACAGCCATGGAGCGCTGTGGGCCCGGGAATGGCAGGACCAGCAAGAAGATCGCCATTACTGACTGTAGACAACTCTAATAAACTTGCCTTGTGTTTTATCTTGACCACCAGACAATTCCTTCTGTAGCTCCAGGGAGCACCACTTCACCCCTACCTGCTTGGAATGTTCTATAATCTTCACATTCTCCCCACGAGTTCATTGGTCCATTACCCTTTCCAAGTCTAGGTAGATTGCAGAGTTCAGTTTGTGATTATAAAATAAAAACTAAACAATAACAAGAATTTAATATGTTGTCTTCAACTTCAGCTGTGGTTATCATCAGATGTATCTGACATAATGTTATATGTGTTTTTCCTGTCGGTACATTATACTTATATGGGGAAATACAAAACATGTTCATTATACATTGCTCTGTAACAAATTATCACAAAACATGGCAGCCTGAAACAAGAAATTGTTGTTATCTCACAGTCCCTATGGGTTATGAATCAAGGTAGTGTAGCTATGTGCCTTTTGTACAGACTGTCTCATGAGACTGAAATCAAGGTGTCAGCCAGGACTGAGTCATTTCAAAGTCTAAATGGAAGAGGATATACTTCTAATACACCAGCACTGCTTTTGGCAGGGCTCAGAAGGTCCACTTTCAAGCCTATTCACTGACTGTTGACAATCCTCAGGTACTTTCTTATATAAGCCAGAGACATCAACCCCTTGCCACATAGGTCTTTCCATAGGCCTGCCTACCACATGGCAATTCACTTTCCCCAGACCAAGTGCCCTAAGAAAGAACGAATGAGAGAAGACAAGCAAAAAGGAAGCCACAATCTTTTTAAAATCTAATTTTCATAAGCAACCTCCCATCACTTTTTCAGTATTCTTTTTGTTAGAAGCAAGTCACTAGGTCTAACCCACATTCAAGGAGAGAGAATTACACAGGTCCATAAATGTCGGGATCCCATTTTAGATGAGATCCATTTCAGAAGCTTTATACCACAGTCCACCCCTCGTAGCCAAATGGTTCATGCCCTCCCCCAACATCTAGTCCCCAAAGTCTCACCCCATTGCAATAAGTTGGAAAATGCTAGGTGATGTTCTTGCAATAACAACTCTAAAGCTTGGTGCGGTAAAAAACATAGTTTTATTTCTCAGTCATATGTATGTCCATCATGAGTTAGCCATAGATTCTTCTTGTGTTGTCCTCACTCAGGAAGTCTCCAAGGTCACTGGGGCTGGTTGGAGGGAAGAGGACATTGGTCACTGGCTGTTAAAGTGTTCTACAGAGAAGCGACACATGTTACTGCTACTCAAGTAGCAGGGCCATACTAACTTTAAAGGAAGAGGAAAGTGCATTTCTATCATGTACCTGGAAAGAACAGGAACAGAAATATCAATAAACAGCCCCAACACTAACAAAGTGGGTACAGTTACATAATTAAGCTCTACCTAAGTACATACCAAAATGATTATAGGCCAAATTTTGATACTGAACTCATTCCACAAATATTTACCAACTACTATTTTGCACAAGGTTTATGCAAAATGCTAAACTCTAAACGCAGAGAACAAAGCAGTTCTTCCTTACCTTCTGATTTCTGAATATAGTGGGCAAAGTGATATATAGATAAGTGCAAAGTAGAAATTATTATTAAAATGTTGTTTAAGACATACTAGAGGCACCTCACAGACTTGAAGGAAGAGATTGGAGAGGACATCTTGGTGTAGATGGATTCTGGTAAGTTCTGATAGATATATAGACATAGGCCAGGTAAAGAAAGTAAAGACAAATTTTTATTTTATTTTTCCCCCAATTATTTATTTAATTATTTTTCAAGTACAGTTTTCTGTCTATTACTCCTATCCCATCCCACTCCCATGCTCCCCCCTCCCTCCCATTTCCACCCCTCTCAGTTGTTGTCCATGTATCCTTTATATATGTTCCTCTAAATCCCTCCCCTATTTCCCCTGAAATTCCCTCCCCTCTCTCCCCTGGTCACTGTCAGCCTGTTCTCTATTTCAGTGTCTTTGGTTATATTTTGCTTGCTTGCTTGTTTTGTTGTTTAGCTTCCTGTTAAAGGTGAGATCATATGGTATTTGTCCTTCAACATCTGGCTTATTTCACTCAGCATAATGCTTTCCAGTTCCATCCATGATGTTGCAAAAGGTAGGAGCTCCTTCTTTCTTTCTGAAGCGTAAAATTCCATTGTGTATATGTACCATAGTTTTTTGATCCATTCATTTACTAACGGACACCTAGGCTGCTTCCAACTCTTGGCTATTGTAAATTGTGCTGCTATGAACATTGGGGTGCATAGGTTCTTTGGGATTGGTGTTTTAGGGTTCTTAGGATACAATCCTAGCAGTGGAATTGCTGGGTCAAAAGGCAAGTCCAATTTGAGTTTTCTGAGAAAATTCCATACTGTTTCCATAATGGTTGTACCAGTCTGCAATCCCACCAACAGTGGACCAGAGTCCCCCTTTCCCCACACCCTCTCCAACATTTGTTGTTTATTGCTTTGTTTATGATAGCCATTCTCACCGGTGTAAAGTGGTATCTCATTGTGGTTTTAATTTGCATCTCTCTGATAGCAAGCGATATTGAGCATCTCTTCATGTGTCTCTGGATCCTCTGTATGTCCTCCTTGCAGAAGTGTCTGTTCAAGTCCATTCCCCATTTTTTAATTGGGTTAGTTGTCTTCTTAGAGTGAAGTCGTGTGAGTTCTTTGTATATTTTGGAGATTAAAGCTTTGTCTGAGGTATCATTGGCAAATATGTTTTCCCGTACAGTTGGTTGTCTTTTTATTTTAATGCTGTTTTCTTTAGCTGCGCAGAAGCTTTTTATTTTGATGAGATCCCATTTGTTTATCCATTCCTTTATGTCTCTTGCTCTAGGGGACATACCAGTGAAAATGTTGCTGGGTGAAATATCTGATATTTTCCTGCCAATGTTCTCCTCTAGGACTTTAATGGTTTCACGGCTTATATTTAAGTCTTTTATCCACCTTGAATTTATTTTGGTGTATGATGTAAGTTGGTGCTCAAGTTTCATTTTCTTGCATATAGCTGTCCAGTTCTCCCAACACCATTTGTTGAAGAGGCTATCTTTACCCCATTTTATGTTACTGCCCCCTTTGTCGAATATTAGACTGTAGAGGGTTGGGTTTATTTCTGGGTTCTCTGTTCTGTTCCATTGGTCTATGTGCCTGTTTTTATGCCAGTACCAGGCTGTTTTGATTACCGTGGCCTTGTAATACAGTTTGATATCAGGTATTGTGATCCCTCCTACTTTGTTCTTCTTTCTTAACATTGCAGCTGCTATTCAGGGTCTTTTATGGTTCCATATACATTTTTGAAGTGTTTGTTCTATGTCTGTGAAATATGCCATTGGTACTTTAATAGGTATTGCATTGAATCTGTAAATTGCTTTGGGTAGTATGGACATTCTGATGATGTTAATTCTTCCAATCCATGAACACGGTATATGTTTCCATTTGTTTATGTCTTCCTTGATTTCTTTCTTCAGTGTTGTGTAGTTTTCTGCATACAGGTCTTTTACCTCCTTGGTTAGATTTATTCCCAGATATTTTATTTTTCTTTTTGCTATATTGAATGAGATTTTTTTCTTGATTTCTGCTTTGGCTGATTCATTGTTAGTATACAAAAATGCCTTTGATTTCTGGATATTGATTTTGTATCCCACCATTTCCAAAACTCAATGAAGAAGAAGTAGAAAGCCTGAACAGACCAATAACAGCAAATGAAATTGAAGCAGTAATCAAAAAACTCCCATCACACAAAAGCCCTGGGCCAGATGGTTTCACAGGAGAATTCTACAAAGCATTTAAGGAAGAGCTAACCCCTATTCTTCACAGACTATTCCAAAAAATCCAAAATGATGGGAAACTCCCAAACTCTTTTTATGAAGCCAGCATCATCCTAATTCCAAAACCAAATAGAGACACAACAAAGAAAGAAAACTTTAGGCCAATATCACTGATGAACATAGATGCTAAAATCCTCAACAAAATATTGGCAAATCACATCCAGCACATCAAAAAGATCATACACCACGACCAAGTGGTATTCATCCCAGGGATGCAAGGATGGTTCAATATCCGCAAATCAGTAAATATAATACACCACATAAACAAAAGCAAAGACAAAAACCACATGGTCATATCAATAGATGCAGAAAAAGCTTTTGATAAGGTACAACACTCATTTATGATAAAGGTACTCAGCAAAGTGGGAATAGAGGGAGCATTCCTCAATACAATAAAGGCCATATACGAAAGACCTACAGCCAACATCATACTCAATGGGCAAAAACTAAAAGCTTTTCCACTAAGATCAGGAACAAGACAAGGTTGTCCACTTTCACCACTTCTATTTAATATAGTATTGGAAGTTTTAGCCTCAGCGATTAGGCAAGAAAAGGAAATAAAAGGCATTCAAATTGGAAAGGAGGAAACAAAACTGTCATTGTTTGCAGATGACATGATAGTATACATCGAAAATCCTATAGACTCTACCAAAAAACTGCTTGAACTAATTAAAGACAAATTTAAAAAAAATTAAGTAAGATGAATGTATGATGATTATCCTCCCAGTCAAGTGGCCTGATTCTTCTGCATCTTTGGTTCATTACTGCCTTACCTAATCAAGTAACTGGGTAATTGTACATCTAGGCTTCCTCATCTGTGAAATGAGGTTTAATTAGGTACTGTCCAAGATCTCTTCCAAGTATAAAATGCTATGATTATTTCTGGCTCCAGAGGATATTTTTTCAAAACCACCTTTTATAAGATAATGATAAAATAATTATCTTATAAAACATTGTCTTACTAAAAAAGTTCAGTGAACACCTATGGGAACCTGTCCTATCTGAAAATAGTAAAATTGTATTTTCATCTCTTCTGAGGTACAGGTTCAAAATTGATCACAAAAAGCAGAATTATGACATAGTTTAGAATATACTGATATGAAAGGGTTCTTGATGGCAAACTTACACTCTTGGGTTGTGTTCATCTTTAATCTACCACCCTAAACATTTCTAATGACTCTCATATATAAAGACAGTATGTATATTCTACATGTTGGTTTTGTTGACTTGCTTGTGAAAAGACTCCAGTCACCTCCTTCCCTGCCAATATACACACAAAATTTATTTTGCACTGCAACTATGTTGCTAGGTCGATTTTCACTCTCCTAATTTCATTGAATGTCATGTTCTTCATTGGACTCCTCAACCCTTTATGGATCTTCCTATTTTCATGGAAAATCTTGGAAAGTCACATTTAAGTCATCACCAGTCATAGCACAACCGTCATTTTCTACCAGTCATCTGAGCAAGCTCTGGTTCAGGATTCTTCCCTCTTCCACATCAGGCTTTCATTCCCAACATCCTCTTTCACTGGTCTAACCTAGATTTTCAAAGCAATATCCCTACCAAGTATTGGTGAAGATGTGATACAATAGGAATGCTTATATGTTTCAGGGAGTATAATTGCTACAACTACTTTGGAAAACAGTTTGGCATTATCTACTGAAATTAAACATATGTATACCAGATGATCCCGCAATTTCACCTTTTGTTATATACAACATGTGTACCAAGAAATATCTACAAGAATGTTTATTGCAGCCTTAATTATAATTGCTCTGAACTGTCTATGACCTAATGTCCATCAGCAATAGAATGAATATATAAAGTGTGGTATATTCAGATGATATTTGACAAACTGCAACATGAATAAAGCCTGTAAGCATAATGTTAGGTAAGAAGCCAGACACAAAATAAGGTAATGCATGATTATACAGTGGTTGGCAAAAATAGGTTTACAGTTGTGAGTATGTGAAACAGTCTATTCTTGTGTTATTACTTTGTTTATTATTGATGAAAGGGGAAAATGAGATTGGAAAGGAGCATGGGAATTCTGTAGCACTAAAAATATTCTATATATTTTGAACTTGGTGAAGGAAGCCCTGACATTTGCTTTTCATATTTCATTGTTTATGTACTTAAATCTATAAATGCACTGTCTTTTTATTTTAAAAAATAATAAAAAGGACTTGGGCTTCCAAGAAGTCCTGCTCATTTTTTAAAGGGACCATGTGGAAGTACACACAAATTTGAAATAAAAAACTTTTCATTTTTTAGTAATGAGAGGCACAATCAAATTCTCAGTTTTTATATCTTGCCATGTGTATTATGAAAATCTTATACTCCAGTAACCTTCATCATTGTAGAACATTTTCCCTAAGGGTCTTTGTCAGTTGCAACATAATTTAAGGAGGATTTGTTGTTATTTAGTTAACAAAATTTCAAGCCATTCAATCTATTAAACACACACACACATAATATGACATTAGAAAATAAGCAGAAGGAACGAGGTGGGGGAAGGGGAGAAGGAACGGAAAGAAAGATATGAAAGATATATTACTTAGGGGTCTAATGTGTCTGACCAGACAAAGCTTAAACACATACTCTCTTCCCTGTCTCTTCTGGCTTTTTACTGTATGATTTACATATGAAATAGGCACTTGACAATTTTTCAAGATAGGTACTTTTAGGGTATCTCAAATTCTATATTTTCCTTGGTGTTTACATACCTAGGGTTCCTTATCTAGTATAAACTTGAATCTATGAAAATTTAAGAACAATGATTAAAGTAAAACATGCAAAAATTTTTAAATAAATGTGAATGAAAGCCTCTTTAAAAGGTCACATTGCTTGTGCTAATGTAGAACCTGTTCTAAAATGACATGCTCTTTTGATAATCCAGATTTTCTTTCTTTTTTTTTTTTTTTGGCTTGGTGCTTGAGAATAGGGTTAGTAATAAGAAGAAATGCCACATGAAGAAAACTTTCCTAGTTTAAATGGAATTATTAAAATATCACATTATCACATATAAATTAAATTTCAGCTTTTCTGTAGAATTTTTTGTTTGAAGTATTTTTAATTAAAAGATACCTATTACATATAATATAGTCATGGGTCATTAACAAAATTTGGGGTTTTCACATTATAACAGAGGGGATGCCATATAGCAAAAATAAAAATAGTGAAGAGGTCCAAAGTATGTTTTATGAGCCAGAATGTAAAGTATAGATGATTTGACTCAAACTATCACCATGTATAAAATAAAATAAAAGATGATATTTTTCTGACATAAAACATACTCAATAAAAGGCTTCTTATGAGGTTTTTCTTTCATAGTGGGGCTGATTTATGACCAAAATAAATAGAAACCTTCAAAATTTCTGTAAATACAGGAATACCCCCATTCTATTGTGCTTCACAGATATTGCTAATTTTATTTTATTTTATTTTATTTTATTTTATTTTATTTTATGTACAAATTGTAGGTTTGTGGCAACCCTGAATCAGGCAAGTCTATTTGGCACTATTTTTCCATCAGCATTTGCTCACTTTGCATCTCTGTGCCACATTTTGGCAATTTTCACAATATTTCAAACTTATTATCATTATTATATTTGTTTTAGTGATCTGAAATCAGTGATCTTTGATATTACCATTGTAATTGTTTTGGGAGTCACAAACCATTCCCAAATAAAATAGCAAAATTAATCGATAAATGTGTGTTTGGGCTACTCTACTTTCCTTGTGCCTCCATATTCCCCAAGACACAATAATGTTGAAATTAGGTGATTTAATAACCCTGCAATGGCTTCTAACTGCTGAAGTAAAAGGAAAAGTCGTGTGTTTCTCACCTTGAATCAGAAGCTACAAATGATTAAGCTTAGTGAAGAAGACATGATAAAAGGTAAGATAGGCTAAAAGCCAGGTTTCTGATGCCAAAGAGACAAGTTGTGAATTCAAAGAAAAACATTTTGGGCCTGGCTGGTATAGCTCAGTGGATTGAGCATGGGCTGTGAACCAAAGGGTTGCCAGTTCGATTCCCAGTCAGGGTATATGCCTGGGTTGCAGGCCAGGACCCTAGTGGGGGCCACATGAGAGGCAATCCCACATTGATGTTTCTCTCCCTCTCTTTCTCTCTCCCTTTCCCTCTCTCTAAAAAAATAAATAAATAAAATATTTAAAAAAACATTTTGAAGGAAATTATAAGTGCTACTCAATGAACAAAGAAAAGATATAAGAAAGTGGACCAGCCTAACGTATTGCTGATACTGAGCAAGTTCTAGTGGCCTGTATAGGAGATAAAGCAACCACAACATCCCTTTAAGCCAAAGCCTAATGCTGAGCAAGATTCTAAATCTCTTCACATCTATGAAGGCTGAGAGAAGTGAGGGAGCTGCAGAAGAAAAGTTTAAAGCTAGCAGAGGTTAACTGATGAGGTTTAAGAAGAGAAGCCATCTCCATTACAAAGCTGCAAGCCCTGATATGTAGAAGTTGCAGCAAATTACTCTGAATATACAGCTAAGATAGTTAATGAAGGTGGCTACACTACCAAACACAGATTTTTCAATGCATTCAACAGATGAAATAGCTTTATATTGAAATAAGATGTCTCTTCAGGTTTTCATGGCTGGAGAAGAAAAGTCAAAGTCTGGCTTCAAAGGACAGAATGACTCTCTCTTTAGGGATTAATGCAACTGGTGACTTTTAGTTGAAGGTAATTACTCACTTACTATTCTGAAAATCCTGGGACTCTTAAGAATTATGCTAAATGTATTCTTCTTGTGGTCTACAAAAAAAACAAAGCCTGAATGAGAACACATCTGTTTACAGCATGGTTTGCTGTATATATGCCCATAATTGAGAACTACTGCTGAAGAAAGAAAGAAAGAAAGAAAGAAGAAAATAAAAGAGAAAGAAAGAAAAGAAGATAAGAGAAAGAATTATTTCAAAACATTACTGCTCATTTACAGTGCATCTGGTCACCCAAGATCTCTGATGGAGCTATACAAGAAGGTTAATGTTGTTTTCATGTCTGCTAACACAACGTATCTTCTGCAGCCCATGGACCAAGGAGTAATTTCAACTTTTGAGTTTTATTTAAGAAGTAGATGCATCTTGTAAGACTATAGCTGTCATACATAGATTCTTCTTGTGGATCTGGGCAAATAAAATTAATAAAATATTCACCATTTTATATTTCCTTAAAAGCATTCATGATTCATGGGATGGAGTCAAAATATCAACATTAACAGGACTTTGGAAGATTCTGATTCCCAGTCATCATGAGGAGCTCAAGACTTCAATGAGCCTTGAGGAAGTTACTGCAGATTTGGAAACAATACAGAGAGAGTTGAAATTAGAAATGTAGCCTTAAGATGTGACTGAATTGTAACAATTGAATGATAAAATATTAACAAATGGGAAGTTGCTTCTTATAGATGAGCAAAAAAGTGATTTCTTGATATGAAATCTATTCCTGGTGAATATGCTGTAAAGACTGTTGAAATGGCAAGAAAAGATTTAGGATAATACGTAAGCTGAATTAATAAAGCAGCAGCAGCACTTGAGAAGATTGCCTTCAAGTCTGAAAAACTTCGACTGTGGGGGAAATGCCATCAAACAGCATCACATGCTACAGAGACATCATTCATGAAAGAAAAGGTCAATTTAAGTGGCAAACTTCATTGTTGTCTTACTTTAAGAAATGCCACAACCACCAAAATCTTCAGCAACCACCAATCTGAGCAGTTGGCAGCCATCAAAATCAGGTCAGGATCTTCTACCAGTAGAAGTATTATGACTCACTGAAGGCTCAGATGATGGTTAGCATTTTTAGCAATAAAGTATTTTTAATAAAGGTATGTACATGTTTTTATAGGCATGAAGGTATTATTGCATACTTAATAGACTGTAGTCTTAGTGTAAAAATAATTTTCATGTGCTTTAGGAAACCAAAAAATTTGCTTGACTCACTTTGTTGTGTTACTCACTTTATTTCAGTGGTCTGGACCCAAACCAGCACTACCTCCTAAGTATTTCTGTACTGTAACATGTATCCAGTCAAATCATGCATCACCATCAGTCATTCTGCACTCACAAGTTACTGACTTTAGCTCTTACAATTTCTCAGCCACAAGTAGTCAAAACTTTGGCATAATCATGGAAATAAAAGAACTCATATTATCACAACAGTTTTCTTATTGTTTGTTTGATTCTTTCACCCACATCAGGCATACAATACTATTCTATTAGCTGGAACATGCTCACTTGACCAAATCAATTTCAAAAATCTATTTTCTTTGCTTATGAGAACTTATGATGTATTTTCCCCTAACCTTCAAAAAAAGAAAACAAAATGAAACTTAATAATTTTTATGTAAACCACAGCAGAAAGTTCAGTTGACCTAAATATTAAGAATGACTTAGATAAAATTGTTTTTTTTTAAACGTTTCTGGCTGGTATTAAATACTTTCGGTTGTTTCCTCCCATAGACCAACAGGTCATCAGATTGATATTTATACTTAGAAAAGAAAGATAGCTTTGTGGGTAACTGAGAAGTAGAAGCGTTGTCTTCATGTCTTGAACATTTTAAGAAATGGCTTCAACTGGAAAACCCACCATGCATTTGTATGGTACTAAGGAGCAGGAAAGGTTTTCAGGAATATATGTAAAGGACATATAGACAAAACCAACGGGAGGTAGGATCAAGGGTGGGAAGTGGGGATGACTGAGGTCAAGGAAAGTGGTGAAGGAAAAATGGAGACAACTGTATTTGAACAACAATTTTTTTAAGTTTAAAAAAATAAAGAGACAAGTGCTTTGCCAAGGAAAATTACATGTTAACATTGATTGGAGTGAACTACAAATTTATTACTACCATAAAATCTAGCCTAAAGCAGTCATTCAGTATTACTGTACCTGAGTTGGAACCATGTTTGAGAATTTTTACTTTAGGTTAAAAGCCAGCTACTTTTAAACAAAAATGGATTTGCCTTTTGACCGAGCAATTCCACTGCTAGGATTATACCCAAAGAACCCTGAAACACCAATCCAAAAGATCCTATGCACCCCAGTGTTCATAGCAGCACAATTTACAATAGCCAAGTCCTGGAAGCAACCTAGGTGCCCATCAGTAAATGAATGGATACAAAAACTATGGTACATGTACACAATGGAATTCTATGCAGCAGAAAGAAAGAAGGAGCTCCTATGCTTTGCAACAGCATGGATGGAACTGGAAAACATTATGCTAAGGGAAATAAGCCAGGCAGTGAAAGACAAATACCATATGATCTCACTTTTAACAGGAACCTAAACAACAAAACAAACAAGCAAAATATAACCAAAGACACTGAAATTGAGAATAGGCTGACAGTGACCAGAGGGGAAAGGGGAGAGGGGAATTTTAGGGAAAAGGGGGAAGGGTTTACAGGAACAAATATTATAGACACATGGACAAAAACTAGAGGTCATGGAAATGGAAGGGAGGTAGGGTGGGCTGGATGGTGGGGGGCTGGGATGGGAGTAAAAGGCAGAAAACTGTACTTGAACAACAATTAAAAATTTGGGTGGGATGGGATGGGAGTAATAGAAAACTGTACTTGAAAACTAATTAAATAAATTTTAAAAAATTGGAAAAAAAGGAAAAAGAAAGAAAAAAAGCCAGCTACATGCCCTATAAAAGAATCTTCCTTTAATTAAAAAGAAATGAAAAGATCTGACCATCTTCTCCCTATATTTTTTACTTAAACAGGGCTCAAAGTATGTGTCTGAAAGTTAGGTTCTGCCAAAAAAGGATTAAATTTATCTAACACATGGATAATAGTAAACATAAAGCATATCCAGGAGATTTATGAAGACCCCCTTTGGAAGTGACCTCAAACAGGTGGTTGCTCCAGAGGAGTCAGTTCATACCGTGGCTTCACCTGTAGGAATCACGGGGGAATGAGGTGTGTGTGCAATAAATACATGGAGACACACTGACTGAGACTTGATATTGCTTGTTGGATGTTTCTATTTTTGTCTAAACTTCAAAAACAATTTTATGGTACTATGAGAAGAGCAGAAGGTCTTGAGTTCTGTGATTGGTTATTGTGTTGAAAAGGAAAGAAAATTACCTTTCATTTTTCTCCTTGGCATTAAATCCGCAGTGGAGGTGGAGGTTCGAAGGACATTTCAAATGACAGCAACTGCATCAAGGAACTTTTAAGCCTGTTGTTCTGACTACGGTTTTACAATGTTCACCATCTCACTAAAAACGGCAAATAGAAGTCTGCAAAACTGCAAAAACAGTTTTGCAAAAATAGTTTGATGTTTTCACTTGCTTTCAACTCCTAAGCAAACTCAGTATCTACTTTTAAGGTGTCTACCCAAAAGCATTTTGAAGCCTGTGCTAGATAAAGTCTTGTATTTCACCCCAAAGGAATAATAGTATTTAGAATAGCATTTCCTAGGAAAATCTCATGGCACATTTTATTCTATAAAATTCAGACTATTAAAAAAATTGAGAGATGGTTGTTATGTGCCATACGCCATGTCAGGGGCTCAGCTAAAACCTGCAAGGAGACAAAACCAGCCAGTGTGAGGGTACTGTTGTTTGCAATCTAATGGCAGAAATTGAACTGCCACAATCGGGGTGGGTTAAGTGCTGTAAGTGACACTCAACATTTTAGTGGCAAAAATAAATGAATTTTAATTCTCATTCCCATAAAACTCCAGTGTCGGCACATGTTCCTAATCAGGATGGGGTGATGGATGGCCATCTTATTAACACTGGCGTGTGAACAGGCTTTAGTAGTAGGGATGAGGGGTGATGCTGAAAGCCGTAGCTACAGGACCAGGTTTTTGCTGTCTTATACATCTTTTCTCCTTAGGTCCTCAGGGACTCTACCTATAGAAAGGGAACATCAAAGGAAGGATCATGTATAAGATGCTTTTAAGCCTGGCCTGATAGTGGCATGACTTGTATCTAGCTGTAGTTCATTGTGAAGAATTTTGTCACATGCTCACAATTATCTACAAAAAGTAGCCTGGCCCAGTAACAGGACGAAAAGCGAAGCAGTGTGATGAACAACTAGCCAATTTCCAGGACACAAGCTAATGTGATAATACATGATAAGGAAGTACACAGGGATGTCGCAGCGTGGAAGAGCTACACCTAAGTCAAACATGGCTAGGACAAGAGGTCAAGGCGGGCTTTCTACATGAGATGATAGCCTCCCGGGGAACGGAATGGGAGATGCATTGAACATGTGAAAAAGAGGTGACAAAAAGTGACCTAGGTGGAAGGAAACAATTCTAGAAACAGTCATGACAATAGGCTTTAAACTTTGTAAAGCAATTCTATGGAAGAATTAAAATGTAGTTCTTTTTTATATGTTTCAGATGTGTGGACTTAAAAAATTACTAGTGAGATTTTTTTACATAAATGTAATGCTTAGAAAATCTCTAATTCTTCTTCTGCTCTAGGTAGTCCAAGGAGAAGGACAGACAAGGATTTGCCTTAGCCAGTGTTTAAGTGATTCCTTTAATATCTCATGGGGCATCAAGTTTCAAAGAAAAAAATGGGAATTTTGAAATGCATTGGGTAACTTCAGGAAGCAATGAACTAAGACATTCTGTAGACTTGATGAAATAGTTGTTGTAAAAAGGCAATTTAGCCCCTTTTGGCAGATATGAAAGCCTGAATTCAAAATTTTAATGAATAGTCAGTATCCACAGCTTTTTAGCATATGAAGAAACGTCCATGTTGATTTTTGACATTTCACCGTTTCAATTAAAGATTGTATCACACCGTTTTTAGCAGCTTCTCCTTAACTTTCTTGCTTTTGCTCCTTTCTCATTCCCTCATTTAAAAAAAGGGGGTGGATAGCAGAAATTCAATATCTTGAAAAAATTTAAGGCTTGGAATATTTTTTAAAATAGTTATTTTTTCTATTTAGGCTCTGAACTTCGTGAGGCCAGGGACTGTATCTGAAAATACCCACAGTGGCTAATGCAAGGTAAGTCTACAACACATGTTAACCCCTCCCTCCTTTGGGTCCTAGCACCTAATACACTGCCTGATACATAGTTGGCTCTCAACAAATACTGTTCAGGTATTTCGACAGATACACAGAATATGCAAACATTCATTGTATTCTCTCCACCTGGTATTCCTCTTATAAAATATAAGAATGGGTTCTTATAAAATTAAGAATGAGTTCTTCTTAACAATGCATAGCCAGTTTTTCTTTCCTCTTATAAAATTAAGAATGGGTTCTTCTTAACAATGCATAGCCAGTTTTTCTTTTACAAATAGGATTACCACATACTCAAACCAGTGGAATACCAAGGAAATGGTGTGTCAGTGAGGGGTTTATTTTTCAGGTCTGAATCATGACTGTGTGGGAAATGTCACAATGGGTCAAACTTTTGAACTGGAGTAGCAGATGTCTAAAAATTTAAATGTTGATTGAATTTAGCTGCTGATGCCATGAAACTATTAGCCCTTGGGGGTGGTCTCGCCTACGTACTTTATTTTGGTTCTCCTGGAAGCTACAAAGCTATTTATTGTTAATGAGGGAATAAAGTGAGAAAACAGATTAGCAAATTTTAAAATGTTTAATCATTGTTAAACAGTAACAGTTATGTTATGAATTTAGTTCTCACTACTCTGCAACAAATATTTTGCTATTAACACAGCTTTGTTACCTTACATACCCTTTCTCTAAGCTAAACATTTCATCCATCATAATAATGCTTTTTGATAAAATTCTGTACCAAGTGTATTTTTCCTTGTTTATTGCAGCTTAATAGTGTGCTTCTAATCTTAAAATGATAATTCCATGAAATAAGTAACTCCTATGCTAAGATATTTAATCCATTGCCTCATCATTTAAAACTGGTTATTATCTAGTAAAAAAAAAAACCTGTGAGGAATTATAAAATAAACTCAAGTTATTTTTAATTGATGTTTAAGTACAAATTTTGTAAATAAAATTTACAAAGTTTAAAAGTTCCTAGCATATTCAAATACTCCTATCTGCTAAAAATGTTGCATTTTTATCCTTATGGAAAGAATATTACCTCCCAAATTTTGTGTTGATCCTTTTTATGATTCTAAGAAAGAAAGGAAATATCTGTATAGAGAAAAAGTACACAAAGTTCTTTTAGAAACCCTGATGCTTTTGAAGTCAAATTAGATAAGAATTAAACAAACAAACATGAGCAATAAGACGATTACAGTAAATTTATTTTCAGCTCTCAGGCTATCTTCCCTTTGGTTTCCAATTGTTTCTATTTTACATATTGTAATTCATTGCCATGATCGTAAAGCTTTCTTGGATACCTCCAGTCAAAATGATATCTTCTTCTAAACTCTTCTGTGTCTTTGCTCATAACTCCCTTAAGAATTTAATCATTCTGCTTTATGGTTCAGCAATTTGTATAGAATCAGTTTCCATTTTCTGAGTACATTATATTCCAGAGTTAATTTAAAAACATGTTTTTATTTTTTTGAAATCCAAAGTACTTATTCCCATAGAATTAATACTACAAATCATGTTTCTATTTTTTTTTAAGTTCGGTTGCTGTCTGACCTAGTGTCTATACAAATATTTCAAATATGCCTTCATTGATGAGATTGCCTCTTCAAAACAAATTAATTCTATTATAAGGGGGAAATTACATAGACTCTAAACCCAGATGTGTCTGGATTCTCTGCTACTTATAGTTATTTGATCGTAGGCAAATTATTCAAATATGGTTATCTGAAATTTCTCAACTTGGAAATGGAGATAATCATACTACCTTCTTCCTATGTATGTTGTGAAGACTAAACGTACTCACATATGAAAGTGTTTTAGAACAGTACCTGACATATAGTAGGAGAGGTATAGGTTAGTCTATAGATTTTATCATTATTACTTTATTAAAACTTGAAGTGTCAGGAGTTTAACTGGCCGCATATAAGCATATTTAAAAGTGAAAACATGCAATATATTATAGAAGTTCACCTTCTAGAGACAGATAAATACTTGAATCATACAGCACAGTCTCTCATGGTCTGAAAAAGCATAACCACCCCTTCCATAAAGTACAGATCAAATGCTTTTTTTGTCTACCTGTATTTCATGATAAGTAAAAATGAAAATAAAATTCTATAACCATATTCATCTCATCACAATATGAAGTGAAAATAAATGTAAGAATGGTTTTATCGATATTACTTATTCAGCCCTTGGGATGTGCCACGCATGAAGCTACAGGCTCTACGTGCCATCCTTACAGCCTCCCACTACAAACGGCGGACCTAATGGGTCCAGGAGGCAACAGCCTCTCACAGCGAATGAGCATTAGAGCAAGAATCTCAAATTCAACCTTTCTGACTTGTAAATCTTATCGTATTTCCACTCTACCAAATACAATGCCCTCATCAGGTCCAAAATTAGTTTTCAGATTAATATTTACACATTTCAATGTCTTTTTAGGGGTTGCTCTGCCACTTAACAAATCTACTTAGTTCTTTCCAATCATGTCTTCTCCATGTTGTCTGCAAAAATATCACAAGACATTTGGTCACACAATTGGGTAAAGCCTAGTATAGTTTTTTTTTTTCCCTTGTATCCTTTATTCAGTGGATGTTTGATCATTTTTCCCAACTGTCTTCTCCATTTGCCTGAGGTCACCCACTCACTTAGCAGTGTTGCTTCAGCGCACTGCATTAGAAATTCTTTGTTCACTGTGTAGTCTATGACTGCTGTATCATCAGCCATGAATGCAAACATCTAACTCTGACACAGGACAAAATGTTTAATTTTTAATCCTGCCAAAGAAAAGGCAGCGTTCTTATTCAGTGTATTCCTTATCTGCTCATAGTTAACCTGCATTTTTGGTATGCATATTATATGCAAAGCACATTGCACACATAATTTCATTTACTTTTCATAGTACTCTTCTGAGATCTATACTTTAATTAGCTCCATGTTAGGGTGAGGGGCCTGAGAACTAGGGAAACTAAGTATGTTGCCTAAATTTACACAACTGGTACTAGTATCAACATTTGAACCCAGGTAGGACTTCAGCTATCACAATTGCCCCTGTTTTGAGATGCTCCCTGATTGGTTTTAGCTGAGAGATGCAAAACCACCTAACCACATGGCAAAAGCTTCCACTCCTCTGCCAGCTCCTTCTTAAGTGCCTCGATTGTAAACTTTCTGAAAGGAGCACCTATGTCCTCCTACTCATCTTGGTGCTCCTCCCAATGTCTAAAAGAGAGCTTTAACACCATGACAATTAACACGTGGAGGAATGAGATCACTGTGGGATATCTAAGATACTGTTAATGGTGAATATACTAATCTATAATTAAAAGCTTAAACATTTTGCCTTTGGCCTATTAACCAAGTTTAGTTAATTTGGTTAAATGAGCTGTCTCTTTCATTTATTGTCATCGACACTTTTCATAATTGGGTTAAGCTAATGCCAGCCATAAACTGATAAAATATCTGAATTTAGAAATTAAAAAATATGTGAGGCGAACATAATGTTATTGTTTGTTTCATAGCCTGGTGTTTTGCTTATTTTGCAAAGTGCAATTTAGTTTCTTGTGTATGATGACATTTAATTCTATGCTGTGTATTATCATGTTTTAATATAAGGACTGATGCCAATGCCTACAAATAGTTTACATTAAGTGTCAACTTCTAGAATTTTGGTTAGTGCTTGGAATTTCATCAATGAAGAAAGTCAGAAATACTAAGTTTTCTTTATCTGATTTTAAAATTTTTATAAAGTTTTGACTAGCACTCTTTTGGAGAAACCAACCAGATTTGCTTACAAAGACACCCTGATTTCAGTGATTTTGAATAAATAACAGTACACCTAGAAGAGACATATTCATGTTTGTGCTAGAGATTTTTGATTACAGTATTGATTTGACAATTCCAGGAGAATAGCAAGTTAATCTAATTAAAGGGAGGTAAATTGTGAGTGCAGACTGTGTGACTAGAAGAAAATTCAGTAGGATGTTCTCTGAATATTTCTACTTGAGCAAATTATGTTTTTTCATTCAGGAGTAATAGCCTGAATGAAACTTTCATATTATGTACATAGCATTTAAAACACTTATTAAAATTATTTACTAGCAAGTGTAAGAAAGGTAGTAAGTGTAATCTAATGACTTGTATAAGGGTTGAC
This sequence comes from Sturnira hondurensis, assembly GCF_014824575.4. Taxonomy (NCBI): domain Eukaryota; kingdom Metazoa; phylum Chordata; class Mammalia; order Chiroptera; family Phyllostomidae; genus Sturnira; species Sturnira hondurensis. The sequence continues at coordinate 2,396,857 of NW_028091775.1, forward strand.
TAAATGCTTTCCAGTTTCAGAAGTCTGTGATTGTACCAATTCTTTCCCATGAGTAGCCTTAGAGGTTGTTTCAGTATTTCTGCATTAGTATGGGCAGGGAACATTTGAATTAAAATATACCTTGAAGACTCCAGGCCACATATTGTACATGAAAAATTTAGGCCCAAAGAAGATAAATGACCCACCTACGATCAAGTAGATATTCGGTAGCATATCTGTGACTCAGGTGTTTTTACTCTGCATTTAAAACGTATTATCAGCCAATGGCCCTGGCTGGTGTGTCTCATTGGATAGAGCACCAGCCTGTGAACCAAAGTGTTGCCAGTTCAATTCCCAGTCAGGAACACATGCCTGGGTGGCAGGCCAGGTCCCCATTGGTGGCATACAAGAGGCAACCACACACTGATCTTTCTCTCTCTTTCTCCCTCTCTTCCCTCTCTCTAAAAATAAATAAATAAAATCTTTAAAAAATATTATCTGCAAGTGGAAAAAAATAAAGAAAATAAATTAAGACATAAAGACTAAGAAAGTTCACATAGTTCAGTCCTCTATTGTAAACTTCCTCATGATACACAGTCAACCAGTCTTTGATTATAGTTATATGTGAATTTCACTTTAATTACTGGGTAGTTATAATTGCAAGAAAGTGTGTATATTGGTAGAAAATCTACCTGACTATATTTCTTCTTTTAGTCTTCTGTTATGTATACAAAATATCCATACCTCCTTCAACCACTCCTTCTATGACATTAGTTTCAAATATTGCATCTTCTGATGCCCCCTCCTAGCACATCAATAAAATGTTTCAGGTCGATGCCTAGAATTAAACACAGTGTGACAAATGATTCTGGATACTGTCATAAATATGTGAAAAAGCTACTACTATCTCTTAATCTAAGCACTGTATTCTTGGCTTTTTAAGTTCATTGTGCCTTTTGTATAGTTGGGCTTATGTATCAATGAAAGTTGGAAATAGCTGTCTGCAATTTTTCACATGGAGTACTATAAATAGAGGACTATATATTGATATTTAATTTGATTTGCTTATTTCTTATTATTTATAAGTCAAGATTGATAGGATTAAACATGAGTGTTTGCTTTCATTATCATCATAATTATCAAAATTCTACAGTTTGTATTGAGTTACTTAACAAAGTCATGATGATAAAACAAAAGAATCTAAGTCTAATTAGAGTTCATAATGATATAAAAATAGCACAAGGAGTGTAAAATAAACTATCAGGTAGTTATGTTTTATACATGATAACACATCTGCCATCAAAAATGAGAGAATTGGGGACTCAACTACAAAAATCACCCAGAATTTAGTTCAATATGATAGTTGGATAGATAGATAGATAGATAGATAGATAGATATCAATAGATTATAGATAGATAAAAAGTGGTGCTTGTGTGTGTGTGTGTGTGTGTGTGCATGTGTGATCTCCAGAAGTTGGATCCTAAGCTATACCCATTGTACTTGCCTCTGTATGTCTAAATAACGTGAGTTTATGCTAGCACCTCATCCATTTCTTAACTATTTAGTGAATAAATACTGGGGCCTAGGATGGACTGTGCTGAACATGAGAGAGTTGCCTAGGTCAAGGATAATATGTGAGAAGGAAGTAACAAAACAAGGACACACAAGAAGGGACTAGTTCCCTGAAAAAGGCAGGAAGTATATTTTGGGCTCTAAGATACAAGAATTGTTAAAGCTATCTTTTGTACATTTTATAAATATGCCTTGTATGATCTTATATAGTTTATTAACAAAGAGTTTAGGGGTTAATTATTCTTATGGTGTACGATGTAAAGATAATATTTTATAAAAATCTCATTTTTGAAAACCTTGAGCACATGAAATGTCTATAAACTTAAAAAAAGACTCAAATTTAATTCTAGGTTTTTTCTATGCAGAATCATATTTCTAAATCATATTTGAAAAGACCAGAAATCATCTATAGGTATTGAATAAAATTATGAAATCTCTTATGTAATATCTTCTGTTGGAAACAGCTGTCTGAAATTTACCTGAGATCCTAATATTACTGCAACTTAAAACCATAGAATGCCAAGAGAGGACTGTGTGTATATTGTATTATCTTCCCAGTCACAAAGACTATGCTCTTGAAAATCCTTTAGGCAGATAAATGCACACATTAGAAATATGTAATTTATAAAGTTATACTTGCACCAATAAAATTGGTATAAATAATTGCATTTTTATTAAAGTAAGTATAATAAACACATAATTTTGATAATTTGTATATTGTAAATGAGTAATTGTAGGTATGTACAAAGTCCTTTTTCATTCATCTACTTATTGAATTAACCAGTCACATGCAATTAACCCTAGATGATGGAGATACAAAGATGAAAATTATAAATGCTACCTTCTCTCAAGGAGTTCACAATACATTACATAGAGACAACATAAAAGCAAATAAGGATAGCAGTATTTTGTAGCACCTTTTAAGGTAGAAACTTGCATAGGCTAATATAGGGGTATATAGGTTGGGTATTTGCAGTAAACCTGTGCTTCAGATGCTGGTGATGCAGTATTGGAGAAAAACTGTTATGTTCGAGTGAGGGAAGCAGATGGTAAAAAGAAATAAGTACTGAGTGTGTTGGATAGTGATGGATAGGGTTGAGGTTTAAAATATTTAACAGCCAATGAAAGTGGGTGCCAACTGATCAAATATATCCACAGCCACCCAGAATGGAAGTCCATTCTACCTGCTGAGTACAGACCTAGAATCAGTACTAATAGGAAGATTAAAGCGGGGAAGGGAAATGAAAGTGTCAGGTAAAGGTAATATTGAAATTTTAGAAATTTGGAACTGAGGGGCGACTTTTGAGTGAAACTTGGAAAAAAAGTAAAGGAGTCAGTCAAGTAGATACTGGAGCAAGACCATTCTAGAGGGAGGCAGTAATAGGCGCAAAGGCTCTGAGGAGGAAAGCTTGGCCAGTGTGGCTGGAGTGCAAGGTACTAAGAGAAATACAAAGAGAAGGGGTCTGAGAACCGAAGACTCTTATAGTTCCTCGTGAGAACTTTGGCTTTTATGCTGTGTTAGATGACCTCTCATTGAAGAATTCAAATAGAAGGCTGACATGATTTGTTGTATTATTTTAAGAGGATCCCTCAGGGTTCTGGGTTGAGAGCCAACTCATCAGGGCAAGGAAAGTGGCAGGTACTAGAACAGGGGTTACTGCAATAGTATGGGCAAGAGGTGGACCAAGTTATAGCTGAAGAAGTGGGAGAAGCGGTTGAATTGTGCATAGGCATTGCTTTGAAAGTCGGGCTACCTGGATTTGCAGACAAATGAGATGTGGACCATGGGAAAGAAAGGTCAAAAGTTACACTGACAGGAAGAACCAAGTAGAACTCTATGTGCCAAACCCTTTGCTAGTCCATCTACGATGGAGAGCCAATTAAATAAAAAATTACAGGAGAGTGCAAATATTTGCAAAGTATGGGAACCACAGAAGTTTGTAGTCCAAAGAAGTGAGGGACCACTTTTGCAGGGATGAAAATAATGTCTGAATCTAAGGATGAATCAAATTTATTCTGGTAGGAAGAGGGCATGAGGAGATGGAAAACTAGCTATACTTTAGTGTGTGGGATCTCACACACTTTCAACTTGCTATTATCTTATTAATGGCATTATTTCCATGTCCCTTTAAAGATAGTATATTCTTATCCAACTATTGCCATTGACAGAAGGTTGGTTCAAAGGCTACATTCTTATGCATCCTTTCTTTCCAAAATAATCATGGAGCCCCCACTTTGTGCTAGAGTCTCTGCTGAGTGCTGAGGAGAGTTCCGATATGAATTATATTTGTATCCTTTCCACAAGGAGCTAGGAGCATAGTTTTATCTTCCATGTTACCACCTGAGTACTTATCTACATCCATTAAGGAATGCATTTGTTTTCTCAAGTTGCTGGTACACTAGGTTTGCTATGTCATACTTGTGTGAGTTACCTGAGTTAACCAAGGTAATAACTACTCAGCAGATCGACCTAGAGGCATGCTGCTTGACTTTGTATACCCTAAAGTACCCTTAGTGCCTGTAAAATGGCATAGCCTATAATATTTTTTAAGTAATAAATACACAGCATTTCTAATTCTAACCTTATGTGTACTACAGATCAGTAAGAGAGCCATGGATAATTAATATGCCTTTGTATTAATTATTTTAGAATTAATTAATACAAATGTATCACTACTAATGAATACTAATTAATTAATATATTGATTAATTTTGTAGAAATTTAGTCTATGCGCTTTCCTTATATGATCTATGGCAAGAGGCTTATAACATAGCTTCTGTTAAGGAATCTATATAAATACATATTTTATATATATTTAATAATATGCATTTAATAATCTTCATCTGAGTAACACTTTTAGAAAAGTAACTTTCTCCTCATTGACATCTACTTGCACTCCCTCTCCCCATTTTGTATCAAAATAACTCTACAAAATTCTAATTTGCCTCAGCATATTTGACATTGTGATATGTGCTTTTCGTATATTCACAAATGTTTTCCCACTTCTAAACTTTTGTTTATAACTCTTGTCTGAATGATGATTTCAAAGCTTCCAAATGTAGGACCCCTGGAATTAATTGATTAATTAATTAATTTCTGTTTTCATGGTCACTGTCTTTATGAGAGAGAAAGTTTCTTCCTTCTATTTCTCTGTGAAATCAAGTATCATTTTGTTCATGTTGGGGAAAAAAGACCAATACTTGATTTCAAATACCTTTTAATGTGAATATAACTTTATAATCAGAATTATTCCACCCCACACCAGCTTTGCCTTCAGGTTTTATAGAGAAAAGGAATTGATCTGGCAACAAACACCAGTTATGGATCTATGAAAGTTATTAACCTCTTAATGCCCCATTTAGCTTCCCCCTTGCACAGGAATCAATGCTAAACACACCCATCCATTTTATGTTCCTCACTAGAGCAGAGTTAACATGAAAGGGGTGCCTTTTTCAACTTGCCGATGCATTGTTTTTCAACTCTGTAAGTTGATATTATTCTAAGTGATGCCACGGTTGGCAGCTGCTCTTCAAGCTTCCCTGGATAACCGTACCCATTACAATGGAGGGCAACAATTTTCAACCGCTGTACTGCAACCATGTTTAAAACATGCAATACCTGACTATTTGGTTAGGGGCGCTGACCTCTCTTCTCTTAGATTTTGAGATTTTTAAAAAAGAGAGAAAATAACCCACACAACCAAAGCTGTCCAGTGTGAATGAATCCAAATTATGCCAATTTTTTGGTCAGACCTGAAAAAGATAATTTATACTTTTGGGTGTGTCACAAAATTTTAATAATTAGTCTAGGTGTGCCATGAGAAGCAAATGGTTGAAAATTGCTGATGTAGGGAGATCCATGACCTGCTTTAGCTTCCACTTGGTTTGAAAGTGCCACAGACACTTCGCTTCTCCTGAACGGACCTAATTCCCCGATGCTGGCTTGTTATCATTCTGGACCACGTTTCCCTCCTCCTGCTCTCATCCTCCAGTCTTTGTTTGAAGATTTTTTGGAAGTCTAAGGTTGAGAAATGATGAATTCTTGAGACTCTCTTCCTACTTACTTCTCTGCATTGGAGAGGGACTTTCAGTAAGTGCATATTCATTTTATCTAGTACATTTCTTTTTGTCAAATCGTCTAACCAAAGCTTTTTATTTTCTAAGCATCCACTTAACCACAGCAGTGAAACAGTGAAACTGCTTGTTGCCTTCTATTGAAAATTAGGCCTTGGCCCTAAGCCAAGCTGCCTGAGCCAGCACTAATATAATTCACAACTGGAAGAAGACAATCAATTAATCAATACTGTAATTTGGAACTGACCATGGTAGTAACACTCACAGCTATTAGACTCAACTGACTGACACCATTTAGAATTAATGAGATAGCATGAGCAGGCAAACCAAAAGATTCATGTAAAGACTTTTCCCCTAAAATCAAACAGCCCACTCTATTTTTTTACTGTTGTTCAAGTACACTTGTCTCCATTTTCTCCCGACCCCAGCCTTCCTCACCTCCCATCCTACCTACCCGCCTTGGCTTTGTTCATGTGTCCTTTATACCTGTTCCTTGATGACCCTTCCCTTTTTTCCCCCATAATCCCTCTCCTCCTCCCCTCTTGTTACTGTCAGTTTGTTCTTTATTTCAATGTTTCTGGTTGTATTTTGCTTGCTTGTTTGTTTTGTTGATTATGTTCCACTTATAGGTAAGATCTTATGGTATTTATCTTATTTAGTGATGCCACAGTGAAATCTAAAGTTAGCAAGAATTTGAAGGACAAAGGATCTTACCTATTACCATGACTTTAAACTGAACTTTCATGAACCTTTAGCATATGGATTTCAGGAAAATAATTTAGTTCAGTGTAAAACTCTTCTGAGATATCTAAAAACACGATCTAAAGTTACCTTTCTGATATTGTTTGGGCATTCCTTGATCCAATCTAATATAATAAAATATACGTATATTTATTATTTGGGTGAATAAATAACCACCTTTCAAACTGAAAACCTTAAAATTATTTTAAAAAATATTATGGCTCACTCTGTTTTAACCCCACTACATAAATACAGACATACATACATACATGCATACATACATACAAATATAAAAACACACAGGATCTGAAGTGCTTGCACAATAACAAATATTAACTCCTCTCAGTCCCTCCCAGCAGAGCCATCAAATCTTGCCGATCTTATTGACAAGATAAAGGTTCCCTTCCAGAGCCACTGGCTGCATATTTACAACGATCCGTCTTTAAGCTGATGGAAACTTGCACCAGGAAACTTGCACCTCTGTTGTGCTGCTGCTGCCGATTCTTTGGATTGGGCACCCATAGATTCTGAGCTCTCAAACTGCAAATAACTATTACAATACGTCTAACTTGAAATCTTAAAAGCTGGCCCAAGAGAGTTAAAGATGTTCATACATTTTTGGTTTTCAACTAAGAAGCAAAATACAAAAGAGTCTCCTGTACATCTGGCAGAAGACACAAAGAAATAGTAACATAACTGTACATTTCATATAACTATATATCTGAGGGGTATGTTTTAACCAACAGCATAACAAAATCCATAGAGATGGTCTCTTTACAAGGACTGGTCTTTATTTTATACTGAGATACAATTGACATATAACTTTATGTTGTATGTCAAACATATATATTGTTTCATATGTGTGACATAATGATTCAGTATTTGTATATAGTTTGAAACGATCACCACAGTAAGGCTAGTTCATTGTCTTTTAATTGGAAAATTTAGCATGAATTTACTTCACTTTAATCTCCTAATTTTTATGAGAAGAAACTCAAGAAAAGTATTGGGTTAGCCAAAAAGTCTGTTACGTTTTTTCATATGATGGCTTTGTACTGCTTAGTTGTCTTCAACTTCATTTGAAACATTTTTCTTTGATTGTATTGTGACAACTGTCATATCAGCTGTGCATTAAAAAACACCAAAATTGGTGAATTTTTGTGCAGATGTTTTAATATAGAAGATGGAAAACATGCAACACTTTCAGAATATTATGCTTTATTATTTCAATAAAGGTAAAAACACAACTGAACACACACAAAAAGATTTGTGCAGTATATGGCTAAGGTACTGTGACTGATCAAATGGGTCAAAAGTGGTTTGCAAAGTGACTTGGTAGTATTGACCAAATAATTATTTGCCATGGGGCTGTCTAATTCCACCCAAAGATGTTTAGCAGCAACCCTGGCCACTACCCACTAGAAGCCAATAGCAGGAGACAGCCGACACACTCAAAATATCCAAACCAATAAAGTTATTGGAGAAAATAAAAGATTGTGTCTTTTATTTTATGTAAAAAAACAAAACAGACATTTTGGCCAGCCTAATACTTAGAATATAATCTTGGGATTTATATTTTTTTCCAAAAATTTGCCAGATTAAAACCAAAAGGACATTGAAAATATAAAAGTTCTCTTAGCATTATAGCAGAGACACTAAATTTAGGACTTTTAATGTGGTCTAGAGTTAGGTAGAAGTCAAGTATATCAGTAGTGTCTTTTGGATCCTAGAAAGTAAAATAAAATTTTAGAAATATCATGAAACTTCTGGGTAAAGTAGTTAAAGGAAAAAAAGGGAGTCTAAGATTTGCTAAGAAAACAGTGTATTGGACAAAAGGGTAACATTCAATTAGAAGGTCAATAAAATTTTATCCATATTTGTTTCCATTGATATGAATTCATATAGATACATGTTTTATAAGATCCAGTGGTTGGTTCTATGGTAGAAACATACCATTTTTGCCATGTGTAATGTGTACCCATGGTTTTGTGTGCATTATACATGGAAGTATTATACCCATTACTATACCCATGATATGTAATCATTATACACATGTATACTGTGCATCCTTATCTTTCCCTAAAAAATTTGGGCAAAAAAGTATGCATTATTTACAGCAAATATGGTGTGTTCTAAGTAAATGGCATCTCATAAAACACATGTTCAATTTAATACATCATTTTTTCTTTTTGAGAGACTCAGGAAGGCATTAATTTTATTCTACTTGCTTAAACAAAGTCAGTAAAAATAAATATGTCTTAATTTTAAAAAGATGTACTTAATACTTTTAATAGAGAAATTATTTTGGATCTTATTCAACTTTATCCTTTAGTAAATACAGTGCATTCTTATCTTCTAATAAATAGAGCATAAAATAAAAAATGAACCACTACATTTAATTTTGGCCTTTTTCTATCAAAAATGGACTAATTCTTCTAAAGCTTACAAAGCTGGAAAACAAATATATGAAGGTGTCTCATACAAAGTTAACAGTAGCTACTAATAACTGATATTCCAAAAGACAGTTTTTTTTCCTCTGTACACTAAAATGTGAGATGAAACTCAAAAAGAGAAGCCTGACAGTGGGCAATGGCAGTTACATCTCTCCAATAATTTCAGTAGCTTGTCTCTTGCAGCAGCTGGTCACAGCCTCATGAACATTTGTAAAATCAGTGTGAAATTCAGTATAAAGTTAATTTTGGGTCCCTGTAGACAAAAAAAAATGTGCCATTCTCTTATTTTTAGTCAGATATTATAGTAAAGGCATTTTATATTTTGGGATCTTTTTCTTAAACATTTAAGAAATGAAAGTTTTTCTTTGTTTTGCCTTTTTTATTTGTTTTTATTATTAAGTTTTACAAATCACTCCCCCCTCCATAACATATGAAGCAATATACTATCTTGTATTGCATTTTAAAAACTGAAAAGTACATTAGTGTTAAGACATATGTGATCATTACTCTTAAGAATTGTGAAGAAAGTACAAAAGAAATTACAGTCTGATGTGGAGGATGGATATTTATTTAAACAAAGAAATGATGATGAATGTTGTCATATGAAGAGATGTGAGTTCTGGATTTGCACTTCTTGTTGGTGAATTTCATGTCTGCTATTTATCAATAATGTGACCTTTAGCATATTAATGTCTCTGAGCCTTGGTTTCTTCATCTCTAGAATGCAGATGCTTTCTAGAGAAATGGCCTTATTAAGGCTATTCTCACTGACTTGGAAGGCTGATAAGAGAAGATCCAGTACCATTGTGCATCCTTAGTTCTCATTATGTAACTCAGCTAGGACATATATTCAAAAGTAGGGTTCCAGGCTGTGATGGGAGTTTCAAAAATAGGTGCCTGTAGTGCAGATATACAACTTTAAAGCTCTCACATCCATAGGAAGATTTTGGTTTTTCTTTATTTATTTTGGAAGGAGGACTTTTGTAGAGGTTGTATTTGCATACACGTATTTTGTGAATGCCTTCTCCCCAACACACACGTATCAGTTGGTCTTTAAAAAGACTACTAAGGCAGCTAAATATCTAATCCTTCAATTTAATGGACATAGTGGACTAGTATCTAAGCCAAGCCTGAGAAGTCTATGGGCGAGAAGCTGCCTGAAGTGGTCTGTTGCAGCAGAGGAGATGGGTGGTTTGAAGACATTTAATGGCACCCACGGAATTTATAGCGACAATGGATTCATGAACATTTGTCTGGGACTACTTTTGATACACAAAGGAGAGCAAGCTGAAGTGGGGTATTCTTAACCTTCCCCAGCAGTTCATCTGGAGGGTGAACAGAGGGTGAGGCTGGCTTCTAAGAACTTTCAGGGTATGAAGAGTGCTCCCGATGAAGTGGTAGAGGTATCCTCCAATATTCCATGGATGAACACTAGAGTCACCTTTCAACATCTGCACAGTCCAGAGATTACTGGAATTAATTATATCGCCTCCATAGATTCTGCCAAGTAATGCCTTTTGTTCCACTTAACTCTCCTCCTTCCATCTTATAAGCAAGATACGGTGGGGAGGAGGGAATGCAATTTAACCTAAAAGGACACCCAGATTTTTTACATATTCATGAATGGTACATTTTAATCATGGAATTAAAACTGTGTTTTGTGATTTAATAGGTGTTTTACTATCTGTAAGTGGACAGAGAAGCAATAATGCCTGCCTGAGTTTTTATTCAGAGACAGGGAAAACAACTAGTTTCTATGAAAAAATATAAAGGAGCAATAGAACAAGGGGGAAAAGACTGTTTTCAATGATATTTTATCATTTTCTTATTGTATTTCATAATTTATACTTGTTCAGTGGTACATGCACTTGTTGTATCTACATCTGTGTATAAATGAATTGAAATGACAACCACAACTCTTTCTTAAAGTATGTAGTAGACAACCTCATGGACCAGGCACTGTACTAGGCATCAGACGTAATGGGAGCGACTAAAGAAAGAGCCCCTTTATTTTATTTATTTCTTTATGAAATAAAGAAAAATAAAGATTACTTTATGAAATCTCCTGATAAGAAAAATAGACACAAACATACTTGGGAGACAGAATAATACTCTCAATACGTCTTCTTCCTAATCCCTGGAACCTGGTACATGTTAGCTCACATGACAAAAGAGACTTTGCAGATGTAGTTAAATTAAGGCTATTGAAATGGAGAAGTTATCCTGGATTATCCAGGTGAGCCCATTATAATCATAGAGGTCCTTATAAGGGAAAGAGGGAGGCAGAAAAGACAAACTCAGAAAAGGAGATGTGATGACAGAAACAGAGAGAGGGAAATGGGAGGAGCCTACCCTGCTGTCTTTGAAGGTGGAGGAAGAGGCCATGAGCCAAGGAATGCAAGCAGTCTAGAGAAGATGAAAACGTAAGCAAACGAATTCTTTCCCAGAGTCCCCAGAAGCAATGCAGAATTGCCGATCCATTTTAGACTTCTGACCCCCTAGAACTATGATATAATAAATTTGTGCTGTTTTAAACTACAATGTTTGCGGTCATTATAGCAGCAAGAGGAAACTTGTGCAGCAGGCAACAATAATAAAGCATAAAGTTATTATAGGAGAAATATATCAATGTTGAAGGCATGTTTAAGAAGGATTTATTAAGCTAATCCAAGAATCCAAGAAGGGCTGCTTGAGGAAGTAATATATAACTTAAGATTAGAAGGATAAATGAAATCAACCAGAAAAGAGGAGAGCTGCAGAATATTCCAGAGAAGGGAAACATGACCCAAAGACTCAGAGGCAGGCAAGAGCAACTTTTATTTTAAAGAGTTAGAGTAAGTTCAACTGTCTGGACAACAGAATTTGAGATGCAGCATGCATGATGAGGCTACCGCATGTACTAAGTTCAGATCTAAGGGTCCGATTGGTTATGGCATGTTTCAAAGTTTGAACTTTATTGTGAGAGCGATGGGAAAGTTCTAAAGGATTCTAAGCAGGTGAATATCATAATCATATTCTCACGTGTGCACAGCAGAGAGTGGATTAGAGGAGGGATATTGGAAAAAGAAAGGCCATTTAAGAAGAGGTGGCAACCACTTGCAAAGGAGAAGGCTCTTGCTTGGACCTGCAATAAAGAGTAGTATCCAGAAAACAGTTGGACAATAGAATCTAAATGACTTGGCGATTTACTAGATGTAAGAGGTGCCCTGGGTAGGTGGTAGTAGCATTTAAGGAATAGAGAACACAAGAGGAGAATTAAATATAGAAAAGAAATAAGAACATGAGTGCATCTCTCAACATATTAAGCTGCAGGTGTCTATGAAATATACACGTGGAAATGTTTAGTAGCCATTTGGACATACAGAACTGGAGTCTAGAAAAGAAGTTGGTGCTAGAAAAGTAGATCTGTGAGTCATCAGTTTACCAATGGGTTTTGAAGCTTTGGGAGTCGATGAATTTCCAGAGCTCCTGGATTAGCTGAATAAATCCTTAACAGTAAGATGGAGAAAAAGACTAGAACTGAGTCATGAAGGTCATCAATGTGTAAAGCAGAAGTATAGCGAAAGCGGCATTCAAAGGAAGACAAGGAGAAGCCAGAGGGAAAAGGGGCAAACCAGGACAAAGTTGTACCAGGTGAGGTAAGCAACTAGAGGTTCATGAAGAACAGATTTCAACAGCATCAGAGGCTGCCAAGAAGTCAAGCAAGATAGCTCAACAGCGTTTCCAGTTTGCAGTGTATGGGCATTGATAGCATGTGTGAATGAGGTCAGTGGTATATTGCAAGAAGAGATCAAATTGGGTGAATTCAGAAAATTGAGACAGAAAAAATAGATCACACTTTCAAGAGTAGTTTGACTGTGAAGGGGAGATGAGAGTAGGGTTTGCAGAGGTAATTTCGATTGAAAAAAGTTTCTGTCCTTTTTTTTTTTCCTTTGTATTGCTGGGAAACCATACTTAATGAAATGCTGGTGAGACGCAACCAGAAGTGAAGGGGAAATTCAAGTTGCAAGCAGTTGGACGGTGGGAATTTACTGTATTTTTCTGAATAATCTAGAGTGGAAAGGTTCCAGAGTTCAGGTGGATAGTGGGTCAGTTACACAGATGGAAATTCAAATTTCCACCCAACAGGAAAAAGGGAAAGATGGATGCAGCTTGTAGCCTAAACAGTAAAAAGTCCAAGAGTTTTCCCCCAATGATTTTAGGTAATCTTCTTGACTTGGGGGAGGAGATGGATGAGCTGGAGATTTGAGCAGAGTTGGAAAGGTTTGACATAGTATCTTGGAGAAATGGGAATTGAGTGGTATAATGGAAAGCTCATAGGGTTCACAGACACTATTGAGAGCCTGGGCAAGATTAACAATCATGAGTGCATCTGGTACAGACTGCCCCTCTGTGTGACATTCTTGAGCAGTGTACAGCAGAGTTTAGCAGCACTGCTGCATGCATAAGGAAAAACTGTTACTGTAGATGATTTTTTTTTTGCACAAAATGATCAAGAATAGTCAGGCATTGAATGCTCCGATATTGGCAAGAAAATAGTTGAAGATCTTCGAAAGGCCTGGCCTTCATGTTTTCTCCTTTGACAAATGCTGAGCCCCTTCTTATATTATCCTGTTGTTCTTTTAGGATTCAAGATGCAGGATCTCAAAATGAAATGCCTTTTAAGACTCTACTATAAATTAATAAGCTGCATCCCCTATCAAAAATATATAGAAAATTGAAAACTTTAGCTAATTATGACATATGTGTGTAGCTTATGCAGTAATGTTGCCATTACTGTTATATTGCTTTACATAGTTTGCCATTTAAAAATGAAGTGTAGTATGATACGCAAGTGCATATGTATTTATCTAAAACATACTTTAAATGTATCTATCATTTTACCACAGATGTCAGTGTACAGCTGTGTCTTTATCACCAATATACATGAGGACAATAATGTGAAATACTGTTATTCTCATGCAGAAGCCTGCATAAATCTTCAAGTGTGTGTTCCCCTTAGGATTTTATTTTATTTTTTTTAAATTTCCATTTCTTGAATTTTGTTACATCTCTAGCTGCTCATTTTAATTAAACTTAAATGTAAAAATTAAATCTCTGCTGCTAAGCTGCCTGGCTGGGAGCCCAAATAACACGTTTTCTTCTCCTCATCCCCTGATCACATTAGCAAATTAAACATAAATAGAAGGAAAAGCGTCCTATAAATGAAAAGGAAGAGTGAGCTCTCCAATTATATCTTATGACCACTAATTCTTTATGCTCTCACAGAAAGAGGTTAATGCATGAATATCACTGCTACTTATCTTCATCTAAAAATTAGAAAATATGCAGACAGGCTCGAGTGAACCACCACGTGGCAGAGCAGGACAGAGCTGGTCCTGAGCAGCAGATGCCTAGGCAGGGGACATAGATATGTCTATGCAGCTAGATATGCCATATTATTTGCACCAATGGAATATGAACAGAAGTAACGAGTGACACTTCCTAGGAAAATTATTAAGAATCAGATGTATTTTTCCTTCCTGATTGGTTCCCTTCCTGATCTATTAGCTGGAGAAGAACTAGATTCTGGACAAGATAGTGCCACAACATAGAACAAGTCTGGGTCCAAGTAAAAGATGAGCCCATTTAAGACACCTGCTGTGGATCTTCATGGGAGAAAACAAATATATCAAGCCCCTGGGAATCATTAAAATAGATGCCCTCAAGTCTCCTGAGCTGTGCATTCACTGATAATCTCTTAGATATTCCTATAGACAATTAATCTGATTAAATATATGTTGGTTATAACCATTTTCAAAGCTAAATTTATTTCTAAATTCAGAGTGCTTCTTAATATCTAATAAAAGTGTTTTCTTTTTATGATTTGATTTTTAGTGTAGTTTACTGATTATGTTATTACAGTTGTCCTACTTTTTCTTCTTTTGCCCCCCTTTGCCCAGTACCCCCTCTCCACAAGCAGTCCCCACTTAGTTCATGTCCATAGGTCATGTGTACAAGTTCTTTGGCTTCTTCATGTCTTATACTACTCTTAAGATCCTGCTCTCTATTTCGCACCTGCAAATTATGCTTTTCAATCCCTATACCTTTTCCCCCTTTCTTCCTTTTCCCCTTCCCAGCTAATAACCATCCAAATAATATCCATACCTATGATTCTGTTCCTGTTCTGGTTGTTTGCTTACTTTGTTTTTATTTTGGAGGGAATTTTTTTAGATTCAGTTGGTGATAGCTGTGAATTCATTGCCTTTTTAATGTTCATAGTTTTGATCTTCTTCTTTTTCTTAAATTAGTCCCTTTAACATTTCATATAATAAGGGCTTGGTGATGATGAATTTCTTCTGCTTTACCTTGTTTGGGAAGCACTTTATCTGCCCTTCCATTCTAAAGGATAGCTTTGCTAGATAGAGTAATGTAGGTTGTAGGTCCTTGCTTTTCCTCACTTGGAATTGAATATTTCTTGCAAGTCACTTCTTGAATGCAAAATATCTTATGAGCCCTGGCTGGGGTAGCTCAATAGATTGAACACAGGCCTGTGAAGCAAAATATCTTTTGAGAAATCAGCTGAGAGCCTTATGGGAACTCCTTTGTAGGTAAGTAACTGCTTTTCTCTTGCTGCTTATAATTTTCTCTCTTTATCTTTGACATTTTAATTATGGTGTGTATTGGTGTGATCCTCTTTGGGTCCAACTTGATTGGGAGTCTCTGTGCTTCCTGGACATCTATGTCTATTTCCTTTGTCAAATTAGAAAAAATTTTTTTCATTATTTTTTCAAATAAGCTTTCAATTACTTGCTTTTCCTCTTCCTCTTCTGGCATCCTTATGATTCAGACATTTGCGCATTTGGAGATGTCCCAGAGTCTCCTTATACCATCCTTTTTTTTTTTTTGAATTCTTGTTTCTTCTTTCTCTTCTGGTTAAATGTTTATTTCTTCCTTAAGTTCCAAATTCTTGATTTGAATCCTGGCTTCCTTCCCTTCATTGTTGGTTCCCTGTAGATTTTTCTTTAATTTCACTCAATGTAACCTTCATTTCTTCTTTTATGTTGTTGCCATACTCAATGAGTTCCTTGAGCATCCTGATCACCAGTATTTTGAACTCTGCATCTGATAGGTTCACTATCTCTGTTTCATTTAGTTCTTTTTCTGGGGTTTTGTTCTGTTCTCTCANGCTGGGGTAGCTCAATAGATTGAACACAGGCCTGTGAAGCAAAATATCTTTTGAGAAATCAGCTGAGAGCCTTATGGGAACTCCTTTGTAGGTAAGTAACTGCTTTTCTCTTGCTGCTTATAATTTTCTCTCTTTATCTTTGACATTTTAATTATGATGTGTATTGGTGTGATCCTCTTTGGGTCCAACTTGATTGGGAGTCTCTGTGCTTCCTGGACTTCTATGTCTATTTCCTTTGTCAAATTAGGAAAATTTTTTTTTCATTATTTTTTCAAATAAGCTTTCAATTACTTGCTTTTCCTCTTCCTCTTCTGGCATCCTTATGATTCAGATGTTTGCGCATTTGGAGATGTCCCAGAGTCTCCTTATACCATCCTTTTTTTTTTGAATTCTTGTTTCTTCTTTCTCTTCTGGTTAAATGTTTATTTCTTCCTTAAGTTCCAAAATCTTGATTTGAATCCTGGCTTCCTTCCCTTCATTGTTGGTTCCCTGTAGATTTTTCTTTAATTTCACTCAATGTAACCTTCATTTCTTCTTGTATGTTGTTGCCATACTCAATGAGTTCCTTGAGCATCCTGATCACCAGTATTTTGAACTCTGCATCTGATAGGTTCACTATCTCTGTTTCATTTAGTTCTTTTTCTGGGGTTTTGTTCTGTTCTCTCATTTAGGCCATATTTCTTTGTCTCCTAAATTTGGCAGCCTCCCTGTGTTTGCTTCTGTGTATTAGGTAGAGTTGCTTTGACTCCCTGTCTTAGTAGTATGGACTATTGTCAAAAAGGCACCTGTAAATTGTGTTGGAAGGAGTTTTAGGTAATCACCAGGGTGAGGCAACCCATTTCTCCACTTTGTGGCTTTGTGTGGGGCGGAAGGCTCAGAGAAGGGACTATGCCACTGTCTGGCTTCTGGGGGTTTGCCCAGCGTTTACCCCATTTCCTGTTGTTTCACCCACTCCTGTAAGTGGCTGGCACTCTTCCAGCTGTTACCCTGGTGTTGAATTCCAGAGTGGGTGGGTTTGTGTATGTTTGAAAACCATGTAGGACCTTTATGTGAAGTTTTCTGAAAATCTGGCAGTTTCTTCTACCACCTCAAGCCCCACTAGTTTTTATAGCCAGAAGTTATGGGGACTTATCTTCCTGGCCCTGGAGCCCTGGACTGTGCAGTCTGGCCTGGGGCTGAGATTGCTTGCTCCCAAGATATCCTTCCTGACTTGTATCTGCCACATGTGAATATGGAGCTACCCTTGCCTGTCCTGCCACTGCTATTGGCTCTCTATGTCATACCATGCCTCCTCACCTCTCCACCCCATCTCCACGTCTCCACCCCTCCTAACTGTTTGCATGAATGAGGCTTCTTTAAATGTTTGGTTGCCAGACTCCCATACCATCTGATTTTCTGAAATATCTGGGTGTTGTTTTGAAATTTAGTTTAATTCCTTTTTGTTGTGTAAGTAGGCAACGTGTGCTTACCTATGCCTCTACCTGGACCAGAAGTCTCTCAAAAGTGTTTTGTTAATGGCAGACATAAACTTACTTACTTTAAAACCATTTGGGACCTTTAACATAAAGGTTAAGATAAATATAAATGTCTCAGAAGGTAGAGAATGGAAATTTTGGCCAGAAAAATAAGAAAATTACTTTTCCTACATTCAAAAGTGGACTTAAAGGTATATGTATTTAAAATAACTCCAAAAGCTTGAGAATGTAACTGTAAGTTTGTCAAACTAATTTAAGACATATACATATCTGACAGGAGTATTGCTTTTCTCAGGCCTCTTTCATAATGCAATATTTGATTCTTATAATGCCTCAGGTAAAAGGGACATTTATTTCATAAGCACAGAAACGAGAACTGTGAATACATGTTGTCCAGTTAGAAACAAAAGTCTAAGGCTAAATCACATCCCTCATCAGCATCTAGGAAAGTTGTTTTAGAGATTTTTTGTAATTTAAAAAAAATATGTTTATTGATTGAAGAGAGAGAAACATTGATGTGAGAAACATCCATTAGTTGCCCCCTATAAGCACCCCAACCCAGGGTCAAACCAGCAACTGCAGTATGTGCCCTGACTGGGATCAAACCTGCAAACTTTCGCTGTCTGAAACGACACTCCAACCAACTGACCCACCCAGCCAGGGCTAAAGATTTTTGCCTTTTTTCCCCAGTAAAAATGGTTAAGTTACAATGCCTAAGGTGGGAACTAATCCTGAAACCTCTACTCAAGAAAGCTGAACCAGGAGAAAAGACATAGGCAAGGGCCAGGGAACTGACTTCCACATGATTGTGCAAGAAGTAAATGTCCACATTTTAGAGGGTCTGAATGAATCAGGTCATTATATTTGTTCAAATAAGTTCATTGTTTTTAAACTATGTTCAAGCTATATCACCAGGACTTCAATAACTTCTTACCTTACAACAGGCTTTGATGCCAGGCCACAATTAGCCATGGATTCAGAGCCACTACTAGCCTGTACAGATACATGAAACAACACACACAAAAAGGTTTTTTCTTAGGATAAATGCACACTAGCAGTACTGTGTTTGCTTGGAGTGTTACCCTAGAAATGTGCAATCATGCTCAGAGGTTCAACATTGAGAAGCAACCCTGACCATGACTCCACATGGGTTTCTCAGTTAAATCAACCCATCTCAAGATTTTGGCTATTAGGCTCTGGCTGGTATAGCTCAGTGGATTGAGCACGGGCCTGCAAACCAAAGGATCGCAATTTAATTCCCAATCAGGGCACATGCCTGGGTTGCAGGCCAGTTCCCAGCAGGAGATGCATGAGAGGCAACCATACATTGATATTGCTCTCCCTCCCTCCTTCTCTTCCCCTCTAAAGATAAATAAATAAAATCTTTAAAAAAAGATTTTGGCTACTAATATGTGCCAACGTGGGAGGCCACAGAGTTGTTTCTGAGAACATTAACTTGCCGTGGCCCTTCTTTTGCTTTTACCTGCCCTGCCTGCTGCCTTCAATAGGCATAAGCATTTCCTGAATTGCAGTATTTCAGGGCTGCTGTTCCTGTTTTGACTGTGTGTCTGCATGCTGTGCTTCATCACATTGAGATCCAATTCCAGTGCAAAGAAGACAATCTGTGATGGGAACACATGATTTCAATTTTTAAAAAATAACATTTTAGTTACTAAATCTTAACATGTAAAAATGAATAGGCCAATGCATTACCCATTTAAAATCAAAAGAGAAAAAGACTCCTGGGTGTGTCTTCAAATAAGCATAGATGCTAAGGCAATCATCATCTCAGACTATGCAATAACTGATTTTGCCTCTATGTTTCTGGATCCCATTATTTGATTTTGAATATCACCGTCTTGCATTTCTGTATTTATCAGACTGTACTCAACAAGGAAGGCTTTTAAAAAATCTGTGTAATCACCATTGCAAACACACACGTGTGTTCACACAAACACAAAAGACAAAAAATAAGTTTTTTAACAGTAAAAAATTATATGAATTCAAATGTAGTAAATTGGACCATTTTACCCAATGCAAAACATTTTCTGCTGGCAAGAAGTGTTTATATTGGCATAAATATAGAAAATTGTGTAAAAATAGAAATGGCCACATAAACAGGAGTAGTTTTGTTGTTTTGAATGCCCACACCAGAATACATTCTTTTTTAATTTTTCTGGTTTATTTGGTGCTGTTTTAAGAGAGAAGTGATGCAAAGAACTGGGATAACTATCAGTAACATATAAATATAAAGTTATACTATAATAGTACTCTGTAATTGGTATAGGCAAATGATTATGTTACCTCCGAAGTCATATATTGAAGCCCCAACCCCCAAAGTGACTATATTTGGAGATGCGGCCTTTACAGAAGTAACTAAATTTAAATGAGGTCATAAGGAAGAGCTGGTCTAATAGGATTATTATCCTTATACAAAGAGACACCTGAGAGCCACCTCACACAGGCCACTTAAGAATACAGCAAGAAGAGCCCTGGCTGGCGTAGCTCAGTGGATTGAGCGTGGGCCTGCGAACCAGATGATCACGGTTCGATTCCCAGCCAGGGCACATGCCTGGGTTGCAGGCTGGTTCCTTGCAGGCTAACTACCAGCAGGGGACTCACAAAAGGCAACCATACATTGATGTTTCCCTCTCTCCTTCCCCTCTAAAGATAAATAAATAAATAAAAAGCTGTACTTCCCATTTCTTAAAAAAAAAAAAAATACAGCAAGAAGATAGCCACCTGCAAGCTGGAAAAAAAAGTTACCAGGACTGTACACTGTCTATAATGCCAAGAATGTAAGCTTATTCCATTCTAGATAAACATAACTTTATCCTTACAATAAAACTATAGATTCATTATTACCAAGCCCTTATTATATGAAATGCATAAGGGACTTATCTAAGAAAAAGAAGATCAAAGCTATGAACAGTAAAATGACAACAAACTCACAACTATCAACAACTGAACCTAAAAAAAAAAACAAAAAACTAAAACAATTTAAGTGAAAGCTAGAACAGGAACAGAACCACAGAAGTGGAGATCACATGGAGGGTTAGCAACAGGGGAGTGGGAGGAGGAGAGAGGGGGAAAAGGTACAGGGAATAAGAAGAATAAATGGTAGGTACAAAATAGACAGGGGGAGGTTAAGAACGGTATAGGAAATGGAGAAGTCAAAGAACTTATATGTATGACACATGGATATGAAGTAAGGGGGTGGTGCTGGTGGGAGGAAGGTGCAAAGTGGAGGGGAATGAAGGAGAGAAAAAATGGGACAACTGTAATAGCATAATCAATAAATACATTTAAAAAACTATAAATTCTATCTCTTTTTGTTCATACTCCCTATTAGTCAAGGAAAATTTATATTTATTTGGTTACTATAGTAATAGAGAAGCTCATACTATTGAAGAGCTAACAATCAAACTGACTTCAAAAATGGCCGAATAATTGGCTGAGTTTTCTTCTTCACATTCCTTAAAGCTTAGGAAGAGGGTCAGTGTTCTTCTCTTCAGGAAGCCATTTATAGACTAAGATGAGTGTGGCAAAAGAAGCATGGTCAACATTCAAGCACCATATGGTGGTGCAAAAATTCTGTAATGTGGAAAAACCCAAGGTTTATAATTAGTGAATGGCACACAGTGGGGAGAATGTAAATATGTGTGTCAGCATTGAGCCCCAGGAAGATGTATTTGGTTGTTAATTCACAAGCAAATGTGTGCCCCTCTCATCAGTTCTGGTTCATGAAGATTCTAATCAAGCAATTTATCTGGTTCATTTCTCATATGCCCTCATCAACTGAAGTGCAAAGTCTACTCAATAGCCAGAAAAGATGAGATCAGCCTTGAAAATAAGTGTTGGCCCATTTGCCCAAGGCCCAAAAGAAACCAGGGTGAGACAAAGGAGATCAGCCTCTTGGACTCTTTCCCATAGTTCCACAGCAATATTTGAAAGGTAAAACTTATAGTTAAGCCATCCCTACTACTGCCACCCAGTGATGAAGTTGGTAGATATCTCCTTTTTCATTTCTTGCTGAATTATATGTTTGCATATTTGCCTTAGCATTATTTCATGCCATCACTCCCATTAGAAGCCCAGAATCTGTCTTAACCAGTATATGAACATCATAATTCTCCCCTTAAGACTTAAAAGCAAATCAAGGGGTGAAAGGGCTCCATATTTACTTTCAGTGATGATTTACTTAGATATATAGAACAGAATATTGAGTTATATGTATTAAAATGAAGATAAACAGCACATCAAAAGAGAAATTTGAAGTCAGACGTGATGTCTGTACATATGTGTTCAAATCAGACATCCATGGACTATACCATGGCCCCGATTTTCCAAAAGGCTCGTTGAAAGGATTTGACATGGAGATTGTATTAACTGGTGCATGCAAATGAGTAAAGATGAATCTGTGACCAGCTGTTCATTCACACCCAATGCTATCACACAGAAGGACACAGACTAAGTCATCAAAGCAGAAAAAAATGCAGAGTGCATTTCCTCTTAAAGAGGTCTTCTTGTTGGCTGAGTTACCTCCCATTTATCCAACTATTTATAAGCACCAAGATTCAAATCAAATTTAGTCCTTAAGTGATTGAAGAAAAAGTTACTGTCACAGGTGGATCCGAAAACAATGAGCACATTGTTAGCAAACAGCAGCCTTTCCCGCTTCTTACTCAGACAATGGGCGCCATCACCAAACCAGCCCTAGTGTGATCTGGAGTACCTCTTCATTTGCCTCTTTCTATCACATTATAATGAAAACTGTCATAATGTGACACTTTAGGCCTCTTTAGGCACTGAGCAATCTCTGATTTATCAAAGTGCCATCTTGTGAAGAACTAAAAAACCCTGTCTCATCAACAACCAAAGCATTTTACATTAAAATATATTCTCTAATCACCTCTAAAATTAATTTACCATGATGGTTTCTTCAAAGGAAAATAAAAATAGAGAATGTTTTCAGAAATTTTGCTAGTTGGTATTTGGCGAGTGTTTGAAGGTTATCTCAGTGAAACAAAACACAGTATTTTAACCCTTTCAAGTGTAGTTCTTCATTCAGAATGAAGTTCAAGTCCAACTGATTGGTGACATATTCTGCACCCAGATGCCTGCCTGCAGGTCTTGGCTGTACATCAGGAGGCCACTACACCTGGGAACACGGACTTCAATACCCATTCCAGGCGAGGTCCTGAGGTTTAAGAAGCCTGGGAGACTAGTGGGTGTGAATTATCATCTGCTTTTGAGATGCTAATCTCAGGATGAGGGAGGGAAATCGTAGGACATGCTCAAACAAAAGCCCCAGACTCTCCAAAACAACCATGACTCTGAAAGACTAGAATTCATTAAGGTCCCAGATAAGGTCAGAAGAGAGAATGAAAGCATTTGAAGACAATGATAGAAATGGAGCCAGTTCTGTACCTAAAACAGGGTAGTTGTCTTTGATTTAAGAGGAAATCATGATCATGGTACAGAGAGGGAAAGCACTGGTCTGGTGATAATATTTAAGATGTGGCTATACATGATCTTGTTTGCGAAGTTTAATCAGCAGGGACTTCCAACTGCATAAACATTCTGCTTTTCAGTTTTTCTGCACTGAAGTATTCCTGCGGTGAAGGACGTGAACAAGTCCATCAAGGAGAATTGAGCTGGTCGTCCTTGTTTTATTAGAAACATACATTCAAAATGTTTGTATACCATAGCCTATGTGCCAGTGTTTGTTTTGATATAAATATATTTTCAATTAGATGGTCATGCTCCTTGACATGGTAGACTAGCTTATCTTATTTACCACTGTGTCTCCCAAACCTAGCCTAGCATAGAGTGTATACTCTTAGTAAACATTTGCTGCACATATGATAAGACTCTGGGAAGATGCGGATTGATCAAGCTGGGGTTTCTCACACACACACTCCCTAGAACACTAATTGTAACCTCTGACAGTAGATTATTGTGACAGGACGTACCTGTGGTCACAAAAATTTCTGCTGGTTAGACACAATAGAAAGCAACCTTTATGTTTTCCAAAAAGAAGGTGACTGGACCTATCCCTTCAATTGTGTCATGAATTGGGGATCAAGTGTCAATGGCTCTGGTGGTGGGCAGCAACATTTGTCCCAGAGCAAGGTGTTATCACTTGTGTTTATAAAATGGGTCTTCATACACAGTGGCCTGGTTGTATACAGCTTTTCCAGTGTTCGCTCTTTATACTAAGCCTTCTATCTGCAGACTCTAAAACAGAAATGCTCTATCACGCATGTGTACTGAGTTTGGATATTGGAGCTGCCTCAGCAACACACCCTTAGGACAGAACCGCACAGCAGGGAACAGGCAGCTTCCAGATGTCTCTCACCACAAGGTGGAAACAGATTTGGAATTTACGGGTCAAGGCATACGGACAAGAATGCTTTATTAACTATGTTTCCATTTGCATATTGTAGCAAATAATCTAAAAAAAACCTCTTCTTCTGGTGTGAAAGTTGTTATCATTCACTTGAATTACAATAGAGCCTGGAATTTTCTTTTTCTTAACCTGGTTGACCTCGGTCTTTGTTGCAGTGGTTGTCAGGTGTAACTCTGAGCTTTCGAATCTTTGGAGTCCCCACACACACGTTGTCAAAACAGCTTTTACAGAAGAGGACTGCTAAATTGTTCCAAAGCTGATCCAGAAAAAAATTTTAGTGAGCAATGTGATTTGACTTATGAGAGAGCTCTGAGCAAACTGAATAATCTTTGACAGCACACCCCCCTCCCTTATTACCACCACTGCCTTGCAGGTAAGTGATAAACAGTTAGCAGCGACAGTCACAATAGCTATCACTTTTGAGTGTTCGCTACGTGCCAAAGAATGGATAGGGTCTTTATATGGATCTCTCATCTCATACTTATAGCAACTCTATGACGCTGATGATGTTATCATTCTCTTCTTTTGATAGACAACAGTTGGGGGATTTATTTAGCACCATGCCAAAGGTTATCTAGGCAGTAAAAGGCAATGCTGGGACTCCAACCTAAACAGTCAGACTGCAAAAGCTGAGCTGTTAACGACTTCAGCCGAGACATTCAACTGTAACTGAAGATGAAGCTTCTTATATAAGTTTACAAAGCTCTTTGGAAAAATAAACCTGTTGTCTCATTTGCTTCCTGGCTGCTCCGGAGGCGGTGTTAGCCAGCCCGCGAAGTCTACACCCCTCAATTACAGTCTCCATTCTTAACTGCAACATTTCGTTCTAGCTTTGGTAACCATATCATTTTCTTATTTTTATCACCTCAGGTTTTATTGTACTAGTAAATAGAACTGAAATTAAATATTCATTAATATCCTGAAATAAATATAACTGAATGAGGATGAAATGGTACATTGAGCCATTCATTTCATTAGATGGAATGTTAAGAACCATTCAAGGGTTTTCTTTAGCAAGCTTTTCAGAGCAATAGCCTCACATAGACTAGATTATTTTATATTTTGTTTTTAAGTGATTAGTCTCTGTGCCTCCTTTCATCCTTGTCTGTTCTCACAGTTTTAGTTCCAACTGGAACTAAGCAGTCTCTTCTTCAAGAGTAGATGCAAAAACGTCAGCCATATGGGGGTGAGCAGTTGGTGTTCATGACACGCAAGAATCAAATGACCAGCCATCAGGATCAGGTTCTTCTACAAAAAGAAACTGTGGTGATTGGTTTTTATCCCTCTTCTTTCTGTTGAAGCCAATTTGATTTCCCCATATAATTTCAGGTTGGGTTCTTTAACTTCATATATATGTAATTGAAGCATATTGTATTTTCTTTTTTATAAACCAAACGATAAGCCCTTTTAAGTACCACTGGGATTCAGCTTCTAGAAAGATTGCCATCTCATTTTCCTGATTTATCAAAGCTGCTCTGAGGTAATTTTATAAAGCCTGTTAAAATTAAAGTAACCCCTAAAGCAAGGCATGCACTTTTTTCTCTACCAACAACTCTTTCTCAGGCAACAATGAATGTTTACCAATGCTCATTTTCTTCTACATGTTTGTGCATTTTTCTTCCAAATGCAATATAAAAAACACATGTCATAACCCTTTCATATGCATATTAACGTACCTTTTCAAATACCTTTTGCTTTCTGCATGCTTAAAACAAGCTCCCACCCAAAGTGGCAATGGTTCTTAAACTGTCACATGTAGCAGAGTGAATGGGAAAGCTTCTGATGCACCGAACTCTGAGTCCATCTCTACGCCCACCTTCTCTCCCTAGTTTCTGTTTAGGCATGTCTGGGATGAGGCCACAGTTTCTAACAGTGAATGTTCTTGTGACTCTGATGCTGCTGGTCCAGGGAATACACTTTGAGAACCCCTATTCTAGAAGAGGAGTCCACAAGCATTTTCTATAAAAAACCAGACAGTGTTTTAGACTTTGCGGGCTATATGGTCTGTGCAGCCAGAAACTGTTCAAGTCTGCAGTTGGAGCATGAAAGCAACCAGGCAGTAGATAAACCAATCAGCTTGACAAGTTTCCAGTAGAACTCCATTTATAGGCACTGAGATTTGAATTTCACATAATAGTTCACATAATTTCACATAATATTCCCCAAAGATCTATGGAAGTGGCAAATACAGACCTCATACAAAAAGGGTTTGTGACATTATCAATGTTTCCAGAAGGCTCATTTTTACTACTACTACAAAAAAACAAAACAAGTTGAAATTTCCACTCACTATGATCACTCCAAAGAATAATTTTGCCAGTGGATAGATCGAGTTATTTATCATTTATTAGAGTTTCCAGATACCTGTAAGTAATAGAGTCTGAGTGCACTTAATTGGGGAAACTAGTTTTGAAATTAACAGAATGAAATAACAGAAAATAAGGATCATTCTTTTTAAGAAGGTCTAATCTCATTCACTGTGTATAACTTAATATTACAAATTGATAGTAGTTAAATATGCATCCATATACATACAATAGGTTTAAGAATTTAAACATCTGTCAATTTTAAAAGAATCAACCAAAAATAGTTTTTAAAAACTCTTTAAGTCAAAATGTTTTTGAATGACAGTATTATTGCAATAGCCAATTTTGCGGAATAGCCAATTCCACATGCATGTTTAATTGCTATTCTAAAAACTGACCGGACTAAGTGACCAAAATACTAGCATGGTCCATCAGTTTATAAGTTATTCTTTTAAAATCACTCTGCTATGTCTAAAAATTATTTTTATTAGTAAAAATGCCATATTACTCACCAAGCATATTTTTGACCCCTTAATAAATGATTGTTATTTCTACTGCTACATGAGAAACTGTCTGGAAGGCTGGCTTCTCATTTAAATAATTAAGTTTTGGGGTGGTTGTTTTTTTTTCCAGAATTTCAACGATATCTTATTTAAGCATGTGGGTGCTGAATGAGTTGATCTCCAAAGTCCCTTTAAGCTCTAAAATAAATTAGTTGTAAAGATCTATTTGTGATGAGTATAAGCCCTAATCGAAGGGAAAAGTCTTAAACAGTGGTGCTCAAATTCCAGTGTCCATAAGAATCACCTGGGGTTCTTGTTAAACCTGCAGGCTCCTTCCTGAGCCTCAGCCAAGAGCTTCTTCCTCAAGAGGTCTAGGACCCTAACTATTTAATTTAAAATGGTACTCTAGGTAATAATTCTTACCTGGCTGGGCCATGAATCACACTTTGAGAAACACCAGCTTACTCCAACCAAATATATTGAGCTAGAATTAAATAAAAGAAAAATTAACCAATGCGCTTTTGGCCATGCACAGCAGTGCTAATGTAGCTACCCGAGAATAACAATCTCGGTCACAGAATTCAACAGGCATGACGTTCTGGTTCACTTCTGTTCAGCATGAGGAATTATGACTTGTGGAAATGGCCTATCAAACCCGCTCTTTGAGCCCTATTTAGGGTCTGGCATAATTGAGGACTCCGAAGTGTGGGTAGTTTCCCTTTTTTTAGAGGAAAGGCTATTGGTGGGTGTGAAAGTCTATATCATGGTGGACTCAAGCCCCTTGTCACCCTGTTCTCCCTGCTGGTTCCAGGGCAGGACATGCTCAATCAGGATGATATCCTTGGGATTGCACTGACTGGCAATAGATGACTCTGTTCATTACCATTTCTCACATGTGATTTGATTTTTGTTGGGCTCTACTGGCAAGTACCTGTTCCCTGACGGAAAATCACAGGTACCAGATGATCCTATCAACTTGAACAGGGAAGAAGTATGTGGCCATGATCCTGATCTTTGCTCCCAAGACTCAGTTCTGTTGCATTGCCTTCAGTCCCTGTTAAGACGTCAAGCCAAAGCAGCTAACTCCCCATAACCTACCTTAGCCATGAAGACATATCTCTATTTATTTCCTCCTAGGATTCCCTCTAAAAAGTCAGTTTCCTATTATTATTGGTCCGGGAGCATTTTTTTCATATTTGGGAAAGGGGGTAGAGTTTAATTCATATTTTGTAACATTTACATTTAGCTTAAAAATTCAATTATTTTGATAACCAGTTATTGCCAACTGATTCAGAGGTATCCTTAATTATTGCATGTTCTAGATTAAAAGCATACTTACTATCTAAGCCTAAGGAAATGCAGTGTACCTTTCTTTTCTCCCAAGGAAAACCATCATAAACAATAATCACAGGAAGTCCTCTGTACTCAGCGTGTCACCTACTAACTTTCAATCATTTTCTAGAGACAGTGGTCTCAAAGAGAACTTTAAGAAACCTTTACCCATATTTGATGGAACACATACATTATCTGGTTTACTTAAGTTGTGTGTTCACTAAATTGGAAGGTGATTCACAGTGGCCCACATAGATAAGACACACAGCAACGCATGCTTAGGTTCTTAAGGAAAAACAGAATCTGAGCTACATCTTTAAACTGTTAGTAATGTATCTGGAATTTAAGCTATCAGGCCATGGCTTTCAATGATATTAACCCATGCAAATCACAATAATCCTCCCTCCAAATATTTTTTGAAAACATTGCTTGTCAAGTTTCAGAATATCTTTAAAATGATAGATTTCTCAAGTGGCAAAGTGGTATAGTTATAATCATAACATGATATGAATACTTTTAAGATGTGAGGAAAAGATTTTCTTATGCTTTTCATGACAATATTGCTTTTTTTGATATACCAAATTGCCATTAAGAGATATTTCAAATCACTTCAATAAATCTTAAAGTGATTTTCAGATATCACTTAATGTTTCCAGTTGACATAACAAATGAACCATTTCAGATTTCATTGAAAGCTCTTTAGTACATGTCAGCAGACTATTTTGGAACAGTTTCAAACAGTGACAAATTGCAGTAAATCACTTCAAGGCAGCTCAGCACCACTGCCACCGTGACAAGGGAGAACACGCGGCTTTGTGGATCACAGGAGCCCGCATACCCACCGGTGTTGCGAGAGAGCGGAAACAGCAAACAAAAAGCTGTCAGAGTGGGATGTTCCCTTTCCTCTAACTCCATTTTAGTTAACATGTATTTTAGTGCTGACACATTAGAAGAAGCTGTGATAAAGGAAAGGAAATACTCTCTACATTTATTTATTAGACACTTGGCTGCGCTGCTGAGGTATCACTGCCATGTTGAAAGAGTTGACCTTCGAGAGAGTGTGCCGTCTAGCTCCATACACAGAACATCTGCTCCTAGAAGGGGAAAAATATTCTTTACACTCTCGATGAATGATCACATGAAAAACCCTCCCAAACTCTACCCTAGTTCACTGTTGGTGGGATTGCAGACTGGTACAACCACTATGGAAAACAGTATGGAATTTTCTAAGAAAACTAAAAGTGGACCTGCCTTTTGACCCAGCAATTCCACTGCTAGGATTATATCCTAAGAGCCCTAAAACACCAATCCCAAAGAACCTATGCACACCAATGTTCATAGCAGCACAATTTACGATAGCCAAGAGTTGGAAGCAACCTAGATGCCCATCAGTAAATGAATGGATCAAAAAGCTATGGTATATTTACACAATGGAATTCTATGCAGCAGAAAGAAAGAAGAAGCTACTACCCTTTGCAACATCATGGATGGAACTGGAAAGCATTATGCTGAGTGAAATAAGCCAGGTGTGGAAAGACAAATACCATATGATCTCACCTTTAACAGGAACCTAAACAACAAAACAAACAAGCAAGCAAAATATGACCAAAGACACGGAAATTCAGAACAGGCTGACAGGGACCAAAGGGGAGAGGGGACAGAATTTCAGGGGAAAAGGGGAAGGATTCACAGAAACTAGTATAAAGGTCACATGGAGAACAACTAAGGGGGGTGGAAATGGGAGGGAGTTGGGGAACACGGGGGGTGGGCTGGGACGGGAGTGGGGTATGGAAAACTGTACTTGAACAATAATTAAATAAAAAAGTATTTAAAAAATAAAATAAATTCAATGAAAAAAATCATATTAGATGCCTTGTTTGTCCTTTAACCTTTGCCATATACAAGGGTTAAGTATTTACAAAACTTAAAATGATCAAATTATAGTTTATATTAATTTAATAAATTATTTGCTTAAAGGACAAAACAAAACCCTCCCAAAATCTGATGTCACATGCAATAAATTCAGCATTGTTTATTTCAGATCATTTGGCACAACTAGTCAATTTTTTAATATAATAAGTGAACATGAAAATGAAGACACAAGGGCTGACAGTATCAACTTCTTCTCTCCTCTTAAGTTGGGTCAATTGTTCACTCAAAATTCACTACCAAATTATTGAACAAATTATTTTTTCATCGAATACAATGTTTGGAAATGCCCGGTGTACTAAACTTTCAATATTAAAGACATTCGAAGAGAGCCTTGTTGTGATCATCACCTGTGATTGTTAATTATGCCATTATAAATCATTCACTATTTTTAAAATTACTATGATTAACATCTACATTACCATAAAAGATTTGCTTCCATGATTCTCATTGAAAAGGGTTCTCTTTCAATGCCTGATCTTCACCCAGAAAATATAATAGAAGGTGAGAACTAGTTCAACATTTATTCAGTTTGATGCGGTTAACATGATTAAATAATTACAGTCAATGGAGGCAGTGCAGGGCTGTAGAAGAAACATTGTCATATGAGACAAAATTGCTGAATGCCAATCACTGACTAGCTGCGTGACCTTGAGCAGATCATTTCTCTTTTAATGTATCAAATCCTTTCATTAAAAAATGGGGCAAATATTTTAGACAACTGAAAATAAACATCAAATGAGATGGTCGAGCTAGAAGACTCAGAGTCAAATGGCATAATCTGATCAGGATTTTGTGGGAATTTGATAATGAGACTAGTCACATTGAGAGGAATAGGGACCAAGGCGTTAGTGAGGTGTGACCCTCCCCCTGAAGGTGTGAGGGGAAGAAGTGGTCACTGGAGCCCAGAGAGAAAAAGAGCTGTGTAGAGAGAAAATGCCAAGGTGCTCAGATTCGTTGGAGCAATGCAGTCAGTCCTGGTGAACACCACTGTCTTTGCTTCGGCCAGAGATTGAAGTCACCAGGAAGCCAGAGGCCAGGAAGCCTGACACCGTGGCCCCTCTCAGTGAATGTCCCCCCAGACTGAGCAGGATGCAGAAGGGGAAGAGTCAAAATTAAAGAAGTGAACAGACTATACCTAGGACAAGCATAGCATGCAAAAATACTTTGAAAATATAGACCGCCAGGGAAATTCAATGAAAAGAAGTCAGAAATTCTAAATTCTCTCATTTTCTCTGCTACTGTGATGCTTCAGAGAAATGTTGCGGTTTATTTGTGTATCTGGTGTATGGAAGCTAAAGCATCTGGTTAAGCTGAAAAGGTGTAATGAACATTCCTACAAAATGTTCAAGTACCATGGTCAGGTGAGAGACTGCCGGTACAGAGGAGTCCCTGCTAACTTAGGCCAAGTTTCTAAGCACTGATTTCATAACAGTTGCTGGTGATTCCCACATACCCATCATGGCTTCAGTAACAGTATCAAGTTCAAGGTGTTATAAAGAAGATCTATTATTAAGAATGGGTCTCTCAAATTCATGATGATGCCTGGAATTCATTTTCCATCGACCCACCCATCTTGTCCCTTAGGCTAGTCATTCTCCTAGTCCGGAGGCTGAGTTCCTAAGGGTGCGAGTAGCAGACTTCTCTGAGGGCAGCACCAAACACCCGCTGTGCTGCTCTCCTAGGGCTTTGTGAGCTGCACCTCTACGGAGTTTAAAATTGTAATGGGCCTGCCTTCAAATACTACCTGTCCAAAGCCCACGGTTGTTTTGTGGATCTGCAGGCGGTCTCCACAAGCACAAAGAAAAAGCTGAAGGACTGAATCACGAAGTCTCCTCAGCGTCCCATTTTAATTCCCTAACAGAGCTCCCACTGAGATGATCACTGTGGGGATGGATGTGAATGGGCAGCAATCAAACCGCATGCCTTGCAGACATTACCAAGAGAAATTATTGCTCCCTAGGAGAAAGACATGAGAAGTACGATGGTTATGAGTGATAATCTTTCATAACACACATGGCCTACCTTCAGGTATTCCAGGCTACATAATTATATTTCCCCCAACTTTTATTCACTAAACTGAACTTAGATATATTTGTATATAGCACACACATAGATCAAAAAGTGCTTTTTCATTCTTGATTGTGTACGTCGCTCCATATTCGTCAAAGTAGGAGATTCAGCCCCTAAAGTACGTAACCACCAACCATAGGTGACTGAGGGAAATCATGGGACACATTGAATGTTGTCCTAAATGCAGAATCACAGTTTACTACATTAGAAAATTCATAAACCAACTCTGTGGCTCACTATTTCCGATGCTGGTGAGGTCATCCGTAAAAGGGTTTACTTAGTTCTAAAGTAAAGCAGAGTACACTAACTGCTATAACAAATCAATGAAATTTAGTAGGTTAACACAACCAACAGTTTTCACTTTGGTATGTTATAGTCCAGGTCAAGTTTCAAAGGTGCTCTGTTTCATGAAGTCATTCAAGAACCTAGGTTCTGTCCTGCCTGGGGGTTTCATAGACTTTACCTGAAAGGAAGGAGAAGTGAAAGGAAGAAAGAGTGAGAAGGGGGAGAGGGCAAGGATGAATCCAGTACTCAGAAAATTTAAGTACCAGATCTGAATTATATATAGTTTGCTTACATCTCATTGACACTCAGGCATACGACCCCATCTAACTACAAGGAGAGATGAAAAACATAGTCCAGCTAAATGCCCAGAAAGTCAAGGAAATGAGAGTTGAATATGTAGCATGGTCTCTATCACAACTGTCTTCAGCACTTTATTTTTTAAGCATATCTTCTTGGTAGCAGAATCAGAGAAGTACAAAGGAATGACAGACTCAACCTTTGAAAACTATCTCAGGGTCTTCAGATTCAAAAGCTCTGTGTTGCACATTTCGGATAACAGCTGGGCAACAGGCTCTGCAGGTTCTCAGCGGGGCATCAGTGTGTGCTGTGTACACATACGCTCAGCAGTTAGCAGTACAGGAGGAAATAGGGTGAGGCGTTGTCTATCAGGATAAAACACTGCATTTCGTTACATTTTGGGAAACAGAAAAAGGGTATTTTTTCAAGTATACTAGTACACAGTGACTCAAAGTCTATTAAAGAGCTTTTTCTGTCTTTCCCTTCTAATAGTCTAGACATGTTCTTCAGTGATACAAACTGCTTCTTGACTTTGGTTTCATGATTGTAACCAACCTTCTACTTAAAAAAAAAATCTACCCTCTTCATCAAAGACAGGGGGAGACATACCAGATATCCCCCCATTTCTTTAACAAATAAAAAAAATCATAAGACAATGAGAGTATTAGAGTGCTACAAATTTATCCTTTTTGTTCTTTTATATTCATTTTTATAGGAATTTGTCTGAATTAGCAAATAAGAATCTTCTTGAGTTTAGGATAATTCATCAAGAACTCCTAGTCAGCCAGTGCAATCTTGTAAAATAGAGGAGAACCAACTTTGGATTTGAGATCTGTGGATACCTCTCCTGCTTCTCATACTTACTGGCTATTGGGTTGAACAATAACTTAGTAAAGATAATTTAATAAAGCTAAACATTACCATATCATGCTACTGCTTAATGCCTACTCTCGTTATAAAAACCAAATACGATATTGAATAAATGAGAACTATTAGTAACTTCAGCCTACACTGGTAGCATTAAACATGAAACAGTCTAATTTGTTCATTTTTCAACACATTTACCGATGCTTATTAAAATATAGACCTGTTGATTTAGTTCTATCTTAAAATTCTAGGCCTATATTAAAATATATAGCATAAACTCAATTGACTCATGACACAAAGATGGTCAAAACAAGCTAAGAAATATTCTTTCAAGCTGTGGTTCTTAGCCTTTCCCTCCCACCCAAATGAAGATGTTATCTTCTCTTTGCACAATGGCTACTCCGCAGTTTTGAAATGATACAACATGTATTAGAGTACAAAATGTGGAAAACTGTCACTGGTCACTTTTTTCAATTTTTTACTGTTTTTCTATTACAGTTGTCCCAATTTTTCCCCGGACAAGTCACTTTTAAAACAACTACAGAGAAATATTTTCTGATTTCATGAATTTCTGGTAGAGTAATTTTTAAATAAGAACTGCCTCTTCTTCATGGTATGTGTGAGCTTTATGTATAAATGGAACTAAAGAATGATGATGATGATGATGGTGGTGGTGATGATGATGATGATAGTTTTATCTAACAGTCATTGGGAGCTTTTCTGTGCCAGGTACATAAGTGAGGTCACATTACACAACTGCACTTAATTAACTCTTACCACATCTCAATGTGAGCCCCATTTGGGAGATAAAGCTGAGTCTTAAAGTGGGTAACTTAATTGCTCTTGCTTATTTCTTTTTTTAGTTCTCATATCAAATAGTCACATTTGAGAAAGTTTGTAGGTATGCAGTGTTCCCATGAAAAAAATGCATTTGATTCAGCAGGTGTTAGTCATCTGTCTTGAAAATTCAAAGCCTATCCTAGGAGAAGGGGCTTGATCTTTAGCATCAGGCATATCTAAGTAATGGCCCAGCTCCACCCCCTGCCAGCTGTGTCATTTTTGGCAAGTGGACAAATGTCTTCAAGCCTGTTTTCTCAACTGCAAAATAAAATAAGAAGATCGACTTTGTGAATTCTTTGGGGGGAGAGTCAGGGTATTATATACAAGAGCAATACTCAAGAAATGGAAGATGGTATTATTTAAACCTGAGCTGGAGCCAGATATAACAAAGATAAGGAACTCCTTACTTCCCTTCACATCATAAATGTTCCACTCTTGCGAGATGGATTGATGCGCCAGGAATTCAGTTATAATGCACCTTCAACAGAAGCCTAGTGTACTGCCAGAGCACAGAAAGGGAAAGATTAATTCCTCCTTGCTTAACGTTTTTCTCTAAATTTTGTGATATTAAATCAACTAAACTAGTTGGAAAATAATTCCAGTCCTTGATCATAACGTTTGATGAAAAAAGGCAGATTTTAATATGCACTCATGGTTATTCTATAGAGAGTTAAAGAAACTAACTTCATACCCTCAGAGATATTAGGACAAACAGGGAATTGCATATCCACTGGATCAGTCTCATACACTCATATGTGCAGACAAAAAATATGAGGATACAGTAAATAAGGCTTTTGCAAAAGTTTTTCAAGCAAGTTATTGGTAGCTCTATAATTTCTCAAGACCAGATATGATAGCATGTAGTCATTAGGGTTTTCAAAGGAGAGAAATAGAATGGGAAGTTTAGGCACAGATGACACATCTGGTTTAACACGACAGAGGCCAAATAATGTGACACAGAAAACTTGAGGCTTGTATATGAATTATTGATGCAATAGAAATAAAATTTTGTATACAAAATTGAAATGTACTTATTGTAACAACGGAATCAATACTTACTCTTCAATAGCAATTTGCCTTACTTGCTTGACTCTGCATTTCAGAAACTGTGGAAATATTTTCCTGAGATTCCATTAGCAATGAATTACATTTTGAGACTGTTTCCTTAAAAAGATGATGTTTCATACTTTAGAATCAAACAATAAATAATGAGAAAGTATCACCTCTCTCTTGCTAGACTGCCACTGGAGATCTAGTTGATCCGTGATTGAGCCAGAGAAAGAATAAATCCCCTATAGAGTGACACACCTTAAAAGCAATACCAGATGGTCATTTTACAAATTGAAAATACACAAAATCCAATACTAATATTTGACTCCCAAATTTATTCCATGGTCCTATTCTCTTTTTACATTTATATTAAACTCATCAAATTGACAAACAATAAGGATTGATTTTTGGCCTTTTTTTCCCAAGGAAGTTATCTTCAAGAGCGAATGCATAGCTAACTTACTGACTCATTCTTGAAAACCTTAGAAAGTTAAATGAAGGCACTCTAAATGGTTTAAAATTTAAAAAATTTTAAGATTTTGAAAATTTGCTTTACCCAAGGAGAATTGTTTTATGCACATTAATCATTTTTAATTACATATATTATTATTAGACTTGCTAATCTTTCTCCTAATCTTTACTTCCTGGAATCCAATTAGTTATTGTATATGGAGTGTTCCATTAATTGTGTTTCAACACCATTATCTGATATGTACTCAAAGAACTTCTGATGATGATTTTAAAGTGTTTGTATTTCCCTCTATAAAAATCTATAACTTTAGCCCTGGCTGGTGTGGCTCAGTGGATTGAGTGACAGCCTGTGAACTAAAGGTCATTGGTTGGATTCCCGGTCAGGGCACATGCCTGGGTTGCAGGCCAGGTCCCCGGTAGGGGGTGTTCAACAGGCAACTGCACATTGATGCTTCTCTCTCTCTGTTTCTCATCCTCTTCCCCCCCTCTCTAAAAATAAATAAATGAAATCTTTAAAAAAATCTTTATCTTTATTTGTTAACTTGTATATGTAAATAACCAAAAGGAAAATGTCTTATAGAATGCCACAATCTTATAGTACAGTTTAATATAAAAACTAGCATTACTAAAAACAGATGTCAATGAGAGGCTTAAAAATCAAAGTGAAACTAAAATACTTTAGATCCTAGTACTTGCCACTTTTTCCCCTTTAATATGAACACCAACTCCTTGCCACAGTGAATTTACTCTTTTCAACAGTTTGTAAGGTTGTGAGAGCTGAAAATTCACCTACAGATATCAAAACACTACCTTACAAATTTAATAGAGCTGTTTCATTACCAAAAGAAATAAGTTGCTCTTAAAAATTACTATGTATGTGTGTATGTGTGTGTATATAGACATGCACGCATGTATGTATGGTCAGATAAAGACAAATTCATTTTTTAAATTATTTCAGTTTTCTCCACTACATTTAAAAGTCTGTCATTAGCTAATGAACTTATTCCAAACTATCTACTCAGCCATGGTAAATAAGGGGGAAGATTAAAAAACTTCCTTTTCAATATGAATATTTCTAGTTATGACCAGATGAAGTTATATTCTATATTTAAACTATTAAAAAGTACTTAGTAAAATAATTTCTAATGACATGTCACTAAGAGCCAAGTTTCTAACCTATAGCATAGTTTTACAATATTGTGACTCAAACAACCCTGCATGAAATGAGTTTAGTGTTAGATTAATGTCAGCATCTCTTGGTAATTAAATTCAAACCCAATTGTTTCTCGCTTTAGTGTCCTCTATTATGCTTAGTGTCCTCCTGGGTACATAGCAGAGAAATAAAGCACTGGAAGCCCTGTTTCTCTCTCCAGCACTGTCTTGAGCAGTGGGAACTAGTCGAGAGTCATGTGAGGATCTCGCAGTGGCAGCTACAGCAGGGAAAATGATTGTCATCTCGAATGTCTTCAGACACTGTGTACACACATGGATTTTGTCTGTTTTACTTAAATAATTCATTCCAGAACTAAGGAAGTCATATACTCCTCTGAACCAAATGATCACAGAGGAAGGAACAAATCAATATTTATTTAATGTATATTTCCACGATGTGCAAGGGATTGTACTAAGTACTGGAGGGATGATGTGAAGAAGTGGGAAGTCACTTGAGTCAAACCTATAAAAGCAGAGTAGACAGACAGGAGTCCCTATCTCAGCTTTGCTGAGAATCTGGGCAAAACACTGCCTTTCTTTAAACTTAGTTAAAATTTAAACTCCAGACATGACTTTCCGTACCCTCAAGGAATTTACAATCTGGTTAATACAGACATGTGATCTCAAATGAATGTAACTCAAGGTAAAGCATAACCAGGCTTATGGCAGCCGTTGCTCTGCCAGTGCACAGAGGAGCCTGAAGGAGCTGGTTCTATTGTGAAGGTGCTCCTTACCTCCATTCTCTGCGATAACAGTCTGCGTTATCTCTACAGACTTTCATTTAACAACTGAAATTATTTATTGAACACCTGCAAGTCACTTGGCAGTGTTTTAGGGCCAGGAATGAAAAAAAAACACATACCCACACACTACTTTTTTTTTTAACTTACAATTTTTTTCTCTAAAACACCCTTTGCTTTTCTTTCAATACACTCTAATTCTTAATTCTTTAGAATGAATGGGTCACTCTACATTAAGTGGATACTAAATCAATGTTATCTATTTGACAATAATGTTGATTAATATATAGAGACTTCCATGGTTTACAAAATAAGTGTCCCTGGGGAGGAGGTCGTTAGTGAAATAAATTAGAGGAAACTTGTCAAGTCTGGAGCACCATCAGAAAAAGCTAGAAAGGAGTCTCTAAATATTCAGATTCTGTTCCCCCCAGTCTGCCAGCCATTCCCCGGGCAAATCTCTACAGAAGGGTTCTTTTTGTTGTTGTTTTTTTAAGATTTTATTTATTTATCTTTAGAGGGGAAGGGAAGGAGAGAAGGAGAGAACTATCAATGCATGGTTGCCTCTCATGAGTCCCCTGCTGGGAACTGGCCTGCAACCCAGGCATGTGCCCTGACTGGGAATCAAACCCCGATCATGTGGTTTGCAGGCCCGAGCTCAATCCACTGAGCTACACCAGCCAGGGCTCTACGAGAGTTTTTTCAGTGATTCTAGGGTGGGCTCTGAAATCTGAACTTCACATGCACTCTCCCACATGTTCTGATACAGGAACCACTAAACAAAGGACCCCTTTAGCACCCCTAAAATAACCTTAATTGCATGATTTAAAATGGACTAAGAATAAAATTAATTAGTAAAATATCTTCTGTTGAAATCACTGCTCTCAGATTAGCTTACAAAAACAGGTATTGTCTTCTGATCAAGATAGTGGCATATGAGACATGGCTCCCCTCTTTGTGTAAACACATCAAAATTACAATAAAAATATTTTAAAAAGTGCAACTCAGAAACATCAGATCAAATTGAATGGAAGTGTGACAACTAAGAAATAAAATAAATAAATAAAAACTACATCTATCCAGACTGGTAGGAGGGGCAGAGATGCAGAACAGTCTGGTCTCTCACCCATGGGTGGTAGACAAAAGTTCAGGAGGGATATCTCAGGAGTGAGAAGTCCCAGCCCCACATCAGGCCCCCCAGCACAGGATTTCTGTGCCAGAAAGGTATGTCCCCACAATTCTGGCTGCAAAAACCATTGAGGATTGAGTTGGTGGAAGAAACTTCTGGAGCCCCAAGCATTCTTTTTAAAGAACTCACACACAGACTCACCTACTCAGACTCACTCCCTCTGAGCTCCAGCACCAGGAGTGGCAGCTTGAAGGGCACTAATCACATACTCAGAGAGGCCGAAGTGTCTGGCGTCAGGGTGAGTAGACACCATTGTCCGTTTTCTGAACACTCCCACTGCAAAGCCATAAGCCAGCAGGCTAGTGCCACCATATTCGAGACTCCATCAACCTGGCTGACACTCTTTACCCACCTGGAGATCCCCTCAGACTCCTCCCCACCCAACTTATGGGCCAACCCAAGCTGCTTTTCCATATGAATAACTGGTCTTGGCTCAGGCTTCATAGCTTCCTAAAACTATCAAACAAGTAACAGCTGGACTCAGGGAGCTCCAGGCCATGCACTAGCAGCAGCCGAAACAGTTTTACAGCTTTGCTTCATCTGGGAATCTCCAAGCCCAGTGCAAGTAGCAGCCTTCTCAGATTGCTGTATAGCTCAGGCAGGTGACCTTGGGCAAAACATAGGTGGGGGCTGACCTTGACCTGTACCACCCAGGAAACTCCAGAGCCTGCACACCCAGTGGACAGCTACAGACTGCATCAGAGCACCACCATCCTGCCCCTACACAGCTGATCCTCTATGGAAGGCAGAGGTTGGTGGTAAGTGGCCATAGCCAATCCTTGCAGATGACTGGCTTGGGTAAATTGCTCTCATTGATCTTTCAACAGCAACCAAGGCTCAGCAACAAGAGGGTGAGAAGAGGTTGTACTTAGCCCACATGGAGGGTGTACCTCGAGTACCCAGCTTGGGTGACAGGGGAGGCTGTGCCACTGGGCCCTTCAGGACACCTACTACATTAGGCTATGCTATCAAGACAGGGAGTCAAAGCAGCTCTACCTACTACATGGGATTAAACACAGGGAGGCTGACAAAATGAGGAGACAAAGAAACATGGCCCAAATGAAAGAACAGATAAAAACTCCAGAAAAAGAGCTAAACAAAATAGAGATAAACAATCGATCGGCTACAGAGTTCAAAACACTGGATATAGGGATGCTCAAGGAATTTAGTGAGAACCTAAGTTCCCAGCAGCATAAAAAATCCAGTCAGAAATGAAGGATTTACTAATTGGAATAAAAAACAATTTACAGGGTAACGACAGTCGAGTTGTAGGGTAAATGGAGACAGTCTGGCTTCCTCACCCAGATGTCTGGGCAACTAAGGGAAGCAGTTCCTGATAACCTTGAGAATGGGCCTGATAAGCAGTGTTCTCACAGCCTTAAGACAGGGTCTGATAAACAGTTCCCATAGCCTTAGTGGGCTCCCATGCTCAGAATCCCAATGTGTCATACAATGTGCTCCAGCTTCCTGCGGGCTTCATCTGTATTTAGCATATAAGGGGGTTAGGCACTTCCCCCTGGGGGAAACACAAGGACATGTAGGGACCGGTGACATCCAGTGATATGCAGGGACACACAGCTTGGAGCATGCATGGATCACCCACCCTTGAATAAAGTCATGTCAGACATCCCAGTGGCTCCATGAATATTCTTCTGTCTGCGCAAATCCTGTGAACCTGTCCAGCCTTGAAGGGTGTCAACACAAGAGTAGAGGAAGCTGAGACTCAAATCAATGATTTGGGACATAAGGAACAAAAACCAACCAATCAGAACAACAACAACAAAAAAGAATCCACCCCCCTAAAAAATGAGGGTAGTATAAGCAGACCCTGGGCTAACTTTAAGAAGTCCAACATTCTCATTATAGGGATGCTAGAAAAAGAAGAGGAAGAGCAGGAAGTTGGAAGCCTATTTGAAAAAATAATGAGAGAAAACTTACCTAATTTGGAAAACGAAATAGACATGCAAGTCCAGGAAGCACAGAGAACCCCAATAAGTTTGGACCCAAAGAAGACCACATCAAGACACATAATAATTAAAATGCCATGAGTTAAAGATAGAAAGAGAATCTTAAAAGCAGCAAGAAAAAAGCAGAGGGTTACTTACAAAGGAGTTCTCATAAAACTGTCAGCTGATTTCTCAAAAGAAGTTTTGCAGCAAGAGGGGCTAGCAAGAAGTATTCAATTCAAAGTGATAACAAGCAAGGACCTGCAACTAAAATTACTCTATTCAGCAAAGCTGTTAATTAGAATGGAAGGGCAGATAAAGTGCTTCCCAGACAAGGTGACGCCAAAGGAATTCATCATCACCAAGCCATTATTACATGGAATGTTAAAGGGATTTATTTAAGAAAAAGAAGATCAAAACTATGAACATTAAAAAGGCAACAAATTCACAGCTATCAACGACTGAATCTAAAAAAAAAAAGAGCAAATAACCAGAACAGGAACAGAATCATAGTTATGGAGATCATTTGGAGGGTTATCAGCTGGGAGGGGGACGGGGGAAAATGGGGTCAGGGTCAAAAAACATAATTGGTAGGAACAAAATAGACAGGGGGCTGTCAAGAATAGTATAGGAAAGGGAGAAGCTAAAGCACTTACACTCATGACCCACAGACGTGAACTAAGGAGAGGGGAATTGCTGGAGGGAAGGAGGGTGCCAGGTGGAGAGGGGCAAAGGGAGAAAAGAAATTGGAAGAACTGTAATGGTATAATTAATAAAATATACTTATACAGTAAAAAAAGGTGTCTTCTGTTTCATATATCAAAAATGAAAAAATTCATTACTTTATATGAAAAATTAATATTACTTTATATCAAAAATATTTTTATCACTTATGCAATCTATTCACACTGTCAATGAATTCTAAATTTTGGTATGGTGTTTTTAAAATCATATATCACTTTTTGGTGAAAAAAATTACTTAGCTCTATATATTTGCACACAAATAAGAATGTCTGTACTATATTCGTTCCCTGAATGTGGGAAGAAAAGGATTTGGAATCCACAACATTGCCTTTAGTTAAGTTAATTATGATTGTATGTTTGGTTAAGGGCAAAGTAAATTCAATGAAGCATTAAAATCCAACATCCCTTTAATTAAACTGGAAAGGAGGTGGATGTATTCTTAGACACTGTTTATTTTTATTAATAGAGTGAGAATACTATGTCTCCCAAGAAGGTATGATTTCTGTGAAATGAAGATACATCACTCCAGCTGCATTACTGTCCCATCCAGGTCAGCATTTCAGAACACAGACTTTTAAAACAAGAAATGATAGATAAATCATTATTAATTTGCACACTTACAGATGGTACAAGTGGGCTTAACCTGAATCATGAGGGATCTGCAAAAATTCACAGTGTTCAAAATGATAGTCCCTTACTTAATCTCAGCAGACTAAACAAGCCCTGTGCAACTGAGGGAAATTGTGCAGCTGCCCTTTAAATTAATTAAAGAAAAACCTTCAAGGCCTTTGTCTCACTAACTCTGCATTGTTTTTAAAAATTTGACGTTATTATAAGTCTATTTTAATACATGAATCACTATATATGCATATATGTACATACATATCTATACATATGTCTGTACATATGTATAGATATGTGTGTACATATATACACTTCCCCACTGGTACCTAACTCTCACAGTTTACTAATCTGTCCTGAAAAATATTTGAATTAGCTATTCATGTGCAATAGTTATATCGTGCGACAGAAAGAATTTTTTTACAAAGAAACTTTTTAGGTATATATTGATACTTCAGTTAATTTCAAGTAATACTACATGGTACTCATATTTAAGAAAAATATAAGTGACTATTAGCAAATACCTCGTTCTAAAATGGCAATTATCCCCATAGAGTCTATTATAAATAAAATATATTATATGTATATAGTATGGTGGAGAGTTTTCACAATGATAATAACCAACCCCTACAATCTATTCCATGTGGTTTTATTATTCGAACTCATTGTTTTATAAATAACACTTCTAACATATCTGTTTACTGACTCATTGGTAAACATTTGTGTGTACCATAAAAAGGCAATTGTTTCCAAACAGATTATCATTGACTTCTGGACATGTTATCTTCAAAAAAATATTTTGATTCTTTTACTAAAATTAAAATCTGAATTTAAAAGCACTAATCAAAATAAAACTTAAGATGTATTCTAATAGAAATAGCATAGGAAAATGTGAAGTCATTAAAAAGACAAGTATAAGGTCTTGAGGGGGGGGTTAGTTGTGTTTTTTTTAGGAAACTTCATACTATTTTCCACAGTGGCTTCACCAGTCTGCATTCCCACCAGCACTTGTCATTTGTTGATTTATTGATCATAGTCATTCTAGAAAGTGCAAGATTATATCTCATTGTGGATATAATTTGCATCTCTTTAATGATTAGTGTCATTGAGCATTTTTTCATCTGTTGACTATCTGATGTATGTCCTCTTTAAAGAGGTGTCTATCCAGGTCCTTTGCCCATTTTTCTTTGGGTTGTTTGTCTTCCTGGTGTTGAGTTGTAGAGGTTTTTATTTATTTTGGAAATTAACCCCTTAACAGATATGTCATTGTCAAATATGTTCTCCCATTCAATATGTTTCCATTTCATTTAATTGATGGCTTCTTTTGCTGTACAGAAGCTTTTTAGTTTCATATAGTCCCACTAGTTTATTTTTTCCTTTATTTCCCTTGCCCAAGGAGATACATCAGCAAAAATGTTG
The DNA here is from genome assembly GCF_014824575.4 of Sturnira hondurensis. NCBI lineage: Eukaryota > Metazoa > Chordata > Mammalia > Chiroptera > Phyllostomidae > Sturnira > Sturnira hondurensis. The sequence continues at coordinate 2,440,553 of NW_028091775.1, forward strand.
CTTCAAGAGATGTCTGAAATAGTACTGCCTATATTTTCTTCCAGGATTTTTATGATTTCGTGACTTGCATTTAAGTCTTTCATCCATTTTGAGTTTATTCTGGTGTTTATGTATAGTATAAGTTGATGGTCTAGTTTCATTTCTTTTTCTTGTACCTGTCCAATTTTCCCAACACCGTTTATTGAAGAGACTGTCTTTATTGTATGCTCATGCCTCCTTTGTCAAATATCAATTGACTATAAGGGTGCAGATCTATTTCTGGGCTCTCTGTTCTGTTCCAGGGGCTATATGCCTGTTCTTATGCTAGTACCAGGCCCTTTTGATTACAGTGGCCTTTTGACTCAGCAATTTCCCTTCTGGGAATATATCCAAAGAAACTGAAACACTAATTCAAAAGAATATATGCACCCCCATGTTGACTGCAGCATTATTTGCAATGGCCAAGATCTGGAAACAGCCCAAGTGCCTGTCAGTAGTTGAGTGGATAAAAAAGCTGTGATACATTTACAGGATGAAATACTACACAGCTGTGAAAAAGAAGGAACTCTAATCTTTTGTGGCAGCATGAATGGACCTATGATTATCATGCTAAGTGAAATAAGCTGGTCGGAGAAAAACAAATACCGTATGACCTCACTTACATATGGAATCTAATGAACAAAATAAACTGGCAAACAAAATAGAAATGGAGGCATAGAAACGTGGAACAGACTGACAGCTGTCAGAGTGGTGGGGGATTAAGGGACTGGATGAAAGAAGGTGAAGGCATTAGCCAACAAGCTTATATACATAACACAGACACAGATAACAGTGTGGTAATAGCAGGAGTGGGGGCTTGGTGGAGATAGACAAAGGAGGGAAAATTTGGGATAGAAAGAGATTTTGCTTGGGGTGATGGACATATGATACAGTATGTGGATGATGTTTCATTGAGTTGTACACTTGAAACCTGTTTGGTTTTGCATGCCAATGTCACCCCAGTAGATTCAATTTTTTAAAAAAGACTGGTATATGTAGGATTTGCCCTATGTATCCACTGTTATTCCTTCAAATTATTTTATTTCTTACATCAAACTTTCTGTTTCTCTTCACCCTTCTCTCTTATCCTCAGATTTTCCTTCCATCCTAGAAAAAATCACTGGATGTATTTTTTTTTATTTAAAAGGTTTATCTTGCATCTAAAAAATCCAAGTGACAAAATTCAAATTTGCAAACATAAATGATGATAGAATGAAGTATTCATCATAAGGTCCATTAAAAACAAACTACTTTTAAATGGAGATTTGATTTATATGCAATTTGGAGCCTACTACTGATGCATAAAGTGCTGTATAACTCTATCATCATAAAACTGGCACTTGCTGAGGCCAGTTCATTAAAATGAGTAACCCTGTGTATCTCAGCAACCCAAAAAGATACTCAATCAAACATTTACTTCCTTTGTTTTCAATCCAAGACTTTCAGGTAATCACAAAACAGTGCAATCTGTAGGAAAGACATGAAAGCAAATAATACTATATATTAAGAACTGTCTATGCAGTATTCCTACTTTGGTTCTAGATATTGATTTTTTTGGAATTTACTAGAACACTTTGTTTTCACCAAAAATACCCCCCCCCCCCCCCCGTTTTGCTGGAATTGAAAACCGTTAAAGTAGGAACACATTGAATCAGAAAGACGGAACTCTTAAAGAATTTAAATGACTTTGTTTCCAGGATTTCTTAGAATTCCAGAGAAAAATCATCTGGAGAAACTCTTTCATTTTTATTGAAAAATTTGATATTCTCTTACAAACAGATGAGAAGTAAATGTTTAGTTTTTTATAGTGATTTTTTAGTTAGTCAGCAATTTATTTTATTTTATTTTACTTTATTTATTCGTCTTTAGAGAGGAAGGGAAGGAGAGAAGGAGAGAAATATCAATGTACGGTTACCTCTTGTGAGTCCCCTGCTGGGAACTGGCCTGCAACCCAGGCATGTGGCCTGACTGGGAATCGAACCGCGATCATGTAGTTTGCAGGCCCGAGCTCAATCCACTGAGCTATGCCAGCCAGGCCAGTCAGCAATTTTTTATGTTTAAAATAAATATTCCAAGATCTGGACTTAATGCCTATAGGAGCACCCATTAGTTTGAAATTATCTGTATCATACATGCATTTCCCCAGCCACCCTAAAAATATCTTCAGTGCAGGACTGTCTTTTTTAGCAATGCACGCCTAACACTTAACAGGAACTCCACAAGCTCGTCTTAATTATAATAATTAAAATGATAGCCATGTATAACATTAAAAGCCTACTGTGTACCACACATTCTTGTAAGTGCTTAATGTATCTTAAATCGTACTAGTTCTCAGGTGCTATCAATATACAAATTTTACAAATGGATAAACTGAAGGGGAGAGAAGTTCTGTAACTTGCCCACAGTCAAACAGTTGGTAGGTAGTAAAGCTGGTGTCTAGACTAGCGAGTCCATGTTCCTAAGCACTATGCTATAGTGTTTTGAGCATAAATAAGTTCATAATAAGAACTTGCTGACTGGACAAATAAATGCAGCCTTGATGTGAAAATAAAGTATAGTCAGGCAGCTGAACTCAATTACATAATAGAAGGGAAAAGACAATGGCTGAGAATTAATCCAATCAATGGATATTCAGATAGCGTATTTGTTAGATGTATGGTATCTCCTAGCTTTGTTGGGGTGTTACAGCTACCTTTTGGGAGGTTGAATGTTACCCATAGTAATGTATGGAATCCTAAAACCCTATCAGCCATGAAAAGACATACCAGGTGGCAGGAGCTGAGAGCGCTGGGACTGTCTGCGGTTCTGGCAGAGGAGTGAGGGTAGGAGATGATAAGCAAGGAATTAATTAAATATGTAAATAAGAGAAGACATGTAATTAAATATGTAAATAAGGAAAGAAGAAGGTAAATCGATTAGTTAAGTAGCAAGACTTGCATGTGTAAGTCACGGTTAAATAAAGCCTCTTGTAGGGACTCTTCGTAAGAGCAGTAGCCTCACTAGATGAGGCTGCTGTGGGCATGTGTCGAAGCAGCAAACAAAGCTGCTGCAGAAATTTCCCAAGTAAACTCTTTTATTGTTTAGTAAATATTTACTTAGTGTGACTTCCTTAATATCATTTGTAATTAAATAAATGAAGTTTCGCTTAACGATTTTTAAAACGCAAGATTCAAAACTTTTAAATGATGCTTACACCAGAACGAAAACTGCTGCTCTCCTTAAGGTGTCAGTCCTACTCATTTCTCCTTCCTGGTGTGTGCAACGTGACCCACAGGAACACAGCTGTTGCCACAGTTTAATTAGTCCCTTCTTTACGTGAAGCCTGAAGTCCTTTTTATCTAATTGTACTGAGTTCTGCAAGTTATTTGGTAGGCAAAGGTCTCTTCACATGCATTGAATTTCCATTAATACTAAAATATCATAACATTTAGCCCTGGCTGGTATGGCTTAGTAGATTGAGTGCCAGCCTGAGAACTGAAGGGTTGCTGGTTCAATTCCCAGTCAGGGCACATGCCTGGGGCTGTGGGACAGGTCCCCAGTAAGGGGCACGTGAGAAGCAACCACACATGGACGTTTCCCTCTGTTTCTCCCTCCTTTCCGTTCTCTCTAAAAACAAACAAATAAATAAAATATTTTTTAAAAATAATAAATCATAACATCTAGAAGATTTATGTATGTTTTAAAAATCAGCTGCATGTGTAGATTTATACTCAGAAAACCAAGATCTGTTCATGCTAACTAGATTCCTGAGCAAGTCAGCATTTGCCAATAATTGCACCACTTCACATCCAAATACCTAAGATAATTGCCCATGATGCTACTGTACATACATATGTAATCAAATGTGTGTTTTAAACAGTGTGAATTAGAAACATACATATTTGAAATGTCATTCTGAATTAGAACCCTGTGTCTTCTGTTTACTAATGATGAGTATGAGCATGCTTATGTATGTGTTTGCGTGTACGTGTTTAGGTCTCTGTGCATGGAAATATGGACCAGGAGGGTAAAACGGAGACCAAAAAGCTAAAATATTTTGAAATATATATATATTATATTCAGAAAGACCTTTTAACAAGTCTTCATTTTTGAGTTTCATAAAAAATGGAAATAGCCAAAGCATCATAGTCTACTACATGTTTCAAGCAGATGATCCAGTATCTGTTGTGTCCATAAGTAAAAGCATCTAGGATTAAATAAACACATATAAAATGCTTCTTGTGTTAATGTATTTCAATAATGCACTATATTGATGAGTTTATATATTTACTTTACATCTGGAACAATATTGGCTGCTAATTTGGAAGGTGCCAAAGTGAATGTAGAGCTTTGTTGACCAGACAGTCTGGAAAGATCAAACTCTGACAAAGTTAGGAGAGAGATGAGACTTAGCCAGGATGCTTTCTTTTGTTCAATACCTGTACCGAGGGCCTTTTCTCTTGTTCTCCTCGGATTATTTCTCTGAGTTTATATTCTTTATTCTCCCCAGAGGTGCTCTCTCCCAGAAGCTTGACTAAATAGTAATAATGTGCATCTCCAGGCTCGATCTCTGCACTCAGCTCAAATGTGGAAGCCCTGTCACTTATTTAAGATATTCATTTGGCCCTGGCTGCTATAGCTCAGTGGATTGAGTGCAGACCTTCGAACCAAAGGATCGCAGTTCAATTCCCAGCAGGGCACATGCCTGGGTTGCAAGCCAGTTCCCAGCAGGGGACACACAAGAGGCAACCATACATTGATGTTTCTCTCCCTCTCCCCTTCCCTTCCCCTCTAAAGATAAATAAATACAATCTTTAAAAAAAGATATTCATTTGAACAGCATAAAGAGATCTAAACTTATCAGGTTTGAAAAAGAACTACTGGCTGTTCTTCATTAAAGTGAAATAGACATCTATATCATTGATTGCTTAGTCAGTCCTTTCAGTTTCAATTACCAGAGATTCCCTTCCTTGACTGAGTACCCTTTATATGCAGTCTATCTGCAAGTTCTTTCAGATATACCTCCCAAATGTATTTCATAGCCATTCACTTCTCTTCATCCTTCCTAGCTCATGCCACCTTTATATCTCACTGTAAGCTTTGAAATTAACCAACTATTCAGCTTATATTTTGATACTATAGCCTAATGGTCAATGTTCATTCTGAGAGGGTGGTGATTATCACATCTCATCTATAATTATAGATGAGAGTGACAGGTGACAGAGGCTATAAAAGTTGTTAAATGTTTTGCATCTCATCTATAATTGTTTCCCCTGATTCCTGTCGAGTTGCCTTCAGTGCACGAGTACTTTGTATTGTGTATCTTTGAGAACAACATTATCTATTTGAAATAAATAATGGCTTATATCCCTCTTCTGCTTAAAACCCTATACAGGTTTCTCATTGCTTAAAGGATAAAATTCCAAGTCCTAGCTTTTGTTGAAATGTCTTCTATAAGCTAGCTCAGCCTCCATTGTGAATTTCACCTCTCACCAATCTCCTCATTACCAGGGACACCAGCTTCCTTTCCATGCTTGGGTCATTTCAAACTTCTTCTTATTTTTACACTCACCGTCTCTTCTGCCTGGACCGTTTTCTCTTCGTCATCACTTGACCAGCTCCATTTCATCCTTCAGGTCTCAGGTGAAGTGCCATCCCCTCACAGAAGCCTTCATAATCTAAAATGGCTCCCTCCAGTCAGTCTTCGATTATTCTCTTTTTTCTTAAATTGCTGTTATCCCAATGTATTTGTTATTTCTTTGTCTCCTCTCTTACATATAATTGTATGAGGTCATGGATCTTTCTGCTGTATCCTTGTGGCTAGTGCTAGTATCATAGTACATCTTAAAGAAATACTAGACAAATCCTTTAGTTTGGTGATTCTCTGCTGGAAGCTCTATGTACTAATGAATGAATTCACTCAACAAGTATTTTTTGAGCACTCACTGTGTGCCAGATATCTTGCTAGGTGTTGAGAAACTGAAATGAAAGGCAGAATAGAGATTCTGTCCTGAGGGCTTTCCTAGTCTAAAGGGATTATTTATCCCTTGTCAATTAGTTACAGCACTGTGAGGGAAAATGCTAAATTAGAGCTAAGCACAGGTGTGATGAGCAGGAGGTCTAACTGAACCAGACTGGTCATGTAGTGGGAGAGCACACCCGAGAAAGCCTCTGCATGAGGTCATTCCTGCCCTGAGTTGAGTCTTTTTATTTCTAGTGAGCAGAGAAAGCATACTAAAACATTTTTTATTGTTGTTCAATTACAGTTGTTTCCATGTCACCCCATTAGTATCCTGTGCCCTACGGACGCCCATCTCCCACATTCAATCCTCCCCTACTCCATTGTCTCTCTCCGTGGATCCTTTATATACATTCCTTGACTTGACCCTTCCCCTTCTTTTCCCTGTTGTCTCCCTTCTACCTCCCCTCTGATCACTGTCAGTTTGTTCTTTATTTCCATGTCTCGGTTTCTGTTTTGCTTTCTTGTTTGTTTTGTTGATTAGACTCCACTTAGAGGTAAGCTCACATGTTATTTGTTTTACCTCCTGGCTTAATTCACTTAGCATAGTGATCTCTAGTTCCATCCATGCTCTCAGGAAGAGTAGGGGCTCCTTCTTTCTGTTGTGTAGTATTCCACAACTGTGTAAATGTACCACAGTTTTTTGATCCACTCATTTACTGATGGAAAAGGCTGTTTCCAGCATTTGGCTATTGTAAATTATACCACTATGAGCATTGGGGTGCATAGATTCTTTTGAATTTGTATTTCAGGATTCTTAGGGTATAATCCCTGCAGTGGAATTGCCAGGTCAAAAGGCAGTTCCATTTTTAGTTTTCTAAGAAAATTCTATACTATTTTCCACAGTGGCTGCACAAGTCTACACTCCCACCAACCTTGTACAAGCGTTGCCTTTTCTCCACAACCTCACCAGCACTTATCTGTTGATTTGTTTATGATGGCCATTCTGACTGGTGTGAGGTGGTATCTCATTGTGGTTTTAATTTGCATCTCTGTGATGGCTAGTGATGCTGAGTGTCCTTTCATATGCCTCTGGGCCCTGTGTACATCCTCCTTGGACACATGTCTGTTCAGGTCCTATGCCCATTTTTTAATTGGATCTTGTCTATGTGATGTATTTTGTTTACTGATTTGCAAATATTATACCATCCTTGCATCCCTGGGATGAATCTCACTTGATCATGATGTATGATCTTTTTAATGTATTGCTAGATATGGTTTGTTGAGGACTTTAGCATCTATGTCCATCATCAACATTGGCCTGTCGTTTGCTGTCTTTGTTGAGTCTTTATCTGGTTTTGGGATTAGCATGACCCTGAGTTGAGTCTTGATAGTTGAACAGAATGGCTCCGATGGCAGAAGTAGTGTCTGTCCTCTGACAGCAGGGTGCTTCTACAACAGGCAGCATGACACCCTCTGACCATGCTGCTGAGAAGGGACCCACTTTCCCTAAGGAGACAGTTCTAGTAGTGATACTGCCACACTGTAGAGAAATCCTGACTCATGGTATGCTATGTTTTTAGTATTTCTTTAGTTGTCTCTTCCAGTTACACTGTGAGAAGCTTATGAGAGCCTAGCAGTCAGGATTTTAAAGCAATTCTGGAGAGGGAGGAAAGGAGGGGGAGGGAGGGACCACTGCCCAGTGCAGCAGTTTTTTGTCATAAGTAATTAACAACATAGTGACAGAGATTTTCAATGTTTGGGTTATTTTTTGCCATCAAGTATGTCCAGTGGTTGGCAACTTTCGCAACACTTGGAAATCCATTTAAAATGGAGAAAACTGCCCAGATTTGTGTCTTCTTTGTGCTTTTCCTCCTATAACATTTTTGATGCAAACATAAAGCCTTATAAACTGGCAGACAATGCAACAAGGCTGAATGGAAACTGGCTGATTTTAACTTTATTATTTGAGGTCAAAAAGAAATGAGGCTTGAAATAGCAGCCACCAGATCTGAACTCACCAGGAATCAAATGAATCAGATTTGGTCTGAGCTGAATAGTTTAGTTTTGTCGGTTCTTTTTATTAAAAAAGAACAAAGAGCAGAGATTCTATTATCACTTGATTTTTTTCAGCCTTATAATTGTCTTGGTAGCAATTATGGCCACTCTTTCCCTCCACTATGGGCTTAATTTCAGTCTGCATTTGACCAACCATAGTAGTAATGCCTCAATAAATATTTTGATTATATGGTGGTATTTTCTGAATCTGTTTTAAGATTGTTATTTAGAAAAAGCCTGAGATTCTTACTTTGGCACAAGGAAACACATACATTTGTGTTTGTGTATGTGTTTGTACATATAATCCTACAGGTGTGTGTAAATAACACTTAATGAGTATTTATTTTGTAAACTAAAAGGCATACTTCTTTTTTTCAGATGTAATCAAAATATTTTTTACTTTCTAGTAGCTCTTCCAAGAAAATGTCTACTGTTGCATCAAAGACACCTATGCCATAATATGTCCTCATGTTTGATGCACACGTGACTTTGCTGTGATTAAGTGTCCTGGGTTCCTATGCACAGAGATGCAAACAAAACACCATTTCCCCCATGCTTGCCTTCTGCTTTGTTGACAAGCCATAATAATTCCCTAGGCAGTTTTGGTAGTTCCCTCCCCAAATCCCACCTTTCAGACAAAATGTCTACACAAACAAATAGCGATCTCTAATCAATTTATTTGCCTTAGCTTAGATACACTCCATTTCTTCTCTTTGTCTTATTTTCCACCACTACTCCCCACACCACGACCACCCCTTCAACTTGGTCGACCATGATTTATTTGTAGATATTTATATTGGACCCTTGTGAAAAGTAATTTCTTTCATTTTTTCTAGATTTGCATTGGATAACCTTCAAAACTGTTCTATTCCTTTCATTCAGGAAATATCCTTTAGTATAAACGGACATAAAATAAAGCAAGCTGTATTTCTGTGTTGTGAAAGAACCCAGGTTTCATTCTTGAAAGCGCAATTGCTTTCTAATCCTTAATTTTGGTAAGAAATCATGTGTTCAGTTTTTATCAGTATATTGGCTGATTGCTTAACTAACAAGCTATGGTTTTCTTGATGCCATTGAAAGAATGTTTGTCTCTCAGGACACATCTGATTGTGGGTAGCTGAGGCAGCAGGGTTCTGTGTCAGCTTTCCAATCTGAGCTGCAACAAGGCTCATGACTTTGTACAGCATGTAGCTGGCGGTCTCCTTCAAGTTCATAGTTAACATACAACTTATTCTACTGAAGAGTTCAATTAATGATACTCTTGTGCCATGCCTGAGGGTCATGGGAAGGGACACATGGGGTCTGCTGAAGGGGAAAGTGTTGGGAGAGAAACTCCCAGGAACTTGGTTCTTCTCACTGACATAGTAAAAACTTACAGATCAGCAAGCCTACTAGAGTGCAAGTAAAGTTTATTAGGGCTAAGTTCTCATGGGACAGCAAAAGCGAGGGTGGCTAGAGCAGGGTGGCCAGAGGCTGAGTGACCAGCACCCAGGCAGTCAGCAGCCCCCTGACCAGAGGCCAAATGGCCAGGGCACCTCCTGTCCCTACGTGGCAAAAAGAGCCAAGAAAAGAAAGCAAGCCCTTTGTTCTGGGGACTGACACACAGTTCACAAGATGGGGGGTAGGAAGTTGCATATCGACTGATGCGGAAAGATGGTGTCAGCTTTCCCCCTGCGGAGACGTGACTGCCCAAACATAGGTATGTGTGGGGTCTGTGAGCCCAAGTCCTTATCTTGCTCCAGACTCTGTTTGTTTATTGCGTATATGTGACAGGAGGCAGGCGGTTAACCAAAGTGGTTTACAGGCCCTTTCTTTGGGCTCTGTAGGCCCGCCTTCTCCCCCTTTCCAGGCCACGCGGTGAATCCAGAATCGCAGTGTTTTCCTTTTCCCGGCTGGGAGATAGGATACACACAGACTTCCAAGGGCTCCTCCCTGCACTATCATCATTTTGTTTGTTGTTCGGAATGTCTGGCCGTCTTATCCAACCAGGGTTAGGACTACTGGTCAGGATCGTGTACTGCATGTCTCCCTTTGCTTTTCGCCTCCTGTACTAAGTTCTTTGTTAAATTGCAATGGTAAGATCCTGCCTTTATCTCCTCTCTGGCTGCTCATTCTATCCTAACAAAATATGCTGGCATTTAGGAGGCAGGCCCCTGTATTTACCAGCAGCTGGGCTTCTAACACCAGAATTGTGTTTTTACCCCCACGTTAGACCTACATGGCACAGATAGCATAAAACCATGTGTATGTGATTGCCCCCAAATCTAATGAAAAGTGACAATTTTAGGGTTTCTGTGTTTGTTAAATGCCAGACTCTTTTCTACTAAAACTGGAGGATTCTCCGGCCTGAACAGAGCAGTCCTGCTTTGATTAACATTTCTTCTTTCCATGAATTTCAGGCTTGCTAAAATAAAAGGAAAATAGAGAAGTGAATTTAAATCTCTTACCACCAAGTAGTAATCTCATGTCCATATGTTGCATCCTGTGAGGATATATGTCTTTTAAAATAAACAGCACTAACTGTATAATGGTGATAGGTTGCCTTTTATATGCAAATACTTATTGTTGAGAAGGGGGTTGGGTTTGCATTGTTTACTCGGGGATCTGGAAAGTGAGTTTTGCCAGAGTTATTTGTGCTCTTGTACAATAACCCAAGCACTAGCATATACATCAGGGGGGGTGTGGGTGCAGTCTGTGTCTGTGAAACAGAATGTAGCTAAACAGGAAACAGAGATTCTCAATCCAAAGTTCTTGGGACAGCTGAGCCGACTCGCCAAATGCTCCTGCCATGTGCTGTAGCAAGTATCACTGCACTTCAGGCTGGATCTGCGCTTAGAAACCATCGAGCTCAAAGTCTTCTCAAACGTTTGGTTAAGACTATGTTTGTGATGCAAAGAGTCCAGAATAAAATCCAACATGGGTTTGACTTAAAAGGAAACCCAAATAGAATACTGCCTAGTGGTTTGAAGCTTAACTCGGTTCATGAATTTAGAATATTTAGTCAACCATGTTTATCATATATTTACATTCTTCTAAATACATAAGACTGATTTTTGTAGATAGATGCATATATATTAATGTGTTTTTTATTTTGAAAAGTTAAGTAACCCCATATAGATATAGATTTTTAAGACTAGACCCAGTATGAGTGTTCCTTCTCCTTATCAGCAAAGCTAGGAATAATATCTGTCAGGTAACAATGATTGTTTTGTAACACGTCATCTTATTGGAAGATCTCAGGAAATCAAGTGTCACTGAGTGACATGTGAAGCCTGCAGTTGTTAACAGAGAAAGCACTTTCCAGGCATCTACTTTTTGTTTTCTAAAATACATGGTTAGCATAAGTCCAGTGGGCAGAGTGATAAGAGGGGTGTCCCTCGCTTAATAATTTCCTGGGAACATTAAATAAATAGTGATAGTGACTAGTTTGATATCCATTGAACATCTCTTTGTTTTATAGTCTGCAAGGATCTTTAGAGTAGTTCAGGGGTCAAACAATACTGTTCTGTAGGCAGACCAAAACATATTTGGTCAAGATCTTTACCGGAATGGAAATTTTCAAGTAAATAAAAGCACATATCACATTTTTATGTGGTTGGTGATAATTACAGAGTCTATGAATATTTCTTCAGGGTCTGTTTACTATGAGAGAAGTTGCCCTGACTTTTTAATAGATATTTGAACTGAAAAGTTGATTCCTAAAGGTATTATATAACTTTTATAAGTTTTCTTTTCCTCATTAAGAAAATCAAATAATAATAGACTCTACCTCACAGCATTATTGTGACAATTAAATGAAAGAATTATATAGTGCTTGGCACTTAATAAGCAACCAGTAAGTGCTAGCTAGCTTTTAGCTATATTTTCAATTCCAGCACAGCAGTTTCTAGTGACACAAGCATACCTAAAGCAACAGCCCCAAATTTGGTTCAGAAAGGAGTTTCTGGAGGAAATTTTAAGCTACAAATATCAGAGCACTATTCCAAGCTCACTCAACCAGGCTCCCCAGGCCTAAGGCCCGAGAGTCTGGATTTTTTCACCACTCTCTTCAGATGATTTCCATTTCATGATTGAGAAACATTTGTCCAGATAACTTCTAGAATACTGTACAGTTTGGAGATGCTGAAAAATCTAGGTCTGACTCTAAACAGAGAGCATTTATATGCAATGTGGAGGCAACTTTGCCCACAAAGCACCCCCCCCCCCAACCCCATCTGCCATGGATGAAAATGAAACTACCAAGACAGGATCTGCTTGGCGAGGAAAGGCGGCGATCCCTTTAAGGAATCGGGCCAAGAGCCCCAACCTCGCGGGGGGGGGGGGGGGGGGGGGGNCCCCAACCCCGGGGGGGGGGGGGGGGGGGGGGGGGAGCTTTTATTGGGTTTGTTTGCACAAGAATACAGGTAAGGATCAAACAATAGGTAGCATTCAAAGAACTATGAGGGCTTATCCTCAGTCAGGGTCTGATAGCTAAAGAGCCATAAAACTTTGAGGAGCAAACTTCTTGCTTGGACCCTTATCATTTAAATGAGAGCATTCTAAACAAAGCAGGTTTCATAGGATTTTACACATTCTTTCTTAGGCCGGATCACCCTGGATACTTCTCTAGCTGGCAAAGAGCTGCACCACCTTCCCCATCATAGGCTTTTAGGCTTAAGTGGATTAGAGCCAGAAAGTGCTTCTCCCAGATGGAAATGGGGACTCGGGCTATGTCAGAATAGTGGGGGGGCAGGGGGCAGCGAGAGCCCATCACTCCCTCTTTGTTGCAGCCCCCACTCTGAGTTCTTCCATGATGGCCTCCCAAGTGATCGTGTCTGGCTTAGGTTGCCCCTCCTTGTAGGAGTTGTACCTGTCTCTGACTAACTAACCATGCACTGGGGGACAAGTGAGGAAGCAGAGACAAGCTTTGTGTCCTTGTGGCTCGCATTTTGGAGGTCACTCACTCAGTCTTAGCCATGGGGACAGTTACAATTCCTGAAACTAGGCAGAGCAGTTCCCAATGATGCAACGGAGCATTTACAACTTTGATATTTAATAGATTTTTACATTGCTCCAAATCTCAGATGTGTGTATGTGAAAGAGCAATAATTTATACTAATGAGGTAGATTGCCTCAGTGCTGCTGAGTTCATTGGAGAATATTTTTTAGATATTTCTAAAGTACCACAAGTGCTTAATGGCATACATCTCCATAGTCTCTTTATAATTACTGATTCAGCATTTCTGAAACTGCTGTCCCCTGGATACTGTTCTGCAAGATATTATTAAGAAGCCACATAACATCTTTATTCAAAAAAAAGTGGGAGACATTTTTCTTCAGTCTAATACTTTTCTACTCTGTGACTTCTCAAAGGCTTCAATATGCCCTGTGAATCTCCACAAGAGGAGTCTAATCAGACACCTCACAAGCTATGTAGACCATGGGATCTTCAGTAGGTGTCTACCTAATGGCATCCTTCAAGGAAAAGTCTTCTACAAAACATAGTATGGAAGATGGTGTGGCTCCAATCATTATGTCTCAAACACAAATTTCAACTGTGAATATTTTGAAATATAAAATGTGACAAAGACTGGTTCAGTTATCATTTAATCTTACAATGTAAATGGATTTATGAGAGTATTTCTAACATTCTGGACCTACATCTGGTTTTCAACCTAATTGTCTTGAACTTTGTTTTAAAAACAGAGTTTCTTATAAATACAACACAACCCAAAGAGTTATTGCTTAACTGTTTTGTACTTGACCAAATTTCTGAGACATTGATAGAGAAGCTCACTGTTTCTTATTGAACAGCAGCAGGTGGAGACTACCCCAGTGGTTTTAGGAAGACAACGAACTTATTTACATAGTAATGTATAGTGCACTGACTAGCTCAGTAAACCTGTGCGTTAACAGACATCATAAATAATCTCCACAATGTTCAACGAACTCATTTCACTTCCTCAGTGGACCCAGGATGCTATGCTATGGAAAGTACAGTTTTGGCAGAATCTTTTCATGTTACTAAAGAAAACAGTACATTAATTTGAGTGCCTTGGTCTTTCAGTGTGGCATAGAAATATGTGAACCTTAATATCTCATTAGATAAATAACGTTCATTTCTACGGCCACAGTTGTAGGCCCACTGACTTTCCTTTGTAACTGTGCAATGAACTATAGTGTGATTTCATGGGCATAACTTTTGTCGGAAGTAACGGGAGTGTTGGTTTGCATTTTATTAAAAAATAAAGTGCTCTCATAATTTACTTTCAGGTAGAATGAGCACATCATCCTTCACTGATCATATGGAATCAAAATTATGAAAAAAATAAAAAGGAGTACAGTATATTGGACTCACTGCTTTCTAGCCACCTTATTTGTTCAATTACCCATGGCTCATGCTTGCAGATAACTCCCAGGCCACCACCATGACCCTGTCATCTAAAGAGAGGGAAGCTGCAACTTTATGTATTTAAGACTTTATTCTCAATTTATTTTATACAGTCTTTAAAATGTTTTTATTTATTAAGTTACAGTTGACATACAGTATTATATAAGTTTCAGATGTATAACATAGTGATTAGATGTTATACATGTTGGGGAGGTGTTATACATGTTATATTTTGCCTTACAAAGTGATTACCCCAATAAGTTTAGTATCAATATGACACCACACAGTTCTTACAATATTATTGATTACATTCCCTATGCTTTACTCTATATTCCCATAACTCTTATTATAACTGGCAATTCATACTCTTAATCTCTTTCACCTTTTTCATCCAGGCCCTGTACCCCCTTTCCATCTCTACCCATCAATTTGTTCTCCATATCTAGGAGTTTGTTTCTGTTTTGTTTGTTTATTTTGTTCTTTGAATTCCACATATAAGTGAAATCATTTGATATTTGTATTTCTCTGTGTGACTTATTTCACTTAGCATAATACCCTCTAGCTCCATCCATATATCATCACAAATGAAAGATTTTATTCTTTTTTATAGCTGAATAATATTCCGTTTTCAATATATGCCACATCTTCTTTATTCATCCATACATCTATCAAAAGACACTTAGGTTGCTTCTATATTTTGGCTCTTGTAAATAATGCTGCTATGAACACAGGGGTGCACATATCTTTTGAAATAGAGTTTTGCATTTCTTTGGAAAAAATACCCAAAGGTGGAATTGCGGGGTCATTAGGCAAGTCTATTTTTAGTAGTGTGAGGAATCCTCACACTGTTCTCCATGGTAGCCCTAATTTACATTCCCACCAACAGTGCAGAAGGGCCCCTTTCTTCACATCCTCAACAGCACTTGCTGTTTGTTGACTTATTGATAATAAGCATTCTGACAGGTGTGAGCTGGCATGTCATTGCGACTTTAATTTGCATGTCCTTGGTGATAAAGAAGGCGGAAAGATGTGAGCAAAGCTGGAGATCCTAGTTTCATTCTGGCTAGTTGGAAAGCTTTCAGATTCTTGACATAGAGAGAAATAATGGACATTCCTAGAAGGTAGATAGGAAGCAAGTGTGTCACTAAAAAGTTTCTGGGTACTAAATCACTGTGCATGTAGTGTGAAATTAGGCAGAATATTGATATTCTCGCTTTCATTTCTGCAGGAAGTGGCCAGTTAAGGGGGGCTGAGTGAATTGGGTCTGTTCACTGAACCCATGAATCCCTGCAGTTGTGAGGTTAACCTGCCATGGGAGATCATTCGGTCAGCTAAAAATTGAGAAAGTGTTTTTATTACCATATCATTTCTGCCAAAACATATTTAAATACTTTATGGTGAAATTCAGCTTTTCTATCCTGCAAAACTACTGTCAAAGCTGTAACAACAGTTGCTTGGGTTCCGTGATGACCAAAAGATCCCAACAAGATGATTCTCAGCTCCAGCTTGTAAGAGGAAGAAGCTGTGGCCTGAAGATACTGAAGTTTATGCTTCAGGCCTTTCCAGCGTGGCCCCATCTAAGGACTGGTCCCCAAATGTATGGTGGTAATTTTTAAAATTACTTTTTCTGACAAAAGGAATCCCCATATCATATAAACTTCGGAGGCCACAAAACCTCCGTGTACTGCTTCTTTTTCCTTTCTCTTCTTTACTTCTACTATTATAGTCACGATAGTGCATCGATCTAGTTGTTCAGGCCTCACTCTTTTTGAAGATAGTTTTACCCATAATATTATTAGTTTTAAGCTATAAATGTTTTTTTTAAGCTTAACATTAAAATAACACTTCAGTGTGTTCAAGTGCAGTTTGTCCTAGAAAGACTCAGGTTTCTATTCTTTCATTTATTTATTTATTCAAGAAACTTCTATGCAATCACGGTGTTGCAGCGTGGGTCTAGGCATATACAAAGGGCAAGTGCAATTGAATAGGAAAAGGTCTTGCCCCTCAGTTCGGTCACCAGTTCTGTCCTGGGGTTGGGTAAGGTACTTAGTGAAATTCTCGATTCTAAAATGATTTTTAAATAGTTTGCATGCAGAGCGTTCTGTGAGGTATAGCCATTTCATGTGCATTACCTCATTTGAATCACTTTATCATGCTTAAGTACATGTTAAAAGTTATTAAAAATAGTAAATTAATAAATAAAACAAGATGTTAATGAAAGTATTAAGGCATAATGGAGCTGTGTTTTACAAATCCAACAGATTTAATTACTTCAGTATAAGTTGAATAACCAGCCCTGAAAAAAAATTAATTTCCTGAGCTCTCAGTTGGAAATAGATAATAATTGTAGCTCAGATTGTGCTTACTTATCACATGCTAAAATTCATGAAGAACAAAAATCACTTAAAAATATTTGTATTTAGTGTCCAGGCATTGTCTCTCTTTCAAGAGCCAGCGTTCTTTAATATACTTATGAAGGAGAAAGGCTCATGTCTGTCCTGTTTCTCAAACCATAAGCTTTTTCCAACAACTCTGACCAACCCCTGGGGACACATGTCATTTATTTGACAAATATGTAATTAATTCCTACTATATACCAGGCATTGTACTGAGTGCTGGGGAGCCCAGAGTGAGCACACTTTGCTTCTGGGTAACTTCTATGATCACAAGCTCATCTTACAAAGTGGCAAATGCTATAAATGAAAAGCATAAGGTATTAAGAGAAGATGTGTTTGAAGAATCCTGTCCTCTTCATGTAGGGGAGCTTGTGTGTGCACATAATCTACCTAAGATGTTATTAAGGTAAAATGAGAAAGATAGCTTGAAAATAATCACCTCCCCCGCAGAAACATAGAATAACCACCAGCAATGTATTTACCAAAATCTAAAAGTATTTTAGCTTGAAACAGCACCACAGTCCAGTCTAAGATAGTGACCCAAGCTCGGTTTGGACACCCTAAATGTGGTCCTCTCTAATGTCTACCTACCAGCATGAGATGTAGATAGACCATTTCAGAAACACACAGTTGATCCCTGAGCTCAAGAGTTTATATTCAAATTAAGAAGGAAAATATTTTCTTAGTAGCCTTATCATCTGCACAGGGGCCTCCCCCTGCACAGAGGCAGGACGTCACAGGGTAATTTGGAGCACAGCTTTCAGAGTATGCCGAAGGCCCCACCCGTGGGTGAATCAACTAGGGTTCATGGCAAAGCCATCTCCCTCTAATGCCAACCACCTACCTCGCTACATAAAGACTAGGAAAAAGCTTTCTATTGATTTTCCCCTGACACACACTTTTTTTTTGAGCAGGTGAAATTCTTCATCAGGGACTGTCTTCTAAATTTGTGGGGGGAAAGGAAGGCAAGTCAAGCATCTTTTACCCAAGGAATGGATGTGAGAATTTCTCTAACAGAAGGGCTTAGATTATGGATTAGTACTGGAGGAATGTCAATATTTCTGCTGTTAATGTGGTTGAGAAATATTTAGCCAAGATGAAATCTGCTTACTCTCCATCCTTTATTCAATTATTTTTGGGTTGTACCTATCTATGGGGCCAAATGCTCCCCCTGAGGTTTTCTATTTCATCAAGCTCCAAATAGAATTCTCCGAGTGTAAGAGGACTTTCCCAGGGCAAGCCTAAAGATGATCCTTATCATTTTACAGCTCAGCACATTCATTATTTGACTGTGGAGCTATCAAATACCAGGGCACACAAAAGACACAAATGCACTGATCTCAACTGTTTGACCATCAATACCCATTCCTGTGGGCATCCAAACCACTCTGAGGAAACCCGAGCGATCTGCATCAGAATTTACAGGCTACGCGATTGGCCAGTGGTCTGCTGGTTTTGTTTGCACTGACTGAGCCTCAGTGAAGGTTTCGGTGTTTGACAATTCAGGTCAATAGGGTGTGGCTTACAGCTCTCCTGTTTGCTTTCTTACAATGATCCTCACCCTTTTATTTCACTTGCCTGAAACAGCCCATTCATAAAACACAGGGGAAACCTGGGAAAGAAACTTGCTAGCTCCTACCCTAAATAATTCTTTCTTCTCATGTTCTCTTCCTCCAAATACCAGACATTTTTTTTGATGAATACTAAGTTAACTGACACTTAACCATAGTACACTGCCATCTATAAAGAAAACTGAGGCTTTGTTTTCTTTTATTTACTCTCTTGGACAGAACTGCCATACTACTTTTCTAACTGGAAAATACTTGATAGTCCTTAGAGTTATGCTCCAGCAAATGGAAGAATGCTGGAGGATCAATGTGCATGTCATCCCGAACACAGTTAGAGGATTAAACGGAGAGGCATGATTGGTAGCACTTGCAATTCACGTATTTTATAGGTGGTCGAGAAACTCGGCTCAACTGTTAATTTTTTGCATTTAGAAATGGAGTTCTAGATGTT
The DNA here is from genome assembly GCF_014824575.4 of Sturnira hondurensis. Lineage (NCBI taxonomy): Eukaryota > Metazoa > Chordata > Mammalia > Chiroptera > Phyllostomidae > Sturnira > Sturnira hondurensis. The sequence goes on from NW_028091775.1 coordinate 2,459,352, forward strand.
ACCATTTCAAAAACATCTGTTCCCTCACATTTTCTTTCTCCTGCTATCATAGGAATGATTGAATCCTGGTTATCTTTAGAGAGGGAGGAAAGGAGAGAGGGAGAGAAATATCAATGTATGGTTGCCTCTCATGAGTCCCCTGCTGGGAACTGGCCTGCAACCCAGCCATGTGCCCTCACTGGGAATCGAACCTCGATTCTTTGATTCGCAAGCCTGCATTCAATCCAGTGAGCTAGGCCAGCCAGGGCTGAAGCCTGAAAAAGACTGACTTTGAATCTCTTAGCTTCCCTTAGTTTTTCCAGCCCTGACTCAGAACGACTCTATCTATCCTTACTATTGAATATAATAGTGAAACTTGCTCAGGATAAGATCTTTTCCCTTTTTATAGATATCATAGTTGTTAGCACTTTCTGTATGGCCTCTGCATATGAAATACCTAATGAATTTAATTTAGGCATGAGTGATAGATAATACAATGGGGCATTCCACACATGTAAAGAAAGAAAAAGCAGGAGCTCAGATTGGGGTCATTTGTCTTAAGATGATCTTATCAGGGAGGGAAAAAAAACACATTTCTTTTTCCTCATCAAAAGTTTGAGATCCAAGGGTCTGCTAAAGTAATTCAAGAGGTACAAAAAATATTTGCTGTGGTCTTATGAATTTTATCTGCTTCCAAGTTGCCTCATTGGAAATAAGATTCAGGACCCTGATTTCCTCATAATTTCTTTCACAATTTTATTAAGACTAAAATTCTATGTGATTTTAAGCCTGCACATTTATTCTCTTTCTTAAAAGCTTTTCATTTTGCCATTTGATGAATATTGGAAGCAAGTGGATTATCTGGATAAAGAGAATTAGTTGAGGTTTGCATCAGTCAAGAGAGTAAAGTCACCAGAGGTTTTGAAGGGAGTGCCTTACAATATAAATAGTCCTAATCTTCTGCAAGCATTGACTTTCAAGGGAGAGAATTTTCTCAAAGCCAGTGTTTTTAATCAGCTAGATCTGCAACAAGATTGAAAGTAACACTGGCGATACAGAAAGCCGGCTGGGCAGGAGGAAAAGTAGCCAGGCGTCAACGATCTGACTCCTGAGGAATGTTAGAAGTTGGAGAGGAGGGGAGAATTAAGAAGTCTCTCAGATCCCCTGACTATTTCTACCTCTTAAACAGACATCCAAAGACATCCCTGCCTGAAGTGAAAATGTACTATTTGGATGGGGGGCGAGTTATTAGCTGAAGGAGGGCAGCCAGTAACATGCTGGAAAAGGAGACAGCATTTTAACAATCTCAGTGCCTCCATTTTTCATGCCAAAAAGGATCAGTGCCAGCTGCAAACAGGTGGAATTATTTTAGTATGGCTTTGTAAGCAGAAAAGGGAATGGGGCGCGTGTTTCACCTGAGATGGAGGGCAGCCGTAAAAGCAGATAAGGTGACAGCGAATTGTCCGAGTCTCACCTGTCAATGACAGTGGCCTGGGCCCCTGTTTTTGCACCATTTTTCATCCAGAACAGGAAGGAAAAGTGCTTCTGAAGCTCCTGTCTTTGATGAAGAGAGATTTTTTAAGTTAGTATTTACAGTTTAAAAAGGGAGGAAAAAGTAAAGAAAGTAAATGCCTCTATAATTGTTTCAGGTATAGTTTCTTGAGTGTGTAAGATTTTTAAAAATGCATCCTTAATTATATGTATAAAGAGAAAAATAATTTTCAGGGGGGAAATAGGAATGCATAATGAAAATCATTTCATATATTGCAGACGATTTGCTTGAAAAACCAGTGTTACACACACATTTTGCCACAGACCCATGGGCAAAATTGTCACACCAATACTCTCTCCAGGTCGCTTGTTAGCAGATGTAGAATGCAATCTGATAGTCACTTCGGGAACACCCCAGGTACATGTTGGGCTTTCAGGAAGAAATTCCACATTTTCACGTGGAGAGTCTTGGGTGCTCAAAATAGGTGTTTTCACTGCTGTGCTGCATTGTGTCTAATTGATTCTAGAACTAGAAATCATTGTGACCTGGGGAACTTTCTAGAAATGCAGGAATATGTAGGTTCTTGCTCTAAAGAGATTTTAATGAAATGATTATTGGATAGTCCACAGCATTGAAAAGCAGGATTTACAAAGGACTACACCAAGGACTGAGAGCAATCATAGGAAGGAAGGAAGGAAGGAAGGAAGGAAGGAAGGAAGGAAGGAAGGAAGGAAGGAAGGAAGGAAGGAAGGAAGGAAGGAAGTTACTTCCTCTGACTGTAACATTTTTCTCCTTTTTTTTTTGGTCTGATGAATTGCCACGTATCCTTTGTAAGTCAGCTTCATCTCACTTTCCCTGCAAAGCCTTCCTTGATCCCCCAGGCTACATCAGATGCTCCTGACACAGATAAAGAGGGTAGCTCACTTTATCTTCTGGTTGTTTGTTTGTTTGTTTTCTGGACTGTAAATCCCATGAGGATATATATGGCACCCATCTTTCTGTGCATGTGCACTCAGTGCCTAGCACAGGGACCAGCCAACCTTTTCAGTGAAGGGCCATATAGTAAATATTTAGACTTTTTGGACCATACAATCTTTGTCGCAACTACTCAAGTCTGTTGTAGTGCAAAAGAGAATATGTAAACAAATGAGTGTGTCAATATTCTAATAAAACCCAATTTACAAAACAAGAAATGGCCAGAATGTGCCCTGCATTCCATGATTTGCTGACCCAGTCCTGACACAAAGGCTAGCACAAAATAGTGGTTCAGCAAGAAGGCCTTTCAATAGTGCAGGCGGAGTGGATGGTGGTCTGTGCAGAGGGAGAGAAGAGGGGATGCCCCTGAGAGTCACTGAGATGATAATCGGTGGTGTGATCTGAGGAGTGAGAAAAGAAAAGAGGACAAATTCAAATTTGTGCACAAGCAACTAGCCATAAGGAGACGTTTCAGTAAGAACGGTGGAGCAGGGAACATCGGCAGAAGTGGGGAAAGAGAGACTAGTTACAACAGGAGCATACTGTGATAGATGAGTAAGCTGTGACATATTCCATAAGAGTGGCTCTTAAGCTGTAGTGGGACTCAAAATCACCAAGAAAGCTTAGGAGAACGCAGGTTTAGGCTCTCTGCTCTAATTTCTGATTATGAAGTGAGATCCAATAATTTGCGTTTCTGTCATGTTTCATATGATGTTGGAGAGGCTGGAAATGATCCTTTGAGGACAACTGTCCTAGAGAACTGTGCCAGGGGTTTGATTTGGGTGTCATCAGTATTGAGAATGAAAGAAATGGAAAAGGGGCCAAGGACCAGGTTTGAGAATACCGTGGACAGATAATAACATATTTCAAGCAAAGACTTAGAGCCCTTTGAGATTGGAGGAAAATTTATTTTATTCTTCTGCTATCAGATTTCTTGCTATGATAAGGAACATGAGGTCCATCCTGTCCACATCCCAACTTAGGTAGAGTACCAAGCTCACTTGGTCCACTCCTATCAGATCCACCATGCATCACTTTTTCTCTGTGTCTATGGCCTCAATACAAATAGCTCTCTCATCTTCAGTCTACAGATTGACCCTCAATGTCTGAGCTTTCTTCACAGTTGTTCCTGTTACAGTGTTTCTGGCACACTCTCGAATTTTCCCCCTCATATCAGGAAGACCACCATCTGTACGTAAAATCAGAATGAAAGTAGATATTGGCATTAAACACCTCTCTTTGCATATTTGCTAATAGCAGAAAGATGAAGAAAATTTTGTAAAGGTGTTAACCAAGAAGAATATGAGAAGAGGACTCAAATCTCAGGAATGTCAAGCTCTGTCATTAATATTTGTGTTACCATTAATAAAATATTAATATGTGCAGGAAACATTTTATAAATCTTTCTACTTCTGAAATCAGGAGATCTTTTAGGTCTAGCTTGTCTTCTCTGTCTATTTGTAGCTCTTCTCCTCTCCTCTGTGTTAATAATTATTGTAGTTATTAAGTCCTGGCTGGTATAGCTCAGTGGATTGAGCCCGAGCCTGCGAACCACACGATCACGGTTAAATTCCCAGTCAGGGCACATGCCTGGGTTGCAGGCCAGTTCCCAGCATGGAACTTACGAGAGGCAACCATACATTGATATTTCTCTCCTTGTCTCCTTCCTTTCCCCTCTATAGATAAATAAATAAATAATTTAAAATCTTAAAAAAATAATAATTATTGTAGTTATTAGATTAACAATTATACTGTTAGCCATTATTCATTGAATGCTTACTGCTAAGTGCATGTAGCGCTAATATACATTACCTTAATTTTTCATTAGTTTTTAGAGAGAAGAAGGGAGGAAGAGGCGTGGAGGGAAGAGAGAGAAATCTCAATTTATTTTTCCACTTATTTGTGCATTCATCAGTTGCTTCTTGAATGTGCCCTGACTGGGGATCAAACCTGTAAACTTGGAATATTGGGACAATGCTCTAACCAACTGAGCCACGCTTTCAGGGCCATTACTGGAGCAGGGCTTTGTATCTCTGTTTCAGAAGGATTCAGAGGCTAATTCACTAACTCAAGACCAAATGGTTCCTAGGCAACAGTGAGAGAATAGGCAACAGACCTAACCGACTCTGGAGCCTATCTTCTTGATCACTCTTTAGCATCCCAGATTTTCCTTCCCCTTCCTTCAGTTGTCAAAGAAAAATTCACAGATGCTGCATTTTAAGGACTTTGCTTTTAGTCTGTACATGGATATAGATAAAGTATAACAAGCTTAGCAAGATTTCAGAGTTCAGAAACTATTTTAAAATCCTCAAGATGCTGATGCTTAGCAGGATATAATCTCATAGATACAGAGGTCCACTTGGAAAACCTCGCTCATCATTTATTGCCTCCAATGAAGGAGCTTACCAAACCTTCCCGCTCCATCCCTGCATCATTATGATTTCTGCCTAAAAGAGAGGAAGAGGTTGACTATTGCATTAAATACTGTAGCTTTTTATTTAGCACATCACCAGGAGTGGGGCTGGAGAAAGAGAAACTGAGTTCAGTTGGATGAGATGCCAGTCCCACTTATCCCTGAGTGGAGATGACAGTTACTTACAAGGTTAACTCTGAACAATAGATACAATACATCTTAACTATGATGAGATAAGAATTTCTTTGCTCTGAGTAACATTCATATTAGAGGGCCTCAGCAGCCACATAGGTCTCCCTCTATTGAAACACGAGGCAGAGACAGTCACTATATACCTGGTATTTGTAATCCCATTGCAGATAAGCAGGCATTTCGAACTAAGTCTGGACAATGGGCTATAAAGAAAAGTAATTTGGATGAACGCTAAAGATCCACTAGATGATCTTCCATCTCTGTCTCTCTGTCTCTGATATGGAGAAAATATAGGTCAAGTATTTTAAGTGATGTAACCACAAGATGAAAGCGGCCAGAATCCTTGAGTCACTGGATGGAGGAGAGTGATCCCGGCATAGCATCATCTATCTAAAGTAATGCAAGTGTTCTTAGTAATATTATTTTATTCGCCCTGGTTGGTGTAGCTCAGTGGATTGAGCCTGAGCCTGCAAACCACACGATCCTGGTTCGATTCCCAGTCAGGGCACATGCCTGGGTTGCAGGCCAGTTCCCAGCAGGGGACGCATGAGAGGCAACCATACATTGATATTTCTCTCTCTCTCTCCTTCCTTTCCCCTCTAAGATAAATAAATAAAATCTTTAAAACAATATTATTTTATTTGCTCTGCACTGGGTCAAATGAAGGTTATTGTTTGGTCTACAATATATTTTTACTTTTTTTCTCAATTGATTTTAGAGAGTTAAAAGGGGGGAAAGAGAGAAAGAGAAATATCAATTGTCGTGCCACTTATTTATGCAGTCATTGGTTGATTCTTGTATGTGCCCTGACTGGGAATCAAACACACAGACTTGGAATATTGAGCTAACCAACTGAGCTCCTCAGCCAACACTGATATCTTCACTCTTAGTTGAAAAAGTTTATGGCTAAATCCAGAGAAAAACAAGTAAAAATAAAAGGTAAGAAGGAGAAAACTTAAAGGAATACCATTCTGAGTAGAGAATGCTTAATTCATATAGACAAAAGCAAACAACATAAATTCTAAATGAAAACCTGTAACTCAAGAAAACCATAGCTCTAAAGGCTTAGAAACCGTGTTGGATGATATAAGCCCTAAGGGCTTGGAGAAGTATTTATTACATTGTTTACTAAATGGCTTTCTTATTTTAAAGACATGAGGAAGAAGCATGGCAACACTGGAAGAAAGGGAAAAAGCTATAGTGATGGAAATTTTGAAGAAGAAAAGTGGCTTGAACATTTGTCACATAAAAAGTAAAAAGAAGAGCACTTAAACCAGATTTTTCCATGAAATATACACAGCACAAGCTTTCAAAGAACAAATAAAGGCATGTAAGCTGAAGAGGGTAGACTAAAGTCGAGTGCATTTTAACCATCAATCCTGGAGGTGACAGGGATCTGAACAACTGTAGTTAAGTGTGGATCATAAATAACGTGTTACCATCTCTGGAGCAAAAGACAAATGGCTTGCTCACCAGTAAGAAATTCAGGAGAATTTGTGGATGAAAAACTTTCCAACCTAAGGGACAAGGACAAATAAGCCCATATATAAACAGTTGGCAGCCCCATTCTGTTGCTTGCTTCATTCCGTGTATTTCAGCACTCTCCCGCGGGCGTGTGTATGCATGCACATGTGCACTCATGCACTCACATACTCATGTGTGTGCTTGCAGGTACAGACTCCTGCCGTCAACTGATCTAAGGCCATGCATCATTCACAATTCAGATCCTTATGCTAAATAAAAGTCCCAAGAGTAGAAACAGAGGAGTGTTTGAAGTCCTCTCCTGTAACCACATTACACTAAAGCAAGGCCAACAGAAGGATGGTCATACGTGCACTCCTTGGCAAATGAGCATGCAACTGTAAACTCTTTATTAATGTTTTCATCCCACCTGTGTGAAAGATTTGTTTGAGGCATATGCAACAAAGATTCTAGCAGTGAGATTTGGTGTGGTGACAAATATACTGGGAATCTGGCCTTAGGCCCCATTCCAAAAGGCATAGATAACCTTGTCTGTGGGTTCTTATGCTTCATTACTGCAAGGTCAGGAAAGGCTGCATATTTCCATCATTCGTATAGGTAGTGAAAAATAGTTTCTCATACCCGTTATGCTAGTCTAATGTTGATCAGACAAGAATATTAGAGATAAAGATAACTAAAGTACAGCCCTGGCTGGTGTAGCTCAGTGGATTGAGCACAGGCCTGTGAACCATACTATCGCAGGTTCGATTCCCAGTCAGGGCACATGCCTGGGTTGCAGGCCAGTTCCCATCAGGGGATGCATGAGAGGCAACCATACAATGATATTTCTCTCCCTCTCTCCTTTCCTTCCCCTCTAAAGATAAATAAATAAAATCTTTAAAAAATATCTAAAAAAGATAACTAAAGTACATACCTTTGGAATTTGGGCCTCTGATTAGAAGATTTCAAATGCTGGTTATCCCTGAGGTATATTCTCTCAAATAAACCAACAGGTCTTCCATAGGGTGGACATTAAATTAACACAAAACATTAGATAGATAGATAGATAGATAGATAGATAATTTAGACAGATCATCCCTTTCTATGCAGAGGTATTGTCAAGGGTAATAAGAAGATGACATAATAATTGCAGTCCATGGGAATGGATAAGGAATAGATGTCAGGACAAAAGAAGTGGAGAAAACAGTTGTCATGTATTGAAATATATCTATATTAAATAAGCCTTTAAACCAGCAACCATAGCATTTGTTCAATGACTTGAGTTATTTTGTTAAATGATACCCCTATTAAAGTTAGATAGGGCCATGCAGATAAGAATCTTTTGTCTGTGGAAGTCCGTTTGGGAGTAAAGATGAATACCTGCCACTCCTGGTGCAGTGGGGCTTCTCTCAGTGTGGTGTAGTGGGTGAGTACGTGGCCTCGGAGTTAAACTGTCTAGGTTCAAAACTTTGGCCATTTGTTAGTTTTGACATTAGGCACGTTAGTAACTAAGTTTATAGTTTCAAAATGATTGTAGTAACTCTTACAGATGCTGGGGAGAGTAAATAAATTAACACAGGTAAAGTACTAAAGCATTTAGAAGAATCTCTAAAACACTATAAGTACCACAAACCCATTATTACTTTATATCGTTATTCATATTACTGTTATAAGTTTAACATCCACATTCTGTGCCTTTCCTGCTCTGCACATATGATTTGAGAAGCACGGGGGATAATAATAATTGTTTTAATAGATTCTGTGTTGATTAAATGAAATAATATGCTTGAAGCCCCGGAACATAACAGTGACCCCTTAGTAATAACAGTCAAAATGATGAGCAATGTTTCACACAAAACTGTTGAAGTTGTAGTTGCGATGTTTAGTCCCTTGAAATTGATCCAGGTGTCCTAGCCACATAGTATCCTAGCCACATATTTTCTAAGTGGTGATGTCCTAGAAGGAAGCACAAAAACTTTAGCAACCTGTAGCTCCACAGAGATTCTGCCTTAGGAACCTGTATGCTTCCTCTACTCCCCGACTCCCCCATGTATCAGGGGAACCCTGGGTGGAGCGGGAGAGTGTGCATCCATCACTGGGGTGAGGGGAGAGGTAAGGGAAGAGTGTGGGTCCTGCTCTGAAGCATTAACATGGTGGAAGACCTAAAGAGCAGGAAGTCAGAAATGCGCAATGTTAAACCCCAGAATGGCTCCGATACCTAAGCAGAGCCACATCAATTTCACTTTTGTTGAATAGATTTGAAAAGCTAAACTGATAATTCCCTGAACATTTTCAGTATGTAGCTCTCTCATTCAGTATGTTTAATCCACTTGCCTAGATCATTATACAAGTGTTTTGTTTTGTGCCATGGGAAATTCTGATTTTAGTTGATGAAGTACTCAGTCACCTATAATCTTGTGAGAGACACAAATGACGATAATTGCAATTTATGGAGTACCCAGGAATGAAGAGCATAATATGCTGAGTCTGAGAGCTGAGGTAATTGTATTTTTACTTCAAATCAGCAGAAAGTCCCAAAAAGGTAAAGTCCCAAAGCATGATTTGAGCACTATTATTGCGTTTTCTCAATTTTTATCGACAGTCATTAAGGAATCACTGAAGAAAAGATAAGAGTACTGAAAGTTGTCTTAGAGAATCTGCATATAAAAGAGGGAATAAACAATGTAAAATTAGGGAAAAGCTATGAAAGAGGCAAGGGATGCTTAGTATGCCGAGTTGCCACTGAAGAACTTTGAAGATTAATAAGGACACCTCTGGAGAACTGGGTGACCTTGCGCCTCTACCTTTTCCTCTGAGGGGCACTTTTTTCTCTAACTGAATTGGAGAATGCAAATAGATTACCAGCAAAATATCTGTTGCCCTTAAAATTCTCTAACTATCTAACGCACAGGCAACTGACACCCTATTGTGTAAATAAATAGCATATGTGTTATTGGAAGCTACTGGCAATAGGTGTTTTCTTCCTTAAATGTCCCCAGCAGATCTGATTCTCTGAAATCGTCACTGTCCTTTCTGCCTTGCCAAGGCCTCCACTGTCTTCCGCGGAAACCCGGGATTCTCTTCTCACGTCTCACAATCGTCACAGTGGAACACAGGCATCAGTTGTTTGTACAACAGCTATTATAAGTTCTTGCAGTTCAGAAATCGTGTCTAATGTACCTGTTTCTCCAGTGTTCAGGAAAGTGTCTGACATTTTAAAGTAGAATGATAGAATGAACAAAAGAATGACTAAGTGAATAAATTAATGAATGAGTCATTTGATATCAATGAGGCAGAAAGTAGACACCGAACACGAAATCATTCAATGCAACTCACCGTGAAAACTTATTTTCAAGCCGCCATTTCACAAGGCCAGATACTATCTCAGATAGTTCTTACAGCACTTGTGTGGGTCGGCAGGAGGGGCATTCAGAGAAAATGACAGTGGGTTTTAGTGGCTTTAGAAATAACCATTTTACAGACTCTATGACCGCCAAACAGCCTTAACAAAACACCTACCTGAGTATGAATGGAGTGTATATATAAACCAAGGCTTGATTATCCATTTCAGGGATTGGCCCACTATTGTCTATTGGCCAAATGTGCTCATCGCCTATATTTGTAGAACCTATGAGCTAAGAAAGGTTAATACATTTTTAAATGTCTGGGGTATTTTTTCAAAAGAAAAATAATCTTTTATAACATATGTAAATTATATGAGTTTATAGTTCCAATGTCCATGAATAGATGTTTGTTGGAATACAGCCATGCTCATTCATTTACTATTGTCTGGATGCTTTGATGTCCCAACAGCAGAGTTGAATACTTGTGACAGGCACTCCGTGGCCTATGTAGGGGAGGCTTTAATATTTCCTCTACTCTTCTAAGTTCTTGTCTGAGACCCCTATCAATGCAGGATTGTCCAAATCTGTAGAGAATTTTTATAAGAGTTTATTTGAGTCAAACTGACAACATAAAGGAAGCGAGCTAGTGAAAGCTCAGGCAGATGACAGTTTTGCATTTCTTTTTTTTTTAAGTTTATTTATTTATTTTTAGAGAGAGGGAAAGGGAGGGAGAAAGAGATGGAGAGAAACATCAGTGTGTGGTCGCCCCTCGCGCACCCCCTACTGGGGACCTGGTCCGCAACACAGGCATGTGCCCTGACTGGGAGTGGAACCGGCAGCCCTTTGGTTCACAGGCCAGTTTGGTACTCAATCTACTAAGCCACACCAGCCAGGGCTAGTTTTTTTGGTTTTTGTTTTTCTTTTAATGGAAGTGGAGAGGGTGTGCTAAAAAAGAGACTTACTTTTTAACAAATAAAAAGATGTTTTATGTTATTTTTATGAAATTTACTCCAAGAGCTATTTGAGGTAATTATTTTCTTTCAAATAATATATTTTCACTTAATTTATATAAGTTTATCACATAGCTATTTATTCATTTCCCATTTTCTTTTAATCCAAAATTACTTACCAAGATTCTTCCAATCCTACTCAAAGTGAGGCCTGATGAATATCAATGTAAGAATGCCCAAACCTATAGAGAATTTTTATAAGTCTTTATTTGAGCCAAATTGATGACATATGCTAGGAAGCAGGATCTCAAATGCTCCCCAAAATAACAGTTTTGGGGCTTCTTTTATACATTTGATATTAAGGAATGAATGGTAGGATTGGAGAAAGCAAGGTGGGAATTGGGTTACAGGTTAGTTATAGCACAATTATATGGCTCTCTTGAAGGTGGAAACCCCCTCCCAGGAGTATCGCTTCTGGCATTTCAAAGGTGTGTTAACCTCAGTTCAAGAATAATAGACAAGGCTGGCTTAAAGTCCTTTGCTAAAGGGGTTACAGAGCTGGAATATCACCAACCACCATGACCTGTCCTGTTAGGAATTTATGATCAGATCACCCTGTGAGGTTACTTCCTGAAGAACTCTTTTTTCTTTTTTTATGTATATGGATATATTTTCAAAGCATTGTTTTGAGATAATTCATAAAGTATCAGTATGCTGTCCATGAAGTTTGCTCAATGGAAAAATATACCACTCTAAATGATGAAATTAGCAGGAAATTACTTGACTAAAAGACTTCTCTTAAAGCTTTTTCCACAAATCATATCTGAGGGTAAACCATTAGAAAATAATATTGATTCATTTTTTAAAAAATTACCCAGCCCTGCCAAATAAAAATTTTATCAATTTACAAACTTTGTTTTATAGTTATTTTTTGTTTGTGTCATTTTTCTTTTTCTCAGAATGCCAAGAAAAAAACTGAGAGAAAACCAGCAACTTAATTTACTAAAACTATTAATTTTTTCAGTGAATGCAAAATCACTTATAGCAAGTAATGTCCATGTATGACCACATTGTAAAACTATTGTAGTCTTTATTTTTAAGAAAATGTTTTCCACATGGGCTAAGTTTTCTGTGTAGTAAATAACCATGGTGGGAAAGCTAGTGCTTCAACTCAGAATCCATGAGAGGGTGAGTTGTTATCGTGCTGATGGATGGTGATTAGGCTCTTGGAGCAGAGCTGGCCTACATACTGGTGAATGCCAAGTAGCCAAAGGCTCCCTCCTCCTACACCCCTCTGCTGGCAGTTTTCTTTGAATGACTTGGAAGAAGCCATGTTTCCAGCAGCATGACTTTGATTCAATGGTTCAAATCGGCCATTTTTTTTTCTGCTTAGATCATTGCCCCTACTCAGGCACTACCTGTTGGTGGTCATAGGCCGGGAAATCTAAAAGAAAATAGAGGCACATCATAACTTCTTCTTTCTTGCTTCTTATCTGGATGACAGGATATACCCTGTCATAAGACTCTCTTGAAAATAAAAATTAAAATTAAAAAAAACTTTTAAAACAGTAACAGTTATAACTTATTTATTTATAAAGTATGTATGTTAAGAGCTCTAGCTATCATTTTCATTAATCTCAGATAAGTCCAGGCAAATATTTAAATTTAAAAGGAGATCCTATATTCTTGCCTTTGAAATGCTGATTAGTGAATTTTTTTCTTGATAGATTTTTTTATTATTTATGGTAAGCAATAAATCAAATCAACCCTGAAGAGCTGTGGTTTTGTTGTTTTTAAATACCATTCAAATATAACCTTAAATCTTATTGGTGTATCCAGAAGTGTCAGTATTTATCTCATCAATTACTAAGGATAGTGGATTAAAATTTTGTATATTGTTAGTAATCCTATAATTTTGAAATGGTTGAAACAAGATTTGCTATATGTTCAGTAAAGAAATAATTTCCTACCACCTTAATATTTCTAGTAAAAATATCCTCACTTAGTGTGCTTTTGGAATAGTTACATGTTTGTTTAGGAATAACTGAGTGGGATAGCATGCATGAGTGATAGAAACATCTTGTCTCAAGTCTTTGGCTTCTCGAGTTGTTCGTGGATGATGACATGGTTTTAATGCTTCAGGATTTTTTAAATCAGGTGCCATGAAAGATAATTCTCTAATTAGTTTCTCTATTTTATAAATGTCACTCATGACAATCTTGTGCAGACACTTTGGTTTTATCACCACTTCTTGCTCTGCTGCCTCATTAATGCATCAAGAGTATCTTCAGAATCCCCTTCCATCCTCCTTCTTGATTTTATGGGAGGTAAGGATGCTAATCATTTCTGTGCAGGTGTATTTTTACAGAGCTGCCAGAAAAATTCTTCTGCTCATTCAAGAGCATCATCTCTCTGTAAATAATGTTCTATCTCTCTTCTTGAAAATGAAAAATGAGTATCTACCTAATATCCTAAATTTCACTCAGAAATTGAATTCTGAACCATCTTTTGAAGTTAGAGTCTTTCTGAGAGATACTTTCATATTTCTGCAATTCTAGTTGTTTATTTGCTGAATTGTTATTGCTCATTTGGCGAAGCTCTTCTTCTCCTGCTCTCTACTTTCTCTCCATTTATGGTGGCCAATGGGTTCAAATTTCTTGTTAACTTCTTAGATACTCTATGATTTACATTTTTCTTTATTTTTCTAAATACCTGGGTATTATTAAAATATTTTCAAAAACCCTGTTTTATATCAATGAAACGATATTTATGTGAGTCAAATTAATGTGTTGTACTATTTTTAAGCAGTTACTATGAATGAATATATACACAGTGGGAATGACAATGTGGAAATCAGAGTTAGTAACATACGAAATTCACAAATCCTTAAGATCAGGAAATACTCATTATGTCATGGTGGGTTGAAACAGATTATTTTTTTAAAGATTTTATTTATTCATTTATTTAGAGAGAGGGGAAAGGGATGGAGAAAGAAAGGGAGAGAAACATCAATGTGTGGTTGCCCCTAGCATTCCCCTACTGGGGATCTGGCCTACAACCTAGGCATGTGCCCTGACTGGGAATTGAACCAGCGACTCTTTGCTTCACAGGCTGATGCTCAATTCACTGAACCACACCAGCCAGGGCTGAAACAGATTTTTATACCTGTGACAGTCAATACACAATGTTGAAAAAGAGAATTGACCTGCCCAAAAATATCCCAGAAAGCAGAACAGGAACATTGCCTTCAGCGTGTGGCTGCTATTTTCACAAGATTTTTAGCTTACCTGTGAAGATGCAAATAGTGCCCATTTTTGTTATCAAATCATTGCTTTTTTTGCTACAAACAAACAAATGTGATCATCTTCCTGAGCAATGTTCTATCTACCTGCTTATTTCAATAGAATGTTAAATTTTCTTGGTCATGTCATCCTGTTCTGGAATAGAAGAGGAATTGTGACATTGGTGTTCCCCAAAAGAAACAGTAGTGGTTGAAGTTAACCCAGCTATTTACGCCCAGCTAGTGACACGTCTGCAAGTCTCTTTTCAGAAATCAGTGTATCTTAGGACATTTTGCTCTTCCGCACGCATTTTGTGCCAAAATGGAACAGCTACATGGTTGCAGGCATATTTGGGAGCAGATGGCAATACCTACTGCTGGGTCCAAATAGGCTGGTGGGCATATTTATCTGATACGTTTCTGAGCTTTGATAAGAAGCCAACCATCTTTCTTTATTCACCACCCAGGAACACACACTTTACAGTAAAGATAACCCTTTTTGTAGAGCCCACTTACCAGTTACAAATAAACAGTGTACCTGCTAACTTTCTATGTCCCTTTAATTACAGTGATCACAAAAGAGGATACTTTTTGTGGCTCTTTGAGTGCTTTTATTTTGAAAGTATCCCTGTAAAACACTTGCATATTAACGTTATACGATAATTGGACCGCATCCGCATCCCCAACCCCAGTTGCATAAAGTACGATTTCAAATATGCAGTGCATCCTAGCCCTTCAGTATAGCTTCCTCCAACTCTAATTAATTTGCATTGCAAAAGCAATGAGTTTGATCTCAGCTGTAGATGTCACAGTGACTTATCCTTTCAATGAAGTGATAATTGGTGTGTGGTTAATTCTATTCATAGAAACCATGGGCCATAAAAAATAATCCCCACTTCCATTACACAGCATGAAGCTTCCAGGAGCACCTATGCTGACTCCTGGTATGGGATATTTCTATTCTTAAAATCACAATAGATTGTGGAAAGTCATCCTGTCAGCAAATATTACTGCTTGCTTGAAAGGTGCTCAGGAAGGCATTGTCATTCTGCTTTGCATGTGGTCACATGGACTTTGACACCAACGACGTTAGTTACCTCCGAAAACAAAAAGCCCCACCAGGTCAGAATTTAAGGTCTCCCTCTGGAACATAACTTCTAAAAACTAAGATAAATACAGTCCACAAATATTTGTTCAATGCAAATACGGTTACTGATGTGTGAGATACTTTCACATAGGTGTGTAATACTTTGATACATGTGGAAATAATATACATATTCTTGCTTATGTATTTATAAATCATGAAGCAAATAAGAAAATGAATAATCATGAATAAGCACCTAATTAAAGAACTAGAATATCACCAGCGTGACTTCATTTATGTAGATGCTCTTCCTCACCTCCTCAGCACCTGTCCCCAGCAATTATGTACACGGACTGCTTTGTGTTTACCATCGCACAGGTTTCTATAGTTTTATCACATGTTTATACACACACACAATTTTACTTTTGTTTTTACTGTCATTAAAATATTCTCATATTCTCCATTACCTCTCACTTGCTTTTTTCATTCAAAATCATGTTTCTGAGAACTGTCCTTGCTGTTTTATGAAGCCATATTTTTGCGGTTTATTTCACTATAACAAAAATTCCCTGTGGTCAGACTATATCACCATGTATGCATCCGTCCATTCATTTATAGACATCTTGGTTACTTTCAGCATTTTAATAACATGGGCAACACACTATGAACATGTTTGTATATTTTTTCTCATGAAGACTCCTA
Organism: Sturnira hondurensis; assembly: GCF_014824575.4. NCBI lineage: Eukaryota > Metazoa > Chordata > Mammalia > Chiroptera > Phyllostomidae > Sturnira > Sturnira hondurensis. Next base: position 2,475,224 of record NW_028091775.1, read on the forward strand.
AGAGTCTTCTTAGGAGTAGGACTGGTGGCTAATAAGTTGTCCAAAGAACTTACTTTACAAAATATGTTCAAACTTGTTTCCAAAATAGTGATATACATTTATATTTTCTTTAATAACATGTAAGAGTCACATACTTGTCAAGAGTTTATATTTATCATCAGGATATCATACATATAATTGTTATGGTAATTATCATTAGTAATGATGATGATATTGCAAGTATTCAGATTTATAACAAGTATAAATAGTAATAACTAAAATAAATAATAGTGGTGACTGTGATAATAATGAATATATTCATAGGACAAAGGAACAGAAATCAGGACCAGGAAGCGAGAGAGCTTCACGGTCATTTAAGGGAAGAGAAAGAAGGCAATTGCAGACGGGTTACCATGACGAATGTGAATTTGAAGGGATAAATGGATGATGACTACTTGTTAATTTTTTTAACATTGGAAACTGTCTCTGTTGTGTTGCCACTGCAAGCTACACAACTGAAAATCCCTAAGAACTGAATTTTTTTATTTTGAATTCTTTTGCCTTTAAAGTTTATTTTTTAATCAATTGCATTATTAGGGTGACATTGATCAATCAAGTTATATAGCTTTTAGGTGTAAAATTCTATAATACATCATCTGTATACTGTATTGTGTACAACACCCCAAGTCAAGTCTCCTTCCATCACCGTTTATCTCCCCTTTACCCTCTTCTACTTCCCCACAACTCCTTTTCCCTCTGGAATCACCATAGTGTTATCTATGTCTATGAGTTCTTTTCTTTTTCATTTTTTAATAACATTTTTACCCAAACTTCCCCTTCTCTTCCCTCTGACAGCTGTCAGTCTGTTCTCTGTATCTTATTATGTTTCCATTTTGTCTGTTAATTTTGTTCACTAGATTCCACATAGTGAAATCATACAGTACTTGTCTTTCTCTGACTGGCTTATTTCACTTAGAATAATCTTCTCCAGATTCATCCATGCTGCGACAGAGGGTAAAATTGCCTTCTTTTGTATGGCTAAGTAATATTCCATTGGTTATGTGTACCATAGCTTTTTTATCCACTGATCTATTGATGGACACAGGCTATTTCCAGATGTTGGCTATTAAAAATAATGCTAATGAACAAGTGGATACATATATTCTTTCAAAAAGATATTGATGTTTCCAAAATCCAACCAATTTTGATAAATAAAAGCCATTGATCACTAGAGATATTTTATATACATGGCATTATAACAGAAGCATCACTAGAGTTTGCATCACTTCAGTATGCTTTTGTTCACCTAGTATACAGCCAGAAAATGGCTGTATACTAAGTATACATACATTGGGCTGTATGTATTGGGCTGTATTGTTATTTCATATAACCTTTAGATGTCCTATACTTTAATCAACACAGGAGAGATGGGGAATCCTTTAGTCATTTGGTAGCACTACTTTAACAACATATCAGTGGTCTCATTTTTTAGTTATTTTTTCAAAAACTGATTTCATTTTGTTGCAAAGTAGTATATTTTTTTATTTCAAATGATATAATTTAAAACTTAAGTTGTGTTTTAAAACAGCAACGAAGCTGTATTATATTTTGCTGTGATTAACTATACAATGTAACCTATTTTTTTAATATATTTTATTGATTATACCATTACAGTTGTTCTATTCCCCCCCTTCAATCCCTTCCACCCGCACACTCCCTCCCCCACCATTCTGCCCCCCTTAGTTTATAACCATGTGTCTCAAGTTCTTTGGATTCTATATTTCCCCCACTATTCTCGCCCTCCCCCCTATCTATTTTCTACCTACCATCTATGCTATTTTCTGTGCCTTCTACCCCCTTCTCCCCCTCCCACACCTCTGTTTCTAACCCTCCATGTGTTCTTGTGCTCGCTTCGGCAGCACATATACTAACCCTCCATGTGTTCTTCATTTCTATGGTTCCACTCCTGATCTAGATGTCCTCTTGGTTTGCTTTTGTTTTAGGTGTGGTTGTTAATAGCTGTGTGTTTGCTGTCCTTTCATTGTTCATATTTTTCATCTTCTTTTTCTTATATAAGTCCCTTTAGCATTTCATATAATAAGGGCTTGGTGATGATGAACTCCTTGAACTTGACCTTATCTGAGAAGCACTTTATCTGTCCTTCCATTCTAAATGAAAGCTTTGCTGGATAAAGCAATCTTGGCTGTAGGTCTTTGGATTTCATGACTTGGAATACTTCTTTCCAGCCCCTTCTTGCCTGTAAGGTCTCTTTTGAGAAATCCGCTGACAGTCTGATGGGTACTCCTTTGTAGGTGACTGTCCCCTTATCCCTTGCTGCTTCTAGGATTCTCTCCTTCATTTTGGTCTTGGCTAATGTAA